>NW_017617107.1:0-617500 GCF_001879475.1 Ipomoea nil | reverse complement strand
TTGTAATCGTTATTATACTCGTCCTATCCAAATCCAAATATTCTCATGTAGCCCAACTGCTAGACATCTCGGATTGTCTTGAGGTTTACATTTGAAGAAGGGTTCCAAATTATTATTTTATAAAATTTTGCACGATTGAGAAGGTAATCTCTAGAGTTCTATATTATTTTTTTAAAAAAAAAAAACATGAAATTTTTTTAGACATTGTGTGTGTGTGTGTATATATATATATATATATATATATATATATATATATATATATATATATATATAGAGAGAGAGAGAGAGAGAGAGAGAGAGCGAGATAGAGAGATAGATATGAAACAAATATCTCTTTTTCACTTTTAATTGCCGAAAAACTTGCAAATTCGGGCGTATTAGTTAAGCAAAATTTAGGAAATATAGAAAATTTATTTAATAAAATATGTTTCGAAATGAAAAAACTTTCCCAATTTCAATTTTTTTTACAAAGAAAACAATTTTTTTGTAGTCTAAATGGAAAACATAAATTTACAATCAAGAGACGACAGTCAAAAGTGATTGAGAGTGAGAGAGAAAATTAAAGTGAGATGAGAATTGATATAGATGATTTCGGTGTTTAGAGAGAGGGAGGGTTAGGTAGTAGGTGGAAATGGTAAAGAGCATATAAAGGGTTAGGGTTAGACATTTGGACTTGGAGAAAATTGGGCGGCTCAACGAAAACAAATACCATTCAGAGAATTGGGCCTATATGTTTTCCATTTAGAGAGAAAACCTAGACAGAGAATCTAATCTACTATATAGAACAATGTAATATATCATATTTCCCTATTCTAATCTCATCCTAGCCTAGTAACTAGCTTCCATTCAATTAGCCTTCAAAAATCCACCAACCTTGCACTGCCAATGCACCAGGCCCACGTGCGTGGGCCGGTCACTTATTCATCCCATGCCCTTCCCACGCACTCCCCACGTGCGTTGGGTGATCCTAGCCCGGCTCTGGTTCGCTCCTTGTCTTGCAATGCTCCGATTTATGCCACCATGTCTCCTTTGAGCTGAATCTTTATAAATTCACAAGAATACAAAGTGTGGTAATAATTCATAACACAATGCACATTTATAGTTTAAATGTTCATTAATTGTACACAAAGGATTACAAATAGGCTAAAAACACACCCTTAACATATATATCGTACACAAAGGATTACAATCGCTCAAAGTCATAACCCTTAACACGATGCGTTGGGCGTTAAGATCAGAATACGTCTAGTCCAAGAGTACAAAGCTTCACACATATATCGAAAACAGTGTGTCTGTACGTTTTAAAATGCAATGAAATTTAACTTATAATCATTTCTAGGATAGCTTACCTTTTTTGCATTCACACAAATCAATATTTCTCAACAGCGATGGCTAGTAAAATTTACTTCACAACACTAAAATACCAATAACACAATAATCATTGTTGTTGTTGTTGTTGACCGCCTGGTTGCCCACTTCACCTATCATCATTTACAGACCAATCATGGCCGGGGAAACAAGGGTCTCCACGTAACTAGTTACCATATAACCAAGACCAAAGGGGATATTAAAATTCTTTCCCCCTTTAGCATTAGGCCTATGGAGCTTTAGCTGATGTCCAACCATCATTAGAATATCCCCATTTTCAGAAACATGTGCAATTGCAAGTTTCGAATTACATATAGCCATGTATGTAGTGTTCTCGAAACCCCGGGAAACTGGATGATGAACTGGTAAGTTTGAAATGCAGACTAGTTTAGTCCAAGATTCTTCAACTCCATACTCATTCATCACCCAAACTTCCATTTGACGTTTGTGATGAAAACCTGCAAAAAGCAATCCTCTTGATTCACTTATACAAATAGCGGCCGCATGTTCATGGCTGGGTAAGGCCATAGGTTTGGCAGTTTCAGTGGTTAAGTTAAAAGAAATTATATCCCAATTCCAGTCACTTTCATGTAAGTTGTTGTTGCACCAGTTGAGACTACCACTCACAAACACAGCAATTCTTGGATGAACAAACCCACTAGTAAATCCTCTTTCACTTCTTTTCCATGAACAAACCCACTCATCATACCCAAATCCAAAAATGCTCACGTAGCCCAACTGCCAGACATCTGGGATTGTCTTGATGTTTCCATTTGATGATGGGTTCCAAATGATTATTCTATACGGTTTAGCACGAAAGCAAAGGAGCCCATTGCAAGAACCCAACAATTCAAAACCACCTTCAGGGATTAAGACCAAGCGGTCATATGTAATAAACTTGCGAAATGATGATTGCTTGTTCTCTGTAATAGAAAACAATGACATATAGCTATTAATCCAATTTGCGCTGCTATAAGTCATGACCTTATTATCTTTTTTCGATTGAAAATGTAGGTGGAATTTGACAAATTCTGGAGATGAGATTAAATCACGCCAAGCTTTTGAAATACACCTAAATTGCAGCAGAGACTTCACAGACAGCCTTTTAAGGATTTCTGTGATAATATCTTGATTCAAATTTGGTTGTGGCATATGGCGCTTTCGCTTAGGAGTAGGGAATGACATCTTGATTGTGTGTCTTAGATTAAACTTCCTTAGCTTTTGTTATCTGAAAATAGAAAAAAAAAATTAATTATATATTTATACCAAACTCATATCCTTAAAAAATATGAATGCCAGTACAAAAGGAATAAGAAATTTGAAATTTGAATGTAATTGTTATATAATATCATTCACATTATCCATAAGAAATTTGAATGTCAGTACAAAAGGAATAAAAGCCATACAAATTACAAAAAGATTCCAATAAATATTGCTAGTGTTACATCATTGATTAATTTCAGTATGTATATTATTATAGAATTAATTTATTTTGTTTTTAACTAATTATCTATAAGTACTCAAAAAAATTAATTATCTATGATAGAATAAATGAATATTTTTTTTTTGAATGCTACTAGCTCTATTAGAATGTAGTATCTGTTCATATACTTTCTCAACCTACTGAAACACAAAGAGCTAATAACGCCTCCACTGAGGCTCGAACTTACAATCTTCCAAATGGAAGTCCAACCCGGGTACCATTGGACCACATAGTCCTGGTAGAATAAATGAATATTTAATTTTTAATTAACTGCGAATAAGAATTTTAAAAAATAAAATTATTCCCACGTAGCTATTTGCCACTATCTCTACTTTTTTTTTAAGAATCAAGAACTACATTCCAAACCACTATCTCTACTTACTATCCATCATCCCATTTATCACATTCTGAATATTTAATTTTTAATTAACTGCTAATAAGAATTTTAAAAAATAAAATTATTCCTACGTAGCCATTTGCCACTATCTCTATTGACTATCCATCATCCCATTTATCACATTCATATTTCTTTTACTTGTTTTACTGTTATTTCTAACTTTATCCCATCTACTAACCACAAGGCCATAACAACCTACATAGTTACAATATTACTTGATACTTTTATCAATTGTCACTACATATTTATTGCTTTATGAAGAAAAAAATTTAATGTCTATTAGTTTCATATTTTATAAATTGATAAATAAATAGATTTGAACAGATTTAATAGCTTTCTAATGAAAATGAAAACTTGATATTTTTTTATAAGTATATATATAAAGATATATATATATATATATATATATATATATATATATATATATATATATATATATATATATATATATATATATAGAGAGAGAGAGAGAGAGAGAGAGAGATAGAGATAGAGATAGAGATAGAGATAGAGAGAGAGAGAGAGAGAGAATTGTATCAAAATAGCGCAAAAGCTATTTGAATTTCAGTAGTATTTTTTTTCTCTTCCTCGTCTTTAATTGGGGACGAATTTGTAAATACGGGTGTATTAAGTATCACAAATTTAGGAAAATAGAAAATGTAGTATTCAATAAAATATGTTTCAAAATAAATTTGTCCATATTTTCCCCATTTCAATTTCTTTAAAAAAAAACAATTTTTTTTTTGTTGGTTGTTCAAATGGACAACATACATCTACACTTGTAAAAAAAAAAAATCAAAAACAAAAAAAAAAAAACAAAGCAAAACAAAACAAAACAAAAAAAAATAAAACAATCAAGTCTTATAGCTAACAAAGGGGATGAGACTAGAGATTACCTTCTCAATCTAAGGAGTTTCAATGACGATTGAAGGAAACATTGTTTTTCAATCGAGAGACGAGAGTTAAGAGATATTGAGAGCGAGAGAGAATATTAAACTGAGAGAGGATTTTGGTGCTTAGAGAGAGAGAGAGAGGGAGGGGGAGGCCGGGATGGTAGATGGGGGAAATGGTAACGAGTATATAAAGGGTTAGGGTTAGAAATTTGGAGTTAGAGGAAATTGGATGGGCTGACAAAAAAAATCCATTTAGACAATTCGGTCTATTTGTTTTTAATGTAGAAAAGGTATGGAGTATACAAAATTGAAATGTAGGAAATGGAAATGGAAAAAATATTCCACACAAAGTAGCCTTTGGTTTACGTAATTGAGTTTGGAGGAAGAAGAATAATATCCAATTTTAATGTAGAAAAGGTATGGAGTATACAAAATGGAAATGTAGGAAATAGAAATGGAAAAAATATTCCACACAAAGTAGCCTTTGGTTTACGTAATTGAGTTTGGAGGAAGAAGAATAATATCCAATAGGGAATCGAAAATCAAGATACAGAACATGAATTATATATATTCCATTGTTTTGTTCTTGGAATGAATATATTTTAAGAATTATATTTAGGTTTTGGTTCGTTTTAGAAATAGAAATGACGTAAGCATTCAAATTATAGAAATACCCTATATAATGATGAGAGTGTATGTAAAAGTGTTGTGTTCAGTAATAATGTCTGAGAGTAATATATAGATACTAGATAGAGTCCTAGTCTAACACGAATAATATAGTCCTTGTCTAATATGAATAATATCGTCCTAATACTCCCCCTCAAGCACAAGGTTGACTAGCCAAAACATTGAGCTTGACGCGGAGAGAATTAAAACGAAGAGACGAAAGAGACTTTGTAAAGATATCCGCTAGTTGATCATTGGTTGAAATAAAGTGCACATCTAACTCCTTTTTAGCTACTTTATCGCGAAAAAAATGATAGTCAATCTCAATGTGCTTCGTGTGGGCATGAAACACTGGATTGGCACATAAGTAAGTAGTAAGAAGACATAATATATTTACGTATGTTTTAATCTATTGTATGGATTATTTCTTCCTGCTTTGTAGGATTAGAATAGGTCCAATAACTACTCATAGATTGTGGTGGTTCGGTTGTATACCTAGGCTATTTAACACCATAGTCGAGGAGGAGATGCAGGAGGGATGCCGATTTTGTTTAACAGGGAAACAAGCCATGTAACCTCTGCAGATACATCATCTAGTCCCTTGTATTCTGCTTCAGTTGAAGAACGTGTCACACTCCGTTGCTTCCGACATACCCAAGATATAAGATTACTACCCAAGAACATAGCAAAGCCACTAGTAGACTTGCGATCATTTGGATCGCCAGCCCAATATGAGTCAGAATAGGCGTGAATATCCATAGATGTAGACCGAGAAATTCGCAGACCAAGATTCAGGGTGCCCTTGACATACCACATGACTCTTTTCAGAGAGGCCCAGTCCGTAGTAGTGGGCGCATGCTTGTGCTGACACAAGAGATTAATAGCATAAGATAAATCAGGGCGATTTATCGTAAGATACTGGAGAGCACCTGCAAGACTCCTATACTGTGTAGGATCGGCATAGGGAACAACGACTTCGTCGGTGATTTTCGCAGAAGAGACGGGCGTGATTACTGGTTTGTAGTCCACCATGCCAGCACGTTTGAGAATATCCTTCATATACCGTTGTTGCGATAAAAGCATACCGGCAGATAACGGGACAGTTTCAATGCCCAAAAGGAAAGAAGGCACACCCATATCACGAACCTTAAACTCAAGTGCTAATTTATCAATAAGAGTAGTAACACGCTCTGAGTCAGAACCCATAATCAAAATGTCATCAACATACACCAAGAAATAAAGATGAATATTGTCACGAGAATAGATAAAAAGAGACACATCCGTCTTTGAAGGCGAGAAGCCCACAGAGACAAGAAAATCATGCAATCTTGTGAACCAAACACATGTGATTAGTTAATGACTTGTCCTCATAACTTGCAGTTGTCACATATAAACAGTCTCAGCTAGCTCGCCATTTAAAAAGGCGTTGTGAATATCTAACTGGTGAATAGTCCACCCACGAGATACAGCTAAATACAAGAAAAGGCGTACCGTAGTGGGCTTAACCACATGACTAAAGGTCTCAAAAAAGTGCTCTCCAGCAACCTGTTTAAAACCCTTGGCCACCAACCTAGCTTTATGACATTCTATTGAACCATCGGCCTTTCGTTTGGTTTTGAAAACCCATTTGCAATCAACAACATTCATACCTAGTTGAAACGGAACAAGACGCCACGTATGATTATGGACCAAGCATTGAACTCTACGTCCATCGCATCACACCACTCAGGAGATTTGACTGCCTGAGTGTAACAAGTGGGCTCAGGCACTATGGTAGAAACACTGGTTAAGACGACATGTTGATGCAGACCCGAGCTACGAGTGTTCATAGCATGCGACCGAGGAGGAGGAGTGACTCACCGAGGACGTCCACGCGGCCTGCTGCGCTGCTCAACCTGCTGGTCCGAGACAGTCCACTCACTCGATGCGGACTGCTCGGGACCGTTATCGTCACCATCGCTAGAAGCCGAGATGGGCTCATCAGACTACCAAGCGTCATCAATAGCCGTAGCCGAGACACCACCACCTCGGCTCGTCACAATCGGTCCAGTAGCCCAAGGTTCGAAACATGGTCTAACAACCTGCGAGGCAACAGGAGAAACAAATGGAAACACAGTCTCATCGAATCACACGTGGCAATAGATAAAAACCTTGTTAGTGTTAGTGTCCAAACAACGATAGCCACGATAAGACGGAGGATAACCTAGAAAGACACATGGAGACAAACGAAACTGGAGTTTATTGCGATTATATGGACGAAGGACAAGAAAGCACAAACAACCAAACATCTGCAAGTAGGAGTAGGAAGGGGGAGAACGATGAAAACGAAAATACAGAGACTCATTAGACAGAACACGAGTAGGCATTTTATTTATAAGATAGACATTAGTCTCAAACACAAAGTCCCAAAAACGAGAAGGAACAGATGCTTGAGCCATCAAAGATAGTCCTGTCTCAACAACATGACGATTCCTGCATTCCACTCGACCATTCTGCTCATGAGTATACGCACATGATTGCATGTGATGAATACCCAGAGAAGAAAGAGTGGATCCAAGCTTTTTATATTCTCCCCCTAAATCAGATTGAAAGGAAATAATCTTGCGAGAAAAGGAACGTTCAACCAGTGACCAAAACTTATCGAATATGGCATATAATTGAGATTTAGCACGCATCGGATTATACCACATATAATGTGTATAATCATCCACAAACAACACAAAATATTTAAAGCCATTCGCAGAAAGTAACAGCGCAGGGCCCCAAATATCAGAATAAATTAATTCTAAAGGGTGCATACTAGTATTTTCAACACGAGATAATGGAAAACGAGAAGATTTTCCCAATTGACAAGACGGACAAACATTGGGAAGATCACTAGAATTAAATTTACTAACAGACGAAGACGCTAAAATTTGACGTAAGACTCTAGAATGATGATGCCCCAGTCGCATGTGCCAAACGTAAGAGGACCGTGCAGCAACAAATGAGCAGGAGACACAGAAGACGTGGGCCACTTGTAGAGACCCCCAGACGCATTCCCCTTAAAAAGAACCTTCTTTGTCAAAATGTCCTTCACATAGAAACAAAGTGGGTGAAACTCAAAGAAAACATTATTGTCTTTCGCAAAGCGCTGAACAGACAGTAAAGAAGAGGAGAGACCAGGGACATGCTAAACATCATGGAACTTAAAAAACTTAGAATTAGTAGCTAACGAAGCGGAACCAACATTAACAGTAGGAAAACCTGTACCACTGCCGACTCGCAGAGTTTCCGGGCCATCATAACTTGTTGCTGAAGTCATCAAGGATGAATCAGGCGTAGCATGATTCGTAGCGCCAGTGTCCGGGAACCACTCATGAGGACCACTGGGATCACCAATCTCACCAGATACAGCCACATTCGCTTGCGGTGCCGGGGGGAGGGGGGGTCGAGAAACGATACCAACACGAGAGGGCCCCATGTCCTTGTTTGTCACAGATCTGGCACCGTGGTCCCGTGCCCGAGCCACGCCCGCGTCCATAGCCACGACTGCCGCCCGAGCCCCGACCGCGACCTTGCTGTTGCGTCGCACCGCCACGGCCACCGCGGCCTGAAGCCAGACATCCACGGCCAGCGACCATCGCAGCCGGCAGTACATCGCCGACTCTATCGTCAGTGCAGATCCACTCCTGCGATACCAAGAAATATACCACCTCCACAAGCGGAACCGTAGCACCTCGAGCTAGGTTTGCCACAAGCGGACAAAATTCAGACTGTAAGCCACGAAAGATGTACAAGTTTTGATCGTCTAACGTAACATCACGACCGACAAGAGCTAGATCATCAACCAAAAGTTGTGCACGACCAATATATTCTGCGGTGGAAGAGTCCCCCTGCAGAAGGGGTTGCAACTCACCGAATAACCGCAACGCCCGAGAACGCGAGGAAGAAGCTAGAGATTGTTCGATGGTGAGCCACAGTTGCCGCGAAGTAGAATGACCAACGGCGAATCGTATCGTCTCCTCTGAAAGGGACAAAATTAAGAGAGACAATCTGGCCTTGTCTTGCCTCCTCCAAGCCCCCTGCCGAGTTACGAGCTCACCCGCCGCCACTAGGCTGTCGGCGGTCGAGGCAAAGGTGACCGGTGCTACGACCGGATACGGTATACTACCATCGATGAAACTAAGAAGGCCTTGACCCTCTAGGAATGGCAGCATCTGTGTTCGCCAGAAAAGATAATTACGGGAGGTCAATTTGAGAGAGACAAAGTGACGAGACAATGAGAGGCTGTTCCCGGTGGGCACAAGGAAGGTCTCGATAACGGTCCATTCTGAAGATCGAACAGAGCCAACATCAGGGAGACCGAGACCATCCATGGGAGAAAAACCTGGAAGCTGATACCAGATCAGAGTGTATCTAAAAGTGTTGTGTTCAATAATAATGTCTGAGAGTACAGAGAGCGAATATATAGATACTAGATAGAGTCCTAGTCTAACAAGAATAATATAGTCCTAGTCTAATATGAATGATATAGTCCTAATAATAATAAAATATATTTATTTTCAAGGCCTATCATATTCTTGAAAATAGTATTTTCAAAAATTTATTCTGCCAAAGGGTTGAACCCCAACCCTAAGGGCCCCCCACACCCCGGCCTGACAGAGCATTTGGGAGAATGTAAATCAGGGTGACTCAACTGAACATGAACCACAGAGGCTAGACCGGTGCTCACTGCGCACAAGGAGCCCCTCTCACTTTTATTTTCAAGAATTTATAAACTTACCAAATGATGGAATAAGCATACTCATAGGAATTCTATACCATTCTAAGCATATTCCATGAATTAAACGTGTTATTAGTCTTTTAGATTCATGTGTGTTTTATTCTTCTTTTTTTTTTTAATCTTTCATTATGGTTTTTAGACCCAGACAAACCATAGAATTGGGAAATATAACATGTACGAATGATGAGAACATGGGATCTTAGAGTAAGATGTTAGATAGCAAGTACCATTTCTGCGATGTTAGATAGCTAGTACCATTTCAGCCTCTTGAAATTGTGTCTTTGATATTTGGTAAAAGTTAAATTGTGGGTTTCTCAAATATATATATATATATATATATATATATATATATATATATATATATATATATATTTATGTGTATGTGAGTTTTTATTAAGATAAATTATATTATTATATTGGTTATAAATTATTTATGTGAAAAGAAAAGAAACTACATACTCCATATTTATTTTGAATATCAATGGTTTTTTCAAATAATATATTCTAAAGGTGTTTAACGAGGTGAAGTGAACCTTAGCTTTTTGCTCATTTTGGATGTATCTTGTTTTCTTCACATCATCGCATATTAGTTACCTTGGGCCAGGGTAGTATTTTATTGGAGAAATCAAATATTGTATAAGTTGTTTATACTTTTGGTGTTTTTAATCTTTGTGAAACTTATGTGGAAATGACTGATCATCCTACTGAGGAAACTCATGTGTCATAACCTGATGTTGAATCTGGGAATATTGAGTTCATTGATGAGACCATAATCTCCTATTACCAACAACGAGAGTTCTCAAGCAAAATAGATAAAAAGAAAAAGACAACCTGAGAAGTGTGTTGATCCATCTACTGAGTCAACCTTGATAGCTTGTTCTGACAAGAGAAGAAAGGTTCCTATTTCTACTGATCCAGAGAAAAATCCATCAGTTTAACAAGTCTTCAAGAATTTGAGATATGCCACAAAGGGAAAAACATCCATGGCTGCACCTGCTCCGATTCCATACACTAAAAAGACTACTTCCAAACCTGCAAGAAAAGGAGTTTTACTCCTGAGGTTGTTGAAAACCCTGATCAAGCTGAGACAGTTGCTCAATTCATTCATGTTTTACTGAATGAAGAAACGGAGAGCAAATGGGAATCCTTGCTAAGAAGAGAACTAATTGTCTAGAGGAATGTGGATGTCAATCAACTAAACTCTATGTGTGATGTGATCGCCTTACTTCAAGAGGTTGGGTTGATGGCAACTGTTGAAAATGTAGGGCCATATTCTAAACTGCTGATTAGTGCGTTCACTGCAACCTTTCTGAGTCAATCAGTGATCCAACCAATCCAAAGCACTACAAAGTCTTTATCCAGAGGTTATCTATAACTTTTATGGACTTAAGGCAAAACCTGGGGAGGATATTACAAATTGGGATCAAGTTGCCAAGACTCTTACTGGAGGAGTCTATTCTCACTGGCCAATCAACAATCAGCTCAGCTAGATGTAATCTACAGTGCTGACCGAAGTTCAAAATATGTGATCCTACATCAGTTGTCCACATACAACTGGATCCCCTCTGCTCATCATTACTCAGTGACCAAGGAACTAGCTGCATTTCTGTATCAAATTGGCACTTTGCAGGGCTTTGGTCTTGGAAAGCTGATGAACCTCCAGTTGTTTGAAATTGCTTTGTCTATTACTTTGACAAAAAACGAGGAGAAACGTATTGAGGGGGAGTAATTTATAGACAATTGGTTACTTTAATTTTGATGCTTATTTGGTTACTTGGTTTACAGACCGCACTATTTTACGTGTGTTTGTTGCTTGGGTCTATAAAGTTTGAACAATTGTCCTTGGAAAGGACTTTATAATTTGTGTTTATTTTTGTAACTGCTCTTGGTTTTTATTGTTGGTTTACTTGTATTAGTTTTAATTGAATTGTTTTGACAAATAATATCAAAAGGGGGAGTTTTGTTAGTGTTTAAATGTTGTAAACCCCAACATATAATTGACTTTATTATTATGGCAAATCAGATAACTTAGGTTTAGTGTCAGTTAGTATGCTAAGTGATTATCTGACAGAATAGACACTACATCAGAGCCTTGGAAACTGACTGTTGGACTACACCGACTTATCCGAGATTACCTGGCAGAGCACTTACAGCACTTAAAGTCATTTTACAAGAAAGTCCTTATCTGCTGATATACCTCAAAGGGTAAGACAGTAATCTTCTACATGAAATATCTTTAAGATTACTTGTCTTCTAAGAGTCAAAGATATACATAGAGAGATGATTCAAGATTATAGAGACAATAACAAGAAATGATCTTCAACATCTAAATCACAAGAAACTCTCTCTACACTCTAAGAACGACTACTCTGGCATATCTTTTTCTCAAGCCTTTATGATCTGAGTTTAAGAATAATATTTAGAACGACTACTCTGAAATTGTCGTACAGTGAAGAGTGAGTTAGCGAGACAGACAACAACAGTGTGGCTCTCCAAGAAGGGACTTCTTGGACTGCTGTTTGCACAGATCTCCGCCCTCGGCAATCTACTATACCCTCTACAGATTGGGTTACTACCGTGTGTGGCAAGCATTGGGTGAGAATGGTCTTCTCTTACATTCTATATGAATTGCTGATGAGAGCGTGAATTGGACGCACCGATGGTGGTCCCCAAGACGTAGATACGAATTGTATTGAACTGGGTAAACAATACCTTGTGTCATTTACTTTCTGCATGTTTTGATTTCCGTATTTAATCATATATTGTTGCTATAACTGTTAGAACACATGTTTAGGGTTTTGAGATATGAACGATATGTTAATTTGTTAAGTCAAAAAGTTAACCAGAGTTATAGAATATTACGCATACATGAAATCACAATAATTGTGGGCGGTTGATAGTTGGGGATAGATTAAATAGGTAGATGGGAGTAGGAATTAATAAATAAGTCATGGTGCTTAAAAAGAATATGATTATACTATAGAAAAATATGAAATAGTGATAGTTGAGGTAGGTAGGTGGTGGTTGATGGTTTTGGTAGGTGGGTGAAAGTATAAGAATATAAAAATAAGTGAAGTGAATGTGT
This sequence comes from Ipomoea nil, assembly GCF_001879475.1. NCBI lineage: Eukaryota > Viridiplantae > Streptophyta > Magnoliopsida > Solanales > Convolvulaceae > Ipomoea > Ipomoea nil. The sequence continues at coordinate 604,843 of NW_017617107.1, read as the reverse complement.
ATAAGTGATTAAAGATAATGTTTACTATAAATGATGTGTTGGACGTAGACTAGTTTGGCCGAGTTCAGCCCTTGCTCGATTCGAGACGTGGCGTTGTCGCTTACTATGGAGGGATGTGGTTAAATGGTTAAATGATTAATCTCTACCTATTTATCACTAATTGGATTTAAGTAGGATATAGTAACCAGATAGCCAAAGAACTCTGTGGTTAAGCGTGCTTCACTGACAATAGTTCGAGGATAGGAGACCCCCTGGGAAGTAAGCATAGTGTTACGCTGAGATTCATCAATTGGAATCAAAGCTGAGGTCACAGGTTCAAATCAATGGCGAGGCGAAAGCCAAGCCTAGTCCTAGATGGGATGTGAGCGTAAGACGTGCCAAGTCCAGTCCTTGGAGGGGAATGATGGGCGCAAAAAGGCTAATGACCGAGTCAGGCATGGTGCACAATTGGGCTTGACGTTCAAAGGTTGCGGCAGGTGCTAGGAGGGGGATTTTTGGGCGTCGGCCGAGTTGGTCGAGTTTAGCCCCTGCTCGATTCAAGACGTGGTGTTGCGGCTTACCATGGAAAGATTTGGTTAAATGATTAATGTCCACCTATTTATCACTAATTGGTTTTAAAGAAGATATGACAACCAGATAGCCAAGGAACTCTGTGATTAAGCATGCTTGACTTACAATAGTCACATGATCTATACTTTTATTCCTTTTGTACTGACATTCAAATTTCTTTTGAATATTTTGAAGGATCAAAGTTCAATATAAATAAGCAATCAAATTTTTTTTCTTGTTTTTAGACAACAAAAGAAATTGTAATCTAAGACACAATCAAGATGTCATTCACTACTCCTAACTCCAAAGAGCCATTTGTCACAACCAAAATTGAATCAAGATATAATCATGGAAATCCTTAAAAGGCTGCCTGTGAAGTCTCTATTCCAATTTAGCTGTGTTTCAAAATCTTAGCGTGATTTAATCTCAACTCCAAAATGTGCCAAATCGCATCTAAATTTTCATTGCATTCTAAAGAGGATAATATGACCATGACATATAGTAGCTAGTGTAAATCATATTTGCTATATGTCTTTGTTTTCTCTAATAGAAAACAAGCAATCATCATTTCACAAGCTTATTACATATGGCCACTCACTCTTAAGTCCTTAGAGTTGGTTTCAAATTTTTGGGTTCTTGGAATGGGCTCTTTTGTTTTCGTCCAAAATCATATAAAATAATAATTTGGAACCCTTCATCAAATGGAAACCTCAAGACAATCACATATGTCTGGCACTTGGGCTACATGAGCATATTTGGATTTGGAAACGACGAGCATAATGACGACTACAAAGTTGTTTATGCTTATTATGCTGCTAACTATGGTGATGAAAATGTGGTTTTGGTGTATAGTTTTAAGCATGGGCCATGGAAAAAAAGTGAAAGAGGGTTTAGTAGTGGGTTTGTTAATCCCAAAAATGTTGTGTTTTTGAGTGGTAGTCTCAACTGGTGCAACAACAAACTAAATAACAGTGACTGCAATTGGAACATAATTTCTTTTAATTTAACCATTGAAACTGCCAAAGCTATAGCTTTACCCAATCATGAATATGGGGCTGCTATTTGTATAAATAAATCAAGAGGATTGCTTTTTGCAGGTTTTCATTATAAACGTCAAATGGAAGTTTGGTTAACGAATGAGTATGGAGTTGAAGAATTTTGGACTAAACTAGTTTGCATTTGAAACTTACCAGTTCATCATCCACTTCCCCGGGGTTTAGAGAACACTGCATACATGGCTATGTGTAATGCTAAATTCTAAATTTCACATGTTTCTAAAATTGGAGATATTCCAATGATGGTTGGGCATCAGTTGAAGCTCCAAAGGATTATGGGGTAAGAATTTTAATATCCCATATGTTGTTGGTTATACGGTGACTAGTTAGGTGGACACCCTTAGCTTGTTTCACCAGCCATGATTGGTATGTAAATAATGATTGACCAAGTGGGCTGGCAACTAAGGCTGTTGTTTTTGGCCGCCTAGAAGCCAACCCACTTCATCAATCACCTTTTACAGACCGATCATGGCTAGTGAAACAAGCTAAAGGTGTCTACATAACAAGTTACCGTATAACCAAAAACATAGGGGATATTAAAATTCTTTCCCCTTTAATTTTACCATTAGGCATATGGAGCCTCAGCTGGTGCTCAACCATTATGTGAATATCACCATTTTTAGAAACATGTGCAATAGAGAGTTTAGCATTACACATAGCCATGCATGCAGTATTCTCTAAACCCCGGGAAAATGGATGATGAACTGGTAAGTTTGTAATGCAGAGTAGTTTTGTCCAAGATTCTTCAACACCATACTCATTCATTACCCAAACTTCCATTTGACGTTTATAATGAAAACCTACAAAAAGCAATCATCTTGATCCACTTATAAAAACGTCAGCCCCTTGTTCATGGATGGATAATGCTATAGATTTGGCAGTTTGAGTGGTTAAATTAAAAGAAATTATGTTCCAATTCCAGTCACTATCATCTAAGTTGTTGTTGCACCAGTTGAGACTACCACTCAAACACAACAATTATGGGATTAACAAACCCACTAATAAACCCTCTTTTACTTCTTTTCCATGACCCATAATTAAAACTGTACACCAAAACCACATTCACATCATCATAGTCAGCATCATAAGCATAAATAACCTTCTAATCATCATTATGCTCATCGTATCCAAATGCAAATATGCTCATGTAGCCAACTGCCAGACATCTGGGATTGTCTTGAGGTTTACATTTGTTGAAGGGTTCCAAATTATTATTTTATAAGATTTTGCACGAAAACAAAACAGCCCATTCCAAGAACCCGAAAATTCAAAACCAACTCTAGGGCCTAAGAGTGAGCAGTCATATGTAATAAGCATGTGAATGGATGATTGCATGTTTTCTGCTAGAGAAAACAATTATATATAGCTAAGCTGATTTACACTACTATACGTCATGATCATATTATCCATTTTTGAATGCAATGACAATTTAGATGCAATTTGGCAAATTTTAGAGATGAGATTAACACACGCCAAGCTTTTGAAACACACCTAAATTGGAATAGAGACTTCACAGGCAGGCGTTTAAGGATTTCCATGATTATATCTTGATTCAATTTTGGTTGTGGCTTATGGCGCTTAAGAGTTAGGAGTAGTAAATGACATTTTGATTGTGTCTTAGATTACAATTCCATTTGTTGTCTGAAAACAGGAAAAAAATTTATTGTTTATTTATATTGAACTTTGATCCTACCCTATATTCACAAGAAATTTGAATGTCAGTACAAAAGGAATAGAAGGAATATGGAACTCATAGCTGCAATATGCTTACGTCCCAAAGGTCACCCATCATGTTATGGTTCTAAGTTAAGCACACTTAACCATAGAGTTCTTTGGCTATCTGGTTGTCATATCCAACCTAAAACCAATTGGTGATAAGTAGGTGTACATTAATCATTTAACCACATCCCTCCATGCTAAGCCACAGTGCCACATCTTGAATCGAGCAGGGGCTGAACTCAGCCAACCCGCCCGACGCCCAAAAATCCCCCTCCCAGCACATGCCTAACCTTTGAACACCAAGACCAGTTGCACTGCATGCCTCACTCGGTCCTTAGCCTCCGCGCCCATCTTCCCCCTCCAAAGACTACACTTGGCCTGACCTACGCCCACATCCCATCTGGGAGTAGACTCGACTTTCACTTCACTATCGATTAGAACCCGTGACCTCGGCTCCGATACCAATTGATAGATCTCAGCGCAGCACTATGCTTACTTCCCAAGTGCTCACCCATCTTGCAACTTTTATAAGTCAAGCACGCTAAATCACAGAGTCCTTGACTATTTGATTGTCATATCCTACTTAAAACCAATTGGTGATAAGTAGGTAGACATTAATTATTTAATCACATCCCTCCATGGTAAGCCACAGCGTCACGTCTCGAATCGATTAGGGGCTGAACTCGGCTAACATGGCCGACGCCCAATACATAATTTATAATCAACATTATCTTTACTTAATTATGCGCATTCACTTCACTATTTCATATTTTACTCTAGTATAACAATATTCTTTTTTAGCACTATGACCTATTCATTAATTCCTACTACCATCTACCTATTTAATCGATCCCTAACTATCAACACCCCACAACTATCTACTTACTTATCGATTATTGCATATGCATTTATGGCATTCATATTTCTTTTACGTGTTTTACTATTATGTCTCTAACTTAATCCCATCTACCTCCACACAAAGCCACGACAACCTACATAGCTACAATATTTCTTTATATTTTCATCATTTACCACTACATTTTTATTGCTTTATGAATAAAAGAATTTAATACCATTAATTTCAAATTGTATAGATTGACAAATAAACAGGTTTAACCAAATTATATAGCTTTCTAATGAAAATGAAAACTTCAATTTTTTTTAGAAGTTGGAGAGAGAATTGTAACAAAATAGCTAAAAAGTTATTTGAAGTTTGGTAGTAGTTTATATCTCTATCCCACTTTTAATTGTCAACAAAATTGCATATGTGGGTAACCAAAATTTATGAAAAATAGAAAATACCAAAATTCTATCTTCAATTTTTTTTGAGAAGTTGGAGAGAGAATCGTAACAAAATAGCCCAAAAGCTATTTGATGTTAGGTAGTGGTTTATATCTCTTTCTCACTTTTAATTGTCAACAAAGTTGAAAATGCGGATATATTAAGTAACCAAAATTTATGAAAAATAGAAAATGTATTCAATAAAATATGGTTCGAAATAAATGTGACAATGTTTTCCCAATTTCAATTTCTTTACCATGAAAACAATTTTTTGTGGTTGTTCAAACGGAAAACATAGATCTACACAGTGGCGGACCCAGGATTTATATCTTGAGTGGGGGGCGGAAAAGTAAGGGGAAAATGTTTTAAAATGTTCAGATACAAGATTCAAATACAAAATATCAAATACAAATAAAATTGTTAAAATACAAAATAAATTATAAAATTACAACACAAAATTTATGATAAACTACGGGATAATACTCCTCTAGTCCTCAATACAAGGCCTTGTACTTGACACTTAGCGACTACCTAGATGAATCCTCAAAAGTTGATTTTCTATTTTTCCATTCTTGAACCAAATGTTATTACAACCAAATGCTATTTCAGTTTCTAAGTTCTAACTAAAATAATTACATAAGCAAAAATTAAGCAATACATTATACATAAATCAGTCCATCACGGCCAGATATGCATAGTATCATACTATCATATTCAATTCCTCATATTACATAAGCAAAAACTTTCAACACAGATTACCAATATATCATATATGCATAGTATCATATTCAATTCCTCTTTTTTTTTTATGCAACACCATAGCTAAATGCCTAAATCAAAGATTCACATTCACAGAATTCCAATTTCCAAATAAGCATAAATCACCATAGCTAAATCACAGATTCACAATTCAAAGAATTCCAATTTCCAAATAAGCATAAATCAGTCCATCACGGTCATTCACGTCATCAACCGCATCACATAATTACATAAATTAAACCAGCAACAAAGCCAACAAACAAAATTAGGGCAAAACCATAATTAGGGAAATTAAAGAAATTAGGGCAAAAACAAGATTACGGAAATTAAAGAAATTAGGGCAAAAACAAGATTTGGGAAATTAAAGAAAATAGGGCAAACAAAAAATTAGAGAAGTTGCTTATTGAATTATTGAAATTAAGCAAACAATTGAAAAAAATTGAACAAGGGTGAGAAGTTGAACCTGGACAGTTGGCGAAGCACAGGCGGTGAGGTGAGGCCTGAGGCAGAAGACGGTGGCCGGTGGCGACTGGAGAGGAAGAGGCGCCTTCTGGTCGACTGGTGGTGGCGAGCGGTGGCGGGTGGCGATGCAGGCGCAGACGCGGGAGGCCGAGAGGAGAGGCGAGGCGCAGAGAGAAAAAGATGAGAGCAGTCTGTCTCGCATAACAAATGAAAATAAAATATAAAAAATAGTTTTATATATAACAACCCAAAAACGACGTCGTTTTGGGGCTGTCTAATTTTGGGCAGTGCCCCATGGTAGGTCCGCCACTGGATCTACACTTCTCAAAAAAATTTCAAGTCTTATTGTTAGCAAAGGGAATGAAACTAGAGATTACCTTCTAAATTAAAGATTTTCGATGACGATGGAAGAAATCGGGTTGATAGATGTATTGACACCATTTTTTAAATCGAGAGACGAGAGTCAAAAGATATTGAGAGTGAGAGAGAAGATTAAAGTGAGAGGAGTCTTGAGAGAGATGATTTTAGTGCTGAGAGAGAGAGAGAGAGAGATAGGGTAGTGGGTAGAGGGGGGAAATGGTCAGGAGCATTAAATTGTTAAGGTTAGACATTTAGACTGGAGGAAATTGGGCGGGCTGAAAAAAAAAATCCATTTAGAGATTTGGACCTATTTGTTTTCCATTTAAAAAAAGGTTAAGAGTATAAATAATGGAAACATATGAAATGGAAACGGATGAATAAGAGAGAGGATTTTGGTGCTTATAAAGAGAGAATTAGAGGGGGGAAATGTAAACAGCAAATAAATTGTTAGGGTTCGACATTTGGACTAGAGGAAATTAGGCGGGCTGAAAAAGACAAATTCTGTTTAGAGAATTGGGCCTATTTGTTTTCCATATAGAAAAGGTAAAGAGTATAAATAACAGAAATATATGAAATGGAAAGGGAGGAATAAGAGAGAGGATTTTGGTGCGTAGAGAGAGAGAGAGAGAGAGAGAGAGAGAGAGAGAGAGAGAGAGAGAGAGAAATCATAATTAGCATATAAAGGGTTAGGGTTAGATATTTGGAGTTGGAGGAAATTGGGTGGGTCGACGAAGAAAAAATTTCATTTAGATAATTGGGTCTATTTGTTTTCAATGTAGAAAAGGTAAAGAGTATACAAATGGAAATGTAAGAAACGGAAATGGAAAAAAATTTGACCATACTAAGTAGCCCTTAAATATTCAAGAGGGAATCGAAAAGCAATAAGATATTGAATAGAAATTACATTCCACTATTTGGTTTTCGGAAGAAATATATTTTAGAAAATGTATTTATATTTTGGTTTGGTTTAGAAATAGAAACGCAAGATATTGATAGGAATTATGTTCCACCATTATCTTTACTTATGCACATTCACTTTACTTATTTTTATATCATTACCTTCACCCACCAACCAAACCATCTAGTTACCACCACCTACCTACCTCAACAATCACTATTTCCTATTTTCCTCTAGTATAATCATATCAGTTTTACTCACCATGGCCTATTTATTTATTCCTACTACCACCTACCTATTTACAGAAAATTTCAATTTTGGTCCACTGACTATTGGAGTTGTGTTAATTGTAACACTTGACTTTCAAAAATGTTAATTTAGTACCATGACTATGCAATTTCATCAATTTTGGTCACGCCGACCAAATTACCGGCGAATTGTGACGGGAAAATCTTAATTCTAAATTTGAACCTAATTAGAAGGGGTAAAATCGTCTTTTCTTGTTCCTTTCAATTTAGGAAAGCTAATTGTCGACCAAAATTAAACCCCTCCAACTCCGGCGTCTGCTAATAAGCTACGAGCGGCGTGGAATTAAACCCTTCCATCTCCTCCGACCATGTGCAGCGACTACGACGGTGACGAAGAAAATATACATCGTGCACATGAAACATCACGAAAAGCCTTCTTCATTCGAAACCCACCAAGGTTGGTACGCCGCCCATCTCCAATCCTCAGAGGACTCCCTTTTGTACACCGCCCATCTCCAATCCTCACACACATTAATCTTGAAAATTGAAACTATTGGCAAACAAATAAAATATGCTAATAACCAATAATGCTCCACGTAGCAGTGTTCAGAAATTGACAACTTGACAATGGAGGAATTAAACACAAAGAATTGCTACTAGTTAATGAAAAGGAAAGCAAAACCTGGAGAATAGGATGTCAAACTTTCATTGATGTCACCAATATTCTTCGCCTAGAAATTAGAAATGCAGATGCCTATAACGAATTGCTGTCGAGCCTAATCGACACTGCCGCCACCAGAATTCTGTCGCCGCCGATCAGAAATCTCTGCCACCTCCGGAATTAGTCCGGAGTGAATTCATGCCCTCTTCTCTGATTTCGCACTTCTTTTATACATCTAGCTCCTAACTGTACCTCCTATTGCAATTCCTACAGACCGCTCAGAGTTTCATGATCCACACCGCTCGGAGCTTCATTAGCCGACGCCGGAGATGGAGGTGTTTAATTTGGGTCAACAATTAACTTTTCCAAATTGGAAGGAACAAGAAAAGACGATTTTACCCCTTCTAATTAGGTTTAAATTTTGACTTAAGATTTTCCGGCCACAATTCGCCGGTAATTTGGCCGGCGTGACCAATATTGATATAAATTGTATAGTCAAGGTACTAATTTAACATTTTTAAAAGTCAAGTGTTGAAATTTTCTCTACCTATTTAATACGCCCCTAACTATTAATAGCCCACAATTTTGTGCTTACTTACCCATTACTACATATGCATTTATTGCATTCATATTTCTTTTACTTTTTTTTTTTTTTGAATGTCATATTTCTTTTACTTGTTTTACCATTACTTCACTAACTTAATCCCATCTACCAACACACAAGGCCACAACAACCTACATAGCTTCAACATTACTTGATATTTTTATCATTTACCACTACAATTTTATTGCTTTATGAAGAAAAGAGTTTAATGCCAATTAATTTCATATTTTCTAAATTGACAAATATGTAGATTTAAACATATTATATAGCTTTCGAATGAAAATGAAAACAAGAAATTTTTTAAGAAATTATATATGTATATATATATATATATATATATATATATATATATATATATATATAAAGAGAGAGAGAGAGAGAGAGAGAGAGAGAGAGATAAATAGATATGTAACAAAATAATACAAAAGCTATTTGTAGTTTGATAGTGGTTTATATCTCTTTTTCACTTTTAATTTCAGAAAAACTTGCAAATCCGGGCGTATTAGTTAAGCAAAATTAAGGAAATATAGAAAATGTATTTAATAAAATATGTTTCAAAATGAAAAAAACTTTTGCAATTTCAATTTCTTTACAAAGAAAACAATTTTTTTGTAGTCTAAATGGAAAACATAGATTTACACTTCTAGAAAAAAAAAATCATCTCTTATAGCTAGCAAAGGAGATGAGACTAGAGATTACCTTCTCAATCTACGGAGTTTCGATTACAATGGAAGAGATTGGGTTGATAGATGTATAGACACCTTGTTTTTCAATCGAGAGACGAGAGTCAAAAGTGATTGAAAGTGAGAGAGAAGATTAAAGTGAGATGAGAATTGATACAGAGGATTTCAGTGTTTAGAGAGAGAGAGTGAGGGAGAGGGGTAGGTAGTAGATGGAAATGGTAAAGGGCATATAAAGGGTTAGGGTTAGACATTTGGACTTGTAGAAAATTCGGCAGCCCAACGAAAACAAATACCATTCAGAGAATTGGGCCTATTTGTTTTCCATTTAGAGAGAAAACCTAGAGAGAGAATGTAATCTACTATATAGAACAATGTAATATTTCGTATTTCCCTATTCTAATCTCATCCTAGCCTATTAAATAGCTTCCCTCCAATTAGCCTTCAAAAATCCACCAACCTTGCACTGCTAATTGCCCCGGCCCACGTGCGTGGGCCGGTCACTTATTCGTCACATGCCCGTCCCACGCACTCCCCACGTCCGTTGGGTGATCCTAGCCCGCCTCTGGTTCGCTCCTTGTCTTGTAATGCTCCGATTTATGCCACCATGTCTCCATTGAGCTGAATCTTTATAAATTCACAAGAATACAAAGTGTGGTAATAATTCATAACACAATGCACATTTATAGTTTAAATGTTCACTAATTGTACACAAAGGATTACAAATAGGCACAAAACACACCGTTAAAAGACCTTAATTCTAGGTGTGTTTGGCACTTATCACAAAAGTACATTGAGCTTGATGAAAACATTGGAGATTAAATCTCTACTTGAGGGTCGTATTCCATGTAAACACTGGTGGAGCGATGGGTGAATCACTAAGTCGGACAGTTGAAACATGGATCTCCGATCTCCTTCGGATAGCTGAAAGTGTGGTTCTCCAAGCTCTTTATCCCATCTATGGAGCTTCAGCTGGTGCCCAACCATCATGAGAATATCACCTTTTTTATAAACATGTGCAATTGAGAGTTTAGCATTACACAAAGCCATGTATGCAGTATTCTCTAAACTCCGGGGAAGTGGATCATGAACTGGTAAGTTTGAAATGCAGACTAGTTTTGTCCAAGATTCTTTAACTCCATACTCATTCATTACCCAAACTTCCATTTGACGTTTATAATGAAAACCTGAAAAAAGCAATCATCTTGATCCACTTATACAAATGGCAGCCCCATGTTCAGGGATGGATAACGCTATAGATTTGGCAGCTTGAGTGGTTAAATTAAAAGAAATTACGTTCCAATTCCAGTCACTGTCATCTAAGTTGTTGTTGCACCAGTAGAGACTACTACTCACAAACACAACAATTATGGGATTAACAAACCCACTAATAAACCCTCTTTTTCTTCTTTTCCAGGACCCATACTTAAAACTGTACACCAAAACCAAATTCTCATCACTATAGTCAGCATAATAAGCATAAATAACCTTGTAATCGTCATTATACTCGTCGTATCCAAATCCAAATATTCTCATGTAGCCCAACTACCAGACATCTGGGATTGTCTTGAGGTTTACATTTGATGAAGGGTTCCAAATTAATATTTTATAAGATTTTGCATGAAAACAAAACAGCCCTGTCCAAGAAGCCAAAAATTCAAAACCACCTCTAGGGACTAAGAGTGAGCGGTCATATGTAATAAGCATGTGAAATGACGATTGCTTTTTTTCTGTTAGAGAAAACAATTATATATAGCTAATCTGATTTACACTACTATATGTCAAGATCATATTATCCATTTTTGAATGCAATGACAATTTTGATGCAATTTGGCTAATTTTGGAGATGAGATTAAAGCACGCAAAGCTTTTGAAACACACCAAAATTAGAATAGAGACTTCACAGGCAGTCGTTTAAGGATTTCGATGATTATATCTTGATTCAATTTTGGTTGTGCTAGCTTAGGAGTTAGGAGTAGTGAATAACCACATTCACTTGGTCCATAGCCTTCATGCCCACCTTCCCCCTCCCAAGCCTACACTTGGCCCGACCTACGCCTACATCCCATCTAGGACTAGACTTGACTTTCACCTCACCATCGATTAGAACCCGTGACCTCCCCTCTGATACCAATCAAAAGGCCTGAGCGCAACACTATGCTTACTCCCCAAGGGGTCACCCATCTTGCGACTATTGTAAGTCAAGCACACTAAACCACAGTTTTTGACTATTTGATTGTCATATCCTACTTAAAACCAATTGGTGATAACTAGGTAGACATTAATCATTTAATCACATCCCTCTATGGGTAGAGAGAGAGAGAGAGAGAGAGAGAGAGAGATAGATATGTAACAAAATAATCCAAAAGCTATTTGAAGTTTGGTAGTGGTTTATATCTCTTTTTCACTTTTAATTGCCGAAAAACTTGCAAATTCGGGCGTATTAATTAAGCAAAATTTAGGAAATAAAGAAAATGTATTTAATAAAATATGTTTCGAAATGAAAAAAAACATTCCCAATTTCAATTTCTCTACAAAGAAAACAATTTTTTTGTAGTCTAAATGGAAAACATAGATTTGCACTTCTCAAAAAAAAAATCAAGAAAGACAGACATAGAATGGGTTAGGTTTCAAGAAAGACAATTGGCTCAAGTGGTTTAGGGGTTGGGCAGAAAAGAAATAGGCTAAGGTTCAAAACTCAAAGATTACAATTAAACTTTAGGCTTGGCTTTTAAGCTACACAAGGAGAGGTTTTTGGTATGGATTTTGTTATTCTCCCAAATCAAAGAATACTTGGAAAAATTTAAGAAATGCACAAGGAATTATTGTAAGAACAACCAAGTGTAGGGATTGAAGGATTGGGCTAAGCACAAGGTAACTCAAGGATAGATGGCTACCACACAACAAGATTTAGATGCTAACTAAAGAAGTCACTTAGCAAGAAGAGAGTCTATACTGAGCATCCAACGAATTACTAACAAGGAAAACATGCCAAGGTTTGCCAAACAAAGACAACTACGAAACACAAGAGAACACTCAAGGCAGTAAAGAGCACAACACTCTCGAGAAACAAGGATAGGCTCGAAAACAAGGGTTACCTGCTAACTCTTCCTCCACCAGACCCTCCGACTCCGCCTGAGAACGCGCCATCACGAAGACTTCCCGGCGGCCTAGCTCCGACAGCTCCGCGACTTGAACTCCCTCCTGGTGCTCCTCCGGCTCTCGGGGGTGGCGGCAACGCTCTCTGACCGGCAAGCTGGGGATACTTCGCGACTCTGTGACCACGATCCCCGCATCTGAAGCACTTGAACGCCTGGCCATAACAATCATGGCCTGCGTGCACCTTCCCACACCTACGACAACCAACCGACTTAGCTTGATCCTGAAGCTCCATTCTGATAGGTCCTTGAGAAGAAGATGACGCAACTCTAGCCGGGAAACTCGGTCGGGACTTCTTGAAGGTGGAAGAACCTCCACTCTCAACTCTCTTCCTGGCCAACTCCAACGAACCCCTCTAAAGCTGCTGAACACGAAACAGATCCGCGGCACACAGATACACATCCTTAAGGGAACTGGGCCTACTCACCATCAACGCTTTTCGTGCCTCATAGTTCAGACCGGCAACGAAACGCTCAACCTTGGCAAGCTCTGTAGGCACCAGCATCCTTGCGAAGCGCGCCAGCTCTAAGAACTTCATGTGGTACTCAACCACAGATAGGGGTCCTTGCTGCAGATGAAAGAACTCATCAAACATGGCGGCTCGCACATGTCCTTGAGCGCGGTCCAATCAAACCCAGGCTCTTCAAGGAAGGTCGGACTTTCGTAGACCCACCACAAATCCGCTTCTTGGCAGAAGTCGAACGTTGCCAGTTCTACTCTCCTCTCTTCGGGGCAGCCCACCACGGTGAAGATCTTATCAAACATCCGTAGCCACTCTTCTAGGACTACAGGGTCTTCCTCGCCAGCGAAGGTTGGCGGCCGATGCCCTGACACCGAACGACCTACATCGCGATGCCCAGCAGAGGGAGGAGGTGGCACAGCTTGATTGTTGTTCAGCAAGGCTTCACTGAGCGACTGCATCGTCTGCGTCAGCTGATGGAGATTCTGAGCGAGCTGCTCGTTGGTCGGGGTCTTTGGGGTGCGAGCGCGGGGACGAGGAGGCATCGCAAACTACTACGACAATAACGAGATTACCAAAAGAGCAAACACGCAAGACAGAAAGCAACACACATCTCACCGCGCAACCTAGAGTCCTAAGTCTAACACTTAGCTTCTTAAGGTCGCTTAGAGGTCTCAAAGCACACTTAACCACTTAGAAAGTCTAGACTTAACTCTTCCTAGGCTCAAACCTAGGCTCTGATACCAACTGTAACACCCCCCAAACAAGGCCTATATAAAAGCCCTAACACATGCAGATTAAACAACAAAACTAGCACATCGGAAGATAAAACGGAAACTGGATAAAAAGAAATCCAACGGGGTGTTATGCCACGTCTATCGAACCCGGTAAACGCTAAGGCGAACAATCTGCAAGTGTATACAACTATCCCAAAACATCAGTCTATCTAACTACATTGGCGCACAGGCCACAAAAACCACAAAGCTAAAGGAGCTAAGCTACCAAGCTCTAGACATCGCGCTCGTCTAAACATCACCTGAAAGATAAAAAGATAAACATCGGGACGACGCCCGGTCAGCGAATAATACTGGTAACCCACCAATACCGTTAAGTATCATATATAGATAGATATAAGTCATAAAACCATTTTCGAAACGGAATACATAAGTATATAAGTCAAAAGCCAAGATCAATAGACAACACGAGACTCATCACTCTCAAAGATAACACCGGGAACACATCCCAAACCACAAAGGTTAACCACAACACAAAGGATAAAGACTCACCCAACGGCAACACATGCCAAACAACACAAGCCTCCGTGACTACACACGTCACGAGAGAAGATCACACAACGCCGGCTTTACAAGCCCTCGCAACATCACCCATCACGAGTTGGTATGTCTGCCTTATGCCCTGTTCCAACCTTATGGCTACCCCCAACCTTGTATCTTCTTTCCAACCATTACCTCCAGGAATCCCTGTACTTCTTAGTCCAACCTTTTCCCTCCTAGGACCGTCGTCCCCCACCAACAGACCACCAACAAAACCACCAATTTCACACACATGGCGACACACGCCTCGGCGACACACGCCTTACCCAAGAAATACGTGAACCTGACACACAGGTCACACTCCATAATCACGTCACGGCCACCACGAGGACCGCTGCAATACCTTGGTGACTAGTGTCCCATACCACTAATCGTGCAATCCAGGTAAAGCCACACACACCACACCTCAACAGGAATCAATCAAAGGATTGCAATGAAGGTATGAAACATACTCAATCAAGGAACGGGTCACAACCCAATAACAACAACGATGAATAACACAAGTTATCATCAACCAAACGGAAGGAACAAACAACTCAGACGCTAGCATTAAGACAACAAACTAGCATGCTTATCAACGGGGAAACTCAAGATAGTTCCATGGAACACACAAGACACCTCTTGGTCCAACGAAACACAATGTTGAACACTTAGCACGATTCAAGACACCAAAGTCCTACAAGGATACCTACCATATAGTTCTAGACATACGAAACATCAAGAAGACACTCAAATAGTTCCACAAAAGAACATCGGGAAGCCAAAAGATCAAATACCAAGACAAACAAATCACGGGGAACAAATCCCGAACGAACACCATCGCGTTCCCCGCGGGTGGACCCACGGGTAGTGCCCCACCCGTGGTCCCGCCCGCGGGTACACTACCCCACAGGCCTATGTACCCGCGGGTAGGCCGGAGGGTGGTGCCCCGCCCGCCGTTCCACCCGCGGGAACATCCCTGTTCCACAACAAATCCCTTCGGGGATTTTCTTCTCCAAACACAAATTCAAGTCCAAAACATGCCAAATCTCACCCAATACAACAAAATGACTTGAACCATGGAAAATGTCAAGCAATGGCACAAAGGAACCCTAAACACAAGCTCTAGATATGCAATATCACAAGATAGATTCATAAACCCTCACATTTCATAGCAAAGCACAAGTAGAATCCAAGAAATCACATATAGGTAAGCAAAATAGGTTTTGTAGAGCATGGGTTACCTCTTGAAGACCAAAAGACTTCACTTTACACCACAACAAGCTCTCCACTAGGCTCACTTTTCAAACCCACTTCAAGATTAAACCAAAAGATCATAAAGATCCTACCTTTAAGAAAAGACAACTAAGATGGAACCAAAAACACAAGACAAGCTTAGATCTTACCCTCCTAGATGCCCAAATAGGTGAAAGATTGAATCTTGGAATCAAAACTTAGAATCTTGACAAGGGTCTCAACTTGGCTTGAAGAATAAGCTACATTTCTTTTCTAGAGAGAAGGTAGAGATATTTTTCTAGGAATTGTAAGGAATGAAATGAAGAAGTCTTCTAGGTTAGGTTACAATACTAACTCTTGGTGAAAAGACAAGGATACCCTTACTAACCCTTAGAAAGTGTAAGGAACAAGGGAACTCCCCTCAAAGCACAAGGTACAACACAACTTAAAGGTTGACTAGTCAAATTCTAGTCCTTGAGTATTAAAAATCGGGATTTTAGGAATCAATTCCTCAAAAGATATAGAATTAATTACTCAATTAATTCATGGATTGAAATGTGGATTTTTGGGGTGTCACAGGTAGGTAGTAGGTGGAAATGGTAAAGAACATATAAAGAGTTAATGTCAGACATTTGGACTTGGAGAAAATTGGGCAGCCCAACGAAAAAAAAATACCATTCAGAGAATTTGGCCTATTTTTTTTCCATTTAGAGTGAAAACCTAGAGAGAGAATGTAATCTACTATATAAAACAATGTAATATTTCGTATTTCCCTATTCTAATCTCATCCTAGCCTATTAAATAGCTCCCCTCCAATTAGGCTTCAAAAATCCACCAACCTTGCACTGCCAATGCACCCGGCTCACGTGCGTGGGCTGGTCACTTATTTGTCCCATGCCCGTCCCACGCACTCCCCACATGCGTTGGGTGATCCTAGCCCGCCTCTGGTTCGCTCCTTGTCTTGCAATGCTCCGATTTATGCCACCATGTCTCCTTTGAGCTGAATCTTTATAAATTCACAAGAATACAAAGTGTGGTAATAATTCATAACACAATGCACATTTATAGTTTAAATGTTCACTAATTGTACACAAAGGATTACAAATAGGCTCAAAACACACCCTTAAAAGACCTTAATTTTAGGTGTCTTTGGCACTTATCACTAAGGTACATTGATCTTGAGGAAAGCATTATGTTAGAGGTTAAGAGTATAAATAATGTAAATATATGAAATGTAAAGGGATGAATAAGAGAGAGGATTTTGGTGCATAGAAAGAGAGAGTTAGAGGGGGGTAATGGTAAACAGCATATAAATTGTTAGGGTTAGACATTTGGACTAAATGAAATTGGGCAGGCTGACAAAAACAAATTATATTTAGAGAATTAGGCATATTTGTTTTCCATATAGAAAAGGTAAAGAGTATAAATAATAGAAATTTATGAAATGGAAAAGGACGAATAAGGGAGAGGATTTTTGTGGAGAGAGAGTGTAACACCCCATGTTATGACCCTTGAACCTGGATTAATTATTTAATTAATTCCATTGAGAATAGTTAAAAGAGGATTTAATCTGGTTAGGATTCCATTAGTTAATTAATGTGGTCCACAATGAATCGTGGACCTTTGCCTAAACCAGAGCCTTTTAAGTCTGTTAGGATTAAAGAAAATGGGTTTTTACTATTCAGATTCTGATTAGGATTCCTAGATCTATATATAGGGTAGTAGAAAGCATTTAGAACCCTTCCCACCCATATCACTCGAAATTTCCCAAGAGACCTAGCCAAGGATTTCCCAATCGCCAAGCTTAGGAAAAGATCAATTGGAAGGAAATCTTAAGGAAGGATCCTAGGAGTGGTTAGAGATTTATTTAAGGCTAAGAGGTAACACATGTCCTACAAAACCTATTTTCCTTGCTAACTTTTATTGATTGGCGCCTTTGAATAATTGTATGTATGAATTTGTGATTATGCCTTGATAGAGCTTGTCTTTAGGATTATGATGTGGATACATGTTATTCTTGATGTTCTTGTTGACCTTGTATAGTGGTTTGCATGTTCTTGTATTTAATTACGTTTAGAGCTTGTCTTTAAGGTTTTATATTGTGGGTTCTTGATGTTCTTGAGGTTTTTGATGCTCTTGAACGATCATACGTTTGGTCTTCAATCTTGGCATGTTTAGGGATTGTGGCTAGGGTGTAATTGTGTTGCTTCTTGGCTCGTTCTTGGTGTTTAAGTCCTTGTTATTGTTAATGTGTGTTGGGATGTGTTTGGACTTGATTTTTGTGTAAGTTTGATGAATTCCCGGGTTGGGAAAATAAGCAAAGAACATTCGTACCAGCGGGTAGTCGGTCGGGGGATGAACCCCCACCTGACCACCCGCCAGGTACGGCCACCGTACTAGCGGGTGGACGACCACCTGCCGGTGTACCCACTAGTATAGTGCCGCCCGCTGGTACGGGCGGGGCGGTGTGTCGTTGGGTCCCATTTGTTGTTTCCCCGTACCCCGTTGTGCCCCGTGTGATGTTTGTGAGTCTAGTTTGATGTCGTGGATACCCAATTAGGAGTCGTGGGTCTTGGGTATTGCATGTGGTTTAAGTTGGTATCCCGTTGGCCTAGGATGAGGTTTATATATTCCCTTGCGAGTCTTGTGGTTGCCTTGTTGTCATTGGAGGTAGAGTCTAAATTGTTCCACGTGGGTTGTGTGTTGGTATTGTGTCAACCGTTGATAAGAGTCTATGTGTTTGGTTGTACCCTTCCCTTTGACTATCCCTTGTTGAAGTATTGTTGAGTGTCGAGCACTATTGTGATGGAAGGCAGATCTGATGGGGGGCCGCAGTACTTTTGGAATGTGGTGTCGCAGTACCTTTGGTGTTATGGGCTGCAGTACCTTTGGAGTGTGGTGTTGCAGTACCTTTGGCATTATGGATTGTAGTACTTTTGGAGTGTGGTGTTGCAGTACTTTTGGAGTATGGTGCTGCAGTACCTTTGGCATGCGGTAGGCTGTAGTACTTTTGGAGTGTGGTGCTACAGTACCTTTGATACATTATGGGCTGCAATACTTTTGGAGTGCAATGCTGCAGTACCTTCAGAGTGATATTGTGCCTTAATTTGGCGAAATAGATCTGCGGATGGAGTTTGAGTCTTGTTGCTGTCTTGTCTTGTGGTCTTAGGATGCATGCTAGTACCTTTATGTGTTTTTATAGTGTCGAGTCTGTTGGTATGTATCGAGTCCTGATCTTGGTTTTAAAGCTATAGTTGTTTAGGACTATATATGTATTCCCAAGTCTCAAAATGGTTTTCCTATATTTACCTATATTATACTCGACGCGTGGGAGTGGGTTACTCAGCATTATTCGCTGACGGTTGTTACACCATATGTTTTTCAGGTACTGACCAGTAGCTTCGGAGCACGCTAGATGGATTCGTGGACTTAGCTTTAGTTAGTTCTAGCCTTAGTTTAGATGGCCTGTGCGCCTTGATTGTATTTGAATATCAATTGTGGATGATGCTAGTTTAGTTAATTGTGACCTGTGCATCTAGGTTCTCAAACCTAGATGTCGCATAGCACCCCGATACTTATGTTGTTAGATTCCGCTCTGTTGGGTATTAATGATGAGAACTGATTGTATTATATTTTATGAACTTGATTACAATGAGATCAGATGATGTGAATATATAGAATAGAGAGTCACAGTGTGACAATGATAAGAAGTAGAGAGTCACAGTGTGACATGGATAAGAAGTTCTAAACAGACTCATATACATAGAGTCCTAATACTCCCCCTCAAGCACAGTGTATACTAGTAACCTGTAGCTTGTCCCTTAAGGAAGAAAATCTAGGTCCAGGCAGAGCTTTGGTGTAGATATCAGCAAGTTGATCCTTTGTGGAGATGAAGTTGACTTGGATATCGCCCGAAGCTACTCAATCACGAACAAAATGATAATCAATCTCCACATGCTTTGTGCGCGCATGAAAGATTGGATTGGCACTCATATATGTAGCTCCTAGATTATCACACCATAATTTTGGAATGGAAATACCCAGAATCTGTATCTCACGCAATAATGACATAATCCATAGAACCTCAGCACAAACATCTGCAAGAGCTTTGTATTCAGCCTCAGTGTATGACCTGGCAACAGTTCTCTGTTTCTTGCAAACCCATGATATAAGATTGCTCCCCAAGAAAACAGCAAAACCACTCGTGGATTTTCGATCGTCAGGACAACCAGCCCAATCAGAATCAGAGAAAGCATGAATGTCTCTAGATGAGCACCGTCGTATGCGTAAACCATGATCAACTGTTCCCTTAACATACCTGAGTACCCGTTTGAGCTGCTCCCAGTGTGATATGGTGGGGGCATGCATATGCTGGCATAACTGATTAACTGCAAAGGATAGGTCAGGTCGTGTGACAGAGAGATATTGCAGTGCTCCAGCTAGACTCCTGTACTGTGTGGGATCATCATATAGATCTGAATTGAAGGGGACAGTTTTCGAGACAGAGATAGGTGTAGAAATGGGTTTGCATTCAGACATTCCAGCCCGTTTTAAAATATCATTCATATACCGTTGTTGAGATAAAATAATCCCATTGTCACTCTTAACTGTTTCAATACCCAGAAAAAAATTTGGTTCACCAAGATCTCTGATTTTGAATGTAGCAGACAGTTTGGACAAGAGCTGAGACATAATACCTTGATCACTTCCCATTACAAGAATGTCATCCACGTACACCAATAGATAAACCAAAGCAGAGTCTTTAGAGTAATAGAACAGAGAGACATCTGTCTTGGATGCTTGAAAGCCAATCGATAATAAGAACGTATGTAGTCAATTAAACCAAGCTCTGGGAGCTTGTTTTAACCCATACAGAGATCTTTTTAACAAACAAACATGATTCGGGAAGTTAGCATCAATATAAACAGGGGGTTGCTTCATATAAACTGTTTCAGCCAGATTACCATTCAGAAAAGCATTATGAACATCTAGCTGTTTGATAGACCACCCAGATGATAAAGCTAGAGATAGAAAGAGTCTTACAGTCGTAGGCTTTACCACTGGACTAAAAGTGTCGAAGAAGTCCTGACCTGGAACCTGATTAGAACCTTTCGCAACCAGCATGGACCGCCCACGTGGACGGCCTCGCCGGCGAGCAACAGGCTCTACAGGATCACCCGACGAGGCAGCCTGTCCAGGATCCACGGCTGGTTCGAATGAAGCAGGTAGCGGCGGTTCTGGCAGCTCATCATTGGACACGGCAGGAATAGGTGTGCTGTGACTAAGAACAGATTTCGCCCAAGGCCCAGAAAACGGAGTAGATAGATCCTGCAAAGAAGTTTTAGTAGCAAAGGGGAAAACTTCTTCATCAAATCTGACATGCCTGCATGTGTAAATCTTATTAGTATGTAAGTCCATGCATCTGTACCCCCTAAAGGACTCAGGATAACCTAGGAAGACACATGGAGAAGACCTGTATGACATCTTATGACGATTATATGGTCGAAGATGAGGGTAGCATAAACACCCATAGACACGAAGAAAAAGATAGGAAGGAGGGGATTTATGTAACAGGAGATGAGGATTGGAGTTATTTAATACAGAAGATGGCATTCTGTTAATTAAATAGACAGCAGTCTCAAAGGCAAAATCCCAAAATTTTAAAGGAACAGAGGCATGAGCTAGAAGAGCCAGACCAGTTTCAACAATGTGACGATGTTTTCGTTCAACACGACCATTCTGTTCATGTGTATAGGCACATGATTGTCTATGTTGAATTCCTAATTGAACAAACAAAGAATGTAACTTTTTGTACTCAGCACCTAAATCAGACTGAATGGCCTTTATTTTGCAATTAAAGGACCGTTCAACATGAGTACGAAATTTATCAAAGATGACATAAAGATCAGACTTTAATTTCATAGGAAAGAACCATGTATAACGGGAATAGTCATCCACAAAGATCACAAAATAACGGAAGCCAGAAGTAGATAAAGTGGGCGCAGGACCCCAAAAACAATTGACTCCTGTGTGGCCGAAACCTTTACAGATTTGACACGGATTGTCGAAGCCACGTTGCTGACCTCCACGGTAATTAAGGTTGCCATCGCAGCGCTGCATCTTCTTAATTTTATGAATCACAAAACCCTAGCTAACTGATACCAGATGAGAACTAATTGTATTATATTTTCTGAACTTGATTACAATGAGATCAGATGATGTCAATATATAGAATAGAGAGTCACAGTGTGACAATGATAAGAAGTAGAGAGTCACAGTGTGACAAGGATAAGAAGTTCTAAACAGACTCATATACATAGAGTCCTAATATTAATGATAGTTTCATCTTATTTTGTAAGCTTTAAATGTTTTAAAAATTAGGGGTGTTACACACACACACACACACACACACAGAGAGGGGGGGGGGGGGGGAATGGTAATTAGCCTATAAAGGGTTAGGGTTAGATATTTGGAGTTGGAGGAAATTGGGTGGGCCAATGAAGAAAAAAATTCATTTAGAGAATTGGGTCTATTTGTTTTCAATGTAGAAAAGGTAAAGAGTATAAAAATGGAAATGTAAGAAACGCTAATGGAAAAAAAATTGTCCATACTAAGTAGCCCTTAAATATTCAAGAGGGAATCGAAAAGCAATAAAATATAGAATAGGAATTATATTCCACTATTTTTTTTCGGAAGAAATATATTTTAGAAATTGTATTTATTTTTTGGTTCGTTATAGAAATAAAAAAGCAAAATATTGATAAGAATTATATTTCACCACTATCTTTACTTATGCACATTCACTTTACTTATTTTTATATCATTACCTTCACCCACCTACCCAACCATCTAGCTACCACGACCTACCTACCTCAACCATCACTATTTAATATTTTCCTCTAGTATAATCATATCATTTTTACTAACCATGACCTATTTATTTATTCCTACTACCACCTACCTATTCAATACATCCCCCATTATCAATATCCCACAATTGTCTACTTACTTACCCATTACTACATATGCATTTATTGCATTCATATTTCTTTTACTTGTTTTACCATTATTTCACTCACTTAATCTCAGCTACCTACACACAAGGCCACAACAACCTACATAGCTACAATATAACTTGATATTTTTATCATTTACCACTACAATTTTATTGCTTTATGAAGAAAAGAATTTAATGCCAATTAATTTCATATTTTATAAATTGAAAAATATGTAGATTTAAACATATTATATAGCTTTCTAATGAAAATGAAAACATGATATTTTTTTAGAAATTATATATGTATATATATATATATATATATATATATTATATATATATATATATATATATATATATATATATATATATATATAGAGAGAGAGAGAGAGAGAGAGAAATGTAACAAAATAATCCAAAAGCTATTTGATGTTTGGTAGTGGTTTATACTCTTTTTCACTTTTAATTGTCAAAAAACTTGCAAATTCGGACGTATTAAGTAAGCAAAATTTAGGAAATACAACAAAATTTAGGAAAATTTCGGATGTATTCAATAAAATGTTTCGAAATGAAAATGTTTTCCCAATTTCAATTTATTTACAAAGAAAACTATTTTTCTGTAGTCTAAATGGAAAACATAGATCTACACTTCTCAAAAAAAAAATCATGTCTTATAGCTAGTAAAGGAAATGAGACTAGAGATCAGGTTGATAGATGTATAGACACCTTGTTTTTCAATCGAGAGACGAGAGGCAAAAGTGATTGAGAGCGAGAGAGAAGATTAAAGTGAGATGAGACTTGATACAGAGGATTTCAGTATTTAGAGAAAGAGAGGGGGGGTAGTGGTGGAAATGATAAAGAGCATATAAAGGATTAGGGTTAGACATTTGGACTTGGGGAAAATTGGGCGGCCCAACGAAAACAAATTCCATTCAGAGAATTTGGCCTATTTGTTTTCCATTTAGAAAAGATAAAAAATGTAAATATATGAAATAGAAATGGAGGATTAAGAGTGGGGATTTTGGTGCTTAGAGAGAGAGAGAGAGAGAGAGAGAGAGAGAGAGAGAGAGAAACTGGGACACATGAATTGTCGAGATATGAAGAAATTATCAAGTTAGATGCAATTCGTGGTGTTCCTAAATTGAAATTGATACAGTTGGAGTTTGTGGAACCTGTTTAGCTAGAAAACATACAGAACACCCCACAAGGCCATCAAGAGCATCACTACTGATCGGTGTCTAGAACTTGTTCATGTAGACCTAGTCGGACCAACTCAAGTGGAAAACATTGGAGGTAAGAAGTATATTTTTGTATGTGTTCATGACTTTTCACATTTTTTGGATTGCTTTCTTAAGGGAAAAATCATAAGCATTTGATGCATTTAAAAAATTATGCATTCGACTTCAAAAAGAAAAGGACGAATCAATTATCATCATTCTTAGGTTAAGGAGTAATCATGAAAGGGAATTCAAGAATAACTCATACTCGGAATTTTGTTCAAAGCATGGTATAGAACACGAATTCTCTGCTCCAAAGATTGCACAACATAATAGTATTGTTGAACGTAAGAATTGGACTCTATAAGAAATGGCACGAGTCATGTTGAATGCAAAAAGACTACCTCAATGTTTATGGACAGCGGCTGTTCATACAGCGTGACATACAGTCAACTGGGTTTATCTAGCTACGTCCTAGTATACAAATGACTCCATATGAAATATAGAAAGGTAAGAAGCCTAATCTGAAATATTTCCATTTTTTGTACTAAGTGTTACCAAATGATGGAATAAACATACTCATAGGAATTCTATACCATTCCAAGCATATTCCATGAATCAAACGTAATGCTAGTCTTTTTTATTCATGTTTGTTTTATTCTTCTTTGTTGAATCTTTCATTGGCAATTACACATTCTATTACTTTTGATATATCACTAATGGTTTTTAGGCCCAAGAAAACCATAGAATTGGAAAATATAGCGCGTATGAATTATGAGAATATGGGGTCTAAGAGTAAGATGTTGGATAACTTGTACCATTTCAGCCTCTTGAAATTGTTTCTTTGATATTTGGACAAGTACAAAACTCAAAGCATATACAAGATAATGAATTTAAAGAATGAGAAGATGATGATGACCAAGAAATAAGTTGTATCGGTCTTTTATATTATAAGCCTTGAGGAACGGTTGCTCTAGTCCATCAAATCTTTTGGAACGTGGGATGTTCTGCACAACTTTTAACCACATCCTCGCACAGTGCCATGTATGAAGCACCTGCATGATCGCACGTAGTTTGCCCCAAGTGGAACGTAGGCACTCCTATGTGTTGGCATGCTCATGATGGTGTGCAAGGCTAATAGCAATAGTGTGGGCTCACCACACAAGGCACATAACCCCTGTGTAAGGTTTCTGTAACACCCTGTGTTACGGCCTCCGTATACGGACTAATCATAGAATTAATTCCGTTAACATATAATCAAAAAGGATTTAATTAGACTAGAATTCCCATTAATTTATTAGTATGGTCCACAATGGATCATGAACCCTTATCCTAAATCAAGTCTTTAATTCTATTAGGAATAGGGAAAGTGGGTCTTTACTATTCAGATTCTAGTTAGGACTCCTGAATCTATATATAGGGGATTAGAAGGCATTTAGAAACCCTACCACAATTAATTCTACCACGCGAGACATTCCCCGAGGAAACCTAGCAAAGGAATTCCCCACCGCGAACCTAGGGAGATCCGTTGGAAGGAGATCTTAGAGAAGAACCTTAGTAGCCAAGGATATTGATTAGGGCTAAGAGGTAACCCATGTCTTACAAAACCTATTTTCCTTGCTATATCTTATTTATTGGCTCCTTTGATAATTGTATGGGTGATTATGTGATTGAGTCTTGATAGAGTTTTGCCTAGGGTTTATGATGTGTGTTTTGATTGATTATATGTGTGATCTTGTATTTAATTATGTCTAGAGCTTGTCCCTAGGGTTTATATCATGAATCTCATTTTTGTGATGTTCTTGGTATATTTGGGAGGGATTATGCATGATCGGGTGTTGAGTCTAGCCTAGGATTTATCATTAGGGCTTTGCATATAATTTTCTTGATACTCTTGTGGTTCCGGATGCTCCTAAACCGTTATATGATTGATGTTAAGTCTTGGAATGTTTAGGAATCGTGTTACAACTTATTTGGAATGATTCTTGGTTTAGTCTTTGTTAATTGAATCCGTGATATTGTTGTTACGTGTTAGAATGTGTTTGGACATGGTTTCGAGTCCCCCGAACGAAATCGAAACCAGATTTTCTACCTTAGTACCAGTGGGGGGTAGGTGGGGGGAACCAATCCCCACCACCTACCTGCTGCCCGAGACTGCCCAGTTCCAGCGGGCAGCCGGCGGGCAGGCGACTGCCCCCCGAGCACCCGCTGGAAACCAAGGCCGCCGCCGGCGAGTGGTCCTCCACCCGTCGCCCACCCGTTGGAAAAAGTTGGTGGGTTGTGATGTTTTTCCCCGTTTGATGTTTCCCCGTGTCCCGTTGTACCCCGTTTAACGTGTATGAGTCCCGTTTGATGTTTTGGATACCGTTCTAGGAATTTATGTGTAGTACGTATCGTTGTTATTATGCCTTGATTGTTATTGATTGATTATGTGTTGAGTGATTGAATGGTGATGGGCATCGTGGTCATTGCGCAATGATCGGTGTGACTGCTGATGATGAGATTGTGATTGGTGGAAATGAATTGTTGGCGGAAAGCATTACTAGTACTCGGTTATCGTGCTAAAGGCATGGACCACCCCTTAGACTAGCTGGCTAAAGGCTTGGGTCATGGTATAAGCGCCGCGGTGTCATGTTAGAGCTATATGCGCTAACCTCTTGGTATTGGTACTAGAGGCACGGACCATGCGAATGACACTTCGGTGCTACAATGTTGGTGGACTTGTTGGTGGTTACGGAGTGGGGCATGTAGTTGCTCCGGAGGATAAGGAGGAGGTATAAGGGTGGCCTGGAGGTACAGGTTGGAACTGAAATAAGGATGGAGTGGTGTGAAAATGTTGGAACTTGGTATAAGTTTGGAAGATGGATTGTGTGACTTGATGATTAATTGCTGATTGACTGTCTTGAATCCCTTTGTTGTCTCTATTTGCTATTTATAAGCTTATCTGTCTATTATGTTTTGTATTGTGTTCTTAGGACACATGTTTGTCTTTATTATTGTCCTAGAGTGTTAAGTCTATTGTTGTGTCTCGAGTCTTGATCTTGGTTTAAATCTAGAGTTGCTCAAGTTATATATGTATTCCAGTTTCAAAATGATTTCCTATATTATATTTATTGTACTTAACGCGTGGGAGTGGGTTACTCAGCATTATTCGCTGACGGTCGCTACGATATGTTTTTCAGGTGATGATCATTAGCTGAGGAACGCGCTAGATGGACTCATAGTCTTAGTCTAGTTAGTCCTAGATACAATAGCCGGCCTGCGTGCCATGGATTGTGTTTTGTTTATCGGCTTGTGGATTGCACCTGCCTGAATAGTCTTAGCCTGTGCACCTAGGTTCTCAAACTTAGGTGTGGCATAACACCCCGACAATTATGTTTAGCTTATGCTCTGTTTGGATAATTATTACAAGTTGCCTTTACTTTATAAGTCTTTAAATGATTTAAAAATTAGGGGTGTTACAGTTTCCACATGGCTAAACCTCTAGCCTTATATCACGCCCCTCCTTGTTCTGACTTGGGCACACTTTCTATAACACCCTCGATTTTTCGGCATAATTCAAAACTTAAATATAAAGATAAGTCTAATCATTAAATCAAAGCTTAGAGGAAGCTAATCAGTAAAATACGAGGGAGTTACGCCACATCTATCTGACTATAGATGCACATGCTAGAAGCTAAAACCAAATCCAAACATAAGTCAATATTAAATAATTCTAGGCTCACAGGCCACAAGTCTAGAATAACAAAAGAGAAAGCTACGCTATCTAAGCCTTTGTCTAGCGCGCTCTCAAACGATCTACTCAACACCTGAAAACACAAGGGTAGCACCCGTCAGCGAATAATGTTGGTAACCCACCAATACTTGTTGAGTAGAATATAATATAGATATAGAGAAAAACATTTGAGACTTGGATACATTATATATAGTCTTTAAATACCAACATCATCGGTTACTCAATAGATCAATAAGAACGACATAAGTAACATGCTTAACAACAAGATACATCATACGATAATCAATCAAGAGACAACACAAGTCATACTCATAAACCATGAGAGACAAGATTCACATTCAATGATATGCTCAAGTTCCGAGTTCCAAGTTCCAAGTTCCAACCTTATGGCTACCCCCGACCTTATCTCAGTTCCAACCATTACCTCCTTGTGCCACCCTGTACACCAAGTCCAACCTTATCCCTCCGGAGCCTTTACATTGCTCCCCGCCTGCATCCGCCAGCTTGCCACCGAACGTAGACATTCATAATGTCATTAATCATTTAGTACTAATCATGATAGTATACCGCCAACATGTGAGCAAAGGTTAATAACATTACCACCAATCTCATAACATTCACATAATCATTGTCATAGAGGATTGAAGCCCATCAATAGCCCAATCAAGTATCAATAAACAGGTACATCATATGTACAAGATCATATCAAGGAATTCAATCAATAGATTTCAATGAAAGACATGAATCAACAATCAAACAACGATACAACAATGATAGACTTTAATCCAAAGATTATCATGATTGGCAACACAAGTTGCCAATCCTCATTGGGAACAAATGAACAACCACATACTAGCATCAACAACAGCATAACTAGCATGTATATCAAAATGGCAAACATAACGGTTCAATCGAAAATCAACGACTTCACATTAATCCAACGAATCACAAGGTTGGACCATAAGCACGATTCAAGACTCATAATCCTATCATGGATACTTAGGACACCGTTCTAGACATACGAAACATCAAAGGAGACACACAATTGCGCAACGATTCAACAAAACGGAGGCCAAAGCATCACGTACCTGATGAACAATATTTTTAGTGTTAATTTAGTTTATTGTTTCTAATTAATAAGTAATTTTTAATTAGTTATTGTACATATTTTTATATTTCATTATGTTTTTTAGTTTTTCTTAAAATAATTAAATAATAGGTTGTTTTATTATTACTTTTAGTATTATGTTTTTCTAAACCCAATTAGTATGATTATTTAGTTGAGCCCAATATTTGTAGTCCATTTGATAAAGTCCTTTATCATTGTGCAAAGAATTGATGCAGCAAAACAAAAGGATATGACGCATCAGTTTGGCCGATTCAAGCGCGATCCAAAAGGATTTTCTCCCAGCGCTGCCTAGTCCTTTGGAAGATCCGATTGAGACGTTGAGCTATAGAATCTCCGGTTGATCAGCGGGATCTCAGTGAAGCGGTTGAACTAAGCACTATAAAAAGAAGCCAGTGTTCATCGATTTTTTTTCATGACCAATCTCACAGATTCAGCCTTCAATTCTCACACCCAAAGTATTTGCTGCGAAAAGAAAAGAGAAGGAGAGTGATTTCGGCGGCGTACGACGGTGAAGGCGCTTCGCATCTCAGTCCCAGCAGATTAATTATAGCAGTAAATTCTAGGTTCAATTCGGCAGTGGGGACAATTGATTTTGGCAATTTGCACACTCCAGGTTCTAGAATTAATTTGCAATTTAGTAGTGCATGGTATCTATTAGTTTATATAAAATCAAGATTGCAATTTTGGGATACGTGAGGTTGTTGTATCTTTGCAGTAGCATTCATATATTAGTTATATAATCGAAATGTTGAGTGGCTAATTCTTTAATCTGGGTACATGAAACAATAACTATGAAAATTCTGCACTAATATGAGTTTTAATGCTTTCAATTAAATTATGTTTTATCTTACGCTTTCATGTGATGATTAATTGTGTTGAATCTGGCCAGTTCTAACGTTAATTAGTCGTTTGATGGAATTAATTGTGTACATACCATACCTGTTAATTCTAAGCTCTGTAGGATAAAAGGATAAATAATTTGGCTGTCTTGTTGGCTTATTTATTTGGTTCATAACCCGGGTATTCCGTAGTTCTTTTAGGACTTAATGGGTTTTAACTATTTGAATAAGTATCTTAAGTACATGAATGGTTAAAACACATGATTACTTTGGACGTCATACGAAGTTATCATATTTTAGAAAAGAACGAACTCGTAATTGGTTGGCACCATTAGACTTAAAATGCAGAATTAGTAATAGTAATTGATTCATGTTCCCAGTTTTGTTTTTCTAATCTGAAGTTTAAGTTGATAATCTGTTTTTTGGTAATTTATTCGTTTACTTAATTTAAGCTAGTCTTAATTTTTGGATCTTGTTTCTAGAACTTTAATTTGTTAATTTGATCGTTTTCAATCTGTAAGTTGCATTGTTTTAATTCCCTGTGGGATCGACCCTTGCTAAAGCACACTATTACTAATAATTGACTCGTGCACTTGCGAGGACATTCAAAAATTGTCCATCAATTTTGGCGCCGTTGCCGGGGAATTGTTTACGGTGCAATTTGCTTTAAAATTTTATTTTTTTTTTAAGTGTTTAATATTGGTTTACTTTTTCCTATTTCCCTTTTATCTTATTTATTTTACTTTCAATTGCTTGTTTTTTTTTTTCTTCTTTTCTTCCTTTTTTTTTCTTTATTTATTTTTGTTATTTTATTTATTTATGTTATGCAGGGTCGTCGTTCTTTAAACCCTAAATTGTTACCTTTAGACGACCGTATTGACAGGAGAAAGAAAAAAATATTAGTTTTTGAAAATCCCATTTTTGAACCACAAGAAACGACCACCACCATGGCTGCACTTCCTCCACCCAATCCCAATCCTAACCCCAACCCCAGGCCTAATCCTAGGCTAATGAAAGACTTTGGTAGTCCCCAAGTAGGAACTTCACCATCTTGTATAGTGCTTACCAATGCAGGGCGGAATTATGAGTTAAAGACGGTTCATTACAATCAATTGCCGTCTTTTCATGGTTCAGGAACCGAGGATGCCCTCACCTTCATTAGGGATTTCTACGGGGTAGTCCAAAACTTTCCGTTGAATGACCTAACGGAGGATGAATTGAGAATGAGGTGTTTCCCTTACACCTTGAAAGATGCAGCAAAGACATGGTTCATGTCTCTCACACCGGGGTCCCTTCGGACATGGCCGGAGGTGTACAACAAATTCATAGGTAAATTCTATTCACATGCCAAGACTTCCGAATTAAGAAGAAAAATTGCGACTTTTTCGCAAGCTGAAGGCGAACCATTTCATGAGGCATGGGAAAGGTTTAAAATGTTGCTCATTAAATGCCCCCACCATGGCTACCCGTTGGAGCTGCAAAATCAAACATTCTATGATGGTTTGACCCAAACCAGCCAATCAATAGTTGATAATGCGGCTGGAGGTGCCATGGCAGAAAAAACTGCGGAGGAGACCTTAGCGTTGTATGAAATGCTAGGAGCAAACTCCCAACAAAAAAGCATAAGGGGGCGGACACCAGGAATGTATGAAGTTAGCTCAAATTCTGATTTGACGGCGTATATGTCTGAGTTAACAAAACAAATGACAAGCATGTGTTCTATGATGAGTATGAACCAAAAGAATGCATGTATGATTGAAGAAACTGACAATGTTGAGCAGGTCAGTGCAATGAACAATTTTAATCAAAGGCCAAGAAATGACCTGTATTCCAATTCTTATAATCCGGGGTGGAAGAATCACCCTAATTTTTCATGGGGTAGTAATCAAAATTATCAATCAACTGATCCACCTCAACCAAAAAGACCATCTTTGGAGGATTCATTGAATACTTTGGTACAAGCCTGCAATAGACAGCAGGAAACAACGGAGCAGCAATTCAAGATGCAACAAGAAGCAAGTGAACGACGATTTCAACAACATGAAGCTTCAATGAAAAAATTGGAAGCACAAATAGGGCAAATCGCCGAAGCTCTACAAGGCCATGTGCCAGGTAAGTTGCCCAGCCAACCTGAACAAGCTAAGGTTTTGACTGTTTTAAGAAGTGGTAAAGTTATTGAAAATAATGTGAAAGCAAGTACCACTCCTAAACAAACTGAAATAGTTGAAAACTTGAATGTTGATGATGATATTAATAATGATAAACCCAAGTTGCATAAATCTGATGATCCTTATGTGCCCCCTAAGCCTTATGTTCCCCCGGTTCCATTCCCCGGTAGATTAAGGAATTCAAAATTTGATAAATCATTTTCTGACATTTATGATTTGTTGTCAAAAGTGAATGTGAATTTACCATTGTTAGACATGATTAAAAATATGCCTGCTTATGCTAAGT
Organism: Ipomoea nil; assembly: GCF_001879475.1. Taxonomy (NCBI): domain Eukaryota; kingdom Viridiplantae; phylum Streptophyta; class Magnoliopsida; order Solanales; family Convolvulaceae; genus Ipomoea; species Ipomoea nil. The sequence goes on along the minus strand of NW_017617107.1, from coordinate 573,027 downwards.
TTTTAAAAGAATTGAACACTAGAAAGCGTAGATATGAACATAATGAAAAAGTTTTCATGTCTAAAACTGTAAGTGCTTTTTTGCAAACTAACTTGCCTCCAAAATTAGAAGACCCTGGTAGTTTCATAATAAATATTACAGTGGGGAATTCTAAGCAAGAAAAGGCTATGCTTGATTTAGGGGCAAGCATTAACTTGATGCCATATTTTGTCTACTTGCAGTTAGGTCTGGATAAATTGAAACCTACTACAATGTCCTTAGAGCTTGCTGATCGTTCTGTCAGATATCCTAGAGGCATTGTAGAAGATGTTTTAGTCCAAGTTGACAAATTAATAATTCCTGCTGACTTTGTCGTATTAGACATAAATAAAAAGTATAATTATGAGCAGGACATGCCTATCTTGCTTGGCCGACCTTTCATGGCCACAACAAAAACAATGATTGATGTTCAAAATGGAAAATTAACCATGACTGTGCTTGATGAAACTATTGAATTCTCCATTCTTAAATCAATGAAACTGCCTGAAAACAATAATAATCATTGTTTTGCTGTAGATGTTTTAGATTCAATAATTTCTGCTAAGTTTTTAGATCAATATCCGTTGAAGGTCGAGGTTGATGACGTGGAACACGACGAAAGCCCAATAAAAGAGGGGAGTGTTGAAGGAGGTTCAGTTACATGTCTGGAGCAAATCAAGGGAAAACACCGTCCTTCTATCGAAGCTGAAATTCCACCCACGCTGGAACTAAAACCTCTTCCTAGTTCTTTAAAATATGCTTTCTTAGGTCCAAATAATACTTATCCTGTAATAATTGCCTCTGACATTTCACTTGAACAAGAACAAAGTCTGCTAGACGTATTACAAAAGTATAAAAGTGCAATTGGTTGGACAGTAGGAGATATTAAAGGAATAAGTCCAACGGTTTGTATGCACCGTATCCTTCTTGAAGAAGGGTCAACTCCTGTCCGTCAACCTCAGCGCAGGTTAAATCCAAATATGAAGGAGGTTGTACGGGCAGAAGTCCTAAAGTTGCTGGACTCAGGTATTATTTACCCAATTTCAGACAGTAAATGGGTAAGTCCAGTTCATGTAGTGCCAAAAAAGTCTGGGATTACTGTGGTCAATAATGACAAAAATGAATTAATCCCAACTAGGACAGTAACTGGGTGGCGCATGTGCATAGATTACAGAAAATTAAATGCCGCCACTAAAAAAGATCATTTTCCTTTGCCCTTTATTGACCAAATGTTAGAAAGATTAGCTGGGCATGCTTATTATTGTTTTCTTGATGGCTTTCAAGGTTATTTTCAGATTCCTATTGCACCTGAGGATCAAGAAAAAACGACATTTACATGCCCTTTTGGAACTTTTGCTTACCGCAGGATGTCATTTGGGTTATGTAATGCACCTGCGACTTTTCAAAGGTGTATGATGTCGATCTTTTTTGATATGATTGAAAAATATATTGCAGTGTTTATGGATGATTTTTCTCTATTTGGTGACTCTTTTGATGATTGCCTTGCTCATTTATCGTCTGTGCTTGAAAGGTGTGTTAAAATGAATTTAACCTTGAGTTGGGAAAAAAGTAATTTCATGGTTAAAGAGGGCATCGTTTTGGGGCATATAATTTCTGACAGGGGAATCGAGGTTGATAAGGCTAAAATTGATGTTATTTCGAAATTACCTCCCCCTACTTCTGTAAAAGAAGTGCGAAGTTTTCTTGGTCATGCAGGTTTTTACAGGCGCTTCATAAAAGATTTTTCAAAAATTTGTAAGCCTTTATGTAACCTGCTTTCAAAAGATGTTGTTTTCAAATTTGATGATGACTGCTTATCTGCTTTCAAGTTTTTAAAAGAAAAATTAACTTCGGCTCCCGTCCTTGCTGCACCTAATTGGGAGTTTCCTTTTGAAATAATGTGTGATGCATCTGATTATGCCATAGGCGCTGTTTTAGGACAAAGAATTAATAAAATGCCTTATGTGATTCATTATGCGAGCAGAACTTTGGATAGTGCTCAGGCTAACTATACAACTACTGAAAAGGAGTTGTTGGCTATAGTCTTTGCATTAGAAAAATTCCGTTCTTACTTGATTGGTTCTAAGGTGATTGTTTATTCTGATCATTCTGCTCTAAAATTTTTGTTGGCTAAAAAAGATGCTAAACCTAGACTAATAAGATGGATTCTATTGCTGCAAGAGTTTGATTTGACTATCAGGGACAAGAAAGGTTGCGAGAATGTGGTAGCCGATCATTTGTCCCGTCTACCCGAAGCAGCTAATAACTATCCTAATTATGATATTCCTATTAATGACAGGTTTCCAGGTGAACAATTGCTTTCTTTACAGAACACAGAACCTTGGTATGCTGACATTGTGAATTATTTAGTCTCGGGTCAATTTCACCCAGACTTAAATTCACAAGGAAAAAAACATTTTCTTTCCAAAGTAAAACATTTTTTTTGGGATGAGCCTTATTTGTTTAAAATTTGTCCTGATCAAATAATTAGAAGGTGTATTCCTGAGCTTGAACAACAGAATATTTTGAATCACAGTCACACTTTAAATTGCGGAGGACATTTTAGTGGGAAGAGAACTGCATTGAAAGTTTTGCAGTCTGGTTTTTATTGGCCCACTTTGTTCAAGGATGCGTTTGAATTTTGTGCTAAGTGTGATAGATGCCAGAGAACTGGTAATATAAGTAAGCGTCATGAAATGCCCCTCTCAAATATTTTGGTCATTGATCTCTTTGATGTTTGGGGAATTGATTTTATGGGGCCTTTTCCTACTTCTTTTGGTTATAATTATATTCTTGTGGCTGTTGATTATGTATCAAAATGGGTTGAAGCTGTAGCTACTCGGACAAATGATAGTAAAGTTGTTCTACAGTTTTTGAAAGATATTTTTGCCAGGTTTGGGGTACCAAGAGCTATTATTAGCGATGAAGGTACCCACTTCTGTAATAAACTTTTTGCAGGTCTTCTGAAAAAATATGGCATTACTCATAGAGTGGTTACTCCATATCATCCACAAACCTCTGGCCAAGTAGAGGTGAGTAACAGGCAGATCAAGGGGATATTGGAAAAGACGGTGAATCCTTCTAGGAAGGATTGGGCCATCAAACTTAATGATGCACTGTGGGCTTACAGGACAGCCTACAAGACCCCGATTGGTATGAGCCCGTACAGGTTGGTATTTGGCAAGGCTTGTCATTTGCCAGTAGAGTTAGAACATAAAGCTTATTGGGCTATTAAATTTCTAAATTTTGATTTGCAGAAGGCTGGTAGAATTAGAAAATTAAATTTGAATGAATTAGATGAAATAAGAAATGACTCCTATGAAAACTCGAAAATCTATAAAGAGAAGACTAAAGCTTATCATGATAAGTTTATTTTGAGGAAAAAATTTGAACCTGGGATGAAAGTTTTGTTATTTAACTCTCGTTTGAGATTGTTTCCAGGTAAGTTAAAATCTAGATGGACAGGACCTTTTGTGGTTCGTGAGGTATTTCCTCACGGTGCCTGTGAAATTGAAAATCCAAGAACAGGTGAAAAATTTAAGGTAAATGGGCAAAGACTTAAGCAGTACCTCGAGGGTGAATCTTCAGCCCAGATTGTTGAACGGATAGAGTTGCAGCACTCTGAATGCCCATAGTTGTCTAGCTACAGACAATAACTGAAGCGCTATTGGGAGGCAACCCAATTCTCTTTCCCTTTTCCTTTATTTTTAATTTGACTTGCTTATTCTATTTTAATAATTTGATGAGCTCTGACAGTTTTTTGTGTGTCTCTTTTAATTGTTGTTCTCTACATTGAGGACAATGTTTGAAATAAGTGTGGGGAAGGTATTTATATTCTAAATAATTGTCATTCTCTTCCTCTTATGTGTTTTCATTGCAAAAAAATAAATAAATAAATAAATAAATAAAATAATAATAAAAATGTTTTACTTTTAAAAGCAATTAAGTACGAACTTGAGTTTTACTTAGTAAGTCTTTTGATTAGCCTATGATGAAAATAATGCAGGTTTTTGTCAGCTCTTAGTGTGTATATTGCTTTTGACTAGTTGTTAATTTCTTTAATTTTATATCTTTGTCAAATAAAAAACCAAAAAAATCAAAAAAACAAAAAAATAAAAATAAAAAAATAGAATATGAAAATCACAAATACCCTTATATGTTTTATGCGTTTTCTTTAATAGTTTATATGTTGATTTCAACTTATATTATCCTTATCAAATTCTTAAACAATTCTTGAGTGCTATAAATTGTGGTGTAGTATGTTGGTTTCAAGGATCATCTTTATGGCATAAGCGAGGTGAAAGAAAAGGATTAAAAAATATTTAAAAAAAATGAGAGTGTTTTATTTATTTATTTATTTTATTTGCAATAAATTCAGAGATTCTACTCCGCTGAATCAGCCACCTATACACATGTACCATAAATAAATAAATAAGTGTCGTGGTCTGGTTTATGAGTACACACAAAATTGAAAACCCAAACAAGTCTGGCTTAAAATGGCGAGGTTTTTGGGGAAGTTCTCTTTGGAAAAAGTCAAAATAGAAGAATAATGAGTGAACTTTGGAAGAGACAAGCAATTGCTTTTCAATTTTAATAAGTGCCTTGATCCTGATTTCCTTCATGTTTTGCACCTGCATTGTGATTGAATATTTCTGAATTTGGTTTAGGTTGAATTTGGTGAAATTTTCATATTTTTCTATTGAGTTTTTGTATAATTCATATAAGGGGTGTCAGCACACGAGCACACGTTTTATAATTATTTTAGTTGTTAAAGTTTTTAATTTCTAGTCAAATGTTTTATACAATCTTTGAGTTTGGCACTAACTTTGCATTTATGAGGCAATAAATTTGAAAGGCTATTTGGGTAAAGCTCGATCTTATGCTTGATTTTATTTTAATTTCTTTTCTTTTTAATAATGTCTTTGCTTGAGGACAATCAAATAAATAAGTGTGGGGAAATTTGATGAACAATATTTTTAGTGTTAATTTAGTTTATTGTTTCTAATTAATAAGTAATTTTTAATTAGTTATTGTACATATTTTTATATTTCATTATGTTTTTTAGTTTTTCTTAAAATAATTAAATAATAGGTTGTTTTATTATTACTTTTAGTATTATGTTTTTCTAAACCCAATTAGTATGATTATTTAGTTGAGCCCAATATTTGTAGTCCATTTGATAAAGTCCTTTATCATTGTGCAAAGAATTGATGCAGCAAAACAAAAGGATATGACGCATCAGTTTGGCCGATTCAAGCGCGATCCAAAAGGATTTTCTCCCAGCGCTGCCTAGTCCTTTGGAAGATCCGATTGAGACGTTGAGCTATAGAATCTCCGGTTGATCAGCGGGATCTCAGTGAAGCGGTTGAACTAAGCACTATAAAAAGAAGCCAGTGTTCATCGATTTTTTTTCATGACCAATCTCACAGATTCAGCCTTCAATTCTCACACCCAAAGTATTTGCTGCGAAAAGAAAAGAGAAGGAGAGTGATTTCGGCGGCGTACGACGGTGAAGGCGCTTCGCATCTCAGTCCCAACAGATTAATTATAGCAGTAAATTCTAGGTTCAATTCGGCAGTGGGGACAATTGATTTTGGCAATTTGCACACTCCAGGTTCTAGAATTAATTTGCAATTTAGTAGTGCATGGTATCTATTAGTTTATATAAAATCAAGATTGCAATTTTGGGATACGTGAGGTTGTTGTATCTTTGCAGTAGCATTCATATATTAGTTATATAATCGAAATGTTGAGTGGCTAATTCTTTAATCTGGGTTCATGAAACAATAACTATGAAAATTCTGCACTAATATGAGTTTTAATGCTTTCAATTAAATTATGTTTTATCTTACGCTTTCATGTGATGATTAATTGTGTTGAATCTGGCCAGTTCTAACGTTAATTAGTCGTTTGATGGAATTAATTGTGTACATACCATACCTGTTAATTCTAAGCTCTGTAGGATAAAAGGATAAATAATTTGGCTGTCTTGTTGGCTTATTTATTTGGTTCATAACCCAGGTATTCCGTAGTTCTTTTAGGACTTAATGGGTTTTAACTATTTGAATAAGTATCTTAAGTACATGAATGGTTAAAACACATGATTACTTTGGACGTCATACGAAGTTATCATATTTTAGAAAAGAACGAACTCGTAATTGGTTGGCACCATTAGACTTAAAATGCAGAATTAGTAATAGTAATTGATTCATGTTCCCAGTTTTGTTTTTCTAATCTGAAGTTTAAGTTGATAATATGTTTTTTGGTAATTTATTCGTTTACTTAATTTAAGCTAATCTTAATTTTTGGATCTTGTTTCTAGAACTTTAATTTGTTAATTTGATCGTTTTCAATCTGTAAGTTGCATTGTTTTAATTCCCTGTGGGATCGACCCTTGCTAAAGCACACTATTACTAATAATTGACTCGTGCACTTGCGAGGACATTCAAAAATTGTCCATCAAAGGAGACACACAATTGCGCAACGATTCAACAAAACGGAGGCCAAAGCATCACGTACCAGTGAGCGGAACGGTGGGTGGACAACCACCCGCCACTCTCCCATACACGTACCAGCGGGTGGAACCACGGGTGGGCCTCCACCCGCGGCTCTGCCCGCCGGTCCTTTTCCTTCCACCCTCGAGTGGAACGGCGGGTGGACAGCCACCCGTTGTTCCACCCGCGGGTACATACCTGTACCCACCAATTTCCCTTCGGGGAAAAACATCAACAAAGCCAAGTTCAAGTCCAAAATACCCAAAACCTCACATTCAAAAAAGAAATGACTTGAACACATGAATAACATTTATGAACCCTAGATACAAGCTCTAACATGCATAAACACAAGATTATGCATCAAATCACTCATGAACATCAAGAACATCAGTAGAGTAGCAAGAAATCATCATAGCAAGTATAAAATAGGTTTTGTAGAGCATGGGTTACCTTTGTAGTCTAAAAAACACTTCCTCAACCTCCTAGACCTCTCCTTGAAGTTCTTCCTCAACAAGGTCTTCTCACACAACCAAACCACACAAAGAAGACCAACACTTAGATAAAGATTAGGTAAAACCCACTAAAAACACTATCTAAGCTAAGATCTTACCCTTCCTAGAGTCTTGATGGTGGAAAGGTGGAATCTTGGAGAACTTTCATGCAAGGTTGAAGAAAGATTTGGTTGGCTTGGAGAATAAGCTACACCTTTAGAGAGAAGGTAGAGAGTCAAGTGTTTTCTTGTCAAATGTAGGAAATGAAGTGTAGTCTTGTTAGGGTAAGGCTTGAATGCCAAGTAAGGGTGAAAGGACTAGTATGCCCTCCCTTATTAAAAAGGTCAGGAAGACATCAAAAAGGCTAGGTACAACTTATAAAGCTCAAGGTCTTTTCTTTTGACTAAACCAATTGACCAAGGGATTGGTCAATTTAAGTCCTCTGACTTTTAATTAAGAAATTGGAAGGAAAATTCACAAGGAAGATTTGTAATTAATTACATAATTAACTCTATTTAAGAATTGAATTTTCGGGGTGTCACACTTTCCTTTGCACCTCAACCCTCCTCCCTCCCCAACTTTGTTCCCTAGTCCAATTTGCATCCTTTATATTTACCCCCCTCCCCCCCACAAAAAAAAAAAAAAAAAAAAAAAAAAAAACATTGCTCCATCAATCGATCCATACTCCCTTCCTTTGCTCTTGAAACTTCCACTCCCTAGGTCTAATTGAATCCTAAACCCAAACCCCAATTCCCTATCACAAGTAGGGATGTCAATCGTATCGAGTTACCCCATTCAATTTCAGTCTTGCCTTATCGGGTTGTCGACTTATCGATTCAAATTAATTTTTTCTGGTTGATTTTAAAATTCTTGGTCGTAATCCTAAAACCTAGAACTGTTGAGCTTATCAGGCAGGCTTAATGATGAGTGTTAAATTGTACTACTTTTATGGTACATTTATTGCCCAAATTTGGATTAGAATTGCTAATTATGTGCTTAAAATGACCAAATATGTGATATATTATGAAGAGGAACTACTTTTGACTATTTTGTATTTTGAAGGTAAAAAGGGCAATTTAGAGCTCAATTTGATGTGTTTGAGATCCTCTCAACTAACACCCTATTTCTCTAACACTCCCCCTCAAGTTGGAGCATCCAACTTGTTACATACGTATCACATGAACCACAGGACTCCACACCTAGACTATAAGCCCAAGTCTTGAACCACTCGAACAACCTTCGAACCACGCTGTGCCAAACCAGTCCACAACGTACCTTGTCGCACCAGCAGCACTTCTACAGAGCCAAAAAAAACTAGGCCAACCACCACAGCGCCACACCTGCCTCTCACTCCCCACACCCTTATCACCGCTGCCTAACACCACAGCGTACCTGCCTCTCACTCCACAAACCCTTGGCGCTGCTAGACCACAGTGCACTTGTCCCTCTCACCATGCACCCTTATCAACGCTGCCTAACACTACAACGTTTCCCTGGTGCATACACGTAAACTGATTCACTCTGAATCATTCTTCAACCGCCGGCCTCCCCCGCGGCATATGCCAGGTCCGCCCCACTCCTGGCACCTGTGCTGCCCACTCCTGCAGCACCCCTGTTTACGCACACTGAACAAGCTGCACTTGACTCCACTCAGACCCTAGAATTGCTCCCATACCAAATCAATTTAGAGCGACAAACTATGATAAACAAAATACAAAGGTCAAGACTTATTAATACGAACACGATAAACAAAAGAAAAAACTACTGCCTAATTATTTCTCAGCTTCGTGGACCTCAGACCACCCAGCTTCACGGACCTCGGACCACCCTGGGCTTTGTGGACCTCCCCTACCATCTCTCTCGGTTGTCTCTCTTTCTCGGCTGACACTAGACTGGTGAACAAACAAACCCTCGCTGCCGTCATCGGGGTTTACGAACCCAAACCCCTCACTGAACCACTCGACGCAGCCCTCCATCCTCTGCTCACTCTCCTCAGCCATAATAGACAAAACAGACCAACCTGAAAACGCAGCAGTCCAAAAATGCAGCAGTCCAAAACGTAGCAGTCCAAAAATGCAGCAGTCCAAAACGTAGCAGTCCAAAACGCAGTAACCCTTCACAACACCGGAGTACACAACCACTGCAGACGCGTTGGGTGTCCAGAGACGAGCCCAACGGTACCGGCCGCGACCGGAGAAACGCCAGAGAACTGCCCACGCGCCGGCGTGTGGCGTCGCGTGAGGACTCCGGTGGCCGCTCCGCCTCTCCCGCCGGCGTCGCCTCCTCTTTCCGACCAACACCCACTACCCAGTCACCTCAATCTCGCTCTGATACCATGTTAAACAATAAACTCAACTGTATATTTCTATATGTTCTGTGTGTCAATGTACAAGGAAGTATAGAGCTATTTATACTAGATAAGAACTAATCCTAGCCATAGGTTTCAAATACCTAAAACTAAGGCTAAGAGAGATCCTCTCAACTAACACCCTATTTCTCTAACATTATGTTTTAGTTAGTCTTCCATTCCTTTTTATGTTTTACTAGTCTTTGTAACCCTCTTATATAAAGGGGATTTTCATTCTAATAAAATGACAAGCAAGAAAGAAGTTAAAGTTAAAATCAAGAGGTGGGAAAACTCTTAAAATGTTCCTATTATCTTTGTTCCTTAAATTTATCTCTCAACATAGACAACCCCAATAGCCCTAATCGCCCTTTGACGTGTGCTTTCGCCCGAGAACATAACATTTTGTCTCTACAGTATGCAGATATCATGGACGTGAAAGTTTCCTTTGTTGGAACCAAACCTAATTTAATTGCATCATCAAAAAGCTTTTCACTTTCTTTCATCCTCTTTTCCCTGCATTGTGCCGCAATTAGCGTGGTGTATGTATGAATGTCAGGGTTGATACCAAACTTTACCATCTTACACCAAAGTGCAAAAGCTAGCCTACTGTCAGCGTGTTTACAACAGTCTGATATGAGAATGGTATATGTAACTAAATCTGCAGATAGCCCAGTTTCCAGTCCTTTCTTTAATAATTTATATGCTTCTCGAGCCTCTCCCTTTTTACAGAGTCCATCAATTACTGAATTATATGTACTAATGCTAAGCAACAAATCATCTTTCTTCATTACTTCCATCAACTCATAAGCACGAGTGAAATTACCCAATTTGCAGTACCCATCAATGAGAGAAGTATAGGTTTGAGCATTAGGGACCAACCCTTGTTCCTGCATTCTACTCAGAAGCATCTCTGCACGGTTCAATTTTTCCTCCTTGCAATATCCAGTGATCATCACTGTATATGTATGCACGTTTGGCTTGTAACTATCGCTCCTCACAAGTTTCAAGAAAAGCTTAAATGCCTTTTCGGTCCAACCCTTCTTACAAAGACCATCAATTAGTGCTGTATGAGTAAACACATTGGTCATTGGGTTTCCAACCCTTCCCAACCATTTCCTCTAACAGTTCAAACGCTTGTTTAACACTGCCACGCTTAGACAACCCATTTATCAAACAAGTAAAATTTATCAAGTTTGGAGTCAAGCCTAGTTCAATTAACCTATTAAAAATCCAAAATGCTCTGTTCACAAACCCCTTTTGGCAAAGCACACTCATAATTAATGTACAAGTCGCATTGTCCACAATAAAACCCTTTTCCAGCATTGCACTCATCCATCTATCTGCATCCATAGCTCTCCCTAATTTACAGTAAGCAACAACCATTGACTCAAAACAAAAAGAATCTGGATAAAGACCTCTTTCACACATTTCATCAAACACATTCTCAGCAATCTCTATACACCCCGTTTCAGCAGCTACACTTACAATGCAGTTCAAAGTCCTCGCACTAAAAACCAATCCTTGGTTCCGCATCTCAAAAATCATATCTACAGCCTCCTTCAACATCCCAATCTCACCAAAATTCTTGACCATGCAATGTATGACTTCATGGGCTCTATCAAAATTCCCATTTCTCATTAAACACATCGATGAAACTATGTAAAGCCGCATAAAGTGCATAAATTGCCCAATGAAAGAAACTCAAGGCAGCAATTGAGCCCGCCTCATCAGCCAAAGAAGCCACAACAGTGATACACTGTTCTGGAGTCAAGAGTTCCCTATCCAAAGGCAGTTCAAGTTTTGGCAATGTGGATTTGAAATGGGTATTTTCTTGATTGCTATAAGATTCATAAACCAGAGAGCAAACTCTTTGGATGACAGAGTTGTGCTCTGAAGAGGACCTGGAATACAACTAAAAATAATATTACAATTTACAATACAACTAAAAATAAATTAAGTGAAATATTAAATATAATATTTTGAAAAGATAACTAAATGACTAAAATAAGAATATTAATGTATATTTACCCAAATCCTCTTACCCTTGATGATGAACTTAACACTTCGACTAATCAATCATAGGTTCCAAATTAGTCTTTGATAAACCTAAAAACACAAAGTGAATTTTTAAAAATAATTAAACAATGAACTATAAGAAATTATTAACTTCAAATAATAATAATAATAATAATAATAATAATAATAATAATAATAATAATAAAGAAGTGATATTGATATATACCCATATCAAATATATCTAACTCAGCAGTTTCATGCTCAATTTCGTCATCGGTTGAACCTACATTTCCTTCCATGTTCTAAATGATTTTTTCAAGCATCTATATGCTCTTTTCAGTGTGTATATATACAAACAATTTAAATTCAAAGTCTTTTTGTTTCACTCAAACTCTTATAAGATACACAAACCATAATATATCTTCTCAAAGGAAATTTTGTAGAAACTGTTAAGCAAAAAGTATCTGACACTATTTTCAAAATCTTGTTACTATGAAATCAAGTCAATTAATGGTCATGCATGGCATAGGGATATGGCATACCTTGAAAAAGGAACCTTAAATATAATTTCAAAAAGGAAAATACTACATGTACTCCCATTCTCTACTCCCAACTTTTACTCCCACACTTAAAATATTGATGTAGACACTTTTACAGGGACCCCATGAAGAAAATAACCTATCAGAGCCCGCCACATCAGGGAGTAAATTTGAGGGAGTAAGATTTGGGAGAACATGTAGTAGAACTCTTTCAAAAATCTGGATTTTCAAACCGAACAGATCTGCTGATGTGTGTGTCAGGTAGGAATGAAAAGCAAAAGCTATTGATACAATACTTAAATAATATAGAGTAATAAATATATAACAGATTAACAGATTAACATATATGAGGTGAATACTGAACAGACAGGTCTAAAAAAATGAAGCATCAAAACTCAAACATTAAACTGAGGCTCGCAGATTGAAACTAGAAAGATTTGTATCAGACAGATCTAAAGTGATGTCAGTAGACAGTAGCATAGAAACATAAGAATCAAAAGACAAACAAAAACAATCCACAATTGAAGGTCAAAAAAGATGAAATAATTCACTCAAGCATGTCTTCTGTTTTGTCTTTTGGGAGGGTTAATTGTTGGCAGTTCCTAAGAGAATTGAAAATATTGTTTAAATTGTTGACTACCTGGACCAATAACTTCATACATGATGAATAATTAGATTTATATTTGTTCTTTGCGTGTGCTTAAATCTTAGTTATAGCTAACCAAGACAATGTAGTGTGTGTATCACAGACAGGAAAAACACTATTCATGTGGGAGATGCATAAGTTCAGGGTAAGCATACTAACTATGGAGGTCGATTACTTGTTACGAGATATTGTGCAGCAACTTTCTGATTGTGCTATTTAACTAATTTTTGCATTTGGAATCATTAGATGATTATAAAATGCCAGTATACAATTCATGCTCTGCAATGAAAATTACCTACATGAATGCAGAATAAACAGGTTCTTTAAATCTTAACATTATGGGAGCTTTATCCTCAATTGAGGATTTCATACTATAACATGAGAAAAAACACTAGAATCAGCAAGTCAATGTAAGATTTTTCCTAATAATATATATTGTATATTATATATTAGAGCCTTAATTAAGTGGTGCAAGTGGATGAGGCTTATTAAGTGGTCTAGTTGGACTGAATAACTAGAAGTTGTTAGTCCACCAAACTTTGTGCCTAATATAATCCTGGATTGATGAGATACTAATTGATGATATAGCACATTCAAGTTTCAGAGTATTATCCTAAGTTTTCTTATTACACTAGCCAACCAATGAGTCTTGCGTTTCCACTAATGAATGTATAAAGAAGCTCATGTATGGGAAATTTTCACAAAATGGAACAAATTTAATGATCTCAAAATGAAGAAACACCAACACTTTCCCACTTCACAAAGATATATGACATTAAACAAACAAAAACAAAAACACAACAAAACAAAACAAAAATTGAAGCTCAGTAAATCCCAAACTAAAGCGAAATCAGAAGACAACTGTATGTCAGGTACGACAACCAGCAGCCTCCGGCAGCAGCAGCTTCAAACGGAAATCGAAATCTGAACAATTCGACAAGACGTGGGGATGAGAAGAAAACGAATATGATAATTTACTCTCTTTTTTTAATAATATTGACTTTATTACAATATAATATATGTTATGTAACATGGGATTCGAACCTATTACCTCCCGTTTGAGCTGTCAAAAATTACTTAGCTCGTCGAGATAGCCTGTCCGGCCCCACTAAAAGGGCGAAACAAGCTTTAATATTTTAAGCTCATTTATTTAACGAATTTTTTAGCCCGCCCCACCTAACCCACAGACTTGATCAAGCCGGCAGGGATCTGTCAAACTCACCTAGTATATATACATTATTAATATTAGTCTATATATAAACACCATTTTATATAATTATATATATAAATATATGTTTATTGACATAAAAAATACTATTTTGTCTTTAATTTTTACGGCGCATATGGCAGGGATTATCAGAAGAGTTATAGTCGGTCAAAATTCGAAACTCGAAAAACAACGGATAATTGATTTAAAAGTTAAGGACTAAACGTTGCGAAATCATCAAACTCAAAGGACCAATAGCATTTAAGTTCCTAAAAATAAGATTATATAAAATTTTCATACATTGTAATTCTCTATGAACTTTAATTTTCACATTAATTTACTTCCCCAAATTAGTGAAAAGATTTTCCCTAAATTAAAGAATATAAACCTAATAGTGACAAAATTTTATTTTATAATGTTTTTATATTAAAGTATAATTGTAAAATAAAATTATTATTTTTTATTGCTGTAATGTTTTTTTAAGCCATAATTAATTGAAACATATTTATTTTGTTATGTTTTTTTATTTACAAAATTGTAAAAAAAAAATGATTTTTTTAATGTATTACAGCATAAAAAATCAATAATTTTAGTTTACAATTCTACTTTAATATAAAAACATAATGCTTTATTAAAATGTAAATTAAAAATTGTTTGAGGTTTTTAGTATGTCATGTAATGAACTTTTCATGCTAAATTGATGTAGAAAATATTGATGATCATGTGCATCCAAATGTCCAATTCAATGTGAAAAGAGTGGTGTGCATGGATGGCATTTGCCCAATTAATTTGTAATTTTAATTACTTTATATATAACACAATACCAGGTAAGGATTACTTCTTTTGATAATTACACATATTAAACTCAATTATATGTGGCTGCATTAACATTGAGTAATTCAAACGGGCTCAAAATCTTAATCTTAAAGGGAAAAAATGGTCAAATAGATCCTTGAATTTTATGTAAAATTACGATTAGGCTTTTGAACTTTAAAAAGTGCAATTAAATACTTGAACTTGTGAAATGCATAATTAGTAACTACAAATTTTATTTGACAAAACAGTAAATAACCAAATATTTTTATTACAATAATGCAACATGTGAAAATCCAACATATTGAATGGTAACTCCTTGAAAAAAAAATCCTAATTTAATTACTCCACATTTTATATCAGCAACGTACAAGTCTCAAAGTACAAGAAAATGGGCTGACATATTGCTTTAAATTGGAGTAAACCTGAATGATACAGTTAATTACCGGATCTACGTAGGGTCTATACCGTATATGTAAAATCAAGAATGAGGTGGGAGAATATTATGGCTTGAAGAAGTCTTTTATTCATTGTAATTGTATCATGCAGAGAGAGTTGAGAGAAGATCTAAATCTAGAGAGGGAGAGGACCCTTTAAAATGAAGGGCTAAGGCCCTTTATATAGGTCTCGGTATTGGCGGATTTGACTTTGACCCGGCTGCAAATTGTGAACGTGAACGTATAGGGAGGTCATACTGCGAAATATTCCCTATCAAATAGTCCCCCCCCCCCCCCCCCCCAAGTCCGTGCCTTGACGATGAGTTAATGAGTAAGGATTCAGGCTGGAAAACCTGACTATACGGTCCGTGACTTATGTCGATTGTCTGATTAAAAGACCTTAGACTAGGAAAAAACCTAGTGGGGAAAAATTCTAGCTAAGGAAAAGAGTACAACCATAAGCACAGTCTTTTGGACTAAAAGGGGTCGTTTAAGTTCTACTGTTCTAGGAATCAAATTTGCAACATGATTCGAGAGGTCGAAATCTACGGATCTCGCGATCGGGATGCTAGCTATGATCGGGAGATTGGGTTAGCCGCGATCTAGAGGTCTACTTTACCAGTATAGCGACCGGGTTGCTAGGTATGACCCGCAGGCCAGATTAATTGCGATAAGGAGATCTAACTTTACCAATCATGGGATTGGATTTACTCACGATCTAAGGATCGAACTCTTGCGTGATAAGAAGATCAATTCGCACAGATCTAAGGATCAGGTTACACCAATCGGGATACTAGATTTGCCTACGATCTAAGGATCGAAACTGACCGCTCAAGAGATTGGATTTTGCTCATGGTCCAAGGGCCTCAACTAACCGTATAGATCACAAGCGGGAACTCTTTTCCCAATGCCCTCCACTTGGGCTAACTGGTCGCAACCGGTTTGAGTTCGGTCAAACCCCGACCTAAATTGCTCGACTAAAAGATCGTTCTTAGCTGATCATGCTTGGTTGGTTTTGATTACCACATTAACAACTTATGACTTGTTTTTTGAAAACCAAGCGGGGGTGATTTCTCCCTTTTTGCACTCGATTTACGAACCGAGAGTCCCAAGCGAAGGGATACTAGGACTCGAATATCTGACGATAGCGAGATGCGCTTTAAATCCAACAATTAGCGGAACGGGGAATTTTCCCTTTTTAAGCTTGGTTTACGAACCGGGAGCCCCCGACCGGAGGGGCGCTAAGAGACCTGAAGGTCTAACGATAACGAGACCGGGAAGGTCGCTTCCTCAATTTACGAACCGAGAGTCCCGAGCGGTGGGACAGTAGGATACCCGATAACGAGACCAGGAAGGTTAGAGAGTCCTAAGCGGAAGGACACTAGGAGACCCGATGGTCTAACGATAGCGAGACCGGGAAAGATGGCTTTGCTCGAGAAGCGCATTAGCGAACGAGCTCCGTAGGCCGAAGGAGTTACCTGGCCGAGGGGGTTGCCCTACAACCCTATCAGTAACCCCTCCCCCCCTCCCCCCCAAGGTGCGAGAATCGTCAGCATTAGGGAGTAGAGACAATGGCTTCCCAAGTTTGTTTTCAACTTTGACTGCGATCGAGAAGTGACCCGATCGAGCTCACAGCGCCGGTGTACCACCGGTTGATTCGCCTAACTTGTAGGACTTTTGGAACTTTACGAGATCTAAACTTACCGATCAAGAGATCGGACCTCAAACATGATAGAGGATTAGCATGTTGTCGATCAACCGATTGGGTTTTTAATGCCATCAGGTGATCAAACTACCAATCAAAAGATTGGATTTGCCCGGGGTGGAAAGTCCGACCTTGCGGGCTCGATTGCCTACCTAGTAGGGCTTAAGGCCGAGATACGATATCGGGCTAACCGGGTCGGTGGTGGCAATGTCGACCTAACCGGTCTTACAGCTCCGGTGGGTGGTGGTGCCGACGTAATCGGACTTATCAAATGACCAACCCATATACATGATCGCAGTACAATTTACAAAGCAAAGTAGCCGAAGATCGGAACTGAAGGACCTTTGTCATCTTCGGTATAAGACCGGAACTTAAAGTTTATCGCCATTGCGGTCGTAGATCGGAACCTCGTCCTCATCGGTATAAAACCGGAACTTAAATTTTAGCGACATTCGGTCATAGATCGGAACCTCGTTTTCATCGGTATAAGACCGGAACTAAGGTTTAGCGACATTGCGGTCGTAGATCGGAACCTCGTCCTCATTGGTATAAGACTGGAACTTAAAGTTTAACGACATTGCGGTTGTAGATTGGAACTTCGTCCTCATGGATCCGGAGACCAAAATTGCCTATTTAGTAGGGCTTAATGCCGGGACTTTTCCCGGGCTTAACAATGTCGGTGGTGGCAAGACCAACCTGACCGGACTCGGGGTGCCGGTGGTATAAATACCAACCTAACCGGATTTATTACAATTAATTCATATTATTACAATTTTCTAGGTACAAGCTGTAACTTATACAAATCCTAATCTAATACAATTTTCTAAATACAAGCCATAACTTAAAAAGATTACATATTTTAGCGTATACATTTTTACGATTTGAAAACTATACTAACACTTTACAATTTCTAAGAATTTTAGAAAATCTATTCGTTGTGCACTTTATTAGGAGTCAATCTATGTATTTGAGTCTACTTAGGATTTTCATCCTAGTCTCCCTAAGTCTCCTCTTGTATATATACCTAGGTCTTGTACTCTTGTTATTAATCACTTTTAATACAATTCATTACAGTTCTCATCTGGTATCAGCTAGCTAGGGTTTCTATCCAATGACCGACAGATCTGTCAATTCTTCTGAACGGACCGTTGACCAGAGGAGTTCACATTCAAGTTTTCAAGTGTTTTTTTTTTTTTTTTGAAAAGAAGTTTTCAACTGTTGATTGTTCGAGCATTCACAAAACTTTACGAATAATAAGAAAAAAAAATTACAATGTTCACTATTTTACATGTCAATTTACAAATTACATACTTAAAAATTAAAAGACAAGTTAATTACAATTTAAGTTAGTTTTTTTTTTTTTTTACTGCAATCTATAACATATCTGTCCAACAACATATGTCACAGTGATTTTATCAAACTAGAAGGTTAGACAATAACATCTTCCCAAACTTCCCTAAATTTAACATTAACATTGTTTTATAAATAGGGCCCAATCGAGTTCAAACCGATGACCTCTTGATCTGCAGTCAAATGCTCTACCACTGAGCTATGGACCCTCAGTTAACATTTAAAATGTTGTCAAGTCTCCTTCCCACAGCCATTTAGTGATATATAACAAATTAACAACCTAAAAATAATGACAATATTAACATGAAAAATCAAAATCTTGTAATAAAAAAATGAGTTACCGAGATTTAAATAAATAAATTTACAACACTCAGCCACACTAGAAAATTAAAATATTTTTAAAAAAATAAGTCATTTTTTAGAAATTATTTTCCAAATTTTCAAGTGTACTCTAAATTGCGTAGGAAGTTAATTAAGATGTCTGGTTACCAACAAAGTTTTTCTGGGATAATGGTTAAATAGACTCTCCAATTATATACCAAAATGTAATTAGACTCTCGAACTAAAAAAAAACATTCAATTGAACTATTACACTAGTTAAAAATGTACAATTAACTAATTTGCCACGTAAAATGCCACATAGTTATATTTTAAAAATTATTAAATTAATAAATTAAAATAATTATATTTAAAAAATTAAAAATTAAAACAAAAAAGAAAAAAAAAAACAGACTGCCATAATTTCTTCGTCCATGTCGAATTGGATGGAGCCGTCCAATTGGACATGGACGAAGTAGCTTGCGGGCAGACGGAACGGAACAACCATTATAATAGAATGTAGCATACGTAGATGATATTTGGTAATTGGGTGGAGTTTATTTTTCCGACTGATTTAATTAGTTTTATTCTTTTGTTTTAGGTTTATTTTTATTTTTGAATGGGATGTCACATAGGATGCAAATATGCAATACAATCAAAATTAACTAGTTTCTTTTGATAACCTGTTAAATATATTAATTGCACAATTTTAATCAAATTAAGGGTTTAATTAAAATAGTTAGATGACTTATTCGATCCTTATCTCAAATTTTTTTGAATTATCATTTATCAACTTTGTGTATTTATGGGCCAAAATGTTGAATTATCATTTATTAACTTTGTGTATTTATGGGCCAAAATGTTGAATTATCATTTATCAACTTTGTATATTTATGGGCCGAAAAGTGTTTAGGTTAGTCTTAGTGGCCCAAAAGAGTTGTCTGAGTTACTGTTTTACGAGTTCGGGTGTAATTAAAAAAACAAGGGAAACTTTATCTATCAGAGCCAGGTTTCAATCTTAGGACCTGTGGGTTATGGGCCCACCACGCTTCCGCTGCGCCACTCTAATTTGTTGTTTAAGTGTTGTACATTTCTTTATATAATCAATTATATTTCTGTAGATAGCTGTGATGATAAGGCCCGTTTGTCATTCTCGTGTTTCGACGACCAATCCCCCGAGGTGATGTTGAACAGATATAGTAGCTCCTCCTTTCTCTTTCCAGTAATTCTTCAAGTCTCATTGCATATCATCTTCTTTGAATGTGTAATTAAAGTTTATTAAATTATTAGCCATCCTGTTCTTGATTGATACTGGATGGAAATGTTTGAGTCTTGGAAGAGTGGGTAGATTTCATCAAATCATGTTAGTGTTACCTTGTGTGTACTATTGGATAGTGAAAATGGGCAATCTAGCTAAGTTGGTTAGACTGAATGCTTGTAACCACAAGGTTATAAGTTCGGTTTTTAGTGAGAGCAGTCTATTAGATTGACCTTCTGGATTTGAATCAGTTAGTTATATTTTTCAAAGAAAGTAGAAGCAAGCCTTGCTAGTCATATTAGAAGATAGCCGGAATCAACAAGGTTGAGGATCTCGGAAGGTACCTGGGGCACCGTTAGCCGGAATTAACAAGGTTGAGGATCTCGGAAGGTACCTGGGGCACCGTCTATACATGGAAAAGTGACACAATATGAAATCGCAAGACTCCTGTGGTAATATCATTAGAGCTTGTAAGGAATGGTTTCAACAAGACCATTGCTAATCGGCTTGTCAAGATCGCCATTTTGAAGAACTGCGATTGGATTAAGATGTTTGAACCACCTTGGGAGATTATCAATATTTTAGACATGAAAAAAAGTGATATTTTTCCTTTGTATAAGGGATGATTGAGAGACTATGTTTTTTGGGTTCCCCTTCTTCCTTTTCCACCGAAAAAAAAAAAACAAAAACAAAAATTACAATATAAATGGAAATTAAGTTAGCATTTTTTATTTTTTATTTTTTATTTTTTATTTTTTTATTTTTTTACTTTCAAAAAAAAAGTTAGCATTTTTTTATTACATGGATAAAAGAAAATGTAAGTGTGAAAATGTTACATATAAAATTCAATTTTAGTTGGCATTATTAGTTGTTAAAATTCAAAGTTGTTATCAGGCTTTGGATCTAGTCCAGTCTCTGTGTTAGTACGCTAAGTCTGGATCAGCGCCAAGATGTAGTCCTGGAAAGATGAGACTTATTCAAACATTTATTTTGGTCAAGACCCTACTTTCATGGTATTTTAAATAAGATGATGCAGCTTAATTTGATGAGTTGGAGGCTGCACATTTTCAGACCAAGAAGTTATCAATTTATGCCTATAAATTGCTACTTTGGGGTTATTATTAACTTGATGAAAAAATGATTAATTTCTACATTTCATTCTTAAAATCCTCCTTTGGTTATTCTATTAATTTATCCAAGTGGTGAAGGTTTCTCAACTGGTTCAAGTTGTGATGAAGATAGCCTGCACGTCAAGTCCATGGTGATGCTGGAGTAGGCGTTGGAGTAGTGTAGTTTATGCTTTAGTGAGCGTTTGGTTCAGGTTATATAAGATAACCAATGTTATATTTGCTTGGTAATATAAGATTCTCATGTTTGGTTAAGGTTATGTAACTTTCACAAGGAATGTCAGATAACCTCCGCATTAAGTTTTTAGCTATTGGAAGGGAATGTGAGATACCTTCCAATTTCTTAGGTAATCTCACATTCCCTTGTCTTATTATTAATGTTGGGCTTTGGACGTTTTAATCAATTTATCTCATTACCGTTGTTTTATTTACATATCTTAGTTTTGAACCAAACACAAGAATCTAACATTCCCAAACACAAGAATCTAACATTCCCTAAGGTAATCTAACATTCCCTAAGGTAATCTAACATTCCGTGAACCAAACGCCCCTAGTGTGTAATGTACTCTTCCGTGTACTCCTTGTTGATCATCTAATGGATTGGGTTGACGTGAGTGGCCCCGCAGACGTAGGGGTGAGGCTCCGAACCGCGTGAACATTTCTTGGTGCATGGTTCCATTTTTTTTTTTTTTTTTTGAAAATAAAGGAACTCATTCATTTAATCATAAGTTGAAGCGATACAAATAAGATCGATAGAACGGTATACCATTCCTTATAGTCAGACATAGAAACAACTTCTCTAGCAATGCAACAAAGAACTTGAATCGTAGACTGTTTCACAAATTTAAAGCTGAATTCGTTAGATGAATTTAACGTTTCTTTAATATCATTGAAGAATTGATCCAACGTATGTTGGAAAAAAATAGCTTAAAATGGCATATTAAGTGGCTATTTTGTGGTACAATTATTAGTGGGGTCCACTTCCGATTTGGGTCGGGTCAAAGTGGATTTGGGTTCTTCGTAGTAAGACGAAGAGATTGATATATTGTACGCTCAAAATGGATAATGGGTGAATTTGATATTGATTCTCAAAGTAGACCCATTGAGTTGGAAAAATGAAGGGAAAAGTGAGCTTTGTCCCACATTGGTTTGGAAAGAGGATTTCACCCCCCCTTTTATACAAGAGCAACACTTCGAGAGTTGCTCTCTCGTGTGCACCTGGCCGAGAGCAACTCGAGATTCTCGAGTTGCTCTCGTGCGCTGCCAACACGAGAGCTGCTCTCGTGCGCACCTGGCCGAGAGCAAGCAATACGAGAGTTTCTCTCGTGTGCTGCGGCCGAAACTTCGGTCTACCAGAGTCTTTTCTGGACAGTTGGAGATTTAATTCACCCGTTACGGAATTAATCTATGTATTAATTCCAATTTGATTTTTGAATTAAATCTGCTAGCTGTTTCAGATGTTTCCAACGTGCCATGAATGTCAACTAAATGCTATTTAGTACTCCAATTCCTATATAAGAAGGGGTAGTAGGAGCAAGTGATTTAACAACGTGAGGGAAGAGAAAGACAGACACAACACACAAAGATAAGCACCTTTTCTTCTCAAAACTTTGCTCCTACTCCTTTCTTGTTACTATGTTTTGCCCGTGCTCTTGTTTGCCGGGTTCGTTCATTTGGGTGCTCAAACGTTGAACCGTTGTAAGACTATGATGGTGTGACCACTACATGGTCTGAGGACTATTGTAGTGTGACCAATGACTTCAACCGTAATCAAAGGAAACTCAAGTCGAAGCTTAGCTTTCAAGAAGATTATGAGAAGAAGGAGAAATGCCACTACGAAGCGAATCGTCATCTTGGTGAAAAGGTTGAAGACAACTTCGCTATGTTTAAAACGTGTGGATGGTTGGGGGAGTGAGGTCACAACCGAGGTACCCCCGATGTGCGCTATGGACCACCCTTCGTGGAGTGGACGGTTGGAAAACGGAACAAGGCACACGGGTTGACGGACTACTACAAGATAGGAATAAGGAATTTGTTTCCAATGTAGTTTTTCATATTTATTTATTTTGAATAAATGTTGTAGTATCCTTGTGACACATTTTATTATTGAATAAAATGAATTGTTCCATTTGTGTGTATTGAACTTTGTATATTGTAAACTATTCTTGTGTGATATTTTTAATATATATATAAAAGATTCAAGTAGCATTATTTGGAAAATGCTAAAAAGGCTTAAAGGCTGGAATAAAATGTAACAATAGTGTTACATGTTGAAATCCCGTAAAGAACTTCGATTCAGGTTCATGTAGAACGATAAGGATTTCAAGAGTCAATTTGTCAAAAATTGTGATAGCTATATAATCGTGAGTGTCACAGCTCGTGTGTTGAATATTTTAAATAATATTCTGAGTACGATTATATAAGTTTGGTTAAACTAGTTTGGAAATTTGATTGATTTGGTTCTGTCAATTGTGTTATAATTAACTTGATCAAAAATCCGAATTAAACTAGTATGAAATATAATTTGAGACAAATTGTTGGGACGTCAAATTAAGCTTGAGCTTAACGAAAAATGCTAATTAAATTTAGCATTGTAAAAAGTGCTATGTGATTAGCACGAAAGGAGGTTTGGTTAATTGTGTAATTAACTAATAATCCTAGTGATAAGTAGCACTGTAATTATAAATTAAGCAACGAAAGGTTGTTGTGTGTTTATAATTTAAAGCAATGGAAGATTGCTTTGAGATCAGTGCTTTAAGTTGCAGCAGTGATTCGTGCTTTGTGTAGCATGTTTCGAGCTTCATTACTAAGCACTGATTCGTGCTTCAATTTCGGAAGCACTGGTTCGGGTTTGTGGCCTTTCGGTCAAAACCGAATGGATTTGTACGTGCTGACTCATTCACACCTACGAGATGTGCTAACGTGTAGCACATGTTTATTCTTTATAAGAATAAAAGGGATAACCAAATTAATTGTGAATTAAAGCGGTTACGAACGATCGATGTAGTGAATATGAAACACATATTGGTTAGTATCGTACTCGAGCGTACGACACGGTATTCACTTCAATCGAACGTTGTTTCCGAACATAAATATCAAGACGTTGATAAGTTCGAGTCTACCTCAAGGTTTGTGGGGTGAGACAATACTTTGGACAAGTAAGTACCTTTTAAATAAGGTTACCCGCATGAAATTCTTACGAATTGTGGGTACGTAGGAAATTTTCCTACTAATGCCTAAAATGTGGGGGCGTCTTGCCAAAGGTGTGTATTGGTTCTTAGTACACGAGTCCTATAGTTTGGATGTACATAAGAACACAATAAATTGAATCAAGAAATTCATCGTTCTTCGAAGATGTATTTCTGTGAAGGTTTAATATAGGACCTAGCACGTTGAAATAAACTTTCGACGTAGCTGTGGTTGGAGGGTATGAAAGAGAACCCGAGCTCGAAGCTAGACGTAGCAAGAGAGCTAGGATTGAAAAATCCTTTGGTCCATATTTTCCGACGTACGTGTTAGAATGTGGTGTGCATATTCTAACTTGTTTACTAGAAAATAAATTGGATTTTCTGACATGGTTGTTACAAAACGAGCCTCGAACGTATGTAGAAGTAGTGACTTCTACAGATGGACCAACACGAAAGAGGCTACTAAAAGTGAAGTAGATTCTATCTTACAGAATCATACTTGGAACTAGTCGTTCTTCCTCCAAGTTGTAAAACCTCGGGATCCTAAGTGGATCACTAATTGGAAGATAAAAACCGGTTGGTTATATTGAAGTAAAATGGTCGGGCTTGTAATTGTAGATTACATGCAACGCGAGAGCCACGGTTACTTCGATATATATTCTATTGTGATGAGAATGAAATCCGTTAGGATGATACTTGCCAGAGCTATTTAGCGAGACTTGGAAGTTCATCGAAATGGATGTATCGCTTTCTTAGTAGACATGGAACGACCTGAGGGTTTGTGGTTCCACGATGTGAAAAGAAAGTGTGTAATTGGTGACATCATTGTATTGTTCGAAACAATTGCCTTTGAGATTTGGCCTGTGAGGTTTTGATCATGCAGTGATGACCAACGAGTTTAGTATAAACGGAAGTGAAAGTGTTTGGTACGTATTGCGTACGATAGACAGTGATATCACTATTTGTTTATACACGATAAGCTCAACGTGGGTAGTAACGATCGAATGATCAATTCTACCAGGAACATGTTAAATTTGAGATTTGACATGAGAGGCGTGGATTTGGCAGATTTAATCTTCGAGATTAAAGTCGTGAGAAGACCGTATGGTCTCGTGTTAAGCCAATCTCATTATGTTGATTGAATCCTTGTAAAGGATGATAATCAAGTGGCTTGGACACCGTTAGATACTAACGTATAACTAGCCGATAATCACGGAGATTGTATTTCTCACGGAGAATACATTTAGATTATTGGTAGTTTAATTGTATCAAATGGGTTGTACTAGGATGGATATTGCCTTAGCGGTTAACGAACTCGGTAGACATACGAGTAACCATAGTGTTACGCACTAGAAGGCAATAGTGAAAGTTATGAGATACTTAAGATATGCTCGTGACTTTGGATTGCACTACGTGGGATATCTAGCTGTATTTGGAAAGTATAGCACAGATATCAAAGGACGCTAAGTCCATCAAAGGCTACGTCTTTACGTAGGCCAGTGCAGTTGGTTGTATGGAAATTCTCGAAACGATTTGTGATAGCTACGATCCATGACGGGATCAAAGCTGAGAGCCTTACACTCGGGTCGCGAGCGAGTAGGCCGAATGGCTATGCCATTATTTTGAGAATGTTCCGAGTGGAAAACTCGTACCTCCAATTTGTGTGCGTTGCGATAGTCAAGCCAAAATTGGTTTAGTGAATTGTTAAAAATTCATGATTCTAATGGAATAATGTACGCAGCTGCAATTTTATACTACATATGGCGGGCAAGGAATCGTGCCGTTTGGGAAGCGTGCCTTCCGCGACCGGACGGAATTATTCAAGCGACGTTGGCAGCCATGCAGTCCTGGCGCCAAGCTCATCCGGACTGCTGACCGAAAGAAAATGTCACGGCAGCAGCACCCCAAGGGCCCCAAGCCGTAATTCATCATGCACCTCACGCTACATTACACCCACTGCCGAATGGGAATCAACGGGTCGTATGCTATTTCGACGCAAGCTATCACCATGCAACGAACAAGGCAGCGGTTGGGGCGGTAATCATCAATGGAGAAGGCGCTTATGTCTCGGCCTTCGTTACTACGCTGCCTGAGTGTTTCTCACCACTCATGGCCGAGTCCGTGGCATGCAAGGAGGTTCTATCATGGCAACGTGATCGGGGCGAACACTCTGTAGACGTGTTTACGGATTGTTTAGCGCTACGGCAATACTTATCATCGACTACCTCAGTGCGTTCATATAGTGGCTATGCCATTGACACATGCATGACTTATATATCTTCGTTTAATTATTGTCATGTTAATTTTATTCCTAGATCCGGTAATTATTTAGCTCATAATTTAGCAGCTACCGCTTCACATTATATTACTTCGATGTACTGGGACTATGTCCCACCTGACACTATTTCAGCTTATTTTGAGTAAAATGGCACACCGGCTCCTTTAAAAAAAAAACTAGTTATCTGTTGGTAACATGTTAAATATATTAATTGCATAATTTTAATCAATTTGATGATTTAATTGAAACAGTTAGATGACTTTTTTTTTTTGAACATAAACAGTTAGATGACTTATTTGACCCTTATCCCAAATTTTTTTAAATTATCATTTATCAACTTTGTGTATTTATGGGCCAAAATGTTGAATTATCATTTATCAACTTTGTGTATTTATGGGCCAAAATGTTTGAATTATCATTTATCAACTTTGTATATTTATGGGCCAAAAAGTGTTTAGGTTAGTCTTAGTGGCCCAAAAGAGTTGTCTGAGTTACTGTTCGAGTCCGGGTGTAATAAAAAATGATAAGGGAAGCTTTCTCTATCAGAGCCAGGTTTCAATCCTAAGACCTGTGGGTCATGGGCCCACCACGCTTCCGCTGTGCCAATCTGATTTTCGTTTAAGTGTTGTACATTTCTATATATAATCGATTATATTTGTGTAGATAGCTGTGATGATAAGGCCCGTTTGTCATTCTCGTGTTTCTTCAAGTCTCATTTCATATCATATTCTTTGAATGTGTAATTAAAGTTTATTAAATTATTAGCAATCCTGTTCTTGATTGATACTGGATGAAAATTTTTGAATCTTGGAAGAGTGGGTAGATTTCATCAAATCATGTTAGTGTTACCTTGTGTGTACTATTGGATAGTGAAAATGGGTTATCTAGCTAAGTTGGTTAGACTGGATGCTCTGTAACCACTCAAGATTATAAGTTCGAATCTTAGTGAGAGCGGTCTATTAGATTGACCTTCTGAGTTTGAATCAGTTAGCTATATTTTTCAAAGAAAGTAGAAGCAAACTTTATTAGTCGTATTAGAAGATAGCCGGAATCAACGGTACCTGGGGCACCGTCTAGGAATGGTTTCAACAAGAATGGGAGGTGAAAATTATCCCCTCTCCTCATGAGTCATGATTCTAATATCATTGCTAATCGACTTGTCAAGATGGTCATTTTGAAGAATTGCGATTGGATTAAGCTGTTTGAACTACCTTGGAAGATTATCAATATTTTGGACATGAAAAAAAGTGATATTTTTTCTTTGTAGAAGGGATGATTGAGCGACTATGTTTTTTGGGTTCCCCTTCTTCCTTTTCCCCCGAAAAAAAATAAAAACAAAAATTACAATATAAATGGTAATTAAGTTGGCATTTTTTTATTACATGGATAAAAGAAAATGTAAGTGTAAAAAATGTTACACATAAAATTCAATTTTAGTTGGCATTATTAGTTGTTAAAATTCAAAGTTGTTATTTGGCTCTGGATCTAGTCCAGTCTCTGTGTCAGTACGCTAAGTCTGGATCAGCGTCAGGATGCAGTCCAGGAAAGGTGAGACTTATTCAAACATTTATTTTGGTCAAGAACCTACTTTCATGGTATTTTAAATAAGATGATGCAGCTTAATTTGATGAGTTGGAGGTTGCACATTTTCAGACCAAGAAGTTATCAATTTATTCCTATAAATTGCTACTTTGGGATTATTATTAACTTGATGAAAAAAGGATTAATTTCTACATTCCATTCCTAAAATCCTCCTCTGGTTATTCTATTAAGAGTTAATACCATCTGAAGTCCTCTGAGTATAATGGTTTTGCCACGTTTAGTCCTAAACTTTCAAATTGACCAGTGGTCCTTTGACTTTCAAATTTAACCATTTGTGGTCCAAGTTAACCACCCATGGTCCTTCAACTATTAAATTTTAACCAACCATGGTCCTTTCAAGAGGATCACGATTGGTTAATTTCGTAACTAGAAGGACCATGAGTGGTTAACTTGGATCACGAATGGTTAAATTTGAAAGTCGAAGTACCACAAATGGTCAATTTGAAAGTTTAGGACTAAACGTGACAAAATCACTATACTCGGAGGACCTCAGATGGTATTAACTCTTCTATTAATTTATCCAAGTGGTGAAGGTTTCTTAACTGGTTCAAGTTGTGATGAAGATAGCCTGCACGTCAAGTCCATGGTGATGCTGGAGTAGGCACTGGAGTAGTGTAGTTTATGTTTTGTGTAATGTACTCTCCCCTGTACTCCTTGTTGATAATCTAATGGATTGGGTTGACATGAGTAGCCCCGCAGACGTAGGGGTGAGGCTCCAAACTGCGTGAACATTTCATGGTGCATGGTTCCAATTTTTTATATTTTTTATTTTTGAAAATAAAGGAACTCATTCATTTAATCTTAAGTTAAAGCGATACAAATAAGATCGATAGAACGGTATACAATTCCTTACAGTCAAACATAGAAACAACTTCTCTAGCAATGCTACAAAGAACTTGAATCGCAGACTGTTTCACAAATTTAAAGCTGAATTCGTTAGATGAATTTAACGCTTCTTTAATATCATTGAAGAATTGATCCAACGTAGTCAAGACTAACTTTGGTTGAAAAGTCTTGCACACCACCTGAGTATATGTTTTCCATCTGTCGTTCAATGACAATATATCCATCGAGCTGAAATGATGATGCTCTTTTACATTGTCATCTTTGTCACCAGGATGAAGTTCACATACGCCATGACCAATATGTTTCAGACTTATGAAGAAAAGAACTCGTCAAAGAAACGAGAGGAAAACAAACTCGCCAAAAGAAACGAGAGGAAAACAAATTCATCACACAAATGAGAGAAAAACACAGAACACAAAAGAAAAGCGAAGCAACAGTACACCTCTTGAACTTTATTTTACGGATCCACTAGAATTAAATCACTTCTTTATCCAGATCTGGCAGAATCCTTAAACTTTAGATTTTTGGAAATACCGCAACTTCAATTCCTTGAAGGGTTGGTGGCTGAATCGGCAATGGACTTTATTATGAAACTAAAAAAAAAAACAAAAAAAAAAAACAAAAGAAAATAGGAGACCGCCGGCCAAGAAACGAAGCTCCGTCAAAGGCTCAAAGCTTCGGCTAGAGGCCGATGGCCACCAGATGGTTCCATTTTATTACTTGTACTTAATTCTTTATTTTGTCTGGAATATATTCTAGAGCTAATCCAGTTTAATAATTAAATTAAAATTAATAGTAACCTTTTGGTTATCTCTTGCATTCAACATCCACGAGCTTTTTCAGAAAATACATACGATTGCAAATTGTCTTATAAGTTTGATACTAGTGTTATCACAAAATATTAGGAGTATGTCAAATGATCCATAGGAATAAACCAAACCGCCGAAGCATAAAAATGTTACTGCCGATGTGCGGAAGTTTCGAATGCAACATTTAAAGGCAATTTCAGCCGGCACAACACAAAATTTTTAATCAATTCATATCTTCTATCATGGTCAAAACGGTAAATTATAAGATATACATGCAACCCACATTCAATTCTTAAAATCCAATCATGAGTCATTGAGACTTAGCGTAGTTAATTGTCATTAAATTTAAAGATTATGACGGGAGGTAACAGTGTAGGGGTTTGAATCCTATTGGAAATATGTTTAAGGGCATCTTCAATAGTTGAAGATTTTACCTCAGATTTTTGTGGGGCCCAACATCCATCTCATCATCCACTATCTCACACAAACATAAAATCTCTTCTTCTCATTAGTTTTAAGTTTTTCACAACTTTTGTGAACCCACCATTTTATCTCCATATTTTAATTATTTCTTTATTTATTATCATTCTAAAAATTATAATTATAAATTTGATAAAAATATTATTAATAATTATAAATTTAATAATAATATTATTGATAATTAAAATTTTAATTTAATTAATAAATATAAATTTAATAAAAAAAAGAATGTTAACAAGTTAAATTTAAAAAAAAAAAAACTAAAAACTAAAAAAAAAAAAAAAAAAAACAAGAGCAAAATAAAACAAACAAGATCTTCAATTGAGAGTGGCAGCCACTCTCAAATCTTAATGGCCCATGCGGGCCACTCTCTCACCTCTCAAATCTCAATCCCTTCAGGTGAGATTTTGGGTGTTTTGGACTTGAATTTGGACTTGTTGTTGAAAATCCCCGAAGGGATTATTTTTGTGGTACAGGGTGTACCCGCGGGCGGAATGGCGGGCAGAGCTCCACCCGCCGCCCCACCCGCGGGGTACTTATGGTTTTGGGCTTCGGTTCCCGCAGGCGGAACCACGGGTGGAGGTCCATACGTGGCCCCACCCGCGGGGTACAATGTGGATGTTGCCCGGGGATTTATTTCCCGTGATTCTTTTGACTCGGTAATTGATGTTTTGATCTCCCGATGTTGTTTTGTTGGGCTATTTGAGTGTCTTCTTGATGTTTCGTATGTCTAGAATGGTATGATAGGAATCCATGTAGGATTTGGCGTCTTGAATCGTGCTAAGTGTTTAACTTTGTGATTCGTTGGACCATGATGAGTCTTGTATGTTCTACGGAACTATGGTTTGGTTTACCCGTTTGATAAGCATGCTAGTATGATGATGAAATGCTAGTGTGTGTGGTTTGTTCTTACCTTTTGAGGTTGGCAACTTGTGTTGACCACCGTTGGTGTCAGATTGTATTCCTTCCTTGTTGAGTATGGTTTCATATCTTTGTTGTGATCCATTGATTGATTCCTGTGATGAAAATGTGTGTATTGGCTGTACCTTGATTGCACGGTTAATGGTATGGGAAATTAATCACCAAGGTACAGATGTGGTCCTCGCAGTGGCCATGAAATGAAATTGGTGGTGTAACCTGAGCGTAGGCTCATATGTTGGCGGTTGTGTGATTTGAACTGTACCCTCGTGTACTGATATGTTGGCGGTTGTTGGCAGGGGAACGACTGTAACACCCCCCTAAACATGACCTATATAAAAAGGCCTTAACACATGCAGATCATACAACAACACACTAGCACAGCGGAAGATAAAACGATAACTGGATAAAAGGAATCCAAACGGGGTGTTATGCCACGTCTACCAACCACGGTAAACGCTACGGCGGTCAAATCTGTAATGTGTAAACATCTATCCCAAAGACATTAGTCTAAAACTACATTGGCACATAGGCCACAAAACAAGGATGAAGGTACTAAGCTACCGGCCACTAGACATCGCGCTCGTCTAGACATCACCTGAAAGACACAAAGATAAACATTGGGACGACGCCCGGTCAGCGATAATGCTGGTAACCCACCAACACCTGTTTAGTATCATACATAGGTAGGATATATATACAGAAATCATTTTGAAACGGAATACATATATATATATATATATATATATATATATATATATATATATATATATATATATATATATATATATATATATATATATATATATATATATATATATGTGTGTGTGTGTGTGTGTGTGTGTGTGTGTGTGTGTGTGTGTGTGTGTGTGTGTGTGTGTGTGTGTGTGTGTAAAACCAAGAGTAATCACCAACTCAAGACTCATCACTCATCAACAAACAACACGGGAACACATCCCAAGACCACAACGGATAACAACAACACAAGGATAAAGACACGACAAACGGCAACACATGCCTAGGCAACACATGCCTTTGTGACTACACACGTCACAAGAGAGAACACACAACCACGGCTACACAAGCTGTAACACCCCGTGTTACGGCCTTCAATCCCGGATTAATTATTTAATTAATCCCGTTAATAATAATTAAATATGATTTAATTATGTTAGGTTTACCTTTAATTAATTAGTAAGGTCCACCATGAACCGTGGACCCTTGCCCGAATAAGAATCTTAAGCCTGTTAGGAATAAAGGAAGTAGGCCTTTTACTATTCAGATTATGATTAGGATCCTCTTTAATTAATATGATCCACTATGGACCATGGACCCTTATCCCTAAAACAAGCCCTAGCCCTATAAGGAATAGAATTAGTAAACCCATACCATTCAGGCCCTAACTAGGAGTCTTAAATATATAAATAGGGAACTTAGGTGTAACACCCCGTGTTACGAGTCCTAAAACCAATTAGTTAATTAATCAATAGCCCAAGAGAAAGAATAAATTATAATGATTAATTAGGGAAAAAGGCCCACCATAGCCCGTGGGCCCTCATATATAAACCCAACCCCTAAACCCAATCCTTAGTTCCAAAAGGAATAGAATTAGCAAGCCTATAATATTAGTTCCTAATTAGGACTCCTAAATATATAAATAGGGGACTTAAGAGGCACCTAGAACCTCCCCACAAGAATAAACGCCCCACCACCCCAAAAGAGCTCCAAGAATCCCCGTAGAAGAAATCAAGAAAGCAAGAACGCTTAAAGAAAGACCCTTCATAGCCAAGGAATTAATTAAGGCTAAGAGGTAACCCATGTCTCAACAAAACCTATTTTCATAGTTATAATTCCCCCTTAGGGTTTCCCCATATTATTATATATTGGCGAGTTATGATGATTATTATTGGTAATTGATGCGATGATCCCATGGGGGATCTTGATAATCTTGATATTGGGAGATTCTTGATGATTATATGGAGTTCTTGATGATTATGTGTTGTTCTTGATAATTGTGTGATGCTCTTGATGTTTATGTGTTATTCTTACCGAATCTTGCAATTAGAAGACGAACCGTATTCTTGTTGATATAAAAGTGATTAGAACCCTAGGTTGTATCGTATGATCTTATTCTTGGATTATCGGGTGGGGAAATCGCATGTTTGGGTGTTGATTATATTTAGAAAAGCATGATAGGTTATGTGTCGTTCGTTTCTTGTATTCGATTCGTTAATTGTCTATGTGTTGTCGTTAATTGCGTTGTAAAGTGTCTAAGCATGGTTTCGGGTTCCACAACGGTTCCCGGGGCGTAAAGTGTGTGAAAAGAGTCAGTGGGGGGCAGGTGGGGGTAGGGGACCCGCCACCTACCCACGGCCGTGAAACACCGCCCGGCAGCGGGTGGCCGGCGGGCGGGCAGCTGCCCGCCGGCGACCCGCTGCCCGGAACAGTAAAGTCCGGCGGGCAGCCGGCGGGTGGCCCCCCACCCACCGGCTACCCACTGGAAATTATCCCACCTTGGGATCCCGGCTTCCCCGTTTGATGTTCCCCCGTTCCCCGCGGTGTCCCAAAGGACTCCGTTTATCGTGCCTATGTCTAGTTTGATGTTTCGGGTACCGTTCGTAGGTTTATGAGTCTATTATATTGCATGCTAGTTGAATTGGTACCCCGTTGACCTAGGTGGTAGAAGTATGAATCCCTTAGGACTATTCTTAGTATGTGATGGATCACGCATAGGTTTTGTTATACGTTTTCTCCCCCTTCCTAATGTGTAATGTGGGTTGCATGTGCTTGCTATGTGTTATGTGTGTGTGTGTTACCCCAATTCGGTTGCGATCGGATTGGTTATCCTGAGCTGCGGTTCAGAAGCTGGCTGCGGTCAGATTGATACTCTTGGGCTGCGGTCCACCGTTTGGTTGCGATCAAACGTTTCTATACGAGCTGCGGTTCGTCCTTTTTCCTGGCTGCGGTCAGATGACATTCTCTTGGGCTGCGGTCCACTGTTTGGTTGCGATCAAACACTATGATGAGCTGCGGTTCATCGGTCGGTTGCGATCGACCCCTCCGTGTTGCGATACGGGGCAGGGTGCTGCGGGGCCGTGTCAGAGCTATATGCGCTGACCCTCATGTATGGGCATGCGATTGGTCCTGTGGCGCCAACAAAGTGTGTTATGTGTTGTGACATGGACGAGTTGTGATTACGAGAGTCTTGGGGGATGTGACTATGGGATTTATATTGGGGATTGTTCATGTTGGGTTATGATCATTGTTTATGCTTTGCCTTATCTGCCTTATCTGTTGTGAACTGCATATGCTCGTTATAACTGTTGCTTGTGTCTGGCCTTATCTGTCGAGTCATTCCCGGTTTTAAAGCTAGAGTTCGTAGGACATATCTTCATGCTCAAAATGGTTTTCGTATATCTATATATATCTCTATATGTATTGTATTTCAACGCGTTGGAGTGGGTTACCAGCATCTCTCGCTGAACAGATATATTTGGCTTTCAGGCACAGAAGATTAAGTCACTGGAGTGCGCTAGAACTTAGAAGTAGATAGTTTCCCTTTTGGCCTGCGTGCCACGTTTACGTATTTACGCTTTGAGAATATTAGTTAGTTAGCATGTGCACTTGGGTTCTCTAGCCCAGGTGTGGCATAGCACCCCGAACGCTTGTATTTATATCTTGGGATTTAATAAGATTCTACCTTTATTATAAGTTTTAAATGTCTTGAAAATCTGGGGTGTTACACAAGCCCTCGTGACATCACACATCACGAGTTGAAATGCCTTCCTTATGCCCTGTTCCAACCTTATGGCTACCCCCAACCTTATATCTAGTTCCAACCTTTACCTCCAGGACCCTTGTAAACCAGTCCAACCTTATTCCCCCGAGGACCGTCGTCCCCTCTCCAACAGATCTCCAACAAAACCACCGATTCCATAGTACACGAGGTACCGTACACACACACGGCGACACACGCCTTCCCAAGAAATACGTGAACCTGACACACAGGTCACAACTCCATAATCACGTCACGGCCACCACGAGGACCGCTGCAATACCTTGGTGACTAGTGTCCCATACCACTAATCGTGCAATCCAGGTAAAGCCACTCGCACATCAAACCTCAACAGGAATCAATCAACGGATCGCAACGAAGGTATGAAACATACTCAATCAAGGAACGGGTCACAGCCCAACAACATCAACGATGAATAACACAAGTTATCATCAATCAAACGGAAGGTACAAACAACACACACGCTAGCATTTAGACACAAACTAGCATGCTTATCAACGGAGAAACTTAAGATAGTTTCGAGGAACTCACAAGACATTTCACGGTTCAACGAAACACGATGTTGAACACTTAGCACAATTCAAGACACCAAAGTCCTACATGGATACCTACCATATAGTTCTAGACATACGAAACATCAAGAAGACACTCAAATAGTTCCACAAAAGAACATTGGGAAGTCAAAAGACCAAATACCGAGCCAAAAGAATCACGGGGAACAAATCCCATCACATCACCACCTATGTACCCGCGGGTGGACCCACGGGTAGTGCCCCACCCGTGGTTCCGCCCGCGGGAACACATTCCCACAAGGCACGTACCCGCGGGTAGGCCGGCGGGTGGTGCCCCGCCCGCGGGTACACACTTGTACCACAACAAATCCCTTCGGGGATTTTCTTCTCCAAACACAAATTCAAGTCCAAAACATGCCAAATCTCACCCAATACAACAAAATGACTTGAATAATAGGAAATGTCAAGCAATGGCACACAAGAACCCTAAACACAAGCTCTAGATATGCATTTTCACAAGATCATGCATCAACACTCACATTTCATAGCAAAACACAAGTAGAATCCAAGAAATCACATATAGGTAAGCAAAATAGGTTTTGTAGAGCATGGGTTACCTCTTGTAGACCAAAATACTTCACTTTACACCACAACAAGCTCCCCACAAAGCTTACTTTCCAAACCC
Source organism: Ipomoea nil (assembly GCF_001879475.1). NCBI lineage: Eukaryota > Viridiplantae > Streptophyta > Magnoliopsida > Solanales > Convolvulaceae > Ipomoea > Ipomoea nil. The sequence goes on along the minus strand of NW_017617107.1, from coordinate 537,147 downwards.
ACTTCAAGATTAAACCAAAAGATCATAAAGATCCTACCTTTAAGAAAAAGACAACTAAGATGGAACCAAAAACACAAGATGGACTTAGATCTTACCCTCCTAGATGCCCAAATAGGTGAAAGGTTGAATCTTGGAAGCAAATATTGGAATCTTGACAAGGGTTTCAACTTAGCTTGGAGACTAAGCTACACTTCTTTCTAGAGAGAAGGTAGAGCTAATTTATAGGAAATGTAAGGAATGAAATGAAGAAGTCTTCTAGGTTAGGTTACAATACTAACTCTTGGAGAAAAGTCAAGAATACCCTTACTAACCTTTAGAAAATGTAAGGAACAAAGGAACTCCCCTCAAAGCTCAAGGTACAACACAACTTTAAGGTTGACTAGTCAAATACTAGTCCTTGAGTATTAAAAATCAGGATTTTAGGAATTAATTCCTCAAATGAAATAGGATTAATTATTCAATTAATCCATGGATTGAATGTGGATTTTTGGGGTGTTACAACGACGGTTCCCGGAGGCATAAGGTTGGACTCAAAAGTACAGGGGTTCTCGGAGGTAATGGTTGGAACTGTAATAAGGCCGGGAGTAGCCATAAGGTTGGAACAGCGCCTAAGGTTGGAACTATGATTCTTGTGACATGAAGTGTCACTGTGGCATGTAGTTGCCAATGTATGAATGTCTATTCTTTTCTGATGAGCATGTCGAGTGGTATTCTACTTTGTGATCAGTAGAATACACCTCGACTTGTACTTGTTTACTGTTGTCGTTCTTGTCTTGATGTTTTCTACTTTGTGATCAGTAGATTACATCTTGAGCTGTGTTGAGTTGTACTGTTGTCGTTCTTGTCTTGATGTTGTCTTGGGATGTTGATTTCCCTTGTTCTTTTTTAGAGTGAAATGGAGTCTTTGAAGTGACTTCTCTCTTGGCTTTGAATTAATATATACTGTATCCCGTTTCGAAAATGGTTTTGTCTTATACTATCTATATATGCTACTTAACGCGTATTGATGGGTTACCAGCAATGTTCGCTGACCGGGCGTCGTCCCATTTCTTTATGTTGCTTTACAGGTCCTGAGTAGCTTATGGCAAGTGCGCTAGCTGTTGGTTGTAGTGTAGCTCCCTTGGACTTTGTAGGTAGTGTTTTGGGCCTGTGTGCCATGGTTATGTTGAACAAGATAGTATGTTGGTTTTAGACTTGCATGTGCATCCACATTGAGGTGGATGTGGCATAGCACTTCCCGGTTTTCCCCGTTTTTAATTTAAGACTTCCGTTGTTGTTTACGTTTCATGATACATGTTAGTTACATTGCCTTACGTATTTAAGTTTTTAAAATGTCGTGAAAATCAGGGGTGTTACACCAAAAGCGATTTGATGTTAGGTAGTAGTTTATATCTCTTTCTCACTTTTAATTGTCAACAAAGTTGAAAATGCGGATATATTAAGTAACCAAAATTTATGAAAATTTGAAAATGTATTCAATAAAATATGGTTCGAAATGAATGTGACCATGATTTCCCAATTTCAATTTCTTTACCATGAAAACAATTTTTTTGTGGTTGTTCAAACGGAAAACATAGATTTACACTTCTCAAAAAATTTTCAAGTCTTATTGTTAGCAAAGGGAATGAAACTAGAGATTACCTTCTCAATCTAAAGAGTTTCGATGACGATGGAAGAGATCGGGTTGATAGATGTATTGACACCATGTTTTTCAATCGAGAGACTAGAGTCAAAAGATATTGAGAGTGAGAGAGAAGATTAAAGTGAGAGGAATCTTGAGAGAGAGGATTTCAGTGCTTAGAGAGAGAGGGGGAGATAGGGTAGTGGGTAGAGGGGGGAAATGATCAGGAGCATTAAATTGTTAGTGTTAGACATTTAGATTGGAGGAAATTGGGCGGGCTGAAAAAAATCCATTTAGAGAATTGGACCTATTAGTTTTCCATTTAAAAAAAAAGGTTAAGAGTATAAATAATGGAAACATATGAAATGGAATGGGATGAATAAGAGAGAGGATTTTGGTTCTTATAAAGAGAGAATTAGAGGGGGGAAATGGTAAACAACAACAAAATTGTTAGGGTTCAACATTTGGACTAGAGGAAATTGGGCGGGCTGAAAAAGACAAATTCTGTATAGAGAATTGCGCCAATTTGTTTTCCATATAGAAAAGTTAAAGAGTATAAATAATAGAAATATATGAAATGGAAAGGGGGGAATAAGAGAGAGGATTTTGGTGCGTAGAGAGAGAGAGAGAGAGAGAGAGAGAGAGAGAGAGAGAGAGAGATCATAATTAGCATATAAAGGGTTAGGGTTTAGATATTTGGATTTGGAGGAAATTGGGTGGGCCGACGAAGAAAAAATTCCATTTAGATAATTGGGTCTATTTGTTTTCAATGTAGAAAAGGTAAAGAGTATACAAATGGAAATGTAAGAAACGGTAATGGAAAAAAATTTGACCATACTAAGTAGCCCTTAAATATTCAAGAGGGAATCGAAAAGCAATAAGATATTGAATAGAAATTACATTCCACTATTTGGTTTTCGGAAGAAATATATTTTAGAAATTGTATTTATTTTTTGGTTCGTTTTAGAAATAGAAAAGCAAGATATTGATAGGAATTATATTCCACCATTATCTTTAGTTATGCACATTCACTTTACTTATTTTTATATCATTACCTTCACCCACCAACTAAACCATCTAGTTACCACCACCTACCTACCTCAACCATCACTATTTCCTATTTTCCTCTAGTATAATCATATCAGTTTTACTCACTATGGCCTATTTATTTATTCCTACTACCACCAACCTATTTAATTGGTCCCCAACTATTAATATCCCATAATTGTCTACTTACTTAACCATTACTACATATGCATTTATTGCATTCATATTTCTTTTACTTGTTTTACCATTATTTCACTAACTTAATCCCATCTACCTACACAAAAGGCAACAACAACCTATATCGCTACAACATTACTTGATATTTTTATCATTTACCACTACAATTTTATTGCTTTACGAAGAAAAGAATTTAATTCCAATTAATTTCATATTTTATAAAGTGACAAATATGTAGATTTAAACATATTATATAGCTTTCTAATGAAAATTAAAACATGAAATTTTTTTAGAAATTGTATATATATATATATATATATATATATATATATATATATATATATATATACACACACACACACACACACACACATATATATATATATATACATATGTGTATATGTGTGTGTGTGTGTGTGTGTGTGTGTGTGTATATATATATATATATATATATATATATATATATATATATATATATACATAGATATGTAACAAAATAATCCAAAAGCTATTTGAAGTTTGGTAGTGATTTATATCTCCTCTTCACTTTTAATTGCCGAAAAATATGGAAATTCGGGCGTATTAATTAAGCAAAATTAAGGAAATATAGAAAATGTATTTAATAAATTATGTTTCGAAATGAAAAAGCTTTCCCAATTTCAATTTCTTTACAAAGAACACAATTTTTTTGTAGTCTAAATGGAAAACATAGATTTACACTTCTAAAAAAAAAAATCATGTCTTATAGCTAGCAAAGGAGATGAGACTAGAGATTACCTTCTCAATCTAAGGAGTTTCGGTTACAATGGAAGAGATCAGGTTGATAGATGTATAGACACCTTGTTTTTCAATCGAGGGACGAGAGTCAAAAGTGAGTGAGAGTGAGAGAGAAGATTAAAGTGAGATGAGAATTGATACAGAGGATTTCGGTGTTTAGAGAGAGCGAGAGGTAGGTAGTAGGTGGAAATGGTAAAGAGCATATAAAGGGTTAGGGTTAGACATTTAGACTTGGAGAAAATTGGGTGGCCCAACGAAAACAAATACCATTCAGAGAATTTGGCCTATTTGTTTTCCATTTAGAGAGAAAACCTAGAGAGAGAATGTAATCGACTATATAGAACAATGTAATATTTCGTATTTCCCTATTCTAATCTCATCCTAGCCAATTAAATAGCTTCCCTCCAATTAGCCTTCAAAAATACACCAACCTTGCACTGCCAATGCACCCGGCCCACGTGCGTGGGCCGGTCGCTTATTCATCCCATGCTCGTCCCACGCACTCACCACGTGCGTTGGGTGATCCTAGCCCGGCTCTGGTTCGCTCCTTGTCTTGCAATGCTCTGATTTATGCCACCATGTCTCTTTTGAGCTGAATCTTTATTAATTCACAAGAATACAAAGTGTGGTAATAATTCATAACACGATACACATTTATAGTTTAAATGTTCACTAATTGTACACAAAGGATTACAAATAGGCTCAAAACACACCCTTAAAATACTGTCACGCCCCAAAAAAATTGTTATAATACGAAGCCTGCTAAACAAAATATCAATCACAAGATAACCTAAAAAACCTCTTGGTCTTAAAGTTCCTTCTCCCAAAGATAGCTTAATTGGAAATATAATATACACATTTAAGCTTCTAGACATGGTCCAAAAATACAACTTGAATAATATCAAAAAATGAACATTTGTCATTACAAATACCTTAATTATAGGTGTGTTTGGCACTTATCACTAAGGTACATTGAGCATGATGAAAACATTGGAGATTAAATCTCAACTTGAGGGTCGTATTCCATGTTTTAACTCTGGTGGAACGATGGGTGAATCACTAAGTCGGACAGTTGAAATATGGATCTTCGATCTCCTTCAGATAGCTGAAAGTGTGGTTCTCCAAGCTCTTTAGCCCATCTATGGAGCTTCAGCTGGTGCCCAACCATCATGAGAATATCACCATTTTTAGAAACATGTGTAATTGAGAGTTTAGCATTACACAAAGCCATGTATGCAATATTCTCTAAACTCCGGGGAAGAGGATCGTGAACTGGTAAGTTTGAAATGCAGACTAGTTTAGTCCAAAATTCTTTAACTCCATACTCATTCATTACCCAAACTTCCATTTGACGTTTATAATGAAAACCTGCAAAAAGCAATCATCTTGATCTACTTATACAAATGGCATCCCCATGTTCATGGATGGATAACACTATAGATTTGGCGGCCTGAGTGGTTAAATTAAATGAAATTATGTTCCAATTCCAGTCACTGTCATCTAAGTTGTTGTTGCACCAGTTGAGACTACCACTGACAAACACAACAGTTATGGGATTAACAAACCCACTAATAAACCCTCTTTTTCTTCTTTTCCAGTACCCATACTTAAAACTGTACACCAAAATCATATTCTCATCACTATAGTCACCATAATAAGCATAAAAAACTTGTAATCGTCATTATACTCGTCCTATCCAAATCCAAATATTATCATGTAGCCCAACTGCTAGACATCTCGGATTGTCTTGAGGTTTACATTTGAAGAAGGGTTCCAAACTATTATTTTATAAAATTTTGCACGATTGAGAAGGTAATCTCTAGAGTTCTATATTATTTTTTTAGAAAAAAACATGAAATTTTTTTAGAAATTGTGTGTGTGTATATATATATATATATATATATATATATATATATATATATATATATATATAGAGAGAGAGAGAGAGATAAAGAGTTAGATATGTAACAAATATCTCTTTTTCACTTTTAATTGCCGAAACACTTGCAAATTCGGGCGTATTAATTAAGAAAAATTTAGGAAATATAGAAAATGTATTTAATAAAATATGTTTCGGAATGAAAAAACTTTCCCAATTTCAATTTTTTTTACAAAGAAAACAATTTTTTTGTAGTCTAAATGGAAAACATAAATTTACAATCGAGAGACGAGAGTCAAAAGTGATTGAGAGTGAGAGAGGAGATTAAAGTGAGATGAGAATTGATATAGATGATTTTGGTGTTTAGAGAGAGAGAGAGGGGTAGGTAGTAGGTGGAAATGGTAAAGAGAATATAAAGGGTTAGGGTTAGACATTTGGACTTGGAGAAAATTGGGCGGCTCAACGAAAACAAATACCATTCAGAGAATTGGGCCTATTTGTTTTCCATTTAGAGAGAAAACCTAGACAGAGAATCTAATCTACTAGAACAATGTAATATTTCATATTTCCCTATTCTAATCTCATCCTAGCCTAGTAACTAGTTTCCCTTCAATTAGCCTTCCAAAATCCACCAACCTTGCACTGCCAATGCACCAGGCCCACGTGCGTGGGCCGGTCACTTATTCGTCCCATGCCCGTCCCACGCACTCCCCACGTGCGTTGGGTGATCCTAGCCCGGCTCTGGTTCGCTCCTTGTCTTGCAATGGTCCGATTTATGCCACCATGTCTCCTTTGAGCTGAATCTTTATAAATTCACAAGAATACAAAGTGTGGTAATAATTCATAACACAATGCACATTTATAGTTTAAATGTTCACTAATTGTACACAAAGGATTACAAATAGGCTAAAAACACACCCTTAACATATATATCGTACACAAAGGATTACAATCGCTCAAAGTCATAACCCTTAACACGATGCGTTGGGCGTTAAGATCAGAATACATCTAGTCCAAGATTACAAAGCTTCACATATATATCGAAAATAGTGTGTCTGTACGTTTTAAAATGCAATGAAATTTAACTTATAATCATTTCTAGGATAGCTTACCTTTTTTGCATTCACACAAATCAATAGTTCTCAACAGCGATGGCTAGTAAAATTTACTTCACAACACTAAAATACCAATAACACAATAATCATTGTTGTTGTTGTTGTTGATCGCCTGGTTGCCCACTTCACCTATCATCATTTACAGACCAATCATGGCCGGGGAAACAAGGGTCTCCACGTAACTAGTTACCATATAACCAAGACCAAAGGGGATATTAAAATTCTTTCCCCCTTTAGCATTAGGCCTATGGAGCTTTAGCTGATGTCCAACCATCATTAGAATATCCCCATTTTCAGAAACATGTGCAATTGCAAGTTTCGAATTACATATAGCCATGTATGTAGTGTTCTCGAAACCCCGGGAAACTGGATGATGAACTGGTAAGTTTGAAATGCAGACTAGTTTAGTCCAAGATTCTTCAACTCCATACTCATTCATCACCCAAACTTCCATTTGACGTTTGTGATGAAAACCTGCAAAAAGCAATCCTCTTGATTCACTTATACAAATAGCGGCCGCATGTTCATGGCTCGGTAAGGCCATAGGTTTGGCAGTTTCAGTGGTTAAGTTAAAAGAAATTATATCCCAATTCCAGTCACTTTCATGTAAGTTGTTGTTGCACGAGTTGAGACTACCACTCACAAACACAGCAATTCTTGGATGAACAAACCCACTAGTAAATCCTCTTTCACTTCTTTTCCATGACCCATGCTTAAAACTGTAAACCAAGACTACAGTCTCATCACCATTGCCATCATAATAAGCATAAACAACCTTATAGTCATCATTACACTCATCATACCCAAATCCAAAAATGCTCACGTAGCCCAACTGCCAGACATCTGGGATTGTCTTGATGTTTCCATTTGATGATGGGTTCCAAATGATTATTCTATACGGTTTAGCACGAAAGCAAAGGAGCCCATTGCAAGAACCCAACAATTCAAAACCACCTTCAGGGATTAAGACCAAGCGGTCATATGTAATAAACTTGCGAAATGATGATTGCTTGTTCTCTGTAATAGAAAACAAGGACATATAGCTATTAATCCAATTTGCGCTGCTATAAGTCATGACCTTATTATCTTTTTTCGATTGAAAATGTAGGTGGAATTTGACAAATTCTGGAGATGAGATTAAATCACGCCAAGCTTTTGAAATACACCTAAATTGCAGCAGAGACTTCACAGACAGCCTTTTAAGGATTTCTGTGATAATATCTTGATTCAAATTTGGTTGTGGCATATGGCGCTTTCGCTTAGGAGTAGGGAATGACATCTTGATTGTGTGTCTTAGATTAAACTTCCTTAGCTTTTGTTATCTGAAAATAGAAAAAAAAAAATTAATTATATATTTATGCCAAACTCATATCCTTAAAAAATATGAATGCCAGTACAAAAGGAATAAGAAATTTGAAATTTGAATGTAATTGTTATATAATATCATTCACATTATCCATAAGAAATTTGAATGTCAGTACAAAAGGAATAAAAGCCATACAAATTACAAAAAGATTCCAATAAATATTGCTAGTGTTACATCATTGATTAATTTCAGTATGTATATTATTATAGAATTAATTTATTTTGTTTTTAACTAATTATCTATAAGTACTCAAAAAAATTAATTATCTATGAGAATAAATGAATATTTAATTTTTAATTAACTGCTAATAAGAATTTTAAAAAATAAAATTATTCCCATGTAGCTATTTGCCACTATCTCTACTTTTTTTTTTTTTTTTAAGAATCAAGAACTACATTCCAAACCACTATCTCTACTTACTATCCATCATCCCATTTATCACATTCTGAATATTTAATTTTTAATTAACTGCTAATAAGAATTTTAAAAATAAAATTATTCCCACGTAGCTATTTGCCACTATCTCTATTGACTATCCATCATCCCATTTATCACATTCATATTTCTTTTACTTGTTTTACTGTTATTTCTAACTTTATTCCATCTACTAACCACAAGGCCATAACAACCTACATAGTTACAAGGGAAAATGGCACTTTTTCCCCCTGAGTTATATATCTATAGCATTTTTTCCCCCTAAGTTATTGAAGTGGCTGTTTTTCCCCCTGAAATGTTAAATGGACATATTTACCCTTAAACTAAATATTTAATTTATTTTTTTCTCCAACAAATTATGACCATAATTTGGTTCAAACTAAACAAACACTATAGCAACCAAACCGAAATATTCCAATTACAATTTAGAATCGAAATTTGATATTTAGAGTTTATTAAAATCGTGAACCGGAACGGACGGTTCATGTTCCGAAAAAAAATAAAATACATTTATTGTTGAATTTAGACTATTTTAAAATAAAAATAAAATTTTAAAATAAAGACGGTTCAAAACCGCGAATCAGATCCGGAACCGCCGGTTCACGGTTCAAGATTCAATTTTTTGATACATAATTTTAATAAATTGACATTTAAATATTGGGTTCTAGATCTGAATTATAACCGTAAACTATTAATTCGATTGCTTTAGTATCCGGTTCAATTCAAATCGAACCGTGGTCATCCCTACTTATACGCAATAATTTGTTGGAGTAGTAAAATAAATAAAATGTTTACTTTAAGGGTATAAATGTCAATTTAATATATCAGGGGGGGAAAAGCACCACTTTTAGAATAATTGAGGGGGCTAATGTGCTTACCTAAATAATTGAGGGGGAAAAAGTGCTATAAGTATATAACTCAGGGGTAAAAAGTGCCATTTTCCCTAGTTACAATATTACTTGATACTTTTATCAATTGGCACTACATATTTATTGCTTTATGAAGAAAAAAATTTAATGTCTATTAGTTTCATATTTTATAAATTGATAAATAAATAGATTTGAACAGATTTAATAGCTTTCTAATGAAAATGAAAACTTGATATTTTTTTAGAAGTATATATATAAAGAGAGATATATATATATATATATATATATATATATATATATATATATATATATATATATATAGAGAGAGAGAGAGAGAGAGAGATAGATAGAGATAGAGATAGAGAGAGAGAGAGAGAGAGAATTGTATCAAAATAGCGCAAAAGCTATTTGAATTTTAGTAGTATTTTTTTTCTCTTCCTCGTCTTTAATTGGGGACGACTTTGTAAATACGGGTGTATTAAGTATCACAAATTTAGGAAAATAGAAAATGTAGTATTCAATAAAATATGTTTCAAAATAAATTTGTCCATATTTTCCTCATTTCAATTTCTTTAAAAAAAACAATTTTTTTTTGTTGGTTGTTCAAATGGACAACATACATCTACACTTGTAAAAAAAATAAATCAAAAACAAAAACAAAAAAAAAAAAAAAAAAAAAAAAAAGCAAAACAAAACAAAACAAAAAAAAAAAAAAAAAAAAAAAAAAAAAAAAAACAATGTCTTATAGCTAACAAAGGGGATGAGACTAGAGATTACCTTCTCAATCTAAGGAGTTTCAATGACGATTGAAGGAAACATTGTTTTTCAATCGAGAGACGAGAGCTAAGAGATATTGAGAGCGAGAGAGAAGATTAAACTGAGAGAGGATTTTGGTGCTTAGAGAGAGAGAGAGGGAGGGGGAGGCCGGGATGGTAGATGGGGGAAATGGTAACGAGTATATAAAGGGTTAGGGTTAGAAATTTGGAGTTAGAGGAAATTGGATGGGCCGACAAAAAAAAAAAATCCATTTAGACAATTCGGTCTATTTGTTTTTAATGTAGAAAAGGTATGGAGTATACAAAATGGAAATGTAGGAAATGGAAATGGAAAAAATATTCCACACAAAGTAGCCTTTGGTTTACGTAATTGAGTTTGGAGGAAGAAGAATAATATCCAATTTTAATGTAGAAAAGGTATGGAGTATACAAAATGGAAATGTAGGAAATGGAAATGGAAAAAATATTCCACACAAAGTAGCCTTTGGTTTACGTAATTGAGTTTGGAGGAAGAAGAATAATATCCAATAGGGAATCGAAAATCAAGATACAGAACATGAATTATATATATTCCATTGTTTTGTTCTTGGAATGAATATATTTTAAGAATTTTATTTAGGTTTTGGTTCGTTTTTGAAATAGAAATGACATAAGCATTCAAATTATAGAAATACCCTATATAATGATGAGAGTGTATGTAAAAGTGTTGTGTTCAGTAATAATGTCTGAGAGTAATATATAGATACTAGATAGAGTCCTAGTCTAACACGAATAATATAGTCCTTGTCTAATATGAATAATATCGTCCTAATACTCCCCCTCAAGCACAAGGTTGACTAGCCAAAACATTGAGCTTGACACGGAGAGAATTAAAACAAAGAGACGAAAGAGACTTTGTAAAGATATCCGCTAGTTGATCATTGGTTGAAATAAAGTGCACATCTAACTCCTTTTTAGCTACTTTATCGCGAAAAAAATGATAGTCAATCTCAATGTGCTTCGTGTGGGCATGAAACACTGGATTGGCACATAAGTAAGTAGTAAGAAGACATAATATATTTACGTATGTTTTAATCTATTGTATGGATTATTTCTTCCTGCTTTGTAGGACTAGAATAGGTCCAATAACTACTCATAGATTGTGGTGGTTCGGTTGTATACCTAGGCTATTTAACACCATAGTCGAGGAGGAGATGCAGGAGGGATGCCGATTTTGTTTAACAGGGAAACAAGCCATGTAACCTCTACAGATACATCAGCTAGTCCCTTGTATTCTGCTTCAGTTGAAGAACGTGTCACACTCCGTTGCTTCCGACATACCCAAGATATAAGATTACTACCCAAGAACATAGCAAAGCCACTAGTAGACTTGCGATCATTTTGATCGCCAGCCCAATATGAGTCAGAATAGGCGTGAATATCCATAGATGTAGACCGAGAAATTCGCAGACCAAGATTCAGGGTGCCCTTGACATACCGCATGACTCTTTTCAGAGAGGCCCAGTCCGTAGTAGTGGGCGCATGCTTGTGCTGACACAAGAGATTAACAGCATAAGATAAATCAGGGCGATTTATCGTAAGATACTGGAGAGCACCTGCAAGACTCCTATACTGTGTAGGATCGGCATAGGGAACAGCGACTTCGTCGGTGATTTTCGCAGAAGAGACGGGCGTGATTACTGGTTTGCAGTCCACCATGCTAGCACGGTTGAGAATATCCTTCATATACCGTTGTTGTGATAAAAGCATACCGGCAGATAACGGGACAGTTTCAATGCCCAAAAGGAAAGAAGGCACACCCATATCACGAACCTTAAACTCAAGTGCTAATTTATCAATAAGAGTAGTAACACGCTCTGAGTCAGAACCCATAATCAAAATGTCATCAACATACACCAAGAAATAAAGATGAATATTGTCACGAGAATAGATAAAAAGAGACACATCCGTCTTTGAAGGCGAGAAGCCCACAGAGACAAGAAAATCATGCAATCTTGTGAACCAAGCACGTGGAGCCTGTTTGAGCCCTTATAGAGATTTTTGAACCAAACACATGTGATTAGTTAATGACTTGTCCTCATAACTAGGCAGTTGTCACATATAAACAGTCTCAGCTAGCTCGCCATTTAAAAAGGCGTTGTGAATATCCAACTGGTGAATAGTCCACCCACGAGATACAGCTAAATACAAGAAAAGGCGTACCGTAGTGGGCTTAACCACATGACTAAAGGTCTCAAAAAAGTGCTCTCCAGCAACCTATTTAAAACCCTTGGCCACCAACCTAGCTTTATGACGTTCTATTAAACCATCGGCCTTCCGTTTGGTTTTGAAAACCCATTTGCAACCAACAACATTCATACCTAGTTGAAACGGAACAAGACGCCACGTATGATTATGGACCAAGGCATTGAACTCTACGTCCATCGCATCACACCACTCAGGAGATTTGACTGCCTGAGTGTAACAAGTGGGCTCAGGCACTATGGTAGAAACACTGGTTAAGACGACATGTTGATGCAGACCTGAGCTACGAGTGTTCATAGCATGCGACAGAGGAGGAGGAGTGACTCGCCGAGGACGTCCACGCGGCCTGCTGCGCTGCTCAACCTGCTGGTCCGAGACAGTCCGCTCACTCGATGCGGACTGCTCGGGACCGTTATCGTCACCATCGCTAGAAGCCGAGATGGGCTCATCAGACTGCCAAGCGTCATCAATAGCCGTAGTCGAGACACCACCACCTCGGCTCGTCACAATCGGTCCAGTAGCCCAAGGTTCAAAACATGGTCTAGCAACCTGCGAGGCAACATGAGAAACAAATGGAAACACAGTCTCATCGAATCGAACATGGCGATAGATAAAAACCTTGTTAGTGTTAGTTTCCAAACAACGATAGCCACGATAAGATGGAGGATAACCTAGAAAGACACATGGAGACGAACGAAACTGGAGTTTATTGCGATTATATGGACGAAGGACAAGAAAGCACAAACAACCAAACATCCGCAAGTAGGAGTAGGAAGGGGGAGAACAATGAAACGAAAATGCAGAGACTCATTAGACAGAACACGAGTAGGCATTTTATTTATAAGATAGATAGCAGTCTCAAACACATATTCCCAAAAACAAGAAGGAACAGATGCTTGAGCCATCAAAGACAGTCCTGTCTCAACAACATGACGATTCCTACGTTCTACTCGACCATTCTGCTCATGAGTATACGCACATGATTGCATGTGATGAATACCCAGAGAAGAAAGAATGGAACCAAGCTTTTTATATTCTCCCCCTAAATCAGATTGAAAGGAAATAATCTTGCGAGAAAAGGAACGTTCAACCAGTGACCGAAACTTATCGAATATGGCATATAATTGAGATTTAGCACGCATCGGATTATACCACATATAATGTGTATAATCATCCACAAACCACACAAAATATTTAAAGCCATTTGCAGAAAGTAACGGCGCAGGGCCCCAAATATCAGAATAAATTAATTCTAAAGGGTGCATACTAGTAGTTTCAACACGAGATAATGGAAAACGAGAAGATTTTCCCAATTGACAAGACGAACAAACATTGGGAAGATCACTAGAATTAAATTTACTAACAGACGAAGACGCTAAAATTTGACGTAATACTCTAGAATGATGATGCCCCAGTCGCATGTGCCAAACTTAAGAGGACCGTGCAGCAACAAATGAGCAGGAGACACAGAAGACGTGGGCCACTTGTAGAGACCCCCAGACGCATTCCCCTTAAAAAGAACCTTCTTTGTCAAAATGTCCTTCACATAGAAACAAAGTGGGTGAAACTCAAAGAAAACATTATTGTCTTTCGCAAAGCGCTGAACAGACAGTAAAGAAGAGGAGAGACCAGGGACATGCAAAACATCATGGAACTTAAAAAACTTAGAATTAGTAGCTAACGAAGCGGAACCAACATTAACAGTAGGAAAACCTGTACCACTGCCGACTCGCAGAGTTTCCAGGCCATCATAACTTGTTGCTGAAGTCATCAAGGATGAATTAGGCGTAGCATGATTCGTAGTGCCAGTGTCCGGGAACCACTCATGAGGACCACTGGGATCACCAATCTCACTAGATACAGCCACATTCGCTTGCGGTGCTGGGGGGAGGGGGGGTCGAGAAACGATACCAACACGAGAGGGCCCCATGTCCTTGTTTGTCACAGATCTGGCACCGTGGTCCCGTGCTCGAGCCACGCCCGCGTCCATAGCCACGACTGCCGCTCGAGCCCCGACCGCGACCTTGCTATTGCGTCGCACCGCCACGGCCACCGCGGCCTGAAGCCAGACATCCACGGCCAGCAACCATCGCAACCGGCGGTACATCGCCGACTCTATCGTCAGTGCAGATCCACTCCTGCGATACCAAGAAATATACCACCTCCACAAGCGGAACCGTAGCACCTCGAGCTAGGTTTGCCACAAGCGAACAAAATTCAGACTGTAAGCCACGAAAGATGTACAAGTTTTGATCGTCTAACGTAACATCACGACCGGTAAGAGCTAGATCATCAACCAAAAGTTGTGCACGACCAATATAATCTGCGATGGAAGAGTCCCCCTGCAGAAGGGGTTGCAACTCATCGAATAACTGCAACGCCCGAGAACGCGAGGAAGAAGCGAGAGATTGGTCGATGGTGAGCCACAGTTGCCGCGAAGTAGAATGACCAACGGCGAATCGTATCGTCTCCTCTGAAAGGGACAAAATTAAAAGAGACAATCTGGCCTTGTCTTGCCTCCTCCAAGCCCCCTGCCGGGCTACGAGCTCACCCGCCGCCGCTAGGCTGTTGGAGGTCGAGGCAAAGGCGACCGGTGCTGCGACCGGATACGGTATACTACCATCGATGAAACTAAGAAGGCCTTGACCCTCTAGGAATGGCAGCATCTGTGTTCGCCAGAAAAGATAATTACAGGAGGTCAATTTGAGAGAGACAAAGTGACGAGACAATGAGAGGCTGTTCCCGGTAGGCACAAGGAAGGTCTCGATAACGGTCTGTTCTGAAGATCGAACAGAGCCAACATCAGGGAGACCGAGACCATCCATGGGAGAAAAACCTGGAAGCTGATACCAGATCAGAGTGTATCTAAAAGTGTTGTGTTCAATAATAATGTCTGAGAGTACAGAGAGAGAATATATAGATAGTAGATAGAGTCCTAGTCTAACAAGAATAATATAGTCCTAGTCTAATATGAATAATATAGTCCTAATAATAATAAAATATATTTAGTTTCAAGGCCTATCATATTCTTGAAAATAGTATTTTCAAGAATTTATTCTTCCAAAGGGTTGAACTCCAACCCTAAGGGCCCCCCACACCCCGGCCCGACAGAGCATTTGGGAGGATGTAAATCAGGGTGACTCAACTGAACATGAACCACAGAGGCTAGACCGGTGCTCACTGCGCACAAGGAGCCCCTCTCACTTTTATTTTCAAGAATTTATAAACTTACCAAATGATGGAATAAGCATACTCATAGGAATTCTATACCATTCTAAGCATATTCCATGAATTAAACGTGTTGTTAGTCTTTAGATTCATGTGTGTTTTATTCTTCTTTTTTTTTTTAATCTTTCATTATGGTTTTTAGACCCAGACAAACCATAGAATTGGGAAATATAACATGTACGAATGATGAGAACATGGGATCTTAGAGTAAGATGTTAGATAGCTAGTACCATTTCTGCGATGTTAGATAGCTAGTACCATTTCAGCCTCTTGAAATTGTGTCTTTGATATTTGGTAAAAGTTAAATTGTGGGTTTCTCAAATATATATCTATATATATATATATATATATATATATATATATATATATATATATATATATATATTTATGTGTATGTGAGTTTTTATTAAGATAAATTATATTACTATATTGGTTATAAATTATTTATGTGAAAAGAAAAGAAACTACATACTCCATATTTATTTTGAATATCAATGGTTTTTTTCAAATAATATATTCTAAAGGTGTTTAACGAGGTGAAGTGAACCTTACTTAGCTTTTTGCTCATTTTGGATGTATCTTGTTTTCTTCACATCATCGCATATTAGTTACCTTGGGCCGGGGTAGTATTTTATTTGAGAAATCAAATATTGTATAAGTTGTTTATACTTTTGGTGTTGTTAATCTTTGTGAAACTTATGTGGAAATGACTGATCATCCTACTGAGGAAACTCATGTGTCATAACCTGATGTTGAATCTGGGAATATTGAGTTCATTGATGAGACCATAATCTCCTATTACCAACAACGAGAGTTCTCAAGCAAAATAGATAAAAAGAAAAAGACAACCTGAGAAGTGTGTTGATCCATCTACTGAGTCAACCTTGATAGCTTGTTCTGACAAGAGAAGAAAGGTTCCTATTTCTACCGATCCAGAGAAAAATCCACCAGTTTAACAAGTCTTCAAGAATTTGAGATATGCCACAAAGGGAAAAACACCCATGGCTGCACCTGCTCCGATTCCATAGACTAAAAAGACTACTTCCAAACCTGCAAGAAAAGGAGTTTTACTCCTGAGGTTGTTGAAAACCCTGATCAAGCTGAGACAGTTGCTCAATTCATTCATGTTTTACTGAATGAAGAAACGGAGAGCATATGGGAATCCATGCTAAGAAGAGAACTAATTGTCTAGAGGAATGTGGATGTCAATCAACTAAACTCTATGTGTGATGTGATCGCCTTACTTCAAGAGGTTGGGTTGATGGCAACTGTTGAAAATGTAGGGCCATATTCTAAACTGCTGATTAGTGCGTTCACTGCAACCTTTCTGAGTCAATCAGTGATCCAACCAATCCAAAGCACTACAAAGTCTTTATCCAGAGGTTATCTATAACTTTTATGGACTTAAGGCAAAACCTGGGGAGGATATTACAAATTGGGATCAAGTTGCCAAGACTCTTACTAGAGGAGTCTATTCTCACTGGCCAATCAACAATCAGCTCAGCTAGATGTAATCTACAGTGTTGACCGAAGTTCAAAATATGTGATCCTACATCGGTTGTCCACATACAACTGGATCCCCTCTGCTCATCATTACTCAGTGACCAAGGAACTAGCTGCATTTCTGTATCGAATTGGCACTTTGCAGGGCTTTGATATTGGAAAGCTGATGAACCTCCAGTTGTTTGAAATTGCTTTGTCTATTACTTTGACAAAAAACGAGGAGAAACGTATTGAGGGGGAGTAATTTATAGACAATTGGTTACTTTAATTTGGATGCTTATTTGGTTACTTGGTTTACAGACCGCACTATTTTACGTGTGTTGGTTACTTGGGTCTATAAAGTTTGAACAATTGTCCTTGGACAGGACTTTATAATTTATGTGTTTATTTTTGTAACTGCTCTTGGTTTTTATTGTTTGGTTTACTTGTATTAGTTTTAATTGAATTGTTTTGACAAATAATATAAAAAGGGGGAGTTTTGTTAAGTGTTTAAATGTTGTAAACCCCAACATATAATTGACTTTATTATTATGGCAAATCAGATAACTTAGGTTTAGTGTCAGTTAGTATGCTAAGTGATTATCTGACAGAATAGACACTACATCAGAGCCTTGGAAACTGGCTGTTGGACTACACCGACTTATCCGAGATTACCTGGCAGAGCACTTACAGCACTTGAAGTTATTTTACAAGACAGTCCTTATCTGCTGATATACCTCAAAGGGTAAGACAGTAATCTTCTACATGAAATATCTTTAAGATTACTTGTCTTCTAAGAGTCAAAGATATACGTAGAGAGATCATTCAAGATTATAGAGACAATAACAAGAAATGATCTTCAACATCTAAATCACAAGAAACTCTCTCTACACTCTAAGAACGACTACTCTGGCATATCTTTTTCTCAAGCCTTTATGATCTGAGTTTAAGAATAATATTTAGAAGAAACACTTTGAAGCTGAATCAGTGGACCGTATTCTATGAAATTGTCGTACAGTGAAGAGTGAGTTAGCGAGACAGACAGCAACAGTGTGGCTCTCCAAGAAGGGACTTCTTGGACTGCTGTTTGCACAGATCTCCGCCCTCGGCAATCTACTATACCCTCTATAGATTGGGTTACTACCGTGTGTGGCAAGCATTAGGTGAGAATGGTCTTCTCTTACATTCTATATGAATTGCTGATGAGAGCGTGAATTGGACGCACCGATGGTGGTCCCCAAGACGTAGATATGAATTGTATTGAACTGGGTAAACAATACCTTGTGTCATTTACTTTCTGCATGTTTTGATTTCCGTATTTAATCATATATTGTTGCTATAACTGTTAGAACACATGTTTAGGGTTTTGAGATATGAACGATATGTTAATTTGTTAAGTCAAGATGTTAACCAGAGTTATAGAATATTACGCATACATGAAATCACAATAATTGTGGGGGGTTGATAGTTGGGGATAGATTAAATAGGTAGATGGGAGTAGGAATTAATAAATAAGTCATGGTGCTTAAAAAGAATATGATTATACTATAGGAAAATATGAAATAGTGATAGTTGAGGTAGGTAGGTGGTGGTTGATGGTTTTGGTAGGTGGGTGAAAGTATAAGAATATAAAAATAAGTGAAGTGAATGTGTATAAGTGATTAAAGATAATGTTTACTATAAATGATGTGTTGGACGTAGACTAGTTTGGCCGAGTTCAGCCCTTGCTCGATTCGAGACGTGGCATTGTCGCTTACCATGGAGGGATGTGGTTAAATGGTTAAATGATTAATCTCTACCTATTTATCACTAATTGGATTTAAGTAGGATATAGTAACCAGATAGCCAATGAACTCTGTGGTTAAGCGTGCTTCACTGACAATAGTTCGAGGATAGGAGACCCCCTGGGAAGTAAGCATAGTGTTGCGCTGAGATTCATCAATTGGAATCAAAGCTGATGTCATAGGTTCAAATCAATGGCGAGGCGAAAGCCGAGCCTAGTCCTAGATGGGATGTGAGCGTAAGACGTGCCAAGTCCAGTCCTTGGAGGGGAATGATGGGCGCAAAAAGGCTAATGACCGAGTCAGGCATGGTGCACAATTGGGCTTGACGTTCAAAGGTTGCGGCAGGTGCTAGGAGGGGGATTTTTGGGCGTCGGTCGAGTTGGTCGAGTTTAGCCCCTGCTCGATTCAAGACGTGGTGTTGCGGCTTACCATGGAAAGATTTGGTTAAATGATTAATGTCCACCTATTTATCACTAATTGGTTTTAAAGAAGATATGACAACCAGATAGCCAAGGAACTCTGTGATTAAGCATGCTTGACTTACAATAGTCACATGATCTACACTTTTATTCCTTTTGTACTGACATTCAAATTTCTTTTGAATATTTTGAAGGATCAAAGTTCAATATAAATAAACAATCAAATTTTTTTTTCTTGTTTTTAGACAACAAAAGGAATTGTAATCTAAGACACAATCAAGATGTCATTCACTACTCCTAACTCCAAAGCGCCATTTGTCACAACCAAAATTGAATCAAGATATAATCATGGAAATCCTTAAAAGGCTGCCTGTGAAGTCTCTATTCCAATTTAGCTGTGTTTCAAAATCTTGGCGTGATTTAATCTCAACTCCAAAATGTGCCAAATCGCATCTAAATTTTCATTGCATTCTAAAGAGGATAATATGACCATGACATATAGTAGCTAGTGTAAATCATATTTGCTATATGTCTTTGTTTTCTCTAATAGAAAACAAGCAATCATCATTTCACAAGCTTATTACATATGGCCACTCACTCTTAAGTCCTTAGAGTTGGTTTCAAATTTTTGGGTTCTTGGAATGGGCTCTTTTGTTTTCGTCCAAAATCATATAAAATAATAATTTGGAACCCTTCATCAAATGGAAACCTCAAGACAATCACATATGTCTGGCACTTGGGCTACATGAGCATATTTGGATTTGGAAACGACGAGCATAATGACGACTACAAAGTTGTTTATGCTTATTATGCTGCTAACTATGGTGATGAAAATGTGGTTTTGGTGTATAGTTTTAAGTATGGGCCATGGAAAAAAAGTGAAAGAGGGTTTAGTAGTGGGTTTGTTAATCCCAAAAATGTTGTGTTTTTGAGTGGTAGTCTCAACTGGTGCAACAACAAACTAAATAACAGTGACTGGAATTGGAACATAATTTCTTTTAATTTAACCATTGAAACTGCCAAAGCTATAGCTTTACCTAATCATGAATATGGGGCTGCTATTTGTATAAATAAATCAAGAGGATTGCTTTTTGCAGGTTTTCATTATAAACGTCAAATGGAAGTTTGGTTAACGAATGAGTATGGAGTTGAAGAATTTTGGACTAAACTAGTTTGCATTTGAAACTTACCAGTTCATCATCCACTTCCCCGGGGTTTAGAGAACACTGCATACATGGCTATGTGTAATGCTAAATTCTAAATTTCACATGTTTCTAAAATTGGAGATATTCCAATGATGGTTGGGCATCAGTTGAAGCTCCAAAGGATTATGGGGTAAGAATTTTAATATCCCATATGTTGTTGGTTTTACGGTGACTAGTTAGGTGGACACCCTTAGCTTGTTTCACCAGCCATGATTGGTATGTAAATAATGATTGACCAAGTGGGCTGGCAACTAAGGCTGTTGTTTTTGGCCGCCTAGAAGCCAACCCACTTCATTAATCACCATTTACAGACCGATCATGGCTAGTGAAACAAGCTAAAGGTGTCTACATAACTAGTTACCGTATAACCAAAAACATAGGGGATATTAAAATTCTTTCCCCTTTAATTTTACCATTAGGCATATGGAGCCTCAGCTGGTGCTCAACCATTATGAGAATATCACCATTTTTAGAAACACGTGCAATAGAGAGTTTAGCATTACACATAGCCATGCATGCAGTATTCTCTAAACCCCGGGAAAATGGATGATGAACTGGTAAGTTTGAAATGCAGAGTAGTTTTGTCCAAGATTCTTCAACACCATACTCATTCATTATCCAAACTTCCATTTGACGTTTATAATGAAAACCTACAAAAAGCAATCATCTTGATCCACTTATAAAAACGGCAGCCCATTGTTCATGGATGGATAATGCTATAGATTTGGTAGTTTGAGTGGTTAAATTAAAAGAAATTATGTTCCAATTCCAGTCACTATCATCTAAGTTGTTGTTGCACCAGTTGAGACTACCACTCACAAAATCAACAATTATGGGATTAACAAACCCACTAATAAACCCTCTTTTACTTCTTTTCCATACCCATAATTAAAACTGTACACCAAAACCATATTCACATCATCATAGTCAGCATCATAAGCATAAATAACCTTGTAATCATCATTATGCTCATCGTATCCAAATGCAAATATGCTCATGTAGCCAACTGCCAGACATCTGGGATTGTCTTGAGGTTTACATTTGTTGAAGGGTTCCAAATTATTATTTTATAAGATTTTGCACGAAAACAAAACAGCCCATTCCAAGAACCCGAAAATTCAAAACCACCTCTAGGGCCTAAGAGTGAGCAGTCATATGTAATAAGCATGTGAATGGATGATTGCATGTTTTCTGCTAGAGAAAACAATTATATATTGCTAAGCTGATTTACACTACTATATGTCATGATCATATTATCAATTTTTGAATGCAATGTCAATTTAGATGCAATTTGGCAAATTTTGGAGATGAGATTAACACACGCCAAGCTTTTGAAACACACCTAAATTGGAATAGAGACTTCACAGGCAGCCGTTTAAGGATTTCCATGATTATATCTTGATTCAATTTTGGTTGTGGCTTATGGCGCTTAAGAGTTAGGAGTAGTAAATGACATTTTGATTGTGTCTTAGATTACAATTACATTTGTTGTCTGAAAACAGGAAAAAATTTTATTGTTTATTTATATTGAACTTTGGTCCTACCCTATATTCACAAGAAATTTGAATGTCAGTACAAAAGGAATAGAAGGAATATGGAACTCATAGCTGCAATATGCTTACGTCCCAAGGGTAACCCATCATGTTATGGTTCTAAGTTAAGCACACTTAACCATAGAGTTCTTTGGCTATCTGGTTGTCATATCCAACCTAAAACCAATTGGTGATAAGTAGGTGTACATTAATCATTTAACCACATCCCTCCATGCTAAGCCACAGTGCCACATCTTGAATCGAGCAGGGGCTGAACTCGGCCAACCCGCCCGACGCCCAAAAATCCCCCTCCCAGCACATGCCCTAACCTTTGAACACTAAGACCAGTTGCACTGCATGCCTCACTCGGTCCTTAGCCTCCGCGCCCATCTTCCCCCTCCAAAGACTACACTTGGCCTGACCTACGCCCACATCCCATCTGGGAGTAGACTCGACTTTCACTTCACTATCGATTAGAACCCGTGACCTCGGCTCCGATACCAATTGATGGATCTCAGCGCATCACTATGCTTACTTCCCAAGTGCTCACCCATCTTGCAACTTTTATAAGTCAAGCACGCTAAATCACAGAGTCCTTGACTATTTGATTGTCATATCCTACTTAAAACCAATTGGTGATAAGTAGGTAGGCATTAATTATTTAATCACATCCCTCCATGGTAAGCCACAGCGTCAAGTCTCGAATCGATTAGGGGCTGAACTCGGCTAACATGGCCGACTCCCAATACATAATTTATAATCACCATTATCTTTACTTAATTATGCGCATTCACTTCACTATTTCATATTTTACTCTAGTATAACAATATTCTTTTATAGCACTATAACCTATTCATTAATTCCTACTACCATCTACCTATTTAATCCATCCCTAACTATCAACACCCCACAACTATCTACTTACTTATCGATTATTGCATATGCATTTATGGCATTCATATTTCTTTTACGTGTTTAACCATTATGTCTCTAACTTAATCCCATCTACCTCCACACAAAGCCCCGACAACCTACATAGCTACAATATTTCTTTATATTTTCATCATTTACCACTACATTTTTATTGCTTTATGAATAAAAGAATTTAATACCATTAATTTCAAATTGTATAGATTGACAAATAAACAGGTTTTACCACATTATATAGCTTTCTAATGAAAATGAAAACTTCAATTTTTTTTAGAAGTTGGAGAGAGAATTGTAACAAAATAGCTAAAAAGCTATTTGAAGTTTGGTAGTAGTTTATATCTCTATCCCACTTTTAATTGTCAACAAAATTGCATATGTGGGTAACCAAAATTTATGAAAAATAGAAAATACCAAAATTCTATCTTCAATTTTTTTTGAGAAGTTGGAGAGAGAATTGTAACAAAATAGCCCAAAAGCTATTTGATGTTAGGCAGTGGTTTATATCTCTTTCTCACTTTTAATTGTCAACAAAGTTGAAAATGCGGATATATTAAGTAACCAAAATTTATGAAAAATAGAAAATGTATTCAATAAAATATGGTTCGAAATAAATGTGACAATGTTTTCCCAATTTCAATTTCTTTACCATGAAAACAATTTTTTGTGGTTGTTCAAACGGAAAACATAGATCTACACAGTGGCGGACCCAGGATTTATCTTGAGTGGGGGGCGGAAAAGTAAGGGGAAAATGTTTTAAAATGTTCAGATACAAGATTCAAATACAAAATATCAAATACAAATAAAATTGTTAAAATACAAAATAAATTATAAAATCACAACACAAAATTTATGATAAACTACGGGATAATACTCCTCTACTCCTCAATACAAGGCCTTGTACTTGACACTTAGCGACTACCTAGATGAATCCTCAAAAGTTGATTTTCTATTTTTCCATTCTTGAACCAAATGTTATTACAACCAAATGCTATTTCAGTTTCTAAGTTCTAACTAAAATAATTACATAAGAAAAAATTAAGCAATACATTATACATAAATCAGTCCATCACGGCCAGATATGCATAGTATCATACTATCATATTCAATTCCTCATATTACATAAGCAAAAACGTTCAACACAGATTACCAATATATCATATATGCATAGTAAGATATTCAATTCCTCATTTTTTTTTATGCAACACCATAGCTAAATGCCTAAATCAAAGATTCACATTCACAGAATTCCAATTTCCAAATAAGCATAAATCACCATAGCTAAATCACAGATTCACAATTCAAAGAATTCCAATTTCCAAATAAGCATAAATCAGTCCATCACGGTCATTCACGTCATCAACCGCATCACATAATTACATAAATTAAACCAGCAACAAAGCCAACAAACAAAATTAGGGCAAAACCATAATTAGGGAAATTAAAGAAATTAGGGCAAAAACAAGATTACGGAAATTAAAGAAATTAGGGCAAAAACAAGATTAGGGAAATTAAAGAAAATAGGGCAAACAAAAAATTAGAGAAGTTGCTTATTGAATTATTGAAATTAAGCAAACAATTGAAAAAAATTGAACAAGGGTGAGAAGTTGAACCTGGACAGTTGGCGAAGCACAGGCGGTGAGGTGAGGCCTGAGGCAAAAGACGGTGGCCGGTGGCGACTGGAGAGGAAGAGGCGCCTTCTGGTCGACTGGTGGTGGCGAGCGGTGGCGGGTGGCGATGTAGGCGCAGACGCGAGAGGCCGAGAGGAGAGGCGAGGCGCAGAGAGAAAAAGATGAGAGCAGTCTATCTCGCATAACAAATGAAAATAAAATATAAAAAATAGTTTTATATATAACAACCCCAAAACGACGTTGTTTTGGGGCTGTCTAATTTTGGGCAGTGCCCCATGGCAGGTCCGCCACTGGATCTACACTTCTCACAAAATTTCAAGTCTTATTGTTAGCAAAGGGAATGAAACTAGAGATTACCTTCTAAATCTAAAGATTTCCGATGACGATGGAAGAAATCGGGTTGATAGATGTATTGACACCATTTTTTAAATCGAGAGACGAGAGTCAAAAGATATTGAGAGTGAGAGAGAAGATTAAAGTGAGAGGAGTCTTGAGAGAAATGATTTCAGTGCTGAGAGAGAGAGAGAGATAGGGTAGTGGGTAGAGGGGGGAAATGGCCAGGAGCATTAAATTGTTAAGGTTAGGCATTTAGACTGGAGGAAATTCGGCGGGCTGAAAAAAAATCCATTTAGAGATTTGGACCTATTTGTTTTCCATTTAAAAAAAGGTTAAGAGTATAAATAATGGAAACATATGAAATGGAAAGGGATGAATAAGAGAGAGGATTTTGGTGCTTATAAAGAGAGAATTAAAGGGGGGAAATGGTAAACAGCAAATAAATTGTTAGGGTTCGACATTTGGACTAGAGGAAATTAGGCGGGCTGAAAAAGACAAATTCTGTTTAGAGAATTGGGCCTATTTGTTTTCCATATAGAAAAGGTAAAGAGTATAAATAATAGAAATATATGAAATGGAAAGGGAGGAATAAGAGAGAGGATTTTGGTGCGTAGAGAGAGAGAGAGAGAGAGAGAGAGAGAGAGAGAGAGAGAGAGAGAGAGAGAGAGAGAGAGAGAGAAATCATAATTATCATATAAAGGGTTAGGGTTAGATATTTGGAGTTGGAGGAAATTGGGTGGGTCGACGAAGAAAAAATTTCATTTAGATAATTGGATCTATTTGTTTTCAATGTAGAAAAGGTAAAGAGTATACAAATGGAAATGTAAGAAACGGAAATGGAAAAAAATTTGACCATACTAAGTAGCCCTTAAATATTCAAGAGGGAATCGAAAAGCAATAAGATATTGAATAGAAATTACATTCCACTATTTGGTTTTCGGAAGAAATATATTTTAGAAAATGTATGTATATTTTGGTTCGGTTTAGAAATAGAAAAGTGCTAGATATATTAAATATAATATATTTAATATAATATATATTAAATATAATATAATATATCTATAATATAAATATATATATATATATATATATATATATATATATATATATATATATATATATATATAATATATTTGAGAAGAGAGAGAGGGTGAGGAATGCTTAACACTTGGTTGATCATAAAAGCTTGAATACAAAGACTATTTATACTAGATAAGATAACTCAAATGCTAAAATTAAGGAATTAATGCTCCATGTAAAGCTAACATCATGGCAATGTACTGCACCTATAATTACTCCCATTATTTTTAACCAACTAACTCATCTTACTTGGTTTAATATAATAATAATAATAATATTATTATTATTATTATTATTATTATTATAACATTGCCTCCTTTAAACCAAGTTGGATATATTGGTCATCCCAATATCTCCTTCTTCAATTTAAGAAATGTCTCCGTCTTCAAGTTGGATATACGGTCTTGTATTTCGTTCTGTAAACCCACTTTACTCCAATTGGCTTCTTCCCAAGAGGTACATCTGTTAACTCCCAGGTACCATTCTTCTCCATGGCACGTATCTCCTCATCCATCGCCTTAAGCCAATGAGTTTCTGTAGCAGCCTCCTCAAAAGATAAAGGATCACAATCTGCAAAAAGAGCAAATTGAATAATCTCTTCATCCGACAAGTCATTATCATGACCCAAAACATAATCTTGCAAGCGAGCTGGTAAGTGGCGCTCGCGTTGTGATCGTCGAACTGACGACTCTGGCTGTGAAGGAGACTGGACATTATCTGGAATCGGTTGCTCATAAACAATATTTTCAACAACAGGAATAACAACTGAACTTTCATCTTTAGCTAACCAATCCCAGGCACCATATTCATCAAAAGTGACATCACGACTTATAACAACCTTTTTAGTTTCAGGATTGTAGAGTTTATAAGCCTTTGAAGCGTCACTATAACCAATGAATATGCACTTCTCACCTTTATCATCCAACTTCTTTCTCAACGGATCTGGCACATGTGCATATGCCAAACATCCAAAAACCTTGAGATATTTGATAGAGGGTTTTCTCCCACTCCATGCTTCTTCGGGTGTCTTATCACGGACACTTTTAGTTGGACACCTATTCAACACATAGACAGCACAAGCAACAGCTTCTGCCCAAAAAGGCTTAGGCAGATTCTTGGATTTCAACATGCACCTTACCATATCCATGATAGACCTATTCTTCCTCTCAGCCACTCCATTTTGTTGTGGAGTGTATCTAGCTGTCATCTGGTGCTGAATGCCCTTCTCTTTCAGAAAATTATCACAGGCAATATATTTTGTACCTCTATCAGTTCTCAAGATTTTAATTTCATAACCACTCTGCTTTTCAACAAAAGCCTTAAATTGTTTGAAAACATCACATGCTTCAGACTTTTGCTTCAGAAAGTAAACCCATGTTTTCCTACTAAAATCATCAATGAAAGTAATAAAGTACTTACAACCTCCATGTGAGGGAACCTCCAACGAACACAGGTCTGAGTGAACAATCTCCAACTGTTTTGTAGCTCTCCTTGACTTGCCCACGGGAAAGGGATCTCTATGCTTCTTCCCAATCACACAAATCTCACAGATACGATCAGGGACATTCACAACAGGTAAATCAGAAACAAGTTCCTTTCTCGCAAGATAGTTCTACCCAGAAAAATGAAAATGCCCAAACCGCATATGCCATAACCAATTATCATCACAAACTTCAGAATTAAAGCAATCAAGGAGAGTATGCTTAATTTTCAAAGGAAATAGTCGATTTTGGGACATATTTACCTTTGCAATCAAAACTCCTTTAGCATCTTCAATGGTACAACACCCTTGAGCAATATGTATCTTATATCCTTTTTCTGACAACTGACCCAAACTCAACAAATTTTGGTGTAGTTCAGGAACATAGAACACATCGGATATAAAATTGTGAGTACCATCCTTCAACTGAATAGAGATTTTACCTTTTCCCAAAATTGGCACCTTTGACTTATTGCCAAACGTTACTTCAGACCGGACTGATTCATCTAGTTCGGAAAACAATTCTTTCTTCCCACACATATGGTTACTACACCCAGTATCCAAGAACCATATGTTCTTATCAGCAGAAAAACTATCACTGGCCAAAAGTAAGGTTTCAGAATTCTCACCAGACTTTTCAGCAGTATTTTCAGCAATGTTTGCTTGATTTCCACGATTGTTGTCCTCATTATACCAACAATCTGCAATCTTGTGCCCATACTTGCCACAATTGTAGCAATGAAATGGAAATTTACCTTGTTTGGTATTACCTCCACCTCTTCCTTGGTTGGAGTTACCACGTCCTCCTCCTTGGTTGAAGTTACCACGACCTCTTCCACTAGAACCTCCTCTTCCTCTTCCCCGACCTCTACCAGATCCTCCACCTCTTTGATTAGTGCCAGTCACATTAAGGGTGACTTGGCTCTTCAAAGCTTCTTCTGCTAGTGGTTCCGATTTTGACGCAATCCTGTCAATATGACTTTCTACCATACCTTTCAGCTCTGCAATTGATAAGAGCTCGGTTTTGTGTGACTCTGTTATTGAAGCCACCACATGGTCATACTTCATCGGCATAGTTCGAAGAACTTTTTCAACCACTGCACCATCTTCAATCGTATCTCCATATAGCCTCATCTTATTCATCATATCAATAAGACGAGTGAAATACGCATCTACTGTTTCTGTAGAGGTCATCTCACAATTATCGTACAACCTTCTCAACGACTGCAACTTAGACTTCTGTGCCCGATCGACTCCTTTGTGTGACACCTTTAAGATGTCCCAAGCTTGTTTTGCTGTTTGAGCACGAGCTAATTGCCCAAAAATGGAATAATGAACACCTTGGTGAATCTGACCCAAGGCCAATTTATCTCGCCGTATAGCGGCTATTTCAGCTCCTTCGGGTAGACCGGGATCAACAAAGCTCCAAAGATTTTGAGCTTGCAAATGTGTGGACATCATAATTTGCCAATAATTGTAATCGAGTTTCCCGTCCAATTTGGGACCCGTCCATACAATATTGAAATTTGCAGCCATATTTCACTACGGGAAATATCTCGGGGTTGAAAGGTTGACTGGCTCTGATACCAAATGTTAGATATATTAAATATAATATATTTAATATAATATATATTAAATATAATATAATATATATTTGAGAAGAGAGAGAGGGTGAGGAATGCTTAACACTTGGTTGATCATAAAAGCTTGAATACAAAGACTATTTATACTAGATTAGATAACTCAAATGCTAAAATTAAGGAATTAATGCTCCATGTAAAGCTAACATCATGGCCATGTACTGCACCTATAATTACTCCCATTATTTTTAACCAACTAACTCATCTTACTTGGTTTAATATAATAATAATAATATTATTATTATAACAAAAAGCAAGATATTGATAGGAATTATGTTCCACCATTATCTTTACTTATGCACATTCACTTTACTTATTTTTATATCATTACCTTCACCCACCAACCAAACCATCTAGTTACCACCACCTACCTACCTCAACAATCACTATTTCCTATTTTCCTCTAGTATAATCATATCAGTTTTACTCACCATGGCCTATTTATTTATTCCTACTACCACCTACCTATTTAGAGAAAATTTCAATTTTGGTCCACTGACTATTGGAGTTGTGTTAATTGTAACACTTGACTTTCAAAAATGTTAATTTAGTACCTTGACTATGCAATTTCATCAATTTTGGTCACGCCGACTAAATTACCGGCGAATTGTGACGGGAAAATCTTAATTCAAAATTTGAACCTAATTAGAAGGGGTAAAATCGTCTTTTCTTGTTCCTTTCAATTTGGGAAAGCTAATTGTCGACCAAAATTAAACCCCTCCAACTCCGGCGTCTGCTAATAAGCTATGAGCGGCGTGGAATTAAACCCCTCCATCTCCTCCGACCATGTGCAGCGACTACGACGGTGACGAAGAAAATATACATCGTGCACATGAAACATCACGAAAAGCCTTCTTCATTCGAAACCCACCAAGGTTGGTACGCCGCCCATCTCCAATCCTCAGAGGACTCCCTTTTGTACACCGCCCATCTCCAATCCTCACACACATTAATCTTGAAAATTGAAACTATTGGCAAACAAATAAAATATGCTAATAACCAATAATGCTCCACATAGCAGTGTTCAGAAATTGACAACTTGACAATGGAGGAATTAAACACAAAGAATTGCTACTTGTTGATGAAAAGGAAAGCAAACCCTGGAGAATAGGATGTCAAACTTTCATTGATGTCACCAATATTCTTCGCCTAGAAATAAGAAATGCAGATGCCTATAACGAATTGCTGTCGAGCCTAATCGACACTGCCGCCACCAGAATTCCGTCGCCGCCGATCAGAAATCTCTGCCACCTCCGGAATTAGTCCGGAGTGAATTCATGCCCTCTTCTCTGATTTCGCACTTCTTTTATACATCTAGCTCCTAACTGTACCTCCTATTGCAATTCCTACAGAACGCTCAGAGTTTCATGATCCACACCGCTCAGAGCTTCATTAGCCGACGCCGGAGATGGAGGTGTTTAATTTGGGTCAACAATTAACTTTTCCAAATTGGAAGGAACAAGAAAAGACGATTTTACCCCTTCTAATTAGGTTTAAATTTTGACTTAAGATTTTCCGGCCACAATTCGCCGGTAATTTGGCCGGCGTGACCAATATTGATATAAATTGTATAGTCAAGGTACTAATTTAACATTTTTAAAAGTCAAGTGTTGAAATTTTCTCTACCTATTTAATAGGCCCCTAACTATTAATATCCCACAATTTTGTGCTTACTTACCCATTACTACATATGCATTTATTGCATTCATATTTCTTTTACTTGTTTTACCATTATTTCACTAACTTAATCCCATCTACCAACACACAAGGCCACAACAAGCTACATAACTTCAACATTACTTGATATTTTTATCATTTACCACTACAATTTTATTGCTTTATGAAGAAAAGAATTTAATGCCAATTAATTTCATATTTTCTAAATTGACAAATATGTAGATTTAAACATATTATATAGCTTTCTAATGAAAATGAAAACAAGAAATTTTTTAAGAAATTATATATATATATATATATATATATATATATATATATATATATATATATATATATATATATATATATATAAAGAGAGAGAGAGAGAGAGATAAATAGATATGTAACAAAATAATACAAAAGCTATTTTTAGTTTGATAGTGGTTTATATCTCTTTTTCACTTTTAATTTCAGAAAAACTTGCAAATTCGGGCGTATTAGTTAAGCAAAATTAAGGAAATATAGAAAATGTATTTAATAAAATATGTTTCAAAATGAAAAAAACTTTCGCAATTTCAATTTCTTTACAAAGAAAACAATTTTTTTGTAGTCTAAATGGAAAACATAGATTTACACGGAAAAAAAAAATCATCTCTTATAGCTAGCAAAGGAGGTGAGACTAGAGATTACCTTCTCAATCTACGGAGTTTCGATTACAATGGAAGAGATTGGGTTGATAGATGTATAGACACCTTGTTTTTCAATCGAGAGACGAGAGTCAAAAGTGATTGAAAGTGAGAGAGAAGATTAAAGTGAGATGAGAATTGATACAGAGGATTTCAGTGTTTAGAGAGAGAGAGAGAGAGAGAGGGAGAGGGGTAGGTAGTAGATGGAAATGGTAAAGGGCATATAAAGGGTTAGGGTTAGACATTTGGACTTGTAGAAAATTCGGCGGCCCAACGAAAACAAATACCATTCAGAGAATTGGGCCTATTTGTTTTCCATTTAGAGAGAAAACCTAGAGAGAGAATGTAATCTACTATATAGAACAATGTAATATTTCGTATTTCCCTATTCTAATCTCATCCTAGCCTATTAAATAGCTTCCCTCCAATTAGCCTTCAAAAATCCACCAACCTTGCACTGCCAATTGCCCCGGCCCACGTGCGTGGGCCGGTCACTTATTCGTCACATGCCCATCCCACGCACTCCCCACGTCCGTTGGGTGATCCTAGCCCGCCTCTGGTTCGCTCCTTGTCTTGTAATGCTCCGACTTACGCCACCATGTCTCCTTTGAGCTGAATCTTTATAAATTCACAAGAATACAAAGTGTGGTAATAATTCATAACAGAGTGCACATTTATAGTTTAAATGTTCACTAATTGTACACAAAGGATTACAAATAGGCTCAAAACACACCCTTAAAAGACCTTAATTCTAGGTGTGTTTGGCACTTATCACAAAGGTACATTGAGCTTGATGAAAACATTGGAGATTAAATCTCTACTTGAGGGTCGTATTCCATGTAAACACTGGTGGAGCGATGGGTGAATCACTAAGTCGGACAGTTAAAACATGGATCTCCGATCTCCTTCGGATAGCTGAAAGTGTGGTTCTCCAAGCTCTTTATCCCATCTATGGAGCTTCAGCTGGTGCCCAACCATCATGAGAATATCACCTTTTTTAGAAACATGTGCAATTGAGAGTTTAGCATTACACAAAGCCATGTATGCAGTATTCTCTAAACTCCGGGGAAGTGGATCATGAACTGGTAAGTTTGAAATGCAGAGTAGTTTTGTCCAAGATTCTTTAACTCCATACTCATTCATTACCCAAACTTCCATTTGACGTTTATAATGAAAACCTGAAAAAAGCAATCATCTTGATCCACTTATACAAATGGCAGCCCCATGTTCAGGGATGGATAACGCTATAGATTTGGCAGCATGAGTGGTTAAATTAAAAGAAATTACGTTCCAATTCCAGTCACTGTCATCTAAGTTGTTGTTGCACCAGTAGAGACTACTACTCATAAACACAACAATTATGGGATTAACAAACCCACTAATAAACCCTCTTTTTCTTCTTTTCCAGGACCCATACTTAAAACTGTACACCAAAACCAAATTCTCATCACTATAGTCAGCATAATAAGCATAAATAACCTTGTAATCATCATTATACTCGTCGTATCCAAATCCAAATATTCTCATGTAGCCCAACTACCAGACATCTGGGATTGTCTTGAGGTTTACATTTGATGAAGGGTTCCAAATTATTATATTATAAGATTTTGCATGAAAACAAAACAGCCCTGTCCAAGAAGCCGAAAATTCAAAACCACCTCTAGGGACTAAGAGTGAGCGGTCATATGTAAAAAGCATGTGAAATGATGATTGCTTTTTTTCTGTTAGAGAAAACAATTATCTATAGCTAATCTGATTTACACTACTATATGTCAAGATCATATTATCCATTTTTGAATGCAATGACAATTTAGATGCAATTTGGCTAATTTTGGAGATGAGATTAAAGCACGCAAAGCTTTTGAAACACACCAAAATTATAATAGAGACTTCACAGGCAATCGTTTAAGGATTTCGATGATTATATCTTGATTCAATTTTGGTTGTGCTAGCTTAGGAGTTAGGAGTAGTGAATAACCACATTCACTTGGTCCTTAGCCTTCATGCCCACCTTCCCCCTCCCAAGCCTACACTTGGCCCGACCTACGCCTCCATCCCATCTAGGACTAGACTTGACTTTCACCTCACCATCGATTAGAACTCGTGACCTCCCCTCTGATACCAATCAAAAGACCTGAGCACAACACTATGCTTACTCCCCAAGGGGTCACCCATCTTGCGACTTCTGTAAGTCAAGCACACTAAACCACAGAGTCTTTGACTATTTGATTGTCATATCCTACTTAAAACCAATTGGTGATAACTAGGTAGACATTAATCATTTAATCACATCCCTCTATGGGTAGAGAGAGAGAGAGAGAGAGAGATAGATAGATATGTAACAAAATAATCCAAAAGCTATTTGAAGTTTGGTAGTGGTTTATATCTCTTTTTTACTTTTAATTGCCGAAAAACTTGCAAATTCGGGCGTATTAATTAAGCAAAATTTAGGAAATAAAGAAATAAAATATGTTTCGAAATGAAAAAACTTTCCCAATTTCAATTTCTTTACAAAGAAAACAATTTTTTTGTAGTCTAAATGGAAAACATAGATTTACACTTCTCAAAAAAAAAAATCAAGAAAGACAGATATAGAATGGGTTAGGTTTCAAGAAAGACAATTGGCTCAAGTGGTTTAGGGGTTGGGTAGAAAAGAAATAAGCTAAGGTTTAAAACTCAAAGATTACAATTAAACTTTAGGCTTGGTTTTTAAGCTACACAAGGAGAGGTTTTTGGTATGGATTTTGCTATTCTCCCAAATCAAAGAATACTTGGAAAAATTTAAGAAATGCACAAGGAATTATTGTAAGAACAACCAAGTGTAGGGATTGAAGGATTGGGCTAAGCACAAGGTAACTCAAGGATAGATGGCTACCACACAACAAGATTTAGATGCTAACTAAAGAAGTCACTTAGCAAGAAGAGAGTCTATACTAAGCATCCAACGAATTACTAACAAGGAAAACATGCCAAGGTTTGCCAAACAAAGACAACTACGAAACACAAGAGAACACTCAAGGCAGTAAAGAGCACAACACTCTCGGGAAACAAGGATAGGCTTGAAAACAAGGGTTACCTGCTAACTCTTCCTCCACCAGACCCTCCGACTCCGCCTGCGAACGCGCCATCACGAAGACTCTTCCCGGCGGCCTAGCTCCGACAGCTCCGCGACCTGAACTCCCTCCTGGTGCTCCTCCGACTCTCGGGGGTGGCGGCAACGCTCTCTGACCGGCAAGCTAGGGATACTTCGCGACTCTGTGACCATGATCCCCGCATCTGAAGCACTTGAACGCCTGGCCATAACAATCATGGCCCGCGTGCACCTTCCCACACCTACGACAACCAACCGACTTAGCTTGATCCTGAAGCTCCATTCTGATAGGTCCTTGAGAAGAAGATGACGCAACTCTAGCCGGGAAACTCGGTCGGGACTTCTTGAAGGTGGAAGAACCTCCACTCTCAACTCTCTTCCTGGCCAACTCCAACGAACCCCTCTGAAGCTGCTGAACACGAAACAGATCCGCAGCACACAGATACACATCCTTAAGGGAACTGGGCCTACTCACCGTCAACGCTTTTCGTGCCTCATAGTTTAGACCGGCAACGAAACGCTCAACCTTGGCAAGCTCTGTAGGCACCAGCATCCTTACGAAGCGCGCCAGCTCTAAGAACTTCTTGTGGTACTCAACCACAGATAGGGGTCCTTGCTGCAGATGAAGGAACTCATCAAACATGGCGGCTCGCACATGCGCTGGGTAGAACCTTTCGCACATTATGTCCTTGAGCGCGGTCCAATCAAACCCAGGCTCTTCAAGGAAGGTCGGACTTTCGTGGACCCACCACAAATCCGCTTCTTGGCAGAAGTCGAACGTTGCCAGTTCTACTCTCCTCTCTTCGGGGCAGCCCACCACGGTGAAGATCTTATCAAACATCCGTAGCCACTCTTCTAGGACTACAGGGTCTTTCTCGCCAGCGAAGGTTGGCGGCCGATGCCCTGACACCAAACGACCTACATCGCGATGCCCAGCAGGGGGAGGAGGCGGCACAGCTTAATTGTTGTTCAGCAAGGCTTCACTGAGCGACTGCATCGTCTGCGTCAGCTGATGGAGATTCTGAGCGAGCTGCTCGTTGGTCAGGGTCTCTCGGGTGCGAGCGCGGGGACGAGGAGGCATCGCAAACTACTACGACAATAACGAGATTACCAAAAGAGTAAACACGCAAGACAGAAAGCAACACAAATCTCACCGCGCAACCTAGAGTCCTAAGCCTAACACTTAGCTTCTTAAGGTCGCTTAGAGGTCTCAAAGCACACTTAACCACTTAGAAAGTCTAGACTTAACTCTTCCTAGGCTCAAACCTAGGCTCTGATACCAACTGTAACACCCCCCAAACAAGGCCTATATAAAAGCCCTAACACATGCAGATTAAACAACAAAACTAGCACAGCGGAAGATAAAACGGAAACTGGATAAAAAGAAATCCAACGGGGTGTTATGCCACGTCTATCGAACCCGGTAAACGCTAAGGCGAACAATCTGCAAGTGTATACAACTATCCCAAAACATCAGTCTATCTAACTACATTGGCGCACAGTCCACAAAAACCACAAAGCTAAAGGAGCTAAGCTACCAAGCTCTAGACATCGCGCTCGTCTAAACATCACCTGAAAGATAAAAAGATAAACATCGGGACGACGCCCGGTCAGCGAATAATGCTGGTAACCCACCAATACCGTTAAGTATCATATATAGATAGATATAAGTCATAAAACCATTTTCGAAACGGAATACATAAGTATATAAGTCAAAAGCCAAGATCAATAGACAACACGAGACTCATCACTCTCAAAGATAACACCGGGAACACATCCCAAACCACAAAGGTTAACCACAACACAAAGGATAAAGACTCACCCAACGGCAACACATGCCAAACAACACAAGCCTCCGTGACTACACACGTCACGAGAGAAGATCACACAACACCGGCTTTACAAGCCCTCGCAACATCACCCATCACGAGTTGGTATGCCTGCCTTATGCCCTGTTCCAACCTTATGGCTACCCCCAACCTTGTATCTTCTTTCCAACCATTACCTCTAGGAATCCCTAAACTTCTTAGTCCAACCTTTTCCCTCCTAGGACCGTCGTCCCCCACTAACAGACCACCAACAAAACCACCAATTTCACACACATGGCGACACACGCCTCGGCGACACACGCCTTACCCAAGAAATACGTGAACCTGACACACATGTCACACTCCATAATCACGTCACGGCCACCACGAGGACCGCTGCAATACCTTGGTGACTAGTGTCCCATACCACTAATCGTGCAATCCAGGTAAAGCCACACACACCACACCTCAACAGGAATCAATCAAAGGATTGCAATGAAGGTATGAAACATACTCAATCAAGGAACGGGTCACAGCCCAATAACAACAACGATGAATAACACAAGTTATCATCAACCAAACGGAAGGAACAAACAACTCAGACGCTAGCATTAAGACAACAAACTAGCATGCTTATCAACGGGGAAACTCAAGATAGTTCCGAGGAACACACAAGACACCTCTTGGTCCAACGAAACACAATGTTGAACACTTAGCACGATTCAAGACACCAAAGTCCTACATGGATACCTACCATATAGTTCTAGACGTACGAAACATCAAGAAGACACTCAAATAGTTCCACAAAAGAACATCGGGAAACCAAAAGATCAAATACCAAGACAAACAAATCACGGGGAACAAATCCCGAACGAACACCATCGTGTTCCCCGCGGGTGGACCCACGGGTAGTGCCCCACCCGTGGTCCCGCCCGCGGGTACACTACCCCACAGGCCTATGTACCCGCGGGTAGGGCGGAGGGTGGTGCCCCGCCCGCCGTTCCACCCGCGGGAACATCCCTGTTCCACAACAAATCCCTTCGGGGATTTTCTTCTCCAAACACAAATTCAAGTCCAAAACATGCCAAATCTCACCCAATACAACAAAATGACTTGAACCATGGAAAATGCCAAGCAATGGCACAAAGGAACCCTAAACACAAGCTCTAGATATGCAATATCACAAGATAGATGCATAAACCCTCACATTTCATAGCAAAGCACAAGTAGAATCCAAGAAATCACATATAGGTAAGCAAAATAGGTTTTGTAGAGCATGGGTTACCTCTTGAAGACCAAAAGACTTCACTTTACACCACAACAAGCTCTCCACTAGGCTCACCTTCCAAACCCACTTCAAGATTAAACCAAAAGATCATAAAGATCCTACCTTTAAGAAAAAGACAACTAAGATGGAACCAAAAACACAAGACAAGCTTAGATCTTACCCTCCTAGATGCCCAAATAGGTGAAAGGTTGAATCTTGGAAGCAAAACTTAGAATCTTGACAAGGGTCTCAACTTGGCTTGAAGAATAAGCTACATTTCTTTTCTAGAGAGAAGGTAGAGATATTTTTTCTAGGAATTGTAAGGAATGAAATGAAGAAGTCTTCTAGGTTAGGTTACAATACTAACTCTTGGTGAAAAGACAAGGATACCCTTACTAACCCTTAGAAAGTGTAAGGAACAAGGGAACTCCCCTCAAAGCACAAGGTACAACACAACTTAAAGGTTGACTAGTCAAATTCTAGTCCTTGAGTATTAAAAATCGGGATTTTAGGAATCAATTCCTCAAAAGATATAGAATTAATTACTCAATTAATTCATGGATTGAAATGTAGATTTTTGGGGTGTCACAGGTAGGTAGTATGTGGAAATGGTAAAGAACATATAAAGAGTTAAGGTCAGACATTTGGACTTGGAGAAAATTGGGCAGCCCAACGAAAAAAAAAAATACCATTCAGAGAATTGGGCCTATTTGTTTTCCATTTAGAGAGAATGTAATCTACTATATAAAACGATGTAATATTTCGTATTTCCCTATTCTAATCTCATCCTAGCCTATTAAATAGCTTCCCTCCAATTAGCCTTCAAAAATCCACCAACCTTGCACTGCCAATGCACCCGGCCCACGTGCTTGGGCCGGTCACTTATTTGTCCCATGCCCGTCCCACGCACTCCCCACATGCGTTGGGTGATCCTAGCCCGCCTCTGGTTCGCTCCTTGTCTTGCAATGCTCCGATTTATGCCACCATGTCTCCTTTGAGCTGAATCTTTATAAATTCACAAGAATACAAAGTGTGGTCATAATTCATAACACAATGCACATTTATAGTTTAAATGTTCACTAATTGTACACAAAGGATTACAAATAGGCTCAAAACACACCCTTAAAAGACCTTAATTTTAGGTGTCTTTGGCACTTATCACTAAGGTACATTGATCTTGAGGAAAGCATTATGTTAGAGGTTAAGAGTATAAATAATGGAAATATATGAAATGTAAAGGGATGAATAAGAGAGAGGATTTTGGTGCATAGAAAGAGAGAGTTAGAGGGGGGTGATGGTAAACAGCATATAAATTGTTAGGGTTAGACATTTGGACTAAATGAAATTGGGCAGGCTGACAAAAACAAATTATATTTAGAGAATTAGGCATATTTGTTTTCCATATAGAAAAGGTAAAGAGTATAAATAATAGAAATTTATGAAATGGAAAAGGACGAATAAGGGAGAGGATTTTTGTGGAGAGAGAGTGTAACACCCCCATGTTATGACCCTTGAACCCGGATTAATTATTTAATTAATTCCATTGAGAATAGTTAAAAGAGGATTTAATCTGGTTAGGATTCTATTAGTTAATTAATGTGGTCCACAATGAATCGTGGACCTTTGCCTAAACCAGAGCCTTTTAAGTCTGTTAGGATTAAAGAAAATGGGGTTTTACTATTCAGATTCTGATTAGGATTCCTAGATCTATATATAGGGTAGTAGAAAGCATTTAGAACCCTTCCCACCCATATCACTCGAAATTTCCCAAGAGACCTAGCCAAGGATTTCCCAATCGCCAAGCTTAGGAAAAGATCAATTGGAAGGAAATCTTGATGAAGGATCCTAGGAGTGGTTAGAGATTTATTTAAGGCTAAGAGGTAACACATGTCCTACAAAACCTATTTTCCTTGCTAACTTTTATTGATTGGCGCCTTTGAATAATTGTATGTATGAATTTGTGATTATGCCTTGATAGAGCTTGTCTTTAGGATTATGATGTGGATACCTGTTATTCTTGATGTTCTTGTTGATCTTGTATGGTGGTTTGCATGTTCTTGTATTTAATTACGTTTAGAGCTTGTCTTTAAGGTTTTATATTGTGGGTTCTTGATGTTCTTGAGGTTTTTGATGCTCTTGAACGATTATACGTTTGGTCTTCAATCTTGGCATGTTTAGGGCTTGTGGCTAGGGTGTAATTGTGTTGCTTCTTGGCTCGTTCTTGGTGTTTAAGTCCTTGTTATTGTCAATGTGTGTTGGGATGTGTTTGGACTTGATTTTTGTGTAAGTTTGATGAATTCCCGGGTTGGGAAAATAAGCAAAGAACATTCGTACCAGCGGGTAGTCGGTCGGGAGATGAACCCCCACCTGACCACCCGCCAGGTACGCCACCGTACTAGCGGGTGGACGACCACCTGCTGGTGTACCCACTAGTATAGTGCCGCCCGCTGGTACGGGCGGGGCGGTGTGTCGTTGGGTCCCATTTGTTGTTTCCCCGTACCCCGTTGTGCCCCGTGTGATGTTTGTGAGTCTAGTTTGATGTCGTGGATACCCAATTAGGAGTCGTGGGTCTTGGGTATTGCATGTGGTTTAAGTTGGTATCCCATTGGCCTAGGATGAGGTTTATATATTTCCTTACGAGTCTTGTGGTTGCCTTGTTGTCATTGGAGGTAGAGTCTAAATTGTTCCACGTGGGTTGTGTGTTGGTATTGTGTCAACCGTTGATAAGAGTCTATGTGTTTGGTTGTACCCTTCCCTTTGACTATCCCTTGTTGAAGTATTGTTGAGTGTCGAGCACTATTGTGATGGAAGGCAGATCTGATGGGGGGCCGCAGTACTTTTGGAATGTGGTGTTGCAGTACCTTTGGTGTTATGGGCTGCAGTACCTTTGGAGTGTGGTGTTGCAGTACCTTTGGCGTTATGGGCTGTAGTACTTTTTGGTGTGGTGCTGCAGTACTTTTGGAGTATGGTGCTGCAGTACCTTTGGCATGCGGTGGGCTGTAGTACTTTTGGAGTGTGGTGCTACAGTTCCTTTGATACATTATGGGCTGCAATACTTTTGGAGTGCAATGCTGCAGTACCTTCAGAGTGATATTGTGCCTTAATTTGGCGAAATAGATCTGATGGATGGAGTTTGAGTCTTGTTGCTGTCTTGTCTTGTGGTCTTAGGATGCATGCTAGTACCTTTATGTGTTTTTATAGTGTCGAGCCTGTTGGTATGTATCGAGTCCTGATCTTGGTTTTAAAGCTATAGTTGTTTAGGACTATATATGTATTCCCAAGTCTCAAAATGGTTTTCCTATATTTACTTATATTATACTCGACGCGTGGGAGTGGGTTACTCAGCATTATTCGCTGACGGTTGTTACACCATATGTTTTTCAGGTACTGACCAGTAGCTTCGGAGCACGCTAGATGGATTCGTGGACTTAGCTTTAGTTAGTTCTAGCCTTAGTTTAGATGACCTGTGCGCCTTGATTGTATTTGAATATCAATTGTGGATGATGCTAGTTTAGTTAATTGTGACCTGTGCATCTAGGTTCTCAAACCTAGATGTCGCATAGCACCCCGATACTTATGTTGTAAGATTCCGCTCTGTTGGGTATTAATGATAGTTTCATCTTATTTCGTAAGCTTTAAATGTTTTAAAAATTAGGGGTGTTACACACACACACACACACACAGAGGGGGGGATGGTAATTAGCCTATAAAGGGTTAGGGTTAGATATTTGGAGTTGGAGGAAATTGGGTGGGCCAATGAAGAAAAAAATTCATTTAGAGAATTGGGTCTATTTGTTTTCAATGTAGAAAAGGTAAAGAGTATAAAAATGGAAATGTAAGAAACGCTAA
This sequence comes from Ipomoea nil, assembly GCF_001879475.1. Classification (NCBI taxonomy): domain Eukaryota; kingdom Viridiplantae; phylum Streptophyta; class Magnoliopsida; order Solanales; family Convolvulaceae; genus Ipomoea; species Ipomoea nil. Next base: position 495,740 of record NW_017617107.1, on the reverse strand, counting down.
TGGAAAAAAAAATTGTCCATACTAAGTAGCCCTTAAATATTCAAGAGGGAATCGAAAAGCAATAAAATATAGAATAGGAATTATATTCCACTATTTTTTTTCGGAAGAAATATATTTTAGAAATTGTATTTATTTTTTGGTTCGTTATAGAAATAAAAAAGCAAAATATTGATAAGAATTATATTTCACCACTATCTTTACTTATGCACATTCACTTTACTTATTTTTATATCATTACCTTCACCCACCTACCCAACCATCTAGCTACCACGACCTACCTACCTCAACCATCACTATTTAATATTTTCCTCTAGTATAATCATATCATTTTTACTAACCATGACCTATTTATTTATTCCTACTACCACCTACCTATTTAATACATCCCCCATTATCAATATCCCACAATTGTCTACTTACTTACCCATTACTACATATGCATTTATTGCATTCATATTTCTTTTACTTGTTTTACCATTATTTCACTCACTTAATCTCAGCTACCTACACACAAGGCCACAACAACCTACATAGCTACAATATAACTTGATATTTTTATCATTTACCACTACAATTTTATTGCTTTATGAAGAAAAGAATTTAATGCCAATTAATTTCATATTTTATAAATTGAAAAATATGTAGATTTAAACATATTATATAGCTTTCTAATGAAAATGAAAACATGATATTTTTTTAGAAATTATATATGTATATATATATATATATATATATATATATATATATATATATATATATATATATATATATATATATATAGAGAGAGAGAGAGAGAGAGAGAGAGAGAAATGTAACAAAATAATCCAAAAGCTATTTGAATTTTGGTAGTGGTTTATACTCTTTTTCACTTTTAATTGTCAAAAAACTTGCAAATTCGGACGTATTAAGTAAGCAAAATTTAGGAAATACAACAAAATTTAGGAAAATTTCGGATGTATTCAATAAAATATGTTTCGAAATGAAAATGTTTTCCCAATTTCAATTTATTTACAAAGAAAACTATTTTTCTGTAGTCTAAATGGAAAACATAGATCTACACTTCTCAAAAAAAAAAAAATCATGTCTTATAGCTAGTAAAGGAAATGAGACTAGAGATCAGGTTGATAGATGTATAGACACCTTGTTTTTCAATCGAGAGACGAGACGCAAAAGTGATTGAGAGCGAGAGAGAAGATTAAAGTGAGATGAGACTTGATACAGAGGATTTCAGTATTTAGAGAGAGAGAGGGGGGGGGGGTTAGTGGGTGGAAATGATAAAGAGCATATAAAGGATTAGGGTTAGACATTTGGACTTGGGGAAAATTGGGCGGCCCAACGAAAACAAATTCCATTCAGAGAATTTGGCCTATTTGTTTTCCATTTAGAAAAGATAAAAAATGTAAATATATGAAATGGAAATGGAGGATTAAGAGTGGGGATTTTGGTGCTTAGAGAGAGAGAGAGAGAAACTGGGACACATGAATTGTCGAGATATGAAGAAATTATCATGTTAGATGCAATTCGTGGTGTTCCTAAATTGAAATTGATACAGTTGGAGTTTGTGGAACCTGTTTAGCTAGAAAACATACAGAACACCCCACAAGGCCATCAAGAGCATCACTACTGATCGGTGTCTAGAACTTGTTCATGTAGACCTAGTCGGACCAACTCAAGTGGAAAACATTGCAGGTAAGAAGTATATTTTTGTATGTGTTCATGACTTTTCACATTTTTTGGATTGCTTTCTTAAGGGAAAAATCATAAGCATTTGATGCATTTAAAAAATTATGCATTCGACTTCAAAAAGAAAAGGACGAATCAATTATCATCATTCTTAGGTTAAGGAGTAATCATGAAAGGGAATTCAAGAATAACTCATACTCTGAATTTTGTTCAAAGCATGGTATAGAACACGAATTCTCTGCTCCAAAGATTGCACAACATAATAGTATTGTTGAACGTAAGAATTGGACTCTATAAGAAATGGCACGAGTCATGTTGAATGCAAAAAAGACTACCTCAATGTTTATGGACAGCGGCTGTTCATACAGCGTGACATACAGTCAACTGGCTTTATCTAGCTACGTCCTAGTATACAAATGACTCCATATGAAATATAGAAAGGTAAGAAGCCTAATCTGAAATATTTCCATATTTTTTGTACTAAGTGTTGCCAAATGATGGAATAAACATACTCATAGGAATTCTATACCATTCCAAGCATATTCCATGAATCAAACGTAATGCTAGTCTTTTTTATTCATGTTTGTTTTATTCTTCTTTGTTGAATCTTTCATTGGCAATTACACATTCTATTACTTTTGATATATCACTAATGGTTTTTAGGCCCAAGCAAACCATAGAATTGGAAAATATAGCGCGTATGAATTATGAGAATATGGGGTCTAAGAGTAAGATGTTGGATAACTTGTACCATTTCAGCCTCTTGAAATTGTTTCTTTGATATTTGGACAAGTACAAAACTCAAAGCATATACAAGATAATGAATTTAAAGAATGAGAAGATGATGATGACCAAGAAATAAGTTGTATCGGTCTTTTATATTATAAGCCTTGAGGAACGGTTGCTCTAGTCCATCAAATCTTTTGGAACGTGGGATGTTCTGCACAACTTTGAACCACATCCTCGCACAATGCCATGTATGAAGCACCTGCATGATCGCACGTAGTTTGCCCCACATAGGCACTCCTATGTGTTGGCATGCTCATGCTGGTGTGCAAGGCTAATAGCAATAGTGTGGGCTCACCGCACAAGGCACATAACCCCTGTGTAAGGTTTCTGTAACACCCTGTGTTACGGCCTCCGTATACGGACTAATCATAGAATTAATTCCGTTAACATATAATCAAAAAGGATTTAATTAGACTAGAATTCCCATTAATTTATTAGTATGGTCCACAATGGATCATGGACCCTTATCCTTAATCAAGTCTTTAATTCTATTAGGAATAGGGAAAGTGGGTCTTTACTATTCAGATTCTAGTTAGGACTCCTGAATCTATATATAGGGGATTAGAAGGCATTTAGAAACCCTACCACAATTAATTCTACCACGCGAGACATTCCTCGAGGAAACCTAGCAAAGGAATTCCCCACCGCCGAACCTAGGGAGATCCGTTGGAAGGAGATCTTAGAGAAGAACCTTAGTAGCCAAGGATATTGATTAGGGCTAAGAGGTAACCCATGTCTTACAAAACCTATTTTCCTTGCTATATCTTATTTATTGGCTCCTTTGATAATTGTATGGGTGATTATGTGATTGAGTCTTGATAGAGTTTTGCCTAGGGTTTATGATGTGTGTTTTGATTGATTATATGTGTGATCTTGTATTTAATTATGTCTAGAGCTTGTCCTTAGGGTTTATATCATGAATCACGTTTTTGTGATGTTCTTGGTATATTTGGGAGGGATTATGCATGATCGGGCGTTGAGTCTAGCCTAGGATTTATCATTAGGGCTTTGCATATAGTTTTCTTGATACTCTTGTGGTTCCGGATGCTCCTAAACCGTTATATGATTGATGTTAAGTCTTGGAATGTTTAGGAATCGTGTTACAACTTATTTGGAATGATTCTTGGTTTAGTCTTCGTTAATTGAATCCGTGATATTGTTGTTACGTGTTAGAATGTGTTTGGACATGGTTTCGAGTCCCCCGAACGAAATCGAAACCAGATTTTCTACCATAGTACCAGTGGGGGGTAGGTGGGGGGAACCAATCCCCACCACCTACCTGCTGCCCGAGACTGCCCAGTTCCAGCGGGTAGCCGGCGGGCAGGCGACTGCCCCCCGGGCACCCGCTGGAAACCAAAGCCGCCGCCGGCGGGTGGTCCTCCACCCGTCGCCCACCCGTTGGAAAAAGTTGGTGGGTTGTGATGTTTTTCCCCGTTTGATGTTTCCCCGTGTCCCGTTGTACCCCGTTTAACGTGTATGAGTCCCGTTTGATGTTTTGGATACCGTTCTAGGAATTTATGTGTAGTACGTATCGTTGTTATTATGCCTTGATTGTTATTGATTGATTATGTGTTGAGTGATTGAATGGTGATGGGTATCGTGGTCATTGCGCAATGATCGGTGTGACTGCTGATGATGAGATTGTGATTGGTGGAAATGAATTGTTGGCGGAAAGCATTACTAGTACTTGGTTATCGTGCTAAAGGCATGGACCACCCCTTAGACTAGCTGGCTAAAGGCTTGGGTCATGGTATAAGAGCCGCGGTGTCATGTTAGAGCTATATGCGCTAACCTCTTGCTATTGGTACTAGAGGCACGGACCATGCGAATGACACTTCGGTGCTACAATGTTGGTGGACTTGTTGGTGGTTACGGAGTGGGGCATGTAGTTGCTCCGGAGGATAAGGAGGAGGTATAAGGGTGGCCTGGAGGTACATGTTGGAACTGAAATAAGGATGGAGTGGTGTGAAAATGTTGGAACTTGGTATAAGTTTGGAAGATGGATTGTGTGACTTGATGATTAATTGCTGATTGATTGTCTTGAATCCCTTTGTTGTCTCTATTTGCTATTTATAAGCTTATCTGTCTATTATGTTTTGTATTGTGTTCTTAGGACACATGTTAGTCTTTATTATTGTCCTAGAGTGTTAAGTCTATTGTTGTGTCTCGAGTCTTGATCTTGGTTTAAATCTAGAGTTGCTCAAGTTATATATGTATTCCAGTTTCAAAATGATTTCCTATATTATATTTATTGTACTTAACGCGTGGGAGTGGGTTACTCAGCATTATTCGCTGACGGTCGCTACGATATGTTTTTCAGGTGATGATCATTAGCTGAGGAACGCGCTAGATGGACTCATAGTCTTAGTCTACTTAGTCCTAGATACAGTAGCCGGCCTGCGTGCCGTGGATTGTGTTTTGTTTATCGGCTTGTGGATTGCACCTGCCTGAATGGTCTTAGCCTGTGCACCTCGGTTCTCAAACTTAGGTGTGGCATAACACCCCGACAATTATGTTTAGCTTATGCTCTGTTTGGATAATTATTACAAGTTGCCTTTACTTTATAAGTCTTTAAATGATTTAAAAATTAGGGGTGTTACAGTTTCCACATGCCCAAACCTCTAGCCTTATATCACGCCCCTCCTTGTTCTGACTTGGGCACACTTTCTATAACACCCTCGATTTTTCGTCATAATTCAAAACTTAAATATAAAGATAAGTCTAATCATTAAATCAAAGCTTAGAGGAAGCTAATCAGTAAAATACGAGGGAGTTACGCCACATCTATCTGACTATAGATGCACATGCTAGAAGCTAAAACCAAATCCAAACATAAGTCAATATTAAATAATTCTAGGCTCACAGGCCACAAGTCTAGTCTAGAATAACAAAAGAGAAAGCTACGCTATCTAAGCCTTCGTCTAGCGCGCTCTCAAACGATCTACTCAACACCTGAAAACACAAGGGTAGCACCCGTCAGCGAATAATGCTGGTAACCCACCAATACTTGTTAAGTACAATATAATATAGATATAGAGAAAAGCATTTGAGACTTGGATACATTATATATAGTCTTTAAAACGAGAAATGGAGACAACATAAGACACATCATAGCATCACTCTCAAATAAATACCAACATCATCGGTTACTCAATAGATCAATAAGAACGACATAAGTAACATGCTTAACAACAAGATACATCATACGATAATCAATCAAGAGACAACACAAGTCATACTCATAAACCATGAGAGACAAGATTCACATTCAATGATATGTTCAAGTTCCGAGTTCCAAGTTCCAACCTTATGGCTACCCCCGACCTTATCTCAGTTCCAACCATTACCTCCTAGTGCCACCCTGTACACCAAGTCCAACCTTATCCCTCCGGAGCCTTTACATTGCTCCCCGCCTGCATCCGCCAGCTTGCCACCGAACGTAGACATTCATAATGTCATTAATCATTTAGTACTAATCATGATAGTATACCGCCAACATGTGAGCAAAGCTTAATAACATTACCACCAATCTCATAACATTCACATAATCATTGTCATAGAGGATTGAAGCCCATCAATAGCCCAATCAAGTATCAATAAACAGGTACATCATATGTACAAGATCATATCAAGGAATTCAATCAATAGATTTCAATGAAAGACATGAATCAACAATCAAACAACGATACAACAATGATAGACTTTAATCCAAAGATTATCATGATTGGCAACACAAGTTGTCAATCCTCATTGGGAAAAAATGAACAACCACATACTAGCATCAACAACAGCATAACTAGCATGTATATCAAAATGGCAAACATAACGGTTCAATCGAAAATCAACGACTTCACATTAATCCAACGAATCACAAGGTTGGACCATAAGCACGATTCAAGACTCATAATCCTATCATGGATACTTAGGACACCATTCTAGACATACGAAACATCAAAGGAGACACACAATTGCACAACGATTCAACAAAACGGAGGCCAAAGCATCACGTACCAGTGAGCGGAACGGTGGGTGGACAACCACCCGCCACTCTCCCATACACGTACCAGCGGGTGGAACCACGGGTGGGCCTCCACCCGCGGCTCTGCCCGCCGGTCCTTTTCCTTCCACCCTCGGGTGGAACGGCGGGTGGACAGCCACCCGTTGTTCCGCCCGCGGGTACATACCTGTACCCACCAATTTCCCTTCAGGGAAAAACATCAACAAAGCCAAGTTCAAGTCCAAAATACCCAAAACCTCACATTCAACAAAGAAATGACTTGAACACATGAATAGCATTTATGAACCCTAGATACAAGCTCTAACATGCATAAACACAAGATTATGCATCAAATCACTCAAGAACATCAAGAACATCAGTAGAGTAGCAAGAAATCATCATAGCAAGTATAAAATAGGTTTTGTAGAGCATGGGTTACCTTTGTAGTCTAAAAAACACTTCCTCAACCTCCTAAACCTCTCCTTGAAGTTCTTCCTCAACAAGGTCTTCTCACACAACCAAACCACACAAAGAAGACCAACACTTAGATAAAGATTAGGTAAAACCCACTAAAAACACTATCTAAGCTAAGATCTTACCCTTCCTAGAGTCTTGATGGTGGAAAGGTGGAATCTTGGAGAACTTTCATGCAAGGTTGAAGAAAGATTTGGTTGGCTTGGAGAATAAGCTACACCTCTAGAGAGAAGGTAGAGAGTCTCGTGTTTTCTTGTCAAATGTAGGAAATGAAGTATAGTCTTGTTAGGGTAAGGCTTGAATGCCAAGTAAGGGTGAAAGGACTAGTATGCCCTCCCTTATTAAAAAGGTCAGGAAGACATAAAAAAAAGGCTAGGTACAACTTATAAAGCTCAAGGTATTTTCTTTTGACTAAACCAATTGACCAAGGGATTGGTCAATTTAAGTCCTCTGACTTTTAAATATGAAATTGGAAGGGAAATTCACAAGGAAGATTTGTAATTAATTACATAATTAACTCTATTTAAGAATTGAATTTTCGGGGTGTCACACTTTCCTTTGCACCTCAACCCTCCTCCCTCCCCAACTTTGTTCCCTAGTCCAATTTGCATCCTTTATATTTACCCCCCCCCCCCCCCCCCCCCCCCCAAAAAAAAAAAAAAAAAAAAAAAAAAAAACATTGCTCCATCAATCGATCCATACTCCCTTCCTTTGCTCTTGAAACTTCCACTCCCTAGGTCTAATTGAATCCTAAACCCAAACCCCAATTCCCTATCACAAGTAGGGATGTCAATCGTATCGAGTTACCCCATTCAATTTCAGTCTTGCCTTATCAGGTTGTCGACTTATCGATTCAAATTAATTTTTTCTGGTTGGTTTTAAAATTCTTGGTCGTAATCCTAAAACCTAGAACTGTTGAGCTTATCAGGCAAGCTTAATGATGAGTGTTAAATTGTACTACTTTTATGGTACATTTATTGCCCAAATTTGGATTAGAATTGCTAATTATGTGCTTAAAATGACCAAATATGTGATATATTATGAAGAGGAACTACTTTTGACAATTTTGTATTTTGAAGGTAAAAAGGGCAATTTAGAGCTCAATTTGATGTGTATGAAGTCATATTGGCACAAAGGTGTGTTCTCGAGGTACTGAGATGTCAAGAAAGTAAAAAAAGAGTGATTTGGAAGTATCATTGTTGGTCCCAAGGTGTTGGGTTACAAGTCTAGAGGGTGTGGTGAATAGACTTGTAAACTTTAAAACAAATCAAAACCTTCATATCCAAGAAAACTTGAACTCAAAATTTAGAATTTAATACAAAGTACACGGCAGAAATATTTTAACTCCTTTTTAATTATCTTGCACATTTTTACTCTTGTAAAATTTTAGGTTTGATTAGTTAATGCTTAATGTAAAATTTGTAAATAAAAGAGAGGGAGAGGGAGATATTTTTATAGTGATTCGGGCAAATCTAGCCTACTCGACTCTTCTCTTATAACTCCTATGAAGATTGCACTATTATCACTTTAATACAATGAAAAGAACTTGAGCCTTGATCACAAAGCCGGCCTCAAGTCTTTAAGTTTTTCACAGGTATACACCACTTGTTACTCCACCTCTTTCTACTTCTCAAAGTAGAGAGTGTTGGTTGATCACACAAGAGTTGTTGATTCTCCAACATGAAGTTTTAGCTCTTGAGATTTCTCTCTCACTAGTCGTGGATTTGTATTCTCGTATGTTTTTCTCTCTTAACAACTTTCAGTTGACTAGCACATCATTCAGCTTCGAATGGGGGTATTTATTATAGACCTATTTGAATATGTATGTTGGATGGAACAAATTCAAATGTCTATTACCAGTATAATGACCAATGTGTATTGCACAAGTTGCTTTTGCTCAAATTTTCAGCCATATATTGTTTCTATTTTTTAAAAGTAACCTTAGGATAGTTTAGTCTCAGAAGGTTATAGCACAGTAACTTCCAAAAGGTCATTTAGTTAACCTTCCGATTTTTAACTTTCCGGTTAGTAAAGTTCATCATCTAAGTTAAACTTCCAGATGTACATTGTGAATATTCCTAAGTCTAGAAAATAAAAAGAATTGGTGAACTAACTTTCAAACATAACACTTGTTCCTAACAAGGTTACTTTTCAAACTTAGTTTACCTTCCGATTTTTAACTTTTCGGTTAGTAAAGCTCATCCTCTAAGTGAAGCTTTCAGATTTACATTGTGAATATTCCTAAGTCTAGAAAATAAAAAGAATTAGAGAACTAACTTTCAAACATAACACTTGTTCCTAACATAAATAAGTGCATTTGAGCACTTATCACTATCTGTTCTATACTTTCTCAATATGTTGCAGCCTAAAGAGTCAATACCCCACCACCGGGGTTTGATCCTGTGACCTTCCCTCGATGAGATCCACATAGGTGTCATCTGAGCACAAGGTACTTAACATAGATAAAATAAACTTATCTATTTTGACCCACACATCCTCAATAATGCCTCTAGGATACTTAATTAGCTTAATAGACCTATCAATCAATTGAGTACTCATACAGGTTGGTTTAGACTCCCACAACCCTAATTTTTAAAATAGAAAGTAAGGCATTAAATTAATACTAGCTCCCAAATCAGCCAAAATCTTCTCTACATACAAATAACCTTGATGACAGGGTAAAGTAAAACTTCTTAGGTCCTTTATTTCCTTTGGGATCTTGTTGAGTAAAATTGCATAGAAATCTTTAGTCAAAGTAAATATAGGTAACTCTTCTAGGTTCTTTTTCTTGGTTAAAATATCCATCAAGAATTTTGCATAGTTGGGCATCTATGCTATGACCCCAACAAATTAAAAGGAAGATTAAATAACTCTAGAAATTTATTGAATTGATTGTGTTTCTTCTCTTTTCTAAACCTAGATAGATAAGGCAAAAGGGGTCTATCCTCCATCAAATTTGCAAATTCTCTACTATTTGTTCTACATCCTTGCAAATCTCTCTCACTTTCCTATTATATTATTATAAATATAATAATATAATAATAAAATAATAATAATAATAATAATAATAATAAATTATGGGACAAATTTGCTAGCCACATGGACAACTTACCAAAATAAACAATAATTTTTTGGATTCTCATATCATCTTGTCAATGCTATCTTTGTTGGGATAATCTCAGCCTTACATGAGGACCCCATTGGTAATTGAGAGACATCTCTTCAATTAGTACCTAAACCTAAGTTGGGGTTTTGCTATTTAGTGTGCCACCTGCTAAAGTTGGGGTTTTGCTATTTAGTGTGCCACCTGCTATTGCATCTATTAATTGCTTTGTGGAATGATTCAGACCTTAGTAAAAAGTTTGAACTTAATCCTTACCTTCAAGTAAACCATGATGGGAGTATCTCCTTAATAGCTCCTTAAAAAAAAAATAAATAAATAAAAATAAAAAATTAAGAACTTTTAGTGAATCAGAAATTGAACAAGAAGCATTATATTAGACACACAAACAAAAAAGGAAAATGATACATGGGGACCTCTATAGAGTAAAACTCTACTCTTAACATGTTTCATGATTGTATTAATAAAAGATAAAAAAGAATAATTGTATGATCCACACTAGTTTTTAGAGGAACTAAAACAAACCGTACAAGCAAAGAGTAAAAAATGGAATATAAACTAAAAGGATGTGTAGTATTCCTTAACTGAATATACTTATCGGCAATTTATATCACGGACCATGAATTAAAACAATGTAGTACAGAATTCATATTTTAAGATACAGAATTTCATAACACAAAACACAAAAAAATCACAACACAAGACACATAGTAGAACATTATGGACCCAGCTAGGTTGAAAAGACGGGTACATAATTCATACTCATAAGGTACAAAATTTCATAACACAAGACATAAAATTATAACACAAGACAACACATGTTATATATTTACTTATTTTTCAAATATGATTTAAGTACACAATTTGTGTTCATAGGCATAAAACCTCACAACACAAACACATAAAGTCATAACATAAAACACAATTATTAATTTGTTTCAGGTACAAAATTCATACATAAAGTACAGAATTTCATAACGCAAAACACAAAACACAAACACATGAACCAGGATCCATAGTGCAATGTGAACCCTCAGTCCATGGTATAACGATTGATACTCATCCTTTCCCCAAACAAAAGGTGGAACTTGTACAAATGGAATGGAAACCACACACATCGTACTAACGCTGTACATATGAACAGCAGAATCAGGAATATGAAACTAGGCTTTCATTGTAGGTAGCCATTTGAACCAAAAGATGGTTATTTGGAGGAAACATTTTAATCAGCGCCGAAGAATCATCTCTCAACCTATACAAAAGCAGTTTGTCCAGATCATACTGCAGCAAAACCTCATCCACATTCTGGGTCACAAACACAGGCGAAATGCTGATATCGTAATCCAATGAAAACGACACCAATTTCCCCCAACATTCCTCCGCCATGCCATAGTTCTTCAACGCCCATATATGCAACGTCTCGGGAGAGCACTGGCAAGAGGCCACCAGAATATTTCCACCCAAAACGCCTAATCTCCAAAAGGGTCTTTGGTCTTCGTAGCTGTCTGGTAGTGTTATGGTCCGAAGCGTCTCCGTGGCCAAATCAAACGCATAAATCTCCGAACAAAAACCCCACCTGAGACTACTGCCTCCCAAGTAAACAACTCCGTTGAGAAAAACTCCATTACCATGGGGAAAGTTTTCACTGTAATAAAAACCCGGAATCACTCTCCAAGACTTGGCGTTTCTGCTGTAAACCATAACGGTGTTTTCAAACATGCCGTCGGGATCATCAATAGGAGGCGAGGAACCCAATATCTTCACCAGTTTATAATCGTCGTGGAACTCATCATACCCAAATCCATATGTTACATACCCAACATCCTTAATTTCATAACCTGGGTCGTCTATTATGCTTGTTTGTCTCGTGGATGGGTTCCAGAACGAGAGTTTATACGAGGAGGTCAACAGACACAGTAATCCGTTGCAGGAACCCAGAATGCAGAGCGAAGGTATATCGGCAGTTTTCTGAAAGCGGTCGAGCTCAACTACTCTGACAATACAGGAATTTTCACAAACTATGGAGTAAGAAGAACAGATCTCGGGTTGACCAAACCGGGTGGCCATGAGAGCAAGCCGTTTGGGCCCAAATTTCTTTGAAAACTCGAGATGGGTTTTGATGAATTGAGGACTGGAGATCAAAGAAAGCCAGCATTTGGAAACACACCTGAATCGTAGGAGTGACTTGACGGGCAACCTCAGGAGAATATCAAGGATGATTTCTTGTGGGAGATCTGGGAATTCTTGGAGATGAACACTGGTTTCTACTTTGTTAGCTAACTCATCCATCTTCTGCTCTGCACTTGCCATGCATCAAAGCTCTGGCTGGCTCTGTGATTGCTTGAGGTTTGTTTGTGTACTGTAAACTGGGAAAAGTCAAAGTATTAGATCTATAATGCAATCCTTGACACCCTGTACTAGATCTATGTGCTATAAAAAATGAAAAACTTAATGAAGGACAAAGACTTGTTTGTTTTAAGCTGAAGTCAACTTCATTAAAATATGGGAAATCTGGTACAAAGCCTAGGCCCTAGGGGCAACCAAAAGCTCTAGAGCAACAATACCAAGAAAGGGCATGCATGGGCATTCCAATTCAGTACATATACATCAAAATAGAGTAATTACACAAAAAAAGTTGTGTAAATCCCGATTGTACTCATTGCCTTGAGTCCATTGACATCAACAATGGCACCAAGCTATCTCAGCAATGACGCACAGCCAAAAGAAAAAACAAAGAAGCATGTATTTTTAAGCCAGTCATCAACAGTTTCAGTTCTCAAAACTACAAAAAATATGTGCTAAGAGGTTGACTGGCCCCACATGTCCATGGTCTTCCATACCATGTGAGAGAAAGAGCAATGCTAGATGAGGTGCTTCCAGATTTCAGGTACAGCATACTTGCTTACCAGACAAGATGCTGCAAGGTACAGTACTCCATGTGTTTTATCAAGCAAGTACACTGTAATAAAGATGCTATTTTCCTTAGCAGACCAAATGACCTAGTGTTCATGAGGCCGGTGCATCAAGGTTGATGGTGTCACTTGAAATCTTGAATTGAGTGCAAAGCCTCAGTGTCCCTTCTCTTTCCCTGCGGCCACGCTCATGGGATTCCAATGATTATAGAACTAACTGTTGAGAATAATTGTCATTTAAACCTCCAAACAACATCTGAGAGAACCCTGCAAAGCATAAAATCTTCACAATGGTAGAAATAAATGATTTGATGGTGATCATGTACAAACAAATAATAAAAAAATCTTACCAAACTGTTAATCATATGTCGTTCTATAAGCTTAGGAAAGGGACCAGACCCCTATAATTGAATTCCTTGTTTCTCTAGTCCGCCAATTTCATTTCTTCCCAGAGAAAGAATTATTTCCATGGAATGTGTCAATCTGAGTGGGAATGCAAAACAGAAGAGCAAAGATTATCTTTTGTAATCCTTTTGTTTACATTGGAAACAAGGGCATAGTTTTGGCTATCATAACATGCAGTCATAAACGCTGTAAGAGTTATTTTATCAACAATTTGGCATTTATCTAACAATTTATGGAAAAACAACGCTGCCATGTCAACCTTCTTTTCACTGCAAAGCTTTCTGATCAATGTATCAACTGTACGAGTCCATAACCTTTTATCTAATCTATCTAAGAGGACGATTGCAGTGGAAGGCTCTTCCCTCTTGCAAAACTCATAAGCTATTGTTAACCGTGTGACTTCACATGGGGAAATTCCTTTATCCATCATTGTGTCATAATGTTTTCTAGCCTCGTCCAACATAGACTCCTTGCAAAGACCACTAACCAGAGCACCATAAGTAACGCAATCAGGTGCACAGCCATATTCTCCCATGCTCTGGAAGAACTTCATTGCAGAACTGATATTTTTGTCTCTACAGTATCCAGATATCATGGACGTGAAAGTTTCCTTTGTTGGAACCAAACCTAATTTAATTGCATCATCAAAAAGCTTTTCACTTTCTTTCATCCTCTTTTCCCTGCATTGTGCCGCAATTAGCGTGGTGTATGTATGAATGTCAGGGTTGATACCAAACTTTACCATCTTACACCAAAGTGCAAAAGCTAGCCTACTGTCAGCGTGTTTACAACAGTCTGATATGAGAATGGTATATGTAACTAAATCTGCAGATAGCCCAGTTTCCAGTCCTTTCTTTAATAATTTATATGCTTCTCGAGCCTCTCCCTTTTTACAGAGTCCATCAATTACTGAATTATATGTACCAATGGTAAGCAACAAATCATCTTTCTTCATTACTTCCATCAACTCATAAGCACGAGTGAAATTACCCACTTTGCAATACCCATCAATGAGAGAAGTATAGGTTTGAGCATTAGGGACCAACCCTTGTTCCTGCATTCTACTCAGAAGCATCTCTGCACGGTTCAATTTTTCCTCCTTGCAATATCCAGTGATCATCACTGTATATGTATGCACGTTTGGCTTGTAACTATCGCTCCTCACAAGTTTCAAGAAAAGCCTAAATGCCTTTTCGGTCCAACCCTTCTTACAAAGACCATCAATTAGTGCTGTATGAGTAAACACATTGGGTTTCCAACCCTTCCCAACCATTTCCTCTAACAGTTCAAACGCTTGTTTAACACTGCCACGCTTAGACAACCCATTTATCAAACAAGTAAAATTTATCAAGTTTGGAGTCAAGCCTAGTTCAATTAACCTATTAAAAATCCAAAATGCTCTGTTCACAAACCCCTTTTGGCAAAGCACACTCATAATTAATGTACAAGTCGCATTGTCCGCAATAAAACCCTTTTCCAGCATTGCACTCATCCATCTATCTGCATCCATAGCTCTCCCTAATTTACAGTAAGCAACAACCATTGACTCAAAACAAAAAGAATCTGGATAAAGACCTCTTTCACACATTTCATCAAACACATGCTCAGCAATCTCTATACACCCCGTTTCAGCAGCTACACTTACAATGCAGTTCAAAGTCCTCGCACTAAAAACCAATCCTTGGTTCCGCATCTCAAAAACCATATCTACAGCCTCCTTCAACATCCCAATCTCACCAAAATTCTTGACCATGCAATGTATGACTTCATGGGCTCTATCAAAATTCCCATTTCTAATCAAACACATCGATGAAACTATGTAAAGCCGCATAAAGTGCCTAAATTTTGGGTATCTAATTGCCCAATGAAAGAAACTCAAGGCAGCAATTGAGCCCGCCTCATCAGCCAAAGAAGCCACAACAGTAATACACTGTTCTGGAGTCAAGAGTTCGCTATCCAAAGGCAGTTCTAGTTTTGGCAACAAGGATTTGAAATGGGTATTTTCTTGATTGCTATAAGATTCATAAACCAGAGAGCAGACTCTTTGGATGACAGAGTTGTGCTCTGAAGAGGACGAGGAAAAAGTAATGGGGTTTGAGTAAAGATCAGTTTGAGTGTGAAAATATGTGAGCTTGGGTTTGGCAAGGAAGATGCCATCGAGGAGTGTAGTGGAAAAAACTCTGAGCTGCAAATGAAGACGATGGAACGCAAGCAGAACCATGAACAAACTTCAACAGGTCAACAAAAATGGATTCAAAGATATTCAACTCTTATGTTGTCATGCACTCCTGTGGTCCTGCCAAATGCTAAACCTATAAATCAATGTATAAATAATACCTAACAATATTACAATACAACTAAAAATAAATTAATTGAAAAATTATTTTAAAAAATAATATTTTGAAAAGATAACTAAATGACTAAAATAAGAAAATTAATGTATATTTACCCAAAACCTCTTACCCTTGATGATGAACTTTACACTTCGACTAATCAATCATAGGTTCCAAATTAGTCTTTGATAAACCTAAAAACAAATCAATGTAAACTTTTTAAAATAATTAGACAATGAACTATAAGTCTATGAGAAATTAACTTTTAAATAAATAAGTAAATAAGTGATATTGATATATACCCAAATCGAATATATCTAACTCAGCAATTTCATGCTCAATTTCGTCATCTGTTGAACCTACATTTCCTTCCATGTTCTAAATGATGGGTTGCTATTTCAACTTTTTTCAAGCATCTATATGCTCTTTAAGTGTATATATACAACACTTTAAATTGAAATATTTTTGTTTCACCCAAACTCTTATAAGATACACAAATCATAATATATCTTCTCAAAATTTTGTAGAAACTGTCAAGCAAAAAGTATCTGACACTATTTTCAAAATCTTGTTACTATGAAATCCAGTCAATTAATGGTCATGCATGGCATAGGGATATGGCATACCTTGAAAAAGGAAAACCTTACATATAATTTCAAAAATCTGGATTTTCAAACCGAACAGATCTGCAGATGTGTGTGTCATGTAGGATGAAAAGGAAAAGTTATTGATACAATACTTAAATAATATGGAGTAACAATATATAATAGACTAACAGATTAACATATATGAGGTGAATACTGAACAGACAGGTCTAAAAAAAATGAAGCATCAAAACTCAAACATTAAACTGAGGCTCGCAGATTGAAAATATAAAGATTTGTATCAGACAGATCTAAAGTGAGAGAGATTGAAAGTTCTATGGCTGACCTTATTGCTATTTTGCCTTAGTCGTGGCTTGCCTGAAGCATAGATCGGGAGGAAAGCACAATTGTCAACTCATTATCAGACTATTGGAGCATTGGCTGTTGTCCTTTGAAGCGTTGGAAATTTGGAACGAGGTCAGCAGGGCTAAAATGGAGATCTGAGGTCTAACAAGTGAGAATAATAGTCAGTAGACAATAGCATAGAAACATAAGAATCAAACAAACAAACAAACGAACAAACAAAAAAAGTCCACAATTGAAGGTCAAAATTGATTATATAATTCACTCAAGCATGTCTTCTGTTTTGTCTTTTGGGAGGGTTAATTGTTGGCAGTTCCTAAGAGAATTGAAAATATTGTTTAAATTGTTGACTACCAGAACCAATACCTTCATACATGATGAATAATTAGATTTATATTTGTTCTTTGCGTGTGCTTAATTATAGCTAACCAAGACAATGTAGTGTGTGTATCACAGACAGGAAAAAAACTATTCATGTGGGAGATGCATAAGTTCAGGGTAAGCATACTAACTATGGAAGTCAATTACTTGTTACAAGATATTGTGCAGCAACTTTCTGATTGTGCTAATTAACTAATTTTTGCATTTGGAATCATTGGATGATTATAAAATGCCAGTATACAATTCATGCTCTGCAATGAAAATTACCTACATGAATGCAGAATAAACAGGTTCTTTAAATCTTAACATTATGGGAGCTATATCCTCAATTGAGGATTTCATACTATAACATGAGAAAAAACACTAGAATCAGCAAATCAATGTAAGATTTTCCCTAATAATATATATTGTATATTATATATTAGGGCCTTAATTAAGTGGTGCAAGTGGACGAGGCTTATTAAGTGGTCTAGTTGGACTGAATAACTAGAGGTTGTTAGTCCACCAAACACTGTGCCTAATATAATCCTGGATTGATGGGATACAGGATGATTGATGATATAGCCATGGTTGCAGTAGGCGCTAGGCGCTAGTCGGGCGCCCGGACAGCGCCTACCGCCTAGACGGTCTAGGCGGTGCCTAGGCGAAATCTAGGCGGGCGCCAAAAAAACAGTGGTAGACTTGCAGTTTGACAAATTTAATGAGGTTGTTTTCAACATTTAATCAAATAACACATCCAAATAAATGAATTAATGATAATTCATAAGTCATAACATCAAAATAATGGTTTTCAAAAAATATATATATATATATATATATTAAAACAATATTAAAAATTAGAAATAATCAAATACTTCAATCATCCAAAGATACAAAGTATCAAACTAGTCTACGAGTGTATATATGTCATATTATATATATATATATATATATATATATATATATATATATATATATATATATATATATATATATATATATATATATATATATATATATATATATGCACCCGCGCGCGCACACACATATATAATAAAAAAATAGGCTGAGCCGATCAGGTTAACTCGACCGAAATTGACGAGTTAACTCGACTAACTTAGACGTTAGGCGGCCAAATCGGCCGAGTTAGGCGCTAGGCGGACGCCTAGGCGGTCGGTAACCTAGGCAAGCGCCTAGGGGGGAAATCGCCACGGTCTAGAGGCTAGACCGATTTTTACAACCCTGGATATAGCACATTCAAGTTTCAGAGTATTATCCTAAGTTTTCTTATTACACTAACCAACCAATGAGTCTTGCGTTTCCACTGATGAATGTATAAAGAAGCTCATGTATGGGAAATTTTCACGAAATGGAACAAATTTAATGATCTCAAAATGAAGAAACACCAACACTTTCCCACTTCACAAAGATATATGACATTAAACAAACAAAACAAAACAAAATTGAAGCTCAATAAATCCCAAACTGAAGTGAAATCAGAAGACAACTTACAAAATCGGGTAAGGAACAGTATGTCAGGTACGACAACCACCAGCCTCCGGCAGCAGCAGCTTCAAACGGAAATAGAAATCTGAACAATTCGACAGGACGTGGGGATGAGTTGGTGTAATTTGTGTGCTTTCTCTACAGCAACACGCCCTAATCAGAAGAAAACGAATATTGAAATTTACTCTTTTTTTTAATAGTATTGATAGTATTGATTTTATTATAATACTAATACTAATATTTTTTTATGCGGGTAAAAAATAGGTGTCCAATATTAATACATTATATTAAAATTTTAAATTTATTTAAATTTTAGATATTTAAATTATTCTAAATAATCCTCTCAAAAAAAAAATTATTCTAAATAATAATAAGAGTTTATTACCAAAATGGTCCCTCGACTATTGCAAAATTATCAATTTAGTCCTTGACAATTTTTCTTACTCAATTAAGTCATCGACTTTAAAAATGTTAACCAATTTGGTCCTCCGTTAAAAATTTCATCCATAAACTGTTAAATTTAAGGATAAAGAGGTAATTTCATATATTTTATTTATTAGGAATAAGGGTCAAATAGACCATCCAACTGCACACAATAATTCAATTAGGCCACTGAACCTAAAAAACTAACAATTGGGTCCCTAAACTAACCAATTTCAAACAATTCTTTCAATTTGAAGGTTTCCAACAGGTCAACAGGTCATCCTTCCAAATTAATTGTTTTTTAAAAATAAATTTTTAAAATTAATTATTTAAATTTAAAAAAATATTTTTTAAAAAAAATAACTGGACTGGCCGAGACGGTTGTCTCCGGCCGGGGTATGTTTTTTTATTTTAAACAAAATTTAAAATTAATTATTTTTTAAAAAAATAATTAATTTGAGATGGTGACCTGTTGACCTGTTGGAAACCTTGCAATTGGAAGAATTGTTTGAAATTGATTAGTTTAGGAACCTAATTGTTGGTTTTTTAGGTTCAATGGTCTAATTGCATTATCCTGTGTAGTTCGATGGCCTATTTGACCCTTATTCCTATTTATTAAAACTTTTCTTTCTTCCTAGTCTTTCCACTCCCTTCATCGATGCCTGGTTTAGACGATTGGGATCATCCTTTCATTGATCTAGAGCTCCTAGAAATCGAAGCCGCTTTCCAATCTGCCACCAACAAGCGCAACGATTCTGATAACTCCTCCACTCCCCGCTGTCGAAGATTAGGTTAACGCGATGGAAATAAATTTCGCCGGAACCATTGAATGGAAACCCACTTCCAAATGAGGTAGGTATAAGGTATACAGCTCTCCATCTGCCCTGCAACTTTTTTTCCGGCGACATATTAATGCTCGTTGTTTGTTGAGGCTTAAGAAAGCTTATCGAGATGTAGAATGATGAGGGACAAAACATGGATCTTTACATTCTCAGGAAATGCTCTGCAACCGAATTTTCATCTTCTTCATACTAGATTACTTGCATTCTTGCTACAAATTCGCAGACAGGTTTTGGACTTAGCAGTAGATAGGTTAGAAATAATGTCTTCTTTCCGTAGCTTCAGATTTTGATTTTTCACTACTGGTTCTCTGATGGGTTCCATGGCCCTTTGTCTGACCTCAAACAACCTCCATGTTCAGTACAAGTACAGCTACCGCCTTTCATCAACGACTTCAAGCTGTTTGCGTTGGTAACAGTCACCAAGAACATGACCATCCAATACACCATCTAGGGTTCTGAGTCAGGTCTGAGGCAATACATGGCTAACGGTCTACCGTTAAGAGGCAACACAACAGGAACATCAATTATGGCGGGAGATCAACACGGCTACGCTTCCGCTCTCATACGAGGTCAGGTTTCTTGTATCCTATGATTTATTATAGTTAGATTATTTATATCTAACATTTGGTATCAGAACCTGTATAATCTCTGTCTGGTTGATTGTTTTGCTTTAGACACAAAAATTATTTCGAAAAATTAATATTAAGTTTATGTACATAAAGTTTACTGTACATGTTCTTTTTTCGAAATTTTGCATGTTTTTGTTCTACTGCCTGGTTTTCTTTTGTCATACGCCGGATTTAATTTTTTTTTTCTTTCGGCATAACGAGGATCGTTCGCCGGTGTTTGGACTCCGGTCGTCGCGGCGGTGGGTAGCGTTGCGGCGCGGCTTGGTCATTGGCATTGCGATGGCGAGAGAAGGTGGACAGCGAGATGGTGGGAGCGGCGGTGTTGTCTCCGGCCGGCCTCTCTTCCAAAGATCTCTGTCTTCCTCCTTCAGTGATGCCGAATTCAGTTGGAAAAGGAAATCAATAACGGAGAACGACGGCGCGACATGGAGTTGTTCACGGCGAGAGACGGAGATCAGAGATGGCGCCATGGCGGTACCTTCCCTGCTTCTTTGCTGCTTCGCTTGTTCTCCGGTGATTAATTGGAAAAGGAAAACTGGTACATTTGTTTTCTTATCAAAAGGCAATTTTCCTTTATTTACCATATTAATATTTGCTTTATTTAATATTACGTATTAATTATGTTAAATGGTAATTATTTAGTTTCAAATTACCATATTTATATTATTTTAATTAATATTGTATATTATTTTGGCAAATGGTAAATGTATGGTAATTGCTTGTTTTGTAATATTGATGCCCTTCAGTTTTTACTTAATTTTGGCATTAAATTTATAATTAAATTATTATTCAATTATGGACAAATATTAAAATTTAAATTTGCTATTTGAATTTTAATTTAATATTGAGATTATATTTAATTACTTAAAGTATTGCAATTTATTTAGAGTTTATGGGTTAATAATATATTAATATGCAAAATCAAAGCATGCTAGGTATATTTATTCAATAATTATTTTGTTATTATAATTATACATTCATAATAGCATGCATTAAAGTTGGATTTAGCATATTATTAACTCATAAATTCATTATTAAAATATCATTCAATTTTGGATCTTTAAGCCAATTTTGGACATTATGGTCTATTAAGGTAGCTTGTTTTGGTTTCCCATTAATTTTGAGCACATTTTAGTATTATGTGTCTCTGGGACTTTAGAACCTATTTTGAACAAGCTATTTGAGACCTATCTTGGGTCATGAAAGTATGGATCCCACCATTTTGATTGATATTTTAATAATAATTATAGCACCTTATAACATGTTTATTAAGTTTTAATTATTATTAACTACCATATTTTGGTATTCATCGTTGGTAATAATATTAAGTTTTGGGTCTATTTCAGTACTTAGACCATTTTTTATTCATGTTATAATTCACTTGGGTCATTGAGGTTTATGGGCCTAATTTGAGTGATTAAGTGCTATAATTATTGTCTCGGCCTGTTTAGAGACATTAAGAATTTAAGGATTTAATTGTTATTTTGGCCATTAAGAACTATAACTATTGTTTAAGTTGATTAAATTTTTAATCTATCAATAGTTTTTCAGGGTCTTGATAATATTAAATCTTTAATTTTATGGCAAAAGCAATATAGTTGGTATATTGTTAGAATAATGGTAATTTGGTTATTACCTAACTTCAGTCTCTCTAACTATCATAATAGTCATGATTAATTATTATGTGGTAAAATTGAGATTAAGTATTTGACATCCCTTAATTACAGTTTTGCCACTTATTAAGCTAAATTTGGCATTATTAATTACTGTTATTAAGTTTAGGGGCTAATCTCATTTTATTACTTTCCATAATAATTATTAATGGTAATCTGCTATATTTGGTACATTGGCATGATTACCACTTCATTTTACATGACTATTAATGTTGGTAATTAAGTCCTACCAATAAATTTTTTAACGTACCATTGGACGCTGCATCGAGTTTATTGACACCGATAATGAAGATTGGGAGAATTCTGGAGTCTTTTCTTCTCTTGTGGATCGTCATCGTTGTTAGCGCAAAGGGCAGATGCGGTTTGCATCATTAAGGTTAGCCATTAATTATCTTTTATGGTTATTATTGATAATTAGTGCTATAGTTACATTTAACCGCTATTTTGGACTAGTCACATATTTTATTTTTTAGAAAAATGGAAACATTAAAAAATGCATTACCATACTTTAGTTTGTCGTTATTATTAATGTTAATAGTGATTATAATGTTACTTATTGCTATTAATAATTAATTAATTAATAATGACATTAATATTGTTATGGTATTCAGTTATGCACCTTGAACTGTTTCCAAATAAATTTATGTGACAATACTCCAGTTCGAAAAATAATTTTCTGGACATTAATATTTTTTGGACTTCAAATTTTATTAAGTTTTCAAAATTTTATCCGAAAACATTTATAAGTGTTAGCGGTTTTAACCATTGTTTTTTCATATTTAGTCTCGTACATAATGTGATAATATTATTATGGCTATTTATTGCTATTTTGATTATTTGCAATTTTGCCATTCATAATAATAATATTATTATCTGGATTATGGAGAGTGATTTTGAATCAATTTAGTAATTTTGAAAAAACATATTTTCTAGGCAATTGACTTTTGCCATTAATTCCATAATTTATTTAGGTCTTTGAATTATGATTGTCCATATTTGGTTAAGTATGAATAAATGAATATTTCGTTTAAATTCATATTCTTTAGTTGGTTCATACTCTTTAGATTGTTTTATGCATTCGATCACATTAAGTGCATAATATTAAGTTTAATTATGCAATTAGGGCTTGTGAGATTTTAATTTACAAATGATAGCATATCCTTTTGGTTTGATATTGTTTGAATTTGTAAATTCAATTATTTCTCATGAATTTGATCTTCATGCATTAAAACATTTTACCATGGTCTTACAGTTTAAAAATTCAAAGTATATATCCAGTACATTATTATTCAAAATGTTGGGTCTCTTTTGGTTTGGACTCATTGGTGTTTGAATATTAAGTTTATACTTTGAAATCTCATATTGTAAATTTGTCTTAAGTTATGCAATTTATTTGAAGTATATGAGTTTAATGTTTAATTTTATGCATATTCGTCCTAAGCATAATATTATGTTTTAAATTATGCAATTTTATTATGCCTTTAGCAATGCATACTTTGAGATGGAATTATATTAGTTCCTGTTTAAGTTGGACTTATGCATAAACTTCAGTTGCAGTAGTGTCTGACGTTAAGCACTTTTAGTCCGCTATTTTTAGTTCACCATTTAAGCTTTATCATAGGTGAACTTTACAGTTTTCTGGTGTATACCCTACAGTTTTAGGTTCTTACCCCCAAACAGTTATACATTAAGTATATATGAATCGGGGAAACATACTATTTTTAATGGCCATGACTTAAGAACATCTTGTGCCACCAGTCTCCTTGAATTGATACTCTATTTAAGAAATTGGTTTTCAGTGAGACTTAGTCTCTAACCACATTTCCTTGGAGTATATTTAGATTTTCCCATCACAATCTGGTATAATCTGTTTGTCAAAATTTTAAGTATTTCTTGCCAATGTGATTTTATTTCGGTTCATTAAAGAATAGCAAAAGCATCTTTAATTTACTGAAGTCTCTTAAGTTTTCAATCTTGGTTAATTAAGGAATAGCTACAGCATATTCAGCTACCTAAGATTGTTAAGTTTTAATCACATAAAGTTTAGGCAAGAATTTGATAATTGTCTAGTGATCTTATAATTTTAATTTGGTTTGAGAGTAGCCACAGCATCCTTAATCTGTTAAAATTATATATTAAGCGGTTTATTTTGATCACATAAAATTTTAGACATATCATTTGTGATTAATTGTATGTAATATGATGAAATTTAGCCCACAGGCAATTTTGTTATATTTGTATAATTAATCAGGATGAAATACTGGACTACGGTCATAATTTAGCCCACATGCAATTATGTATCGGAATGTAGTTTAGTAGTTTTATCAGTGACGATAGAAATAAATCAATTTATTTACTTTATGGTTATTTGTAAATTATTTCCAATTCTATCATGAAGTTTAGTTTTATGATGTAAACTTTAGATCATATTTCTTAATTTGCCCACAGGGATTAAGAAAAGGAACATGATCTCTTAAGTTTTTTTTTTATCATAATGGGGAGTAATGAATCTTATTGAATAAAACTTTAGCCTACAGGCAAGTTTTATATCATTTGATTCTTCAACTCATTTGATAGTTGTTTCATCATAAATAAAATTTTTCAGTTGGATCTAATTGAGTAAAACTTTAGCCCACAGGCAAGTTTTATGTTACTAGATTCTTCTGGCTCTTTAGTAATTGAGATAAAATATTATCATAAGGGTTTCTTAATTAGATTTAATAGAATTAAAACTTTAGCCCATAGGCAAGTTTTATGTCAATAAATCACTTAACCCATTAGATAATAATTTTATCACAATTCTTAGAATTTATAAATTTAGTTCAATT
The DNA here is from genome assembly GCF_001879475.1 of Ipomoea nil. Classification (NCBI taxonomy): domain Eukaryota; kingdom Viridiplantae; phylum Streptophyta; class Magnoliopsida; order Solanales; family Convolvulaceae; genus Ipomoea; species Ipomoea nil. The sequence continues at coordinate 470,818 of NW_017617107.1, read as the reverse complement.
ATAATTCTAAGGTTCATGGTTTGCATTGGCAAAACATGTATTCAGTCACTTCCCAAAATTTAGCAACTTCTATTAATTAATTCACGAATCTTGCTCGGTTCTTCGGACTAACTGTAGTAAGTTACGTGATTTGACATACATCTTTTGGATTCCATTAATAATAAAATGTATCTTTTGAGCCAAATTCTAACTTGGTTTTGGAAGGTGTATTTTTATTTTAGTATGTCCAACGATGGTGGGGAATTATATCTTCATTATTTAGTTGGACTTTAATTGGAACCAAAAGTTAATTATTTAGTATGTCCAACTAATGGTGGGGAATTATGTCTTTATTTGTTAGTTGGTCAATAAATCAATTATGAGTATGTATGTTATTAAGTTCATTTTATTAAGAGATAATTCCAGAATTAGTCCTCCGACTATCATGATTTTCCACAATTGGTCCTTGACTTTTAATTTGGACAATTTAGACCCTTGACTATCAAAAAGTTTCCGATGTTGGTCCTTCCGTTATCATGTGGTTAAGTGAACGTTAAAATGAAGGCTAAAATTGTCTTTTAACCCCTTAACGTATTTTCCAACAAAAAACACTTCCTTCTTCTCCGGTCAATCTCCGTAGAATCTGTATTTCCGATTCGGTAGCTGATCTCAGTGTTAGCTGTAGCAAACGCCACTACCTATGGTGACAGTGTTGGAGGTGGAGCCGCCGAGCCTGTTGAGGTACGTGATTGGAGCCGCCATCATGATGGCCGGCGTCGTTTTGCCTCTCGGCTACATGATGTTCCGCAACAAGTGTGTGCCTTCCTCTTCTTACTCCAAACAGACGTAGGAACAAGGTTTTGATATAGAGGTGTGCAAGAGGAAACTCAGGAAAGTGTCAAAAGCTTCTTTTTTATACTTTGATGAGAGAGGGGGGGGGGGGGGGGGTAGCAAAAAGGTGGGAGGAGAGCTCTGCTGCATATTATTGTAAATGCATTAAAATCCATTTTGTAGTGTGTTCAATTGATTAGACATTTCAATGGATATGGGTGTTGATTCCTAGAGTTTTAGTTTGGTTATGTTTTCATGACTGGGGTCACACGATGGCTCTTATTGCTACTGATCAAATAAGAAAGAAAGAAATTATTGATGTTTAACCGTGAAAAAACAAAAACAAAAAAAACATCCATAGCGTATGATTTCTCCCGACCTCACCGCCGGGGAAAAGGAAGCGGTTATGACCATGGCGGAAAAGGAGAGAGAAGAAAGGACGCGTGGGTGATGGGTGGATGCGACTGCGAATACGGCGTCAGTGGCGATGTGAAAGAGCCGCCGAGCCCGGTGCCGCCGTCGCCACCCCCGGCGAGGAGAGAGCCCAAGGCGGTGGACGAAGATCTAACATCCATAGCGTATACGCGATTGATGGAGGTCGCTGCTCACCGGAGATGGATGTCGTCGGACCTGCTGCCTTCGCCGGGAAGAGGGCCAACCGTCGTTGCTGTTGACGAGAGAGGGAGGGAGGAGCAAAAACGAAGGTTCAGCAGCCACCGCCCACCTGCTACGCCGGAGCTTGCCTTCTGTTGACCGATCTCGCCGGAGGAGAAGAAGATGTTGCAGGATCTGCTATCATCTCTGTTTCGCCGGATCCACTACCATCTCTGTTTTTAAACTACTGTGGTTCTCTGTGATTGCTGGCAAGGAAAGAAAATTTAAGGCTAGGGGGAGATGAAGCTGAGGGGGAGTGAAGAAGAGTGAGGATGGAGGTGGCGATAGCTTTGGTGGCCATTGATGGGGTTGCCTCTTGCCGCCAAAGAGAGAGAGAGATGGTGATGGTGGGTAAAGCCGAGGGAGAGAGAGAGCAGATACAAAGGTTTTGTTTTTTTTTTTTTTAAACCGTATATGGAGTTTAATAGCGTATATGGAGGAGATACATGATGTATTATACGCAAGGGACATAAAAAGACTTTTTTAACCCTCATTTTAACGTTCATTTAACAACATTATAACAGAAGGACCAATATTGGAAACTTTTTGATAGTCAAGGGTTTAAATTGTCTAAATTAAAAGTCAAGGACTAATTATGGAAAATCATGATAGTCAGAGGACTAATGCTGGAATTAACTCTAATAATAATAATAATAATAATAATAATAATAAAATAAATAAATAAGAAAGATGGAGTTTGATGGCATCTCCACCTCTCAAAAACTAAACAAGCGCTTCCTCTTCCAAATATAAAAGTACACCCAACCCTCCAAAAACAAAAGGGTGAAAACAAACCTCACAACACCATTATTTTTCATCTCTCATTCTTTAATTCTTTTCTTTGTCTCAAAACTCTTCCTCTCTCGATCTCCCTCTAGGCTCTAGGCTGAGAGAGAGAGAGATCGAGAGAGAGAGAGAAAGCAATTAAGAAGCAACCAATTCAATATAATTATGGGTTGTGGGGAATCAAAGCATGCCACTGCAACAGCTAACACTGCCATTACCAAGAGATCTTCCTCTTCAAGAACCAATTCCCAGAAGGAGAGACCCCCATTGGATCAACAACCAGAAACACCTGCAAATAATGATGCCACCAAGAACCCACCTCAATCTGCTCCTCAAAAGGGTGACAATAATATTATTCATATTATAAAGGAGAGCAAAGGCGGAGACGAAAAGGCCCTCGAGGCGAAGGAAAGCAAGAATGGTGCAAAGGAGACAATAATTGATAAAACAGCCAAAGTGGAAGAAAAGGAAAATGGAGCACAGGCCAGCAAGGAAGGATCTCTTGAACAAAATGGTTTGTTACCAAAATTCAATCATCTCTGATCTGATCTTGCTTTCACAACTTCTTATTATTTGCCTGATAATTATATATAATTTATAATGATGTTATGCATTATTTCATCTACAGAAGATGTTAATACAAATGAAGAATACAGCTGCTTCTGAGGCAAAAACAGAAATCAAACCACAACCATAAGAGAAGATTGAAAAACCAATCTGATACTAAATCAGATGCTCATTTCATCTGTATGAGAAATCATTTTTATCTATTTCACATTATGGGTAATTTTAATGCCACATTCTTCTTTCCATCAAATATACAAAACATGTAAAAGTGGAGAGTATATATCATATATTCATTTTGTTGTGGAGGATAGAAGCATTGCATGGGCTTTTTAGTATCAAGTTCTCATACTAATTTGGTTCCTCCAGTATGCACATTTACCTAATTTTGTCATTAACTTTAAAAATTATCTAATTTAGTTATCTTGATTATTGATTTCACACTCAATCTGATCCTTCGTTAGATTCTTCGTCTAAGACCAATTAAATGCAAGAAAAATAGTATCAAACCACTACATGAGGTAAATGTGAACATTCTATTACAAGCTAGCTCCAATGACAATAGAGGTTGAAAGTTAATGATATAATGTGACAAAATTTAAACGAGCATAACTAAATATGACCGATATCATAATAGTTGAAGACTAAAAGCGAAATTTGACCTTTTAAAGAATTATAATATAATGGTGAGGAGATGAAAATAATGTATGTTCCTTAATCATGGTGGATTCTGTGGATCTTGATGCCCTAGTGGGGAATGATTTGTATTTTTTTAATGGCTGGATAATCACCCATTAATTTCCTCATTTCATTTGTAACTACTACTATAATAATTATATCTAATGACTATTTGATTGGACTAATTTTGTGAATTGAACCGCTAATTAAGATGTCTTCAAGCCTTCACCATTGTTGAGCTATTGAGCTTATGCCATTAACTACCATTCTAATCACTCCAATCCTCACTATTTCAGATACACCTTAAAAAGAATATTTTTTAAAAAAATGTTTAACTTTTCATAAATTCAATATAGGTAACAATATTTCAGCAAACGGGATTAGACATGTATGGTTAGTCACCTCACATGACCACTTCGGTTAAAAAACAAACAAGTAAATAACCTTACGAGCTAAGCACTTTGTGCTCAGAAGGCATGTAGTGACATCTCCTATACAACAATGTTTTAGAGTTAATTGCATTCAAAAAAATAACCCTACGACTCGAACTATTAACTCATTTGATTCTTGCCAATTACATCAAATAATCATAAAGTGCCAACCATGCCCACATTATCTTCCTAAATTAAATTCATTGATTAATTACAAAGTGTGTGGTTGGTGGTGGTGGGGGATGGTTGGGTGTGTTTTCAGTGTATATTTATTTATTTATATAAATATACAGAGTGTGTATGTATATTTAATTATATAAACATATTTATATATTTATTACTATTATTATTATTATTATTTTTATAATATAAGAATCGGTTGACAGGACAATTAAAATATTTTAAAATAATTCTAAATTCTAAATTACTTAAGAAAATGAAGATAATCACATAAAAGTAAAACATTATCATCACATCAACTTTAGAGTAGAACAATATTACCAGCAAAATAATATATTAAACCAAACAAACTAATATAATATTATAATACTCATATTACTTCAATAATTTTATATTACCTGAACCAAACGACTCTTGAAATTTCCATGCAACATAGCCGTCAGTGACGTTACAAGTACAGATTACGGAGTACAAAATAGCATTTCGTCGAAGCACTATCCTTTTGAAGGGGAAACCCCAAAACTACAACATAAGAAGTAAAAAGAGTCAATGGCTGCAAGGACGAACAATGATCATATGCGTTCTCAATAGCCAATAGGGGCGGAATTATTATGCATTTTGGACAAAGCTTCTACTTTGTTCAATTGGTAAACAAAAACCGCGGTCCTGTCAATCCGCGATCTGCAGAAGAGCCTTGCCTTGCAAGCTTCTGAATACGTGAAGAGAGATCCTCGGCCTGAACAAATTTGCAAACAGCCACGGATGTTAGGCGGGCTGCTATCAACACTAACAGCATAAACGAATGAATGAATTCAATAACTATATTACAGCCAAAACAATGGGATTGATTCCCTACTTTCCACATTAATGTCTAACTTCAAGGCACTCAATTAACCACCCACGCTTAATTTCTAGCGAATGAGAACACAATGCAAAGTTGTATTTGTACCAAATGTTGAGTCAAATAATGTGGAATGGCATGCCATAACTCTGCATATTTATTAGATACTCAATAAATCGAACCACCATATGATGATTTAATAAGTAGATAGATCAGAGCCAAATTAATTTGGTAACCACAAGGTTACAAGTTCGACTCCCAACGAGAGTGGCCTAGCCTTCTTGGTTTGAGCCGGTTATATGCCATCCGATGCAAAGAGAACTATTCAATGGATGAAAAAGTGTATACAACAAACATTCTTGCAGTCCACGGGGAAAAGTAAAAAAGACAAATTTCAAAGAAACCAGGCACAAATAATATGCGTGTATTGTATGTATAGTTATTACCTTTTCATCAACCCAGACCAGTGAACTCAACTGATTGTTCAAAATGCGGACAACAACATCAAGTGGATTCACGCCATCAGTTAGTTCTCCACCCTACACAATAAAGAAAGAAAGATAATCATCTAATACAGTCAGCATGCAAGATACCAATGTGAAACAAAGTCCTCGGAAGAAAATCATCAAATGGGAGGTATGGGACCTGGTTTGCATTAAGAGAATTAATGATCGACTTTATCTGCTCCATCATCTTTTCCATTTCCCTCTCTACAAATTCTGCCTGTTCATACCTAAAATAAATGCCAAAATGATAGGTGATAACCATGTTATTAAATACTTGATTGATACCAGTGAATACATCTTTACATTAAAGAAAGGTTTTCCAATTACAAAATGCTGGAAAACTAGGTATTGAGTTTGACAGGTCCATATATCCATAAGCTTTGAGTCCACAAAATAAGCTAAAATATGAACTACAAAACAAAGTATTGCCTTATAAACTCACATTGCATCTCTTGTATATGCAGCTTCATCATCAAGAAGCATTTCACGCTCATCTTTATATATCCGTCCAGCTTCTTCTTCCATACTCTGCAATGCCTTGTCAACCTAACAGCAGATAAAACAAATAAGCTTCTGAAATAGCGCCAACCTTCCATGAAAAATTCACAAGCAGCTTGAATGCAATCAATCAGTGAAGCCAATCACCCACAGGTATACATGCATGCATACATACATATATAGGTATTGGATCAAATAAAAAGAGGCGCTCAGGTAAAAAAAAAATGGGGTGAGATCTCAGCCCTTGATCTGGTCCAGAACAATTTCGAAGTTGAGGTGCATAGATTTATACAATTATACTACAAAGTGTATAAGTTTTATACTACAAGAGCATAAGTTTATACTACCATTTTATAAACTTATGCACCTGTAGTATAAAACTTATGCACTTCAAAGTTAGAGATATTTACAAAAATGCCACCACATTTTTCCTAAACTAATTTGAAAGTGCGAAGTATATAATATCAAGTGCATAGGCTTATAGTACAAAGTTTGAAAAAATCTCCTTTTTTAGAGGAGTTGATCTGGACACCAGATCAACGGCTACGGCTTAGATTTCATCCCTTTTTTTACTTGGGCACCTCTTTTCACCTGATCTTACCCCTATATATATATATATATATATATATATATATATATATATATATATATATATATATATATATATATATATATATATATATATAATCATGATAAAATGAGTCCACCCTTTCCTATGAGTCCGTGTGGACAGATCTGATCCATTAAAAACTAGAGATCAATAGTCTAGATTTTTCCAACTGTGCAACTCTGATACTATGCAATTACACAGTTGCACAGTTGGGAAAATCTAGACCATTGATCTTTAGCTTTTAATGGACCAGATCTGTCCACACGGACTCATGGGAAGGGGTGGACTCACTTGAACAATGGCATATATATATATATAGACATCTCCAACACTGATAGCAATGCAGAGGTTTCAGGAACTCAAGATGCAAAAGATAAATATAGGAGAACCCCGCTACTAACATACCTCATCTTGATGTGTCTCAATTAACTCAAGCTGTCGCTCTAGGCTAGCCTGTGTCTCAACAACCTTTGCAACTTCACTCTGACACAAAATAAAGTGCAGACATTGAATGAAATATTCCACAAAAACCACACAATTAGATGAGATCGCACCATATTAAAGCAATACTTTGTCCAGCCTAGTTATGATGAAAGAGATGATAAGATGCCAAAGATGAATGTTTTATAGATACCATACCAAATGCACATGTATGGAGATTTTCAACTTACATCTCCAGTCTATTGCATTCTGGCATTACATTAAGTACATTAACAATTCTCATTTACACTAAAGAATATAAAACCTCAAGCTTAAGGAGGATATCACGGTTTTGTAAGATCCTCCTGTCCCATTCAGCAATTGCATTGGCTTGCTTTCGGAAATTTGTCGTGCGCTCCTGCAGCTCTGCATTCCATTCCTTGATGACCTTCCAGAAACAAAAAACACATAATAACATGTTTGCTATTTAGACAGCTCTATACAACAACACAAAACACGTGGAAACGACCCAAATGCTATCAAGTATTAGATAAATTGATATCACAACAAATACCAGTCTAATTTGATATTTGATAACTTACTTCCTCTATAGTTTTTCCGGTAATTTCAGATGGTAACTTAGGTGAGGTCCCTGTTGCAGCACTTGTACTCAGTGTAGTCCTGTAGGAGAAAGTGGCAAACCAGAAGAAAGCAAAGCAATCAGGTCCAATATTGTAAAGATAGTCTTCTAAAATATATACAATAGGAAAAGATGCCTAAAACTGGTTTCACGGTTTGTTTATCATCTCTTTACTATACAATTAGAACTCAGTAAGCACACCTAAGTTTGAGTAATCTGAGTATGAAAAGATATTAGATTGGGTAGAGCCCCATGCATACCCACTACTAGTTGTTGCTATTGGAGCAGATGATGTTTGAGCAGCAGAAGTGGAAACTGAAGTTGTACCAGCAGAACTAGAAGTGAGTCCACCTGAGGAAAAGGTTTACCAGAAGAATTTTAAAAAATTGAATATTTGAATTGCATCAAAGAAGCACTACACATAAGTGAATGGAAACAAAAGAAATACAAAAGGCTAAGAATGAAAAAGGAGGAATACACTATATATTAATCATTACAAATTCCAGGAAGCAGCATGAAAGATTGAAGATCATGTTAGTATATAGTTTTTATATAATCTTTATTATGCTCTAAGGATATTTTGTAGTTCAAAATAGCATTCATTCACTAACGAGATTGGTTCAGTCCAGTCTGCTTCTATTTTCCAGTTTATGAGACGTTAATAAAATCTTAATATGGTTACAGAATTAACTGCAGACATACAAACCAGTCATTTGTAGTTTGTACAACAATGTCTTATATTATATCGAGAACTTGTTTGCAGAGTAAACACAACAAATCTAAAAGTTGCACACCAATGATATTACTATAGGAATTAGATAGCAAGATTATATCCCAGACTAATTTATTACCCAAAAAAACTCACCAAGGACTGGTAATGAAGTTGACTGCGGTTGTGAAGATGGAGCAGTTGATGGTGTTTTTAAAGACATTGAAAAAGAGCTCGCAGGAACAGTAAATGAAGGTGCATTCATGGTACTAGAACCAGAAATAGAAGTTGCACTAGTAGCTGAAGAAGAAGAACCAGCAACAGCAGGAAATGTCAAAGACAAGCCAGTGCTGGAAGCAGCAGAAGATGCCACACTACCAGCAGGAATTGAGGCACTGGTGGTTGTAGTAACTGTTGAAAACTGAGGTGATGAAACAGTTGAAAGGTTTAAAGCAGCAGGCTTTGAAGCTACACTACTCGAGGTAGCTGACACTAATGTGGATGTTTGAAGACTAGATGAAGTCCCAAATGAAAAGGCAGATATACCCGAAGACGATGAATTCAAGCTAGGAATTGTGACAGAAGAAACTGAAGTGGTTGAAGCAGTTCCAGCCCCATTTGAAAATGAAAATCTTGAGCCTGAAGTGGGCAAGAAGGGTGATGAAGATGCAGAAGATGCTGAGGAGCTTGAGCCAGGAGTAATGGAAAATGAAAATGTAGGTGCAGCAGATGCTGTCGAACTCAAAATTGAAGCACTGGATAAGGAGAATGCTGGCATGGAAGACGTTGAAGTCACACTTGAGGTGTTGGGCAAAGAAAATGCTGGTGCCGAAGATGCTGAACTTGTGGTGGAAGCTGTTGGGAAAGAAAATGATGGTGCAGAAGATCCTGAGCTTGGGGTGGTAGCACTGGAAAATGATGCTGTTGGTGCTGAAGACACAACGCCTGTAGATGAAAACGAAGATGATGCCAAACTGCCAGCTGCTGTGGGGGGAAACAGAAAACCGGAGGCAGAAGAAGCTGAGCTTGAAGCTGAAGATACCGAAAATACAGGGGTTGACGAAGCTGATGATGCACCAAAAGCAGGAGCTGATGTCCCAAACAGTGATACAGTAGAGGGCACTGTACCTGAATTAGATGAAGATCCAGAGGATCCAGAGCCCAAGGAAGACCCAAAAGGTGTAGAAGCTCCAAAAGAAGTTGCTCCAAACATTGGGGAACTAACGGAGGTTGTGGTCGGGAGGGAAGAAGCAGATCCAAATAAATTTGTTGAAGATCCAGAACCCAAAGAAGCTCCAAATGCATTGGAAGTGGTAAACACGCCAGATCCAAATGGTGAAGTAGAACCTGTAGTAGCAGATGAAGCTGCGGTGGCAGATGAACCAAAAGCGCCAGATCCAAATAAATTTGTTGATGCTCCGGAACTGGAATTAGCTCCAAATATGGATGGAGTGATACCCACACTAGGTCCAAATGGCGAAGTAGTAGCAGTAGTAACAGATGAAGTTGTGGCAGCAGAAGAGGCAGTGCCAAATCCGAAACTGGTGGATGAAGTACTGAAGCTAGGGTTTGACATAGAAAACCCAAATGGGGACGAGGATGAGGTGGTGGCAGCGGCACTAGGGGTTGAGGTGAAGGAGAAAGGTGAGGAAGATGATGAAGAGTTGGAAAAAGAGAAGCCCGTGGCCATTGTACTAGAACTAGAAGTCAGTACACCTGCAGAAAATGTGTATAACATTAATAAGTGAAGTACACCTAAGAAGCATTGCAAATAAATTCATTAAAACAAAAAAAAAAAATGCAGAAAGCTAGGGCATAGATTCACCATTACAATTAGTGCTAGGGATAACCATGTTTTATATAGATCTATAACTTGACTGTGAAGTATGCAGAACAAATGTAGAATTTGTGTACTTTAGCCATTTGAATTCAAACACTAAACTAAAAAGACAGACAAGAATGCCAGAAATAAATTAAACTAAAAATTATTAATTTTAAAAACACTTAAACACTAATGACTAATCAGGTCTTAAGAACTTGGCATTATCTCAAAAACTGGTTGCTAAATTCAATTAATGTCAATGCGTTCAATCATCAGTCATTCCAAATACTCAACATTAAATGCAGGATACAAATAAAAAGAATTTAAAAAAAAAAAAAAAAAAAAAGGCTTTTCCAAATAAATTTTAGAATAAATGAAGGTACATAACACACAAAACAGTTTCCTCTGGTTGCAAACTAATTTATATTCAAACATTAAACAAGCAAGAAATTGATTAAGTGAATCAACTACACACGTGAAAATGCATATGAAAGACAATCATGTCCAATGCATACATTACAAAACCAAATCAAACTATAGAGATTTTAAATCAAACTCCATGAAATGCTTCAAAAAGTTCGAATGAAACCCAAAACCACAATACACTAAGTTTTTGCATCCAAATACAACAACAAAAGTTCAGCTTTAGGGTGGCATAATATTTAAATTATTTGGCTAACATATCCTAGTGCTAACTGTCAACCTAAAACAACCACCATCCATGTTACATCCAAATCAAAGAACCTGTTTATATTAAGAGATTCCAACCATTTCTTCATACCATACATATAGTCAATAGTCCTCATATTCTTAGAGCTGTCAAAATAGGTCAGCCCAACCCGTATGGGCTGGTCCGTCACGGGTCAAGGAAAAATGTACCGAACTCAGACCGGCCCATGTTTGAAAACGGGTTGGGTTTCTCCTGGTCAATCCATCTAAAATCCGGGTTAAACGGGCCACTCGATGGATTGGGCCCGTTTTGAGTGCTCTACTCATTCTGGATGTACAAAGGGGTCATTGAGTCGATTTTTTTTTAAAGGAATGAATAATTAACCGTACTAAACCAACTTGGTTGGCCTAAGTGACTGTGCACTCCCATTCTTTAAGAGAGGTCGGGAGTTCAAACCCCCTCTCATACGGAAAAACCAATCTGATCAGCACTTCGCCCCTTAACTGGGCCGGCCCGATGCGAGTCTAAGTATGGTACGGACTTAAAGGTACCTCCTACCGTTAGGGTCTTCTCAAAACACAACGTGGTCTAACAAACAAAAAATGCTAGGTTTAATATGACCGCTTGCACTTGGTTTCAGTTTTGAAAGCAGAAAGCCTAGACTATGTTATGTGAAAAAAATAAAACAACATATTACTATATTAGCATTAAGAGAGTTATGTCACAGGCTCACAGCATTATTATAGGAACAAGGAACCAAGATATTGATTTTCTATTAAAATTAAACTATTACAATTTTCTATTACAATGCTAACAAGGAACTTGGTTTCAGTTTTGAAAGCAGAAAGCCTAGACTGTTATGTGAAAAAAATAAAACAACATATTAGCATTAAGAGAGTTATGTCACAGGCTCACAGCATTATTATAGGAACAAGGAACCAAGATATTGATTTTCTATTACAATTAAACTATTACAATTTTCTATTACAATGCTAACAAGGAACTTGGTTTCAGTTTTGAAAGCAGAAAGCCTAGACTATGTTATGTGAAAAAAAAATAAAACAACATATTAGCATTAAGAGAGTTATGTCACAGGCTCACAGCATTATTATAGGAACAAGGAACCAAGATATTAATTTTCTATTACAATTAAACCATCAACGGCAGTTATTCGGTTATTCCTTCTAGGACTAGGAAAATATTCCAAGCCATAAAATTTCATTTGAAGCAAATCTTTCAAAGATAAAACCTAGCTTCATGTCAAACAACCACAATCGATGTAGAAGTTCAAATTATCAACAAGAAGCAAGGTAACTTCTGATGAATATTTTGGAGATGTGCAGAGGGAAAAACATGGGAGGGGAGGGGGGGAACCAACCAAATGGGATAACTTCATGTATTAAAAACAAAATTAATAATGAATATTGATACAATATTAATAATAAATAATTTATACAAGGATTGAACAAGCACAAAGCTTCCTGCCAGTCCAAGAATGCGAAGGGAAATTGGGAAAATTTTTAGGGTTTAGGGTTTAAGAAATTTAAAAAGTAGAAACAGAAAACTTGAGCAGCGATGCTTACTGCGACGACGCAGACGATGAGACTTCGACACCGATGGCCGACGGGAGCAGATGGGCGACGAACTGGACGACGGTTGACTGAGCGGCGATGGACCTCCGACGTCGCAGCGTCGATTGGAGTGCTGGGTGAGTAGAGATATGCGATATGCGAAGGGTAGGCTGGTAGCGGCAATTTCTTTAGTTTTTAAAATTTTGTTTGTTTCACTCAAAACTCTAACCGTAACCGTATCAATTAATTTTTTGTTTTGAAAAAAAAAATAATATTTTTGTTAATTTTAGAAAAAATGGTCAAATCGATTATCGATCCCTTAAACTTTATTCTAAAATTAAATAAAATCTAAATTTATAAAAATTACAATTAAATCTAACAATTCCTAATTTTTGTACATTCAAGCTCAAACAAACACGGTAACCTTTTACGTAATAATTAACATGCCATTCTTTTTAAATATTAGGTTGAGAAAGTATGTTTGAACAGATACTATAATGAATAGAGTCAGTAGTATTCAAAAAAAATATTAAAATAAAATAAAAATCAAAGATGACGGACATGTCCGCCTCCTTCTTTGTCTCCAAATATGGAGAAAAAGAAGGGAAAGAATTGTATTATATATATAGAGTTAACGGCAGTTATGGACGGTCATAGTTGCCTTCTTCTTCTTCCCTCCTTTATCTCTATATATAAAGAGAAAGAAATGAAAACAATTTATTTTTAAATGTTGAACGTAGTGATGGGTGATAGTCATGATTGTCTTCTTCTTCTATCACCCTCTTTTGTCTTTAATCTGAAAATGAAAAAGGTTTGAAGAATGATAATTTTTCGTCTCCAAATCTGAATACGAATAATACAATAACAATAAATTATAAAAGAATTTAAGAATTAAGTATATATCACAAAATACTCATGTTCTTATATACAGTATTATTATATATGTAATCAGCTAAAAATAATTAATTAATTTATCAAACACATTTTTATAATCAGCTAATACTAATTGTTGGTCAAACTAGCTAGATAAATAATTTGTTAACTATAAATACATAATGCAATTACATAATTCAAATGTTATTTTTGACCAATATCTACAATGCAATATGAACCTAGTCCATAGTATAATTTGCCAACAAATACAAATGTATTTTAAAAAATTAAAAATAAATACAAATTTATTTTAAAAATAATCAACTCGTAAATTTTAAATTCTTAACGACTTTTATCATGGCTCGTCATAGATTAAGTTAGGACGCTTTGACAACTTTAACAAAGCATACCTTCTAAAAGGACTTGTTGGTGGTCCAAAATTCAACATATTTGCCATTTCTCACATTCACCCATGTGACCATTTTCAACACTTCCCTAATCCCTAGTCCCTCCACCCTTGAAATCAAAGACTGGTTGGTAAATATAATAGGTTTAGTAGAAGAATTCTATTTGTTTGGAAATAAATATGAACTAAAATTAAAATAAATAAATAAATAATAAAAATATGTAGTACATATTGAATGTATGAGCAATAACCTTTTTTCTTTCTTTCTCATCTTTTAGTGTAATGTTGAAAAGTAATGGAAGAGAAAGGTAATGAATTTTATGATAACAGATTTGAATTAAATAGTAAGAATTGTAAGATAGTAAAAATATGTATGCAAACGTGATAATGGAATCAAATCATATATTAAGACTAGCATTGTGTACACACGATGTGCAAAAATTCATGCACAATATTAAAACATTGATAAATTCAAATAATTAAAAATTATAAATTGAATGATATATATACAAATAATATATGTATTTTGTACACACACATATATAATTTATCATTCATAGAAATTTAATTAAAATATAAGTAAGTATTAAATTAATATATAATGATTTTAATAAAATGATAATTAAAAATAGGAAAAAGATATGATAGATATAGGTGTATGGTAATAATGATGTGTTATTAAAGTTAGAATTAAAAATTAACGGTGTTATAACGGTGTAAGGATAATTTTGTGTAATAACATTGGAATGTACAACATTTAAAGTAAAATGTACACATTTATTTGCATACAAAAAGAGGGACATAAATCAAGGATATAACTTTCATTAAGGCTTATTATGTTTTTAGATATACAAGTTTTCAACCAAACTCAACCTTAGTGAAATTGAAAGAAGGATGACAACTCCGATTCAATTTAAGTTGCTGAACATAAACACAAATTAGGAATGATAATTCTACCCGCACTTTATTGGTTCCCTGCATTCTCGCACCAATAGGTTTTAAAATACCCGCATGATTTGAATAATGGGTCTGGGGATACCCGCGCGAGTATGGGGGCGAGTGTTTGGGAAGATATCCCCGCACTCGCACCCGCACTTATATATATACTAGTATTTTATATGCGCGATTCGCAAAATTAAGTGCCCAATATTAATATTTTATATTAAATTTTTAGATTTATTTAGATTTTATATATTTAAATTATTGTAAATAATAATAATAATAATAATAATAATAATAATAATAATAATAATAATAATAATAATAATAATAACAATAACAATAATGTAAAACATTTTAAGAAATTTAATTTTTATATTTATGAAATAATTAACATATAACTTCAATATATAATGTGTATATATTATATTATTGTTGAAGAAGATAAGAAAATATATGGTGGATACATGTGCATTGTAACAATAGTAGAAAAAAATAATGAAAATTATAACGTATGACTGTATGAGTATATTTGACCAACATATTGCATAATGTATTTAATATATATATTATTAAATACACCATTAGGTATGCATAAATGCACCACACAGTGATCGTAAATACACCATTATGTGTGATGTATTTTTTTTTTTTTGTGGTGTATTTTTTGGCATTTCATTCTGGTGTATTTTTTGAGATGCGTTCGCACTTCTCTCCTGGACAAATCATTCGCACAGGAGTGTAACCCCCTCCCTCTCTCTCTCTCTTTCTTTCTCTCTCTCTCTCTCTCTATATATATATATATATATATATATATATATATATATATATATATATATATATATATATATATATTTATAATACTTCTGTTATTAATATTCACTTATTATATATGTTTATGTATCTTTTATAATTAAAAATGTATAATGAATTAAACTTCTTTATGAGTTAGTGCATCGGGAATTCAATTGCATTAACATCTAATTGTCTTAGTTTTTTTTGTTTATTTATGAAAAAGACAACACAAATAACACAATTTGCAAACACTTAAATACTTAATACAACTTATACTACCAACACAATTTTAATTCAAATTAAAGACTAACATTGTTGACTTATAAAAAGAATTCATGCAATAATTAAATTATAGTTATAAAATTTTTATTAGATTTAAGTGTACTTAAGAGTGCCATCCATCCATGGTCGGGTGACTTGCAATACTTATGTTGGCCTTTTGGAACGGATTGCGCATAGGTTAGAAGGGTGGAAGGCCAAAACTCTGTCGCTTGCTGGGAGAGTACATTAAAGAAATCTGTTCTGAACGCTATCCCGGTTTACACCATGCAGACCGCAGCACTCCCGAAAGGAATTTGCGATGAAATTTAAAAAATGACCAGACGCTTTATATGGGGTAGAAATGAGCTTACAGGGGGAAACAAAATGAGTCCAGTAAGTTGGGATTTGGTTACAACGGGAAGGGCGAATGGTGGCCTCGGTCTAAAGAAACTACATGAGATGAACATTGCGTCCATGACCAAACTCTGCTGGAGATTCAGGACGGAATCAAAGGCTCTATGGCAACCACCCTAGCAACGAAATACAAATGCCAGGTTGGTGCTCGAATGGACATTTCTAGCAGACAGACTTCATCAAATGTATGGAGAGGTATGTCCACTGCGAGTGAATGGCTAGAAAAGGGCATCATGCGTACGGTACGTAATGGCGAGAACACCCGCTTCTGGATGGATAAATGGCTCTATCCATACTCTTTGTACGAGAAACTTCTTCGACCGCTCAGTCTTCCCGAGCTGTACGCAAATGTTGACGAATATTTAGACAAGGCCAGAGGTTGGAAGTGGGAAAATTTGGAACAGAATTTGCCTCGGGAGGAATTAGAAACACTTGTAGGCTTCGAATTAGTGAGGGAAGACGTGTGCGACGAATGGGGTTGGAGCCCGGATGCCCATGGAAGATTCTCGGTGAAATTTGCGTATGGGTTGATAACCGAAGGTCATGCTAGCGATATAGACAAGTTTTGGAAGCTGATTTGGAAGTTGCGGGTGCCGGCCAGAGTCTCTATGTTCCTCTGGCTAGTGCGACATGAGAGGATCTTTACGAATGCTGACCGTGAAAGGCGCCATCTGACTTCTAATGCATGTTGTTTTCGTTGTGCAGGACAAAGGGAAGACCTAAATCATTTGTTTCGGAGATGTGTGGTGACCAGAAACATCTGGGAGGCGGCTTTACATTGGAGAACGGTCGAGAAGCTGCGTAGGTTGGACTGGGCAGAATGGCTCAAGACAAATCTACAAGGAGATGCTAAAAATGGCTTCTCGGAGGGTTGGCCTGAGCGTTTCGCATGCAGGTTATGGTGGCTGTGGAGGTGGCGGAATGACGAGTTTTTCAACGGGAACCTTATGCCTCTAGACCAAAAGATCACTTAGCTCCAGAAATATGACAATGAAGTGGCAAGGGCCTTCAAGAAAAAATGGAAACCTATGAACAAACCACCCTCTGCCGTTACCACTTCGATGGCGTGGAAGATACCGATGAGGGGCTGGCTGAAGCTTAATGTTGATGGGTGCTGCAAACAAAGGGGCTTAGCGAGCTGTGGTGGTGTGCTTCGGGTTGAGGATGGCAGGTGGTGTTGGGGTTTCTCCTACAAAATTGGAAGGTGTTCTGTTGAAGCTACTGAGGCATGGGGAGTTCTCCAGGGGCTACGAATGGCGAAAAATTTTGGCGCCACGAGGATAATTCTCAAATGCGATTCTAAGAACGTAGTGGAATGTTTGCGCAAGGAAGGCGGATGGAAGGACCAAAATCACAACATTGGCTGACTGTGCATACAAGAAGCGGCTAGTTTTTTTGGAAGTACATTATGAGCATATTTACAGAGAGCAGAACATGGTGGCTGACAAGATGGCATCGCAGGATGTAATGAACGAGAGAGGGCTTCGTCTTTTTTCATCACCTCCGCCAGAGTTAATGGAGCTGGTGGCTCTGGATCGGGTTGAAAGTGAGAGTCGCCTAACGGTGCTTCCTCTCCACGCAGAATTATTGAGTCATCAAGGGATGTCAGGGCGTTTTGAGTAGGGCGCTTTGAGTAGTTGTTTTGGGTATCCCCTCATCTCAGATAAATAAATAAATAAAAAAAAAGAATTGCAAGTTAGATATTACCCGCACCCGCAAAATCCGTGTGGGACAAAGATGGTGTAGGAATTTTATTATCAGTGCCATGTGGAAAGTGGGTGGTGCGGAGCCATTGCCTCATTGCCATTCATAAATTCTACTGACAAACACAAGAAAGCAATTTACACTTGGGGACATGCCAATACCAGATATCAACCCTATAATCACCTCAAAATGATGCATCAAACACAAATTCTACACTCCTAGAACTGGAAGAAAAGAAGATGAAATGCATTCACAGATCAAATTCTCAGAAAACATCCCAGTTAAGAACAACCCCATAAAGAAGTACATGTTGATGTCCTACATTCATCATACATCTGCAACTTATCTACAGCTTTATATATATATATATATATATATATATATATATAAAACACAGATTCACACACAAAGATGCAGGATGATTAGAAAGCCCTCCATGAACTCAGAAAGCTAAGTCACGCCTTCTGCCAGTATTTCAGGTAGCCAATTCCATCCTCAGAGATGTAGCATTAATGACTACATAAAAAGAAAACAGGGAATTGAAGTTTAATGAACTTTACGGTTCTGCCAACTGAACCTTCTAGGAATAGTCAAGATACGAAAAGAGTAAGCCAAACGCGATGATGGAAAAGATAAATGTGCAACCCTAGTGTAATAAACATGCAACAAAGTACAATGGAGATGCCATATTAAATGTCAGTCATAAGAGAACCAAAATGACGCTCAACTGTAACTATTATCAACTAACGCTTATCTTACCTGATATGCTTCAGAGTTCAGTCTGGACTCCACCAAGAAAAAGAGACAGTATTAAGGGTGTGTTTGGTTGGCAGGTTTAACACTCAGGTATGGGTATGAAAGTGATTGTTATTGTTTGGTTAACTGGTTTTTAAAACATTACTATGGGTTTGGAATACCCCTATTCTCTTATTTTATAAGGTTTCATCCCATTATTCATCCTTAGCATAATCATTCCCATGCAAAATACTTTCATCTCATTCCACCCTACTACCTACAGCTGAAAAATGGGCTAACTTCTCAAAAAATCAATAGAAAAAATCACTGAAAATTGTTTATTCATCCTAACATACTATAAGAACAATAATATATTATCAAGTATTAGTCGAGCTTAATTTTGTCAATAACTAACTGCCATTATACAAACAACTAAGTCCTCAAGAGAACATCCATTTTATGCAAAAAGTGATAAGCATGAAGATATCAAACTCTTACGAAATTAACAATCAGAGATGAATGTCCGAATACCTTTGATTAGTCTCTGCCTTCTTTACTGATGTTGTTCTCTTCCGGGCGTTCCAGCTTCACCATCACCATCAGCAGCAGGTGAAACTAAGCTTTCTACATAGATATCCGCTTCAAGAACAGCACTGAAGTTAGTAATCTCGGGATACCGAAGTGCTTTACTTTTTGGATCAAAAACCACAATGGTTGATCCAAGCACTAGTACAACTTCACCATTCTTGGATATGCAAAGCGGGGAAGAGAACGTTCTGTTCCAATGATCATCCAAGGGTGGAATGGTGAACATCTTAGTCCATGACTCATTCACCCCATATTCCCTCATAACCCACAAATCCATGTGAGCTTTCTCGTACTGACAGAGCACACAGAGAGAGCCACAAAGCACTCCCAATGTCAAATCCGAGTTACCTTCTCCGAAATCGGGCCGTTCCACCTTTCCATACGTTTCCTTAGCGAGGTCTAGTGAAACAATTTCCCAGCCATTACTAGCACCAAAAGGAGACACTGCCCAATGAATCTTGCCATTGGCAAATTTACCTGCTTCATTCAATAAAAACCCACCCTTCAAATCCTCAATCTTCCTCCAAGAATCGCCTTTCATACTATACACCATAACCTCAGTCTCGCATGAGTTAGTGGTGTGAAAGATACAGAAAACCCCAACCACCTTATAATCATCATTCAACTCATCATACCCAAATCCATACATGAAATAGAACCCGGGCTTCAACTTAACCCTAGGATCAGGCACTTTCTTGAATTTTCCAGTGGTGGGGTTCCATATAAACAGATATTTCTCTTCAATGGCAATGCAAACCAGCCCATTGCAAGAACCGATTATCCAGACTGAATTATGGGGAGTTTTCATGGGATAATCAATATGAAATCCCTCGGTTAGAGGCTCTGACATTACAGATTGAAGGGAACATTGCATGACAGAAAAGGATCGTGGCCCAGCAAAACTAGCCTACTCGACTCTTCTCTTATAACTCCTAGGAAGATTGCACTATTATCACTTTAGTACAATGAAAAGAACTTGAGCCTTGATCACAAAGACAGCCTCAAGTCTTTAAGTTTTTCAATTCACAGGTATACACCACTTGTTACTCCGCCCCTTTCTACTTCTCAAAGTATAGAGTGTTGGTTGATCACACAAGAGTTGTTGATTCTCCAACATGAAGTTTTAGCTCTTGAGATTTCTCTCTCACTAGTCGTGGATTTGTATTCTCGTATGTTTTTCTCTCTTAACAACTTTCAGTTAACTAGCACATCATTCAGCTTCGAATGGGGATATTTATAGACCTATTTGAATATGTATGTTGGATGGAACAAATTCAAATGTCTATTACCAATTGTATAATGACCAATGTGTATTGCACAGGTTGCTTTTGCTCAAATTTCCCGCCATATATTGTTTCTATTTTTGAAAAGTAACCTTAGGATAGTTTAGCCTCAGAAGGTTATAGCACAGTAACTTCCAAAAGGTCATTTAGTTTACCTTCTGGTTTTTAACTTTCCGGTTAGTAAAGTTCATCATCAAAGTGAAACTTCCAGATTTACATTGTGAATATTCCTAAGTCTAGAAAATAAAAAGAATTGGAGAACTAACTTTCAAACATAACACTTGTTTCTAACAAAGTTACTTTTCAAACTTAGTTTACCTTCCGATTTTTAACTTTTCGGTTAGTAAAGTTCATCCTCTAAGGCTCTAAGTGAAGCTTTCAGATTTACATTGTGAATATTCCTAAGTCTAGAAAATAAAAAGAATTGGAGAACTAACTTTCAAACATAACACTTGTTCCTAACATAAATAAGTGCATTTGAGCACTTATCATTAAGTGTTCTATACTTTCTCAATCTGTTGCAGCCTAAAGAGTCAATACCCCACCACCGGGGTTTGATCCTGTGACCTTCCTTCAATGAGAGTCACATAGGTGTCATCTGAGCACAAGGTACTTTGTATAGATAAAATAAACTTATCTATTTTGACCAACACATCCTCAATAATGCCTCTAGGATACTTAGCTTAATAGACCTATCAATCAATTGAGTACTCATACAAGTTGGTTTAGACTCCCACAACCCTAATTTTTAAAATAGAATGTAAGGCATTAAATTAATACTAGCAAATCAGCCAAAATCTTCTCTACATACAAATAACCTTTAAGACGGGGTAAAGTAAAATTTCTTAGTTCCTTTAATTCCTTTGGGATCTTGTTGAGTAAAATTGCATAAAAATCTTCAGTCAAAGTAAATATAGGCAACTCTTCTAAGTTCTTTATGTAGCAAATTTGCTAGCCACACATAGACAACCCACCAAAATAAACAATATTTTTTTGAATTTTCACATCATCTTGCCAATGTTATCTTTGTTGAGATAATCTCAACCTTACATGAGGACCCCATTGGTAATTGAGAGTCATCTCTTCAATCCCATTGGTAATTGAAAGTCATCTCTTCAATTAGTACCTAAACCTAAGTTGGGGTTTTGCTATTTAGTGTGCCACCTGCTATTGCATCTATTAATTGCTTTGTGGAATGATTCAGACCTTAGTAAAAAGTTTGAACTTATCCTTACCTTCAAGTAAACCATGATGGGAGTATCTCCTTAATAGCTCCTTAAAAAACAAAAAAAAAAAAATAATAAATAAATAAATAAATTAATTAATTAATTAAGACACACAAACGAAAAAGGAAAATGATACATGGGGACCTCTATAGAGTAAAACTCTACTATTAACATGTGTGTCATGATTCTATTAATAAAAGATTAAAAATAATAATAATTGTGTGCTCCACACTAGTTCTTATAGGAACTAAAACAAACTGTACAAGCAAAGAGTAAAAAATGGAATATAAACTAAAAGGATGTGTAGTATTCCTTAACCAAATATACTTATCGACAATTTATATCATGCACTATGGATTAAAACAATGTAGTATAGAATTCATATTTGTAAGATACAAAATTTCATAACACAAAATACAAAAAATCACAACACAAGACACATAGCATAGCATTATGGACCAGCAAGGTTAAAAAGACGAGTACATAATTCATACTCATAAGGTACAAAATTTCATAACACAAGACATAAAATTATAATACAAGACAACACATGTTATATATTTACTTATTTTTCAAATATGATTTAAATACACAATTTGTGTTCATAGGCATAAAACCTCACAACACAAACACATAAAGTGATAACATAAAACATAATTATTAATTTGTTCCAAGTACAAAATTCATACATAAAGTACAGAATTTTATAACGCAAAACACAAACACATGAACCAGGATCCATAGTGCAATGTGAACCCTCGTCCATGGTATAACAAAGTATACTTATCCTTGTACAAATGGATTCACTGTACATATGAACAGCAGAATCAGGAATATGAAACTAGGCTTTCATTGTAGGTAGCCATTTGAACCAAAAGATGGTTATTTGGAGGAAACATTCGAATCAACAGCGAAGAATCATCTCTCAACCTATACAAAAGCAGTTTGTCCAGATCATACTGCAGCAAAACCTCATCCACATTCTGGGTCACAAACACAGGCGAAATGCTGATATCGTAATCCAATGAAAACGACACCAATTTCCCCCAACATTCCTCCGCCATGCCATAGTTCTTCAACGCCCATATATGCAACGTCTCGGGAGAGCACTGGCAACAGGCCACCAGAATATTTCCACCCAAGACGCCTAATCTCCAAAAGGGTCTTTGGCCTTCGTAGCTGTCTGGTAGTGTTATGGTCCGAAGCGTCTCTGTCGCCAAATCAAACGCATAAATCTCCGAACAAAAACCCAACCTGAGACTACTGCCTCCCAAGTGAACAACTCCGTTGAGAAAAACTCCATTACCATGGGGAAAGTTTTCACTGTAGTAAAAACCCGGAATCACTCTCCAAGACTTGGCGTTTCTGCTGTAAACCATAATGGTGTTTTCAAACATGCGGTTGGGATCATTAATAGGAGGCGAGGAACCCAATATCTTCACCAGTTTATAATCGTCGTGGGACTCATCGTACCCAAATCCATATGTTACATACCCAACATCCTTAATTTCATAACCCGGGTCGTCTATTATGCTTGTTTGTCTCGTGGATGGGTTCCAGATCGAGAGTTTATACGAGGAGGTCAACAGACACAGCAATCCATTGCAGGAACCCAGAATGCAGAGCGAAGGTATATCGGCAGTTTTCTGAAAGCGGTCGAGCTCAACTACTCTGACAATACAGGAATTTTCACAAACTATGGAGTAAGAAGAACAGATCTCAGGTTGACCAAACCGGGTGGCCATGAGAGCAAGCCGTTTGGGCCCAAATTTCTTTGAAAACTTGAGATGGGTTTTGATGAATTGAGGACTGGAGATCAAAGAAAGCCAGCATTTGGAAACGCACCTGAATCGTAGGAGTGACTTGACCGGCAACCTCAGGAGAATATCAAGGATGATTTCTTGTGGGAGATCTGGGAATTCTTGGAGATGAACACTGGTTTCTACTTTATTAGCTAACTCATCCATCTTCTGCTCTGCACTTGCCATGCATCAAAGCTCTGGCTGGCTCTGTGATTGCTTGAGGTTTGTTTGTGTACTGAAACTGGGAAAAGTCAAGTATTAGATCTATAATGCAATCCTTGACACCCTGTACTAGATCTATGTGATATAAAAAATGAAAAACTTAATGAAGGACAAAGACTTGTTTGTTTTAAGCTGAAGTCAACTTCATTAAAATATGGGAAATCTGGTACAAAGCCTAGGCCCTAGGGGCAACCAAAAGCTCTAGAGCAACAATACCAAGAAAGGGCATGCATGGGCATTCCAATTCAGTACATATACATCAAAATAGAGTAATTACACAAAAAAAGTTGTGTAAATCCCGATTGTACTCATTGCCTTGAGTCCATTGACATCAACAATGGCACCAAGCTATCTCAGCAATGACGCACAGCCAAAAGAAAAATCAAAGAAGCATGTATTTAACTATTTTTCAGCCAGTCATCAACAGTTTCAGTTCTCAAAACTACAAAAAAATATGTGCTAAGATAAGAGGTTGACTGGCCCCACATGTCCATGGTCTTCCATACCATGTGAGAGAGAGCAATGATAGATGAGGTGCTTCCAGATTTCAGGTACAGCATGCTTGCTTACCAGACAAGATGCTGCAAGGTACAGTACTCCATGTGTTTTATCAAGCAAGTACACTGTAATAAAGGTGCTATTTTCCTTAGCATACCAAATGACCTAGTGTTCATGAGGCCGGTGCATCAAGGTTGATGGTGTCACTTGAAATCTTGAATTGAGTGCAAAGCCTCAGTGTCCCTTCTCTTTCCCTGCGGCCTCGCTCATTGGATTCCAATGATTATAGAACTAACTGTTGAGAATAATTGTCATTTAAACCTCCAACATCTGAGAGAACCCTGCAAAGCATAAAATCTTCACAATGGTAGAAAATAAATGATTTGATGGTGATTATGTACAAACAAATAAAAAAAAAAATCCTACCAAACTGTTAATCATATGTCGTCCTATAAGCTTAGGAAAGGGACCAGACCCCTATAATTGAATTCCTTGTTTCTCTGGCCTGCCAATTTCATTTCTTCCCAGAGGAGAAAGAATTATTTCCATGGAATGTGTCAATCTGAGTGGGAATGCATAACAGAAGAGCAAAGATTATCTTTCGTAATCCTTTTGTTTACATTGGAAACAAGGGCATAGTTTTGGCTATCATAACATGCAGTCATAAACGCTGTAAGAGTTATTTTATCCACAATTTGGCATTTATCTAACAATTTATGGAAAAACAACGCTGCCATGTCAACCTTCTTTTCACTGCAAAGCTTTCTAATCAATGTATCAACTGTACGAGTCCATAACCTTTTGTCTAATCGATCTAAGAGGACGATTGCAGTGGAAGGCTCTTCCTTCTTGCAAAACTCATAAGCTATTGTTAACCGTGTGACTTCACATGGGGAAATTCCTTTATCCATCATTGTGTCATAATGTTTTCTAGCCTCATCCAACATAGACTCCTTGCAAAGACCACTAACCAGAGCACCATAAGTAACGCAATCAGGTGCACAGCCATATTCTCCCATGCTCTGGAAGAACTTCATAGCAGAACTGATATTTTTGTCTCTACAGTATCCAGATATCATGGACGTGAAAGTTTCCTTTGTCGGAACCAAACCTAATTTAATTGCATCATCAAAAAGCTTTTCACTTTCTTTCATCCTCTTTTCCCTGCATTGTGCCGCAATTAGCGTGGTGTATGTATGAATGTCAGGGTTGATACCAAACTTTACCATCTTACACCAAAGTGCAAAAGCTAGCCTACTGTCAGCGTGTTTACAACAGTCTGATATGAGAATGGTATATGTAACTAAATCTGCAGATAGCCCAGTTTCCAGTCCTTTCTTTAATAATTTATATGCTTCTCGAGCCTCTCCCTTTTTACAGAGTCCATCAATTACTGAATTATATGTACTAATGGTAAGCAACAAATCATCTTTCTTCATTACTTCCATCAACTCATAAGCACGAGTGAAATTACCAACTTTGCAGTACCCATCAACGAGAGAAGTATAGGTTTGAGCATTAGGGACCAACCCTTGTTCCTGCATTCTACTCAGAAGCATCTCTGCACGGTTCAATTTTTCCTCCTTGCAATATCCAGTGATCATCACTGTATATGTATGCACGTTTGGCTTGTAACTATCGCTCCTCACAAGTTTCAAGAAAAGCCTAAATGCCTTTTCAGTCCAACCCTTCTTACAAAGACCATCAATTAGTGCTGTATGGGTAAACACATTGGGTTTCCAACCCTTCCCAACCATTTCCTCTAACAGTTCAAACGCTTGTTTAACACTGCCACGCTTAGACAACCCATTTATCAAACAAGTAAAATTTATCAAGTTTGGAGTCAAGCCTAGTTCAATTAACCTATTAAAAATCCAAAATGCTCTGTTCACAAACCCCTTTTGGCAAAGCACACTCATAATTAATGTACAAGTCGCATTGTCCACAATAAAACCCTTTTCCAGCATTGCACTCATCCATCTATCTGCATCCACAGCTCTCCCCAATTTACAGTAAGCAACAACCATTGACTCAAAACAAAAAGAATCTGGATAAAGACCTCTTTCACACATTTCGTCAAACACATTCTCAGCAATCTCTATACACCCCATTTCAGCAGCTACACTTACAATGCAGTTCAAAGTCCTCGCACTAAAAACCAATCCTTGGTTCCGCATCTCAAAAACCATATGTACAGCCTCCTTCAACATCCCAATCTCACCAAAATTCTTGACCATGCAATGTATGACTTCATGGGTTCTATCAAAATTCCCATTTCTCATCAAACACATCGATGAAACTATGTAAAGCCGCATAAAGTGCCTAAATTTTGGGTATCTAATTGCCCAATGAAAGAAACTCAAGGCAGCAATTGAGCCCGCCTCATCAGCCAAAGAAGCCACAACAGTGATACACTGTTCTGGAGTCAAGAGTTCGCTATCCAAAGGCAGTTCTAGTTTTGGCAACATGGATTTGAAATGGGTATTTTCTTGATTGCTATAAGATTCATAAACCAGAGAGCAGACTCTTTGGATGACAGAGTTGTGCTCTGAAGAGGACGAGGAAAAAGTAATGGGGTTTGAGTAAAGATCAGTTTGAGTGTGAAAATATGTGAGCTTGGGTTTGGCAAGGAAGATGCCATCGAGGAGTGTAGTGGAAAAAACTCTGAGCTGCAAATGAAGACGATGGAACACAAGCAGAACCATGAACAAACTTCAACAGGTCAACAAAAATGGATTCAAAGATATTCAACTCTTATGTTGTCGTGCACTCCTGTGGTCCTGCCAAATGTTAAACCTATAAATAAATGTATAAATAATACCTAATAATATTACAATACAACTAAAATAAATTAAGTGAAATATTATTTTAAAAAATAATATTTTGAAAAGATAACTAAATGACTAAAATAAGAAAATTAACGTATATTTACCCAAATCCTCTTACCCTTGATGATGAACTTTACACTTCGACTAATCAATCATAGGTTCCAAATTAGTCTTTGATAAACCTAAAAACAAATCAATGTAAACTTTTTAAAATAATTAGACAATGAACTATAAGTCTATAAGAAATTATTAACTTTTAAATAAATAAGTAAATAAGTGATATTGATATATACCCAAATCGAATATATCTAACTCGGCAATTTCATGCTCAATTTTGTCATCTGTCGAACCTACATTTCCTTCCATGTTCTAAATGATGGGTTGCTATTTCAACTTTTTTCAAGCATCTATATGCTCTTTAAGTGTATATATACAAACACTTTCAATTGAAATATTTTTGTTTCACCCAAACTCTTATAAGATACACAAATCATAATATATCTTCTCAAAATTTTGTAGAAACTGTCAAGCAAAAAGTATCTGA
Source organism: Ipomoea nil (assembly GCF_001879475.1). Lineage (NCBI taxonomy): Eukaryota > Viridiplantae > Streptophyta > Magnoliopsida > Solanales > Convolvulaceae > Ipomoea > Ipomoea nil. Next base: position 443,310 of record NW_017617107.1, on the reverse strand, counting down.
CACTATTTTCAAAATCTTGTTACTATGAAATCCAGTCAATTAATGGTCATGCATGGCATAGGGATATGGCATACCTTGAAAAAGGAAAACCTTACATATAATTTCAAAAATCTGGATTTTCAAACCGAACAGATCTGCAGATGTGTGTGTCATGTAGGAATGAAAAGGAAAAGTTATTGATACAATACTTAAATAATATGGAGTAACAATATATAACAGATAAACAGATTAACATATATGAGGTGAATACAGAACAGACAAGTCTAAAAAAATGAATCAAAACTCAAACATTAAACTGAGGCTCGCAGATTGAAACTATAAAGATGATATAATTCACTCAAGCATGTCTTCTGTTTTGTCTTTTGGGAGGGTTAATTGTTGGCAGTTCCTAAGAGAATTGAAATATTGTTGACTACCTGGACCAATAACTTCATACATGATGAATAATTAGATTTATATTTGTTCTTTGCGTGTGCTTAATTATAGCTAACCAAGACAATGTAGTGTGCGTATCAGTTATCACAGACAGGAAAAACACTATTCATGTGGGAGATGCATAAGTTCAGGGTAAGCATACTAACTATGGAGATCGATTACTTGTTACGAGATATTGTGCAGCAACTTTCTGATTGTGCTATTTAACTAATTTTTGCATTTGGAATCATTGGATGATTACCTACATGAATGCAGAATAAACAGGTTCTTTAAATCTTAACATTATGGGAGCTTTATCCTCAATTGAGGATTTCATACTATAACATGAGAAATAACACTAGAATCAGCAAATCAATGTAAGATTTTCCCTAATAATATATATTGTATATTATATATTAGGGCCTTAATTAAGTGGTGACGAGGCTTATTAAGTGGTCTAGTTCGACTGAATAACTAGAAGTTGTTAGTCCACAAACTCTGTGCCTAATATAATCCTAGATTGATGGGATACAGGATGATTGATGATATAGCACATTCAAGTTTCAGAGTATTATCCTAAGTTTTCTTATTACACTAGCCAACCAATGAGTCTTGCGTTTCCACTGATAAATGTATAAAGATTAAAGAAGCTCATGTATGGGAAATTTTCACGAAATGGAACAAATTTAATGATCTCAAAATGAAGAAACACCAACACTTTCCCACTTCACAAAGATATATGACATTAAACAAACAAAAACAAAATTGAAGCTCAATAAATCCCAAACTGAAGTGAAATCAGAAGACAACTTACAAAATCGGGTAAGGAACAGTATGTGAGGTACGACAACCACCAGCCTCCGGCAGCAGCAGCTTCAAACGGAAATCCAAATCTGAACAATTCGACAAGACGTGGGGATGAGTTGCTGTAATTTGAAATTTGTGTGCTTTCTCTACAGCAACACGCCCTAATCAGAAGAAAGCGAATATGGAAATTTACTCCTTTTTTTTTTTTTATAGTATTGATTTTATTATAATATAATCTATCTATCATTATAATAAAGCACTAAGTTTCTGTTTATGTCAAAATCCCGCCTAATAAAAATTAAGCCGTTCAATGGCACTACATGTCTTTTGTGATAATGGTTAAATAGACTCTCCAATATGCAGTATTATTATGTCACAGGCTCACAGCATTATTATAGGAACAAGGAACCATGATATTAATTTTCTATTACAATTAAACCATCAACGGCAGTTATTCGGTTATTCCTTCTAGGACTAGGAAAATATTCCAAGCCATAAAATTTCATTTGAAGCAAATCTTTCAAAGATAAAACCTAGCTTCATGTCAAACAACCACAATCGATGTAGAAGTTCAAATTATCAACAAGAAGCAAGGTAACTTCTGATGAATATTTTGGAGATGTGCAGAGGGAAAAACATGGGAGGGGAGGGGGGGAACCAACCAAATGGGATAACTTCATGTATTAAAAACAAAATTAATAATGAATATTGATACAATATTAATAATAAATAATTTATACAAGGATTGAACAAGCACAAAGCTTCCTGCCAGTCCAAGAATGCGAAGGGAAATTGGGAAAATTTTTAGGGTTTAGGGTTTAAGAAATTTAAAAAGTAGAAACAGAAAACTTGAGCAGCGATGCTTACTGCGACGACGCAGACGATGAGACTTCGACACCGATGGCCGACGGGAGCAGATGGGCGACGAACTGGACGACGGTTGACTGAGCGGCGATGGACCTCCGACGTCGCAGCGTCGATTGGAGTGCTGGGTGAGTAGAGATTTGCGATATGCGAAGGGTAGGCTGGTAGCGGCAATTTCTTTAGTTTTTAAAATTTTGTTTGTTTCACTCAAAACTCTACAAAGAATTGCTGTTAATTTTAGGAGTTACCGTATCAATTAATTTTTTGTTTTGAACAAAAAAAATTAATATTTTTTTGTTAATTTTAGAAAAAATGGTCAAATCGATAATGGATCCCTTAAACTTTATTCTAAAATTAAATAAAATCTTAAATTTTTAAAAATTACAATTATATCTAATTTTTGTACATTCAAGCTCAAACAAACATGGCAACCTTTTACGTAATAATTGACATGTCATTCTTCTAATATTAAGTTGAGAAAGTATGTTTGAACAGATATTGGCCCTATTTGGTAAAATGGCTGTTAGCTGATAACTGTTTACTGTTAGCTGATTGTGTTAATTAGATAGTATAAATAGTTAATAACATTAGCTGATTGTAGAAAAATGTTTGGTAAATTAGCTGTTTGCTGATAACTGTTTGGTATAATTTCTTTTCTCAAAAAGCTAATTAAAAAAGTTGTTAGGAGTAGCTTTTTTAATTTTAGCCTTTTGAAGTTGCAAAAAACTAATTAACCAAACATTTATATTGATATTTTAACTAAATCAAACAATTAATAGTGGTCAAATAAGCCAAAATTGGCCTATAGGCAAATTTTTTACCAAACAGTGCCATTATAATGTAATAGAGTCAGTAACATTTAAAAAAATATTAAAATAAAATAAAATCAAAGATGACGGACATGTCTGCATCCTTCTTTCTCTCCAAATATGGAGAGAAAGAAGGGAAAGAATTGTATTATATATATAGAGTTAACGGCAGTTATGGTCGACGGTCATAGTTGCCTTCTTCTTCTTCCCTCCTTTATCTCTATATATAAAGAGAAAGAAATGAAAACAATTTATTTTTAAATGTTGAACGTAGCGACCGGTGATAGTCATGATTGTCTTATTCTTCTATCATCCTTTTTTGTCTTTAATCTGAAAATGAAGAAGGTTTGAAAAATGATAATTTTTCGTCTCCAAATCTGAATACGATAAACAATAACAATAAATTATAAAAGAATTTAAGAATTAAGTATATATCACAAGATACTTATGTTCTTATATATTATTTTATACGTAATCAGCTACAAATAATTAATTAATTTATCAAACATATTTTTATAACCAACTAATACTAATTGCTGGTCAAACTAGCTAGATAAATAATTTGTTAACTGTAAATACATAATGCAATTACATAATTCAAATGTTGTTTTTGATCAATATCTACAATGCAATATGAACCTAGTCCATAGTATAATTTGCCAACAAATACAAATATGTTTTAAAAATAAATACAAATTTGTTTTAAAAATAATCAACTCATAAATCTTAAATTCTTAACGACTTTTATCATGGCTCGTCATAGATTAAGTTAGGACACTCTGACAACTTTAACAAAGCATACCTCCTAAAAGGACTTGTTGGTGGTCCAAAATTCAACATATTTGCCATTTCTCACATTCACCCATGTGCCCATTTTCAACACTTCCATAATCCCTAGTCCCTCCACCCTTGAAATCAAAGACTAGTTGGTAAATGTAATAGGTTTAAGTAGAAAAATTCTATTTGTTTGGAAATAAATATGAATTAAAATTAAAATAAATAAATAAATAAATAAAAATATGTAATACATATTGAATGTATGAGCAATAACGTTTTTTCTTTCTTTCTCATCTTTTAGTTTATTGTTCAAAAGTAATGGAAGAGAAAGGTAATGAATCTTATGAATATGATAAAAGATTTGAATTAAATAGTAAGAATTGTAAGATAGTAAAAATATGTATGCAAACGTGATAATGGAATCAAATCATATATACAAGTTTTCAACCAAACTCAACCTTAGTGAAATTGAAAGAAGGATGACAATTCCGAATCAATTTAAGCTGCTAAACACAAATTAGAAATGATAATTCTACCCGCACTTTATTGGTTCCCTGCATTCCCGCACCAATAGGTTTTAAAATATCCGGATGATTTGGATAATGGGTGTGGGGATGGGGCGAATTTTGTATACCCGCGCGGGTATGGGGACGAGTGCTTGGGAAGATATCCCCGCACTTATATATATACTAGTATTTTATATTCGCGATTTGCAAAATTAAGTGTCCAATATTAATATTTTATATTAAAATTTTAGATTTATTTAGATTTTAGATATAATAATAATAATAATAATAATAATAATAATAATAATGTAAAACATTTTAAGAAATTTAATTTTTATATTTATGAAATAATTAGCATATAACTTCAATATATAATGTGCATATATTATATTATTGTCGAAGAAGATAAGAAAATATATGGTGGATGCATGTGCATTGTAACAATATTGAAAAAAGATAACGAAAATTATAACGTATGAGTATATTTGACCAACATATTGCATATACAACTTTGATATCATAATGTATTTAATATATATATATATATATATATATATATATATATATAGGGTCAGGTTCCTGTGAGGTTAGGTCTTCCCGTGCGGTCAGTGCGGCATACACCATTAGGTATGCATAAATGCACCACACAGTGTTCATAAATACACCACCATTATGTGTGGTGTATTTTTTTTTTGGTGTATTTTTTTTTTTTTTTGTGGTGTATTTTTTGGCATTTCATTATGTATGGTGCATTTATGCATACCTAATGGTGTATGCCGCATTGACCGCACGGGAATACCTGACCTCACAGGAACCAATATATATAGGGTCGCGTTCAGGTGCGAATAAGTGCCCATGAGAGAAATGCACGCCACGTGTCAGCATTCATTGTTCGGGTGTACCTACTTTCACCTATAAGTGCACCTGCAAGTGCATGTAGTTTTTGTCTGTATTCATTGATCGGGTGCATCTACTTTTACCTATAAGTGCATCTACTTTCGTCTGCAATTGCATGTAATTTTGCCTTGTTAACATTCATTGATCTGAGTTCAGCAAGTAGTAATACCCCTGAAAACCACCCGCAAACATTCATGCACCTAGGTGCAACTACTTATAACTATTGAAACTAATTATAACTAGAGTTAATTACCGAAATGGTCCCTTGACTATAGCGAAATTACTAATTTGGTCCTTGACTATTTTTTTGACCAATTAAGTCCCTCAACTTTAAAAATCTTAACCAATTTGGTCCTTCGTTTGTTTGACCGTTAGTCAACCGTTAACTTGGAACCAAATTGGTAATTCTCTATAGTCAAGAGACCATTTTGGTAATTAACTTTAAGGGTGGGCAATTCGGTTCAGTTTTCTCGAATCGAACAGTACCAAACTAGTTAGATTCGGTAATATACCGAACAACCGAACGATAATAGATTCTTGTATACTGAACAGTTCGGTAAAAACTCGAACCGAACTGAATTGTTCAATAAAAACCGAACCGAATACTGTTTGAACTTTGGATTGCTATTTTGTTATATATTAGACTTTGGATATGGATTATGTAAACACATAACACATAGTATAGAACTTTTGATAACAAACTATAAAGAAATCAAATAAAATATTTACGAGAGATACCCGTGATAATATGAGTTGAACGGCAGAGCAAGTAGCAAGGGACTTGGATTTACTTTTTATTTATTATTATTTAAAAAAATCAAACGGTATTCGGTTCAGTTCAATTTTTTACCGAACAATTCGAATCGGTTCGGATCAATTTTTTATCGAACCGTTCAGTATACAAGAATCCAATACCGTTCGGTTGTTCGGTATATTACCAAACCAAACTAGCTCAATTTGGTTCGGTACGATTCGATTTGAGAAAACTAAACCGAATTGCCCACCCCTAATGTTAATTACCAAAATGGTCTCTTGACTATAGCAAAATTACCAATTTGGTCCCAAGTTAACGGTTGACTAACGGTCAAACTAACGGAGGACCAAATTGGTTAAAATTTTTAAAGTTGAGGGACTTAATTGGTTAAAAAAAATAGTTAAGGGCCAAATTGGTAATTTCACTATAGTCAAATGACCATTTTGGTAATTAACTCTTATAACTTTAGGTGCAACTAGTTATAACTATAGGTGCAACTAGTATTGATGCTCCGTGTAAATTTTTATTTACACCTATAATACATTTTAAACGCACTTGTAATACATTTTACTTGCACTTCAATGTTCAATTATTTACGAAAATGTCATCATATATTTTTTTTTTAATTTAAAAATCAATGTTTCTCATCCATTAGATCTGGACACGTGGACAGATGGGATGCATTCACACTTCTCTCCTGGGCAAATCATTCGCACAGGAGTGTAACTCTCTCTCTCTCTATATATATATATAATACTTCTGTTATTAATATTCACTTATTATATATGTTTATGTATCTTTTATAATTAAAAATGCATAATGAATTAAACTTCTTTATGAGCTAGCATCGGGAATTCAATTGCATTAACATCAAAATGTCTTAGTTTTTTGTTTATTTATGAAAAAGACAACACAAATAACACAATGTGCAAACACTTAAATACTTAATACAACTTATAACTACCAATACAATTTTAATTCCAATTAAAGACTAACATTATTGACTTATAAAAAGAATTCATACAATAATTAAATTATAGTTATAAAATTTTTATTAGATTTAAGTGTTATATTATTGATTAGAGTTGGGGACATGCCAATACCAGATATCAACCCTATAATCACCTCAAAATGATGCATCAAACACAACTTCTACACTCCTAGAACTGGAAGAAAAGAAGATGAAATGCATTCACAGATCAAATTATGAATAAACAACCATTTCTCAATTCTCAATTCTCATCTAAAGAACAACAAAGAGCAGCAGCCACATTCTGACCAATCAGTCACAGAACATCACCAAAAACTAGTTGAAGACGAGGAAATTTGCAAGATAAGACGCAATTTGTAATATATCTGATATGAAGTACTGTAATAACTAGCATACGGTTTTACTCTCTTATACTGAAACATTCAAGCTCCCCACTCCCCAGTATATATTAGACCATGAAAATAGAACTTCATGTTAGGATGAAAATCTACTCAAAAGAACACCGTTCTATTTCAGAAAACATCCCCGTTAAGAACAACCCCATAAAGAAGTACATGTTGATGTCCTACATTCATCATACATCTGCAACTTATCTACAGCTTTATATATATATATATATATATATATCAAACACAGGTTCACACACAAAGATGCGGGATGATTAGAAAGTCCTCCATGAACTCGGAAAGCTAAGTCACGCCTTCTGCCAGTATTTCAGGTAGCCAATTCCATCCTCAGAAATGACTACATAAAAAGAAAACAGGGAAGTTTAATGAACTTTACGGTTCTGCCAACTGAACCTTCTAGGAATAGTCAAGATACGAAAAAAGTAAGCCAAACGCGATGATGGAAAAGATAAATGTGCAACCCTAGTGTAATAAACATGCAACAAAGTACAATGGAGATGCCATATTAAATGTCGGTCATAAGAGAACCAAAATGATGCTCAACTGTAACTATTATCAACTAACGCTTATCTTACCTGATATGCTTCAGAGTTCAGTCTGGACTCCACCAAGAAAAAGAGACAGTATTAAGGGTGTGTTTGGTTGGCAGGTTTAACACTCAGATATCGGTATGAAAGTGATTGTTATTGTTTGGTTGACTGGTTTTTAAAACACTACTATGCGTTTGGAATACCCCATTAATGGAAAAACCCATTCCGGGTTTCATCCCATTATTCATCCTTAGCCTAATCATTCCACCAAACTACCAAACATGCAAAATACTTTCACCAAAACCCATTACCATTACTTACCAGTATATTAATCAAGTATTAGTTGAGCTTAATTTTGTCAATAACTAACTGCCATTATACAAATGGCTAAGTCCTCAAGAGAACATACATTTTATGCAAAAAGTGATAAGCATGAAGATATCAAACTCTTACGAAATTAACAATCAGAGATGAATGTCCGAATACCTTTGATTAGTCTCTGCCTTCTTTACTGGTGTTGTTCTCTTCCGGGCGTTCCAGCTTCACCATCACCATCAGCAGCAGGTGAAACTAAGCTTTCTACATAGATATCCGCTTCAAGAACAGCACTGAAGTTAGTAATCTCGGGATACCGAAGTGCTTTACTTTTTGGATCAAAAACCACAATGGTTGATCCAAGCACTAGTACAACTTCACCATTCTTGGATATGCAAAGCGGGGAAGAGAACGTTCTGTTCCAATGATCATCCAAGGGTGGAATGGTGAACATCTTAGTCCATGACTCGTTCACCCCGTATTCCCTCATAACCCACAAATCCATGTGAGCTTTCTCGTACTGACAGAGCACACAGAGAGAGCCACAAAGCACTCCCAATGTCAAATCCGAGTTACCTTCTCCGAAATCGGGCCGTTCCACCTTTCCATACGTTTCCTTAGTGAGGTCTAGTGAAACAATTTCCCAGCCATTACTAGCACCAAAAGGAGACACTGCCCAATGAATCTTGCCATTGGCAAATTTACCTGCTTCATTCAATAAGAACCCACCCTTCAAATCCTCAATCTTCCTCCAAGAATCGCCTTTCATACTATACACCATAACCTCAGTCTCGCATGAGTTAGTGGTGTGAAAGATACAGAAAACCCCAACCACCTTATAATCATCATTCAACTCATCATACCCAAATCCATACATGAAATAGAACCCGGGCTTCAACTTAACCCTAGGATCAGGCACTTTCTTGAATTTTCCAGTGGTGGGGTTCCATATAAACAGATATTTCTCTTCAATGGCAATGCAAACCAGCCCATTGCAAGAACCGATTATCCAGACTGAATTATGGGGAGTTTTCATGGGATAATCAATATGAAATCCCTCGGTTAGAGGCTCTGACATTACAGATTGAAGGGAACATTGCATGACAGAAAATGATCGTGGCCCAGCAAAACTGCTTAGAAGTTTGTGGTAGGCATAATCCTTCCTAAAAGCCGATGCTTTGAGATGCAATTTCACGAATTCAGAGCTGGAAATTAGAGCGCACCATTCTTTGGATACGCAGCTGAATCTGGAGAGGGATTTGGCAGGCAGTCTTGAGAGGATTTCTGAAAGAATCTCTGGAAGGATCGGAGGGAAAACGAAGAGTGGATTTGTGGTAGAAGATTGAGTTGAAGTGGTGGGGATTTGGGTTTGAAGATGGGTAGATTTGCTTCTCTTTGGCTCTTGATGCGAAGGGCTTTTACATTTGGGTTCCATTTCAGCGTAGAGATTTGATGCTCTTTAGGTTTTGGTCTGTGAGGAAAATGAAACATAAATATCACTCCATTTTCTCACTACTATAATCCACTTCTTTGTTTTTTATTGTCTGTCTCTTTTATTCATTTATTTTTTCCCTCAATCCTCAATACTATATCCACTTTTTTTTTTCGTGATTTTCTCTTTTATAGACTAAATATAAAATGTAGTTATATAGTTTTTTTTTTTTTTTTTTGAATGTAGTTATATAGTTAAATTTTTTAAAAAATAGAAAAAGGGTCAAATAAGCCATCGAACTTTAGCTTAAAAGTCAATTAGGTCTTTAAACTTTTTAAATGTGCAATTACACACATCAACAACTCATTTAGATACAATGAAGTCCAAAAACAAGTTAATGACCTGTTATCACAGGTCATTAGGGTTCAGGCCACATTCCGGCGAATTTTTCAACAAAAAAAACGACCAACAATCGACCCAGATTTACCGAAAATTTTACCGATCACTTTTTTTTTTTTTTTTTTTTTGGTCAGAAAATTCGCCAGAAGGTGGGCTGAACTCTAATGACTTGTAATAGCATGTCATTAATTTATTTTTGGGCTTCATTGCACTTAACGGGGTGTTTGGTTGGAAGGAAGGAATTAAGGGGGAAAGAAATTGTAATTCGGTGGGAAAAGAATAAAGTAAGAATTACAATTACATTACTTGGTAGGAATGAATAATGAAAATGGAATAAGTGATATAAAGACTAAAATACCCTGGTGTGTAATAATTTTAATAATAACATTCAAGAACAAATATGTCTTTTCCATCCCTTTCCCTTTGGATGAATTCATTGAATTGCAATTCATAGGGGACCTATGAATTGCAATTCAATGAATTGAGGGAATTGCAATTCCCCCCAACCAAACAATGTAGTTTATCATTTCATTGAATTGCAATTCAATTCCAACCCAATTCATGTCAACCAAACACCCCTAAATAAATTGTCGAGGGGTGTAATTGCACCATTAAAAAGTTGAGGGGCCTAATTGACTTTTAAACTAAAGTTGGAGGGTCTATTTGACCATTTTCCAAAAAAAAAATTTAATTAAACACCTTAGCTCTTTACTTTTATGTAATTTAGTTAATACTTTTTAAAACTCGAGAACTAACGACAACTTGAAAGTCTTTGTTATCGATGATATTCAACTTGTTTAGCATTTGTTGTAATTGTGTTCAAGAAAATGAAGTTTCAAAATATGATTTCTTGATTTGTCAATTCTCTATGTTTTTATCGTGTTTTTCTATTGTCTTCTTCGATTTGATTTTGCGAAAATTTACTTTAATATTCAAGTTTAAGTCTCATTTCAATTCAGGTATAAGTTAGATTGTAGTACTAAAAATAAATAATGGTATATTTCCTAAATGTGGACTTTGATTGTAGCAATATGAATCCGGGATGTGATATGTAAAAAGAAAGAAAAAAAATGAAGTTTTGTCGATTTTAAAATTATTTTTTTTTTTAAATCAAAATAAAATAGCAATTACTCTTTTATCCTTTATATATACGAATTACGAATGGCTACTTGGAACTTGGAAGAACTCTTCTGCTTTTACTGCATTGTTTGAGAAAATGCAGGGGTTTTGGAAGGCTGGTCGGCTAGCTAGGGTTTTGAGGAATCCATCGCCAATTCTGCTCAACTCCGAACGACTTCACTCACCCACTATCCACGCCATTGATGCTTCTCATAGCTCTTCTCTATGGCGCTGCTATCCCACGAACCTTCTTTCCTCCTCCTACTCAGGTTTACGCTCCGCATCTCTCCCTCCCTCTGTATATATGCGTTAGCGTGTGAATCTTTAATTGAAGAAATCAATTTTTTATTTTTGTTGTTGTTGTTGTGAAATCTCAAATGCCGAAGTAGAATGCTTATTAAATCTCAATGGTTAATAGACGTCAGTATAAGTGAAATTTGGGAGCTTGTATTTGCACATGGCTTGTAAAAATTGAAATTGCGTGGGACCATAATTTTTGCCGGAAATATATATATATTTTTTTGTTTTGTTTTGTTTTGTTCTTGTAAAGATTTTTGTGTGGAAATGAAGCAAGGAGTAAAGCGAAAGAAAAATGCTGATAAAATATGAAATCTAATGATAAAACTTCAGTTTTGAATTACAAAACTAGAAGTGTAAGGGAAAAGGATTTGGAGGAAATTTCTGTGCTGCCTTTTATTTGCTTACAATGGGTATTTAAAAACAATGCGGCAAAGAAATGACTAATGGTGATGGGGTTTTTACTTGAAAACATGCTATGGGAATGTCCAAAAAGTATGGCTAGTTGCAACAGAACATGAACATTAAAAGAAACAAAAATAAAGTAAAATTGAAGCCGAGTCCTCATATCTCATTGCTGTACATGTATATGGAATTAGGCTTAGACTGACGTGCAAACCCCTGTGGAAAGCTCTCATCATCTAAAATGTTCCGGTTCTTCTGGATATTGCAGTTTAGGAAAAGAAAAATTAAAGATGTAGAAATTCACATTACTGAAAGGGAAAAATTGTGTGTTGTTTAAACCTGGACAGTTAACTAGTTAAGCTACATATAAATAGATAAATTTTAGATCTTTTTGTGTGTGTGTGTGGTCTACATTTCACATTAGCTTTGTGGTAATTTATTTTTCTTTTATGGACCTTTTTACTCACATTGTTTAGTCATTATATTCTCCATAGCATCTAAGAAGAAATATCTAGCACATAGATTTACTAAAGTTGATATTATGGGCTATCAGGGATTTCTGGAAATCCCACGCAGGTGGAATCAAAACTTCAAAGAGAAGCGTTGTCATCTTCTATATGCCATATGATGCAGAGGGTGTCATATTCTTCTGAAGCAACTGTAGTTGAAAGTGGCTCTACAGGTGATAGTTGTTTTATGAATGGTTTGAGCTCTGTTTCTGGAAGAATAGTTGGCCAAGCTAACTTACATTGCTGTTCTAAATGCAGAAACTGTGAAGGAAATATACGAAAAGATTCTGAAGTCTATTGTGGATAAAAAATCGGCTCCTCCAAATGCTTTTTTGTGGTCACTAATTGAAAAATGTGCAAACCATGATGATATTAAGCTTCTCTTTAACATTTTACAGAGACTTCGAATATTTGTTAGTTATTCTTCCTTACCTGTAAATTGATAAGTGCTCCTATCTTTGATTTTAATTGACCCATTTTGCTGTATTTTATGCATATGTAGAGACTGTCAAATCTACGTATCCATGAAAATTTCAATTGCGCACTCTGTCAGGAAGTTACAAAGGCATGCATACGCATAGGTGCCATTGAGTTTGGTATGAACACTGATATGTTAAGTTCTACTTTTAGCTATGAACTTGAGAACTTTGTTTGAATACTTTTTTCTAGAATCATCATGTCTGCTTTATCATGTGCAGGTAAAAAGGCATTATTTAAGCACAATGTGTATGGATTAAGTCCTAATATTGGATCTGCTCACCATTTATTGGTATGTAAGGATTTTTGCTTCTATGAAGTTTGATGTTATGCTTTCATAAACAAAAGGATACATATATGCATATGCATACATGTGTGTGTGTGTGTGTGTCTGTTTATTTATTGATTGTGGTTGTACCACAAAACTTTCATGCAGAAATTTCTTGTGGTTCTTTATTTGCCAAGTCTGGGTTTTATATGACTGCAGATGTATGCTAAACAGCATAATGATGTTAGTCTCATGGTAGATATTATGAGACTCGTGCAGAAGAATGATTTACCTCTACAGCCAGGAACTGCAGATTTAGTTTTGAGGTATGCAACAATAATGCCAAAAGTCCAACATGCTTGTATCTCTTTACTATTCTTTTGCATAAGTCTTAATTTTTTAGGCATAAAGTTTTGCTAAATCCACACTTATGTGTGGAACAATATCGATGAAGACTCAAGACACCCAAAATGAATAATCCATTTGGATTAATATTGTTTCATATAATATTAAAGCAAATTCATTTAGGTACATAGAAATGCTTGAGACTCATAGTTGTCCTCATTGGATATGGCTATTTGCAGGGTTTGTTATGAAAATGATAAGTGGGAGTTAATGTGTAAGTATGGAAAAAGATTTACCAAGGCAGGAGTAAAGTTGCGTCAGGCTTCATTTGACTTGTGGATGGAATTTGCTGCAAAAATGGGTACCTGCAACCTTCTCAATGCCTATAGTAGTCTACTACTCTACAAGTGTATCACTTAATATGTAGGGGAAATTTATCCATTCTTAACCCTCTTTCATTAAAGGGGGTTGTTGATATGTTCCACTAATATTTTACTATCCTCTGTAGGAGATGTTGATTCTCTTTGGAAAATTGAGAAGATAAGATCAGAATCCATGAAACATCACACAATTTCCAGTGCATTTTCATGTGCTAAGGTAGTGCTTTGCACATCCACTTTTATACCTAATCCAATTGTATTATATGTCCTCTATTCTTGCTTCCCCGTTTTTGATTAAGCAGATTCATAGGGATATATAAATGAATAGGTATATTCATATTCATGACATAAGCAACACATTTGTTATGTATTTCACAGGGTTTGTTGATTGGTCACAAACCTGAAGAAGCTGCTGCAATCATTCAAGTATTTTATGAGGTAGGCAATAATTCCTGAGTGATTTATAGGAAAATTGTTACATCTTGTTCTTCCATGGAATGTAATAAAATAAAAAAGCAACGACTCTTTCTCTCTATCTGCCTCCGTGTCTTTTAGGCTTATAAGTTTAAACAGAGCTAGAGTCTCTTAAATGCTTCACCAACAAATTTCCTTGTGGTTAAAAGTGAATAGTGGTTGAACTTTTTTACTGTTATCTTGTATATTTTTGTTACATATATTTTTACATTACTGTATGCACTTGGCAGAGTTTACCTGACTCGAAGAGGGCAAGTATTGTGGCTGAACTTCAAAAGCTAGCAACTGAGTGGCCTTTGGAAGTTCTAAAGCGTCAAAAGGAGGAGAGCAGAAAGGTAAACCTACCTAATCTGTGATTTGGCAATAGCATTGATATCTCTTTAGCAGACTTAATGGATGTGGTTTATGGAAATGCTTTATCACACCGTTGTGTTCATTAGGAATTGGCTAGCACTCTACAAAATGGTGTTCCTGCCATGATCAATGCACTATCAAGCATAGGCGCAAATGTGAAAGTAAATATGGAAGATCTGAGCAGAGAAGGTGTGTTGTCTTGACCAAGGGAACATTTTGCGGTCATTTGACGTCTCATATTCTATACTTGGTATTGGTATACTGGAGAATCAGCAACTACTAGGAAGCATGCCGCAGTTGACCTCTCTTTGCAAAAGATGCAAACCTTTATAGGCTTCTACTTGACTTAAGAACACTTATTATTAGTTTTATCATTTGAGGCTCTGTATCAATCTTTCAATCTTTTAAAACTTCCAGTTTTGACTCTGAAAGTTTGGTGTTCTAAGGTTAGTAGGAGGTTCAGTGGGTTTACTCAATTCAAACCATGTTTTTCTTCTCAAACTCCAAGTCTGAGAATAATGTCCATTGCATGCATTTTTCCTTCATAAAATGTATGCATAACTCTAATAATAAGGTTTTTTGACTTTTTTTTTCCCTGCATTTTTGGACTGGGTTATAGAAATTGGTGGAAACAGATGCTCAGCTAGTTATTTCAGCATTGTAGTCTAATATATAATCTTCTTTCTGAATTTGAAATTATTATTTATGATATTAAAGAAGCCATGATGCAGTTTAGCGATGTGAGTTTCAATTTTATTAGGAGGTCTACGAATCGGGCCGCCCATGTGTTTGCAAAGAAGACCGTTTCTTTGCCTAACCCGGGGGTGTGGTATGTTGCTCCCTCCATCTTTCGTTCATGTTCTCATGTTGGATTCAATGATTTTATGGTGTGTTTGGAAATCAGAAAAATGACTTCTGAAAAATATTTTTTGAAAAATAAGTTATTTTGTTATTTCTAGTGTTTGGTTGCATTTCAAAAAAGTGTCTTGGTGAGTTTGGTTCATTTTTCGGAAAATGAACAGAAAAGAAAATGGTTAAATACTTTAAACTTTATCTGGTCAACTCTGAAGAAAAAATCAGCTACCAATGACAGTTGCCTGCCATTAGAGAAGGAACGACCAACTGGTTGCCTTCCCATCTTAGAAAAGCTGATCACTGTCACCTTCTCCAGCGAGGGGTGACCAATTGGTTGCCGGGGAGATAAGTCGGGAAAGATGGCTGATACAAAATGTCCGGAAGCGAAGAGAAGAGGCCTGGAAAATGGCTTCCCCCAAAGAAGAGGCTTGGAAAATGACTTCCCTCAATGTTTTCAAGAAAAACATGATGATTTTTCTCTTTGACCAGAATTGATTTTTCATTACTTTAATTTTCGAAGCCTTGCCAAACACTAAAAATCCAAAAAATGATTTACAGAAATCATTTTCTGAAAAATGAGTTTCCAAACACACCCTAAGTTTTTTTTTTTTTTTTTCAAATAACAACAACGTCGTTGGTATATATAGTATGCATATAAGCAAAGTCGTACTAAAATTTGAACTTTTTTATTTAAAAAAAAAAACAAAATTTAGAGTTGTCAAACAACGAAAAAGGAATTGAATATATTCTACCATTTTCATCCATATATATATGGCTCCCAAAACGATATGATGATGTATACAAATCATATATTCTTATTTTCTGTAACAATCATATCTGCACACTGCACCCATCCAAAATAAATTCCAAATATCTGCACTAATCCTTCCGTCTCTACGCACAATTTCACTCCATAATATATTTCAATTTTTTTTTTTTTAAAATCTTTATTCTATTCATTACTATCGTCAGACAAATGACATCAAATGAATGCATAATTTCCTCCTCTAGTGATTATGCTCTGTTTCTAAATTTTGACTACAACGTGACTACAAAATTTAGGCTCCGTTTGAAAAATAATTTTTAAAAATAATTTTTAAAAAATGACTAATTTTCTGAAAATAATTTAAAATTTTAATGTTTGGGGAAAATTATCTTTTTTTTTTTTTTTTTTTTTTTTTTTGTTTAGCTGAAAGTCAACAAATTTCATTTTTTATAGTTCATTTTTCCAAAAATAACATATTATTTGTTATAATAATAATAATAATAATAATAATAATAATAATAATAATAATAATAATAATAATAATGCGCGTTCGCACAGACTTAATTTAATCTAGACCATTAAAAATATTAGATGGATGCACGTGATGTGTTCTCACGTTCTCACCTAGTCACCTAAACACATGTACTCATATGATCTTAAATCTAAATCTCTCTCTCTCTCTCTCTCTCTCTCTCTCTCTCTCTCTCTCTCTCTCTATATATATATATATAGAATCGCACTCAGGTGCGAATGCTTCGCCCAAGAGCGAAATAGGAATGAATTCTGTCCGTCCACGTGTCCAGATCTAATGGATGAGAAACACTGATTTTTTAAAGGAATAATAGTCAAATAGGCCATCGAACTGCACCCGATGAAACAATTAGGCCACTGAACTTAAAAAACCAACAATTAGGTCCCTAAACTAATCAATTTCAAACAATTTTTTCAATTTGAAGGTTTCCAACAGGTCAACAGGTCATCCTTCCAAATTAATTATTTTTTAAAATTTAAATTTTAAAAATTAATTAGTTTTAAATTAAACTTAAAAAAAAAAAACTTGTTCCGGCCCGGCTGGATTCCAGTTTTTTTTTTTTTTTTTTTTTTTTTAAAGTTTAATTTAAAACTAATTTATTTTTTAAAAAATAATTAATTTGGGAGATGACCTGTTGACCTGTTGGAAACCTTCAAATTAGAAGAATTGTTTAAAATTAATTAGTTTAGGGAGCTAATTGTTGGTTTTTTTAGGTTCAATGGCCTAATAGTTTTATCGTGTGCAATTCGATGACCTATTTAACCCTTATTCCTTTTTTAAAAAAGCGCGGTGACATTTTTGTAAATAATTGAACATCGAAGTGCAAGTAAAATGTATTATAAGTGCATATAAAATGTATTATAAGTGCAAGTAAAAAATTTACACTGAGCATCAATACTAAGTGCACCTATAGTTCTAAGTAGTTGCACCTATCAATGGGGGCTATTATATTAAATCCACAAGGATTCTATGTGGCATCAATGACCACCCCTATCATACACTGTTTTACACCCTTAATGGCGGAAGCTTTCGCTTGCAAGGAAGCTTTGTCATGGCTCAGACACCGACGGGAAACTGATATAGACCTCTACACGGATTGTTTGGTACTACAACAATATCTTTCGTCTACTACGCACTCGTTGCGCTCTTATGTAGGCTATGCCATTGATAGCTGCAAAACTAGTATGGCATCTTTTGATTACTGCTTGATTCACTATGTTCCTAGACTAGACAATTATTTAGCGCATACATTAGCTACTTCTGCAATTAATCAGCTCTCTAGTATGTACGCGGACTTAACCCCACCAGACTCTATTTCAGCATATTTCGAATAAATGCCGCACAGGCTCCTTTCAAAAAAAAAAAAAAAGTAGTTGCACCTATAATTCTAAGTAGTTGCACATATAGTTATAAGTAGTTGCACCTAAGTGCATGAATGTTTGCGGGTGGTTTTCAGGGGTATTACTACCCGCTGAACTCAGATCAATGAATGTCAACAAGGCAAAATTACATGCACTTATAGGTGAAAGTAAGTGCACCTATAGTTATAAGTAGTTGCACCTATAGTTATAAATAGTTGCACCTATAGTTATAAGCACACCCAGGTGCATGAATGTTTGATGAAAGTGAATGCTAACAAGGCAAAATTACATGCACTTATAGGTGAAAGTAGGTGCACTTGTAAGTGATTTTACTTGCACTTCGATGTTCAATTATTTAAGAAAATGCCACCGTGTTTTTTTAAGCTATTAGATCTGGACACGTGTCACACACTGATTCGTTCGCATATTCCTTCCTGGACACTTATTCGCACCTTAGTGCATCCATATATATAGGAAGGTTCAAGTGGCGACGGTGTCTTACGGTGCGGCGTCACCAATAGTTCAACAAATATACACCATCAACGTTAGGAAAATACATCATAAAACACACACAAATTAGGTACGCATCACAAAAACACACCATTAGGTGTGAGTAAAAACACCATACAGTGTTCGGAAATACATCATTGGGGGTGGTGAGTTATGGTTTATATTTTTAGGTCTGTTGTGTATTTTTTGTGATTTTTTTTTAATTTAGAATTATGTGTCTACAATGCGTTTATTCAAAAAACATTATTTATTATCAATAAATTAAATAAGAGAAATAATTTCATTAGTTATATTGTCTTTATTTTTCTCCAATATAAATTTTTTTTACATTTAAATTCATCAATTGATTATATTCGCTACATTGTCCCTACAATGTCTTTATTTTTTTTAAAAAATTATTCATTATCAATAAATTAATTAAGAGAAATAATTTTATTAGTTATAGTCTTTATTTTTCTCCAATGTAAAAATTCTATTCATTCAAATTCATCAATGGATTATATTCACTACATTGTCTATATCTTTTTTTGTGCACTATGTTTTCAATTAAATATTGATGATTTTATTGGAACCGGGTATAGGGATACAGAACGAGGGAAGGGCGCTAGGCCCAAAACGATGCGTATAAAAGCCTGAGGTACAGGTCCCAAAACAGTGACCCAAATACAAAGAACGAGGCCCATAGGGTAGGCTATAACTAAATATGCTACTTGCAGAAATCAAACCCAGGTGGCTGGGTTGAGAGTATGAGATCAAGACCACTAGACCGTAGTGCCTGTCGTGTCTGAGTTGCCTTTAGCTAAGGATCCGGGACCCTTATTTATAGCCTGCCCCCTGCCCTCCTAGGCCTCCACGTGCTTTAGTCGCCACTTCATCCTTTTCCGTACGCCAATCTGCACGTTCACCATGCTTCCGAAATTCTCGTGCCCCTTACATGCACCCTCCACCCCGGGCCGCCGGGTGACCCGGCGCTGCCCGCGCCCAGCTGTGCTCGCGACCACCGCCCTCGCGTCCCCGCGCGGGGGCATCCAGCCACGCCCCTGGGCCGCGCGATGGGCGTGGTGTCGCCAGCCGGCGACTCGCCTTGGCCGTGGGCGGTAGCGGCCTCTGCCCTCGCGCCCTCGCATCCACACCGCGCACGCTGACTAACATCTTCCACCATGCACGCCGCACCTACCTCTCCCTCCCCACGCCGCACCTACCTCTCCCTCCCCACGCCGTACCTACCTCCCCCTCACGCCGTACCTACCTCCCGCACCTACCTCCACCCCCTCACGCCGTACCTACCTCCCCCCTCACGCCATACCTACCTCCCCCCTTCCGGTCCATGCTCTTCACCCCGGCCCACCATGCGTGCTTGTCTTCCGAGCTCAATAAGACTTGGGCCAACTTCCTTCTTTCACCACCCCCAAACTTTCCCAATAAAATGGACGCCCTAGGTCCCATATCCCCATCAAATATCAAAGTTATAATACAAAATAATGCTATATATTTATTTACCAAGTATTTTATTAATACCATGAAAAAACTAAAAAAAAAAAATAATTAATAAAGCCAATCATATTAACTACTTGATGGATTCGTTGGCAAAGAGAGTATTCAAATCACACAACAAATTGAAGTGAGAACTATCTCGCAATGTCCTTGTTTTATATTAGCAGATTTGACCAGTGAATTATATCAACGGTTGGTAAAAAGATATTTGAAAAAATTAGCTGTTTAGATTAACATGTAAAATGACTTAATGATATATATAATAATAATAATAATAATAATAATAATAATAATAATAATAATTATTATTATTATTATTATTATTATTATTGTTATTATTATTATCTTAAAAAATAAAAAAATCTAAAAAAATCTAATTAAACTAATCATATTAACTATTTGAGGGATTTATTGACAAAAAGAGTATTCAAATCACACAATAAATTGAAGTGGGAAACTAACTCGTAATGTCCTTGTTTGGCAATCAGTAGTTAACTCTTCAATATTAGTATATATTTAGTGTGTGTTTGGTTGATAGGTTTTGCCCATAGGAATGAGTATGAAAGTGATTGTTATTGTTTGGTTGATAGGTTTTTAGAACACTACTATGGGTTTCGAATGCCCCATCAATTGAAAAACTCATACCCAAATAAAATAAGAGTTTCATTCCCTTATTCATTATCAAGCACTATTATTAGTAACTAGGGGTGGGAATAGGCTAGGCCGGGCTAGACTTTTAAAATTTAGGCCTAGGCCTGTTAGAAAATATAAAGCCTAGGCCTGGGCCTGGGCCTGTATATAGGCTTTTTTTTAGGCTCAAGCCTGGGCCTACAGTAAGCCTGGCCTGGCCTGAAGCCTTTTTAAAAGCCTATTTAATAAATAGGCTTTTAAAAAGGCTTCAAAGTAGGTTCTAAATAGGCTTTGAGCCTATTTAAATAGGCTCAAAGCCTATTTAAAGCCTACATTTTAATATTTACCTGTAAATAATGATCATATTATTAAATTACATCAACCAATAATCATGAATGACAAAACCAAATTCATATTTCATAATAAAATTTCCAACAAGACAAGTTTAATAAATAAGAGTTCATAATACAAAAACCAAGTCCTTAATACAAAAGTCATATCACAAGTTTAACAACAACAGAAATTATAAGCCCACAATACAAACATACAAACATTATACTTAATAATATTCAAACATAAAATGAAAAAGTCATGGCTTCAACATAATCTCCTCTTGTCCAGAATTCTCCTACACAATAAAAAAAATGAGAATAAATAATGAAGTCCATTATAAGTTCAAGTGCTCATAATTCATAAATCATAAATATATTAAAATAATAAGTGGTAATATATAATAATATAAAATATTAAAGTAATAAGTAGATTCTTACCTTTGATTTTTTCTTCAGCCCATACTTGTTACGAAGCCAATCCCCACCACAAATAGGAGCTTCAATAGATTGCTCATTTAAGCTAGCACGATATTCATCAATCACCCTTCCCCCAGCACTAAATGTAGATTCAGATGCCACACTTGAAATAGGAACAGCTAGTATATTAGAAGCCATCTTTGATAAAACTTTAAACTTTGGACTATTATTTTTCCACCACGCCAAGGCACAAAAGGGTGAAGAAGAAGAAGGAATAAAAAGATTTTCCTCAAGATAAGTCTCCAACTCTGATTTCGTAAGAGGAATTGATTGACTTTGGTATACCATACTCAATAATTCTTGCATCCCTTTATCCATTTTTTGTCCACCATCAACCGGTGTGCTGATTTCAACATTGACTTCACTATGTCCACTCGTAGAAGAAGCATCTTGATTATACAAGTTCACATAATCAAGATATAATTCTTCTAATGCCCTTTTCACCTTCTCCACATTCTTTTCAACATCACTTGGTGTTTTATACAATAAGGGAAAAGTTATCTTAACACCATTTAATTTCATCCTTGGATCTAAAACACATGCAATAGACATTAGCAAATTACACTCTACCATTAGCAAGTTCAATTTCTTCAAAATCATTCCATACCGGTGATGTTTTTTTCCGCTTTTTTGTTATGATTGAATCATCAGCAACCGATTCAACCCTATTAACTTCTTCAGAATTGTTACTTTGAATTGGTTGACTTGAAGAAATTGATGGAGCTGTAGTTGTAACTTGCACATTAACTTCTTCAGGAATAGATTCATTTGTATTGTTACTTGTCATCCTATATAATTTTATAAATATTTTACCATCAATACACAAACAAAGTAACATCTAGTATCCATCTAATATTAAATATTATAAACAACTAAACATGCAGAAGAAGTCTTAGAAACTTTGCAATGAGAGGTCATAAATAAAGCCATGCAGAAATAACAAAAACAACATAAAGAAAGAAAATTAGTATAGTAATTACTCAACAAAACTAATTAGCAGAAAATTACTACAGACATAATTAGCATAAACAAAAGAAAATTACTAGCAGAAACTAATTAGCATAAACAAAGAAAATTAATAAAGACATATGTATACAGTAAAGTAAACTAATTACTAAACTAAACTAATTAACAGAAAATTAGTAATTACTAAACAAAAAAGATCAGATTTTCAAAAAACTAAACTAATTACTAAACACTAACCTAATTAGCATAAACAAAGAAAATTAATAAAGACACATGTATACAGTAAACTAAACTAATTAGCAAAAAATTAATAATTACTAAACTAAAAAGATTAGATTTTACTAAACTAAACTAATTAGCAGAAAATTACTAAACACATAATTAGCATAAACAAAGAAAATTAATAAAGACATATGTATACAGTAAAGTAAACTAATTACTAAACTAAACTAATTAACAGAAAATTAGTAATTACTAAACTAAAAAGATCAGATTTTCAAAAAACTAAACTAATTACTAAACACTAACCTAATTAGCATAAACAAAGAAAATTAATAAAGACACATGTATACAGTAAACTAAACTAATTAGCAGAAAATTAGTAATTACTAAACTAAAAAGATTAGATTTTACTAAACTAAACTAATTAGCAGAAAATTACTAAACACATAATTAGCATAAACAAAACTAAATTACTAGCAGAAAGTCAGAAACTAATTACCAAACACTAATTCAAAAAACTAAACTAATTACTAAACACTAACCTAATTAACATAAACAAAGAGATGAAAGAATACAATATACAGTAAACTAAACTACTAACTCAACACTAACCTAATTACCATAAACAAAGAATATAGTATACAGTAAACTAAACTACTTTGCAGAAAATTAGTAATTAATTACTAAACTAATTACTAAACAGTAAACACTAACCTCCATCTTTAGTTTATATTACTAAACAAGTAAGCAAAACTAAACTAATGGCAGAAAATAATAGTAGAAAACTACACTAACCTCTTTAATTTCTAGCCCGTCGTAGCCAAGTTGAATAGCAGAAGAGCAGTTGTCCTCTCCACTCGTCTCTCGAAGCCTCGCCGCTCACAGCCTCCGCGTCACTGATGTTTATCGCAAGATTCGCAACTTCCGCGTCGGCAATTTGGGGAAGACAGTAAGATACAACAATTCGACAAAGCCACAACTCCCACAAGACTGCTAGGGTTATCTGACTTTATACTTATATATATATACTGGGTTATACTATAATTATTAAAAAATATTAGTTATAAAATATAATATAAAATAATTAAATATATATTATATATATATATATATATATATATATATATATATATATATATATATATATATATATATATATATTATAATAATTATATATATAAACAGGCCAGGCCTGCAGGCTCGTAGGCCAGGCTTTCGTATATAGGCCTGGGCCTATTTAACTAAATAGGCTATTTAATAGGTCTAGGCCTGGCCTTTTAACTAAACAGGCCAGGCCCTAAACAGGCCAGGCCATAGGCCCCTGTGTAGGGGCCTGGCCTATTCCCACCCCTATTAGTAACCATTCTCATTCCACCCTACTACCAAACATGTTAAATACTTTCACCAAAACCCATTACCATAACCATGTATTTGATACCCATTCCGATTCCGATTCTCATGTGCGAACCAAACACACCCTTAATATTTTATTTGCTCTCCCTTATGTCCCGTATTTGGTTTCAACCATACCTATACAATTATTTTATTGACAATTATAATCAATCTTGACTATATTATCTTGCATTTGTAAACTTAGAATTACCTATTTAAATACGCAAATTCAACATTCAATTATCTATGCATGAACAATTTCAATATAATCTTGCCTTGATATACTTTAAAGTACTTATTTAGAAAAAAATATTGGACATTATCCCAATCGCGTAATGCGCGTAAAAAACGTAACTAGTATGTATATGTGTCTGTTGTACATTTTATCTCCATTAAGTTACAAGCTAATTACTAAGTATTGTAATTAATATAGTTCATTGTACTTATATATAAAAAAAGAATTAGTAATAAAGCCAAATTTATTAATAGCACATACAAAATAAAGGGGGAAAATACCCTCAACAGCTTGCAATACAAAAAAGAAGCCGCAGCAGTGGTACAACACATTATTCATCATTACTTATATATCATTGCTCCATATCTATAGAGTTAGGAAAATTGGAGCAATAACTATATATATGGGTGAAATAGCTATTTTAGTTCACCAAGAACAATATCTGCCACCAATATATTATTTAATAAAGTGGCAAATTACGTCTTGACTAAACTCGTCATAACTTAGGAATTAAAGGTGGTCAAAAATATAACCCAATAACTATTAGGTTTGTACCACAGGTATAAGAGCACCAAAAATGCAATATTTTCAAGTATTAATTAAACCCATAATGCTCCTGCTTTCTTAAGCATTGGCTTCAAAGATCTCTGGAGATGAAGGGTCATGACCTCACTCTCTCCCCCCACCAACTGGCCGCCGATGAACACCGCCGGAACAGTAGGGTTGCAGCCGAGCGCCACCAGCGCTTGTTCTACATCCCGGCCCCGGGGAATCTGGTCCAGCTCGTGCACCGCCGGATAAACCCCAAGGTCACTAAACAGCGACTTGATGGAGTGGCTCATGCAACAATAGCTCTTGCTGAAGATCACCGCCGGCTTCTCCGCCACCATTCTCCTTACTCTCTCCATCTATTCGGGCTCACTCAAGTCTGGGTACCTGTCTGATCTATTCGTGTTCGCTTAGGTTTGGTGGGAATGGTGGCCGGCAAGAACCCATATTTATAGCGTGATTTGGTACGATATTTTGGTTGGTTGTGGTTTTACATACGTAAGACGTGTGTTTTTTGGGGGTACATACGTAAGATATATCATTACTCATTAGTTGATGTGATGATAGTGATTGGTGTGATGCAGATCGCCACAAACACATACAGCTAGTAAAAATGGAGAGAGAGAGAGAGAGAGAGAGAGAAGAAAAAGGTGTTTTGTAGGTAGCTAGCATGCATGCGATAACGATTCTCTGCATACGGGAATATAATGGAGAATTGTCCATTATTGGTACGACTCCCTTTTTGCATATATTGTAGTGATTGGGAGAAAATTTCAATTTTGGTCATATGACTATATAGGTTTTGTTAATTTTAGCACCTGATTTTTGAAAGTGTTAATTTAGTACCTTGAGTATGTAATTTTTGTCAATTTTGGTCACTCTGACCAAATTACCGGTCAAATTTCGCCGGGAAAAAGACGATTTTACCATAATTCAAAAGACGATTTTGCCCCTCAAATTATAGACTAAATGAAGGATTAAGTTTTTCCAGCGAAATTTGATCGGAAATTTAATCGGAGTGACCAAAATTGATAAAAATTGCATAGTCAAGGTACTAAATTGACACTTTTGAAAGTCGGGTGCTGAAATTAACAAAGCCCCTATAGTCATATGACCAAAATTGAAATTTCCTCTAGTGTTTGGTAACATAGTTAGTTTAACAATTAATTTTGATGTATTTATTCATTATTAGCTCTTTTTTTTTTTTTTTTTGAAAATTCATTATTAGCTCTTTGATTTAGTTAAATCGTCAAATATAAGTGTTTGATTAATTAGTTTTTTGTAACAATTTATTGTTTCAAAACATTAAAATTCAAAAAATTGTTCGATCATCTTTTTGAGAAAGTTATTTTGCATGTAATCAACTATCAACTAATAACTAGGGGTGTTCATTCGGTTAACCGAACCGAATTTATTTTTGCTTTAACCGTTAACCGAACCGAAATTTACTCTACCGATTTAACCGAACTGAACTTTTTTTCGGTTAATCGGTCGGTTAACCGAAATTTTTCCCCCTAAAATTGAAAATCCTTAAAATAACTACTAAAATAATAAATCCAATTAAAATACATATTCATAGTCCAAACCATAAATTAATGTCTTCATAAACATACAAAAACAATATCATAAGTCCATAATCCATAGTCCAAACCATAATATATTATATATTATATATATATTCCAAAATTCGGTTAACCGTTCGGTTAATTCGGTTAACCGACACTTTCGAACCGAATTAACCGTTAACCGAATTTTGGGAAAACCTTTAACCATTCACCGAACCGAAATATTTCGGTTCGAAAACGGTTAACCAATTGAAGCATGTGCTCCATCTCAACTAAAAGCCTAAGCTGATAGTTGGATTGCACGTTAATGGCTATATGCTCACACGCCCCCTCACGTGTACGGTGGATTCCAACCAACACGTGGACCGATAAACCGTTGTCGCTTATGAGTGACGTTGAGATTCGAACCCATGACCTTTGGTCTGGCTCTAATACCAAATTGAAGCATGTGCTCCATCTCAACTAAAAGCCTAAGCTGATAGTTGGATTGCACGTTAATGGCTATATGCTCACATAACCGAATTTCGTCGGTTCGGTCGGTTAACCGAAATTTCTCCGAAATTTGCACACCCCTACTAATAACTAATTTACCAAACATCTTTCAACAATCAGCTAATACTATCAAATAGTCAAACACACTAACTCAAACATCTAACAAATATTTATCAAACACCCACTATATATCTTCAGCCATAACTCTATCTTGTATTTTTTATTTAAAAAATGGTACTTTTAGTCAATCAAATATATGTGTTATTTGATTTATATTTAGAACAACCTCAATAATGATAGTTTTTTTTTTTTTTTTTTAAATGATTTTTATAGTGACAATTAAGAGAGGGGAAAGAGAGAAGAGGGAAAAAAGGAAAGAAAGAAAAAAAGAATTAACAATTTTTTTTAAAAAATACAATAGTATTTACACGTCCAGTTGGTGCATGCAGCCGGGCATGACAGGTGCACTTGATTCGCACATGCAAATACTTTTAAATTTTTATTACCAATTAATGAGTTTCACAAAAGAAAAAAAATTAATTTGCACGAGAAAAACCCACCTAAAATTTTTATCTCCCATCCGTGAAAAAATTACTCACAAATTTTTAATTTTTTTTTTTTCTGAAAGAACCACCCAAAATCCATTGATGGGCCGAGGTTGCTCTTAGTTTATAAATTCTTTAAGGTTGTGGTGAATTTAGTCTAAAGTGATGAAACATTTAATTTTGACGGGATAGAGATATAGAAAAAGTGTGGGAGAAGAATACATTATATTTATAATGAAACTCAGGCGAGTTTAGATAGTCCATATATTACTCATTTTTTTTTTTTTGAAAATCCATATATTACTCATTTAAATGTTAAATTTGTTATAAATATATTCGATGAAGATTTATTTGTAAAGGACATAATGGATGATTTTATGACTCATTATGTTTATTTATGTCTTTTTGTATTAGTTATATATGGAAGTGTATTTCATGTATATCAGACAACCAATGATGAAAAAAAAATTGATGATTCTCCCTAGCTTATCTCTTTATTCTGATTTTCTTTTTTAATGAGGCGACTAATACAATTTATATTTTTACATATATCATGTACTCTTTTCTTCTACTAAGTTTTTTCCCATGTGATTTTCCTAGTAAAGTTTTTAATGAGTCATGAATATATTTTTTATTGTACTCTTTTCTTATCTAGGTTTTTTCCATAGAGTTTTTCTAGCAAGTTTGTATCAAAGCAAGATTGTAGACAAATAATGTCAAAGGGAGAGTGTTATAAATATATTCAATGGACATTTATTTGTAACAGACATAACAGATAATTTTATGGCTCGTTATGTTTATTTATGTCCTTTTGTATTAGTTATATATAGAAGTGTACTTCATGTATATCAGATAGCAGATGATGAAAAAAATTTGATGATTCTCCCTTGATCTCTTTATTCTGATTTTCTTTTTAACAACATTTTAAAAACTCTAGCTTTTTAAGATTTTTTTTTGGTAAATTATTTTCTCCTTCTAAGTTCACATTTTAATGTGATGATAAAACTCTTTATTTTTATTGGTTGTCCATGAATTGATTGACTTCACGACAAGTGAAAAAAATTTACTTAATATTCAAATAGAATTATGATGAGTGTGTAACATTTACTTGATTGGGTGTGTAATATTTACTCGATTTATAATTTTTTTCTCCTTACTAAAATTAATATCTTTTGTTTAGAGAGTGTCAAATTGAATACTTATAGAAGAACGTTGCCAAATTTTCAAAAAAAATACGTTTAAAAGGTTGGACTTTGAGTATTTATTAGTCGAAATTAATGTTTTCGTCACCTCATGGACAAATTTCGTCACAAACTTGATAACTTAAAGATTAAATATAATTACATGTATAATTTAGGGATTACATTGATTATTTAATTGCCTACTATTTAATGTTCAAAATTGTCATTTCCCCCTTATATCGCATCCCAATATATCTGATAATAACATTAATTTAAATGAATTTTGAATCAAACTATTACCAAATTATATAAATTTTCATATGGTATAAAGTACCCCACGATTATAAAAGTAAGCTGAATTGATAAATATCACACTATAAAATTTAACTCCTATTAAGAAGAAAGCTTGACCTAAACCTCTCCTACCTAAAACTTTGCGTTTATCCAACATTTTGGAATAATTCTTTCTCAATCTCAAAAAGAATATTGACATTTTCGTTTTAGTATATTTTATATGATAGATTTTAGTTTAGTAATATAATATGTTTGTGGATGTAAAGTAAAACTTGTTGGAAAAATAGCGTAAAATGACATATTAAGTGGCTAATGTGTTTTGTCCGTGCTCTAGTTCGACGAGTTCGTTTGTTTGGGTGCACAAACGTTGAACCGTTGTACGTTTTATCCTGAGAAACCTAGGTCACAACGCTCCTAGCACTTTTGGGAGGTGACAAATAAGGTTTTAAGGAAAGACAGACACTTTGCCTAACTCGTACTTTCTTTCTTTCTTCTTCTTCTTTCTTGTTTTGGATTATGCTCTAAGCAAAAATTCGTTCTTTCTTGTTGATTTGGAATTATAATCTAAGGATTATATTTTCTTTTTGGTTGATATATATTGGTATATCTTTTTTCGTAGATATACATGTATACATAACCGTTGGGTCCGTTTTATATATATTTGTGGGTGTGTGTGTGTATATATATATATATATATATATATATATATATATATATATATATATATATATATATATATATATATATATATATATATATATATATATATATATATATATATATATATATTTTGGTTCCTGTGAGGTCATGTCTTCCCGTGCGGTCAGTGCGGCATACACCATTAGGTATGTTTAAATGCACCATACAGTGTTCGAAAATACACCAGAATGAAATGTCAAAAAATACACCACACAACAAAAAATACACCACACATAATGGTGTATTTATGAACACTGTGTGGTGCATTTTTGCATACCTAATGGTGTATGCCGCACTGACCGCACGGGAAGACATGACCTCACAGGAACCTGACCATATATATATATATATATATATATATATATATATATATATATATATATATATATATATATATATATATATATATATATATATATATATATATATATATTTCGGATATATATCTAATAATATTTTATATATATTTCGTGTGTATATATATAAATATTATTTTACGGATATTAAATCGATTTTGGTTCATTATCACCAACAATCTTAAAACCTTATCATTTTTTATAATGAACAAATCGGTGGAGTCCAAGAGTATTGGATCCGTGAATGTTGCCGGATGTGCACATTCAAATGGTCAGAACGGCAACAATGTTGCACATTCCGTGATGCCAGTTGATGGCAGCAACGTTGGAAATGACTGTTAGCATTTGGGTTAATTAGAGGATATAACTATTAGTTGATAACATTAACTGATTGTAAAAATGTGTTTGATAAATTAGATGTTAGCTGATAACTGTTTGGTATAATTTTTTTTTTCTCAAAAAGCTAATTGACAAAGTTGCTTTGAGTAGCTTTTTGAATTTTAACATTTTGGAGTACAAAAAGCTAATTAACCAAACACTTATATTGATTTTTAAACCAAGTCAAACAACTAATAGTAGTTAAATAAGTCAAAATTAACCTATATGCTAACTATTTTACCAAATAGAACTTATATCTTCTAATTAACCCAATCAGCTAATAGGTAACAGTCATTTATCCGCCTTGATTTATTTTGACAAAATATACATTAAAGTGCGGTTATATTCAAATATAATGGGTTCATTTTTAAAGATAACTATTACTACTACTTACCAATGATATGTGTTTCAAGTGAAAAGGATTTGAATTCTCTCAAGTAAAGTCAATTTTGAATTCAAATCTTATAAATAAAATAAGTATTGAGAATTGCTTGATTCGATAAAAATTGAAATTCTAAGGAATTATGATATTAAAAGATATACAGCTAAGGGTTGGATGAGAGCAATATAATTATGATTACGATTTATGGATGAAACATTCTATATGGGAGGCACCTTTCCAAAAAGGCATCTGATCTGCTGAGTTGGAATTATCCAATTGGGAAACTTTATTTTGTCTTGGAATAAAAAGGATTGGCATCTAATTCACTAAGGCCCAAAGTGCAAAAGGCAGCAAGCTAAGAGAAAGAATGCAAATTTGTATGTAATTCCACCACACATATCATCCCATTGCTTGCCCACTCCTATTCTCTATTCTCTAAACGCACTTTACCAAAGTCTTTTTGTTTTCTAAGCTAGCTTGGCACCTCAGCTCATATCTCTTTTCTTATTTTGTACTAGCTATATGCAAACATGCATTTTTTTTTTTTTTGGATATCATGAATGTACATTATAATTTATGTGATACAATTAATTAATAGTTGGAGATTTGAAGAGTCAAGTCTAATATCTTAATATCGGAGTATGACGCTAGCTATTACGTAAATATAAGAAAATAAAATTACACATTCGCTACTAGCTATAACCCCTGATATAGCAATATAATAATAATCACCTAATAATTAGTATCAGAGCAGGTAATGACTTTTAAGTCCAACATCATGCCAAACAAGTATTTATTAGTGTCAAACTTGCATCTTGTATTCTTAATGATCATCATAAGTGAGATTTGTTTTTGTTTCGGCACATTTAAACACACAATTCAACTATATATATATATATATATATATATATATATATATATATATATATATATATATATATATAAAAGAATTCACACTCATTCTTATATGTTTGTTCTTAATTGTAGTGGATTAGAGCTGTTGATCTTCTAAATGGATGGCTATAAGAAGAGTTTTTAATTAGTTTTTTCATTGACACAAATTCTAATATGATCGATTCTAAAACAAGGAGAAATAAAAAGAGAAAATTGGGATGACATTATATCTCAAATTTTAAAGAGCACCATGAACAACTACAAAGTGCACCCTAAGTAAAACTCTAGTATAGAGTGCATGCGATAACATGTAGTATATGTCCACTTAATATCTGCGACTCTAAAAGTGTGCATCCAATGATATGTAAAAGTGTATTTCATTTTCACATATCATTATGTGCACTTTGTAATATTACTCAATGTATTTTGTAAATTTTGTTTAAGTACACTACAATTAAAATTTGAGATATTTGTTAAAATATCACAATATTTTTTTTTTCTCTATTTTAGGATTGTTGATTTTTCCAAAGTTGGATGAGTATTTCATTTCTTCTAAACACCAATTCTCACATGATCAACCCCCATGCATTTCCACTCCCTTAGAAACAGAAATACACATAGAGATTTATTTTCAGGTGAGAACATTTCTTAATTAACTGAGAACATGCGAACTTCTTAGTAATGTACGGTAAGTTATACATGAATGCGCAATAACTACTTCAGTTTTGTGACTATTACATGAATACACAGTGAACTCATGTAGTAATTACTGGGCATTATTCATGTAGTAATTTAAGTGCATTCACGTAGTAGTTTTGGTGCATTCAAGTAGTAGATGCAATGCATTTATGTAGTAGTCACGGAGCTGGAGTAGTTATTTTACATTCATGAAGAACTTAGCGTGCATTACTGAAGAATTCCACATATTACATTACTGAAGAATTCCGCATGTTGTCAACAGCTACATATTATTATTATTATGATTATTATTATTCTCTATATATACCATCCACCCTTGCGGCTTCTCGATGGTTAGCAATTGAATTGGAATATTGATATCTTGGTCGTGTTGATATATGGTCACGTAACATAAAAAGTGTGTCCATGTTAATTGTATGAGTCTCAAACTATATATTCTTTGTTTACTTTTCTTAGCTTGCTCCATTCTGATTCATATATAGATCTATATTATATTCTAGCACTCACCAATATATCGTGGATCAGGTCCATATTTTATCGTGGATACTAATCTAAAACAATATCATTTTGCTTAAATTCATTATTACTTACCTTTGTTAGTATGTACATAATTTGTTAACGACAAACACATAAATTTATATATGTAAGCGCATAATATGCTATTTAGAAATTTTCTCAAGTTGGGCGACCTATAACATAAAATATTCATGGCATATTTACTTCAGAAAACTATTCTCTATTTTTTGTTTTCTAATTTTAAAGTTTTCATTCTCCGTGTTTTTTTATTTTTGTTTTGTTTTGTTAGAAAACTTGTTTACTAACAAGTTTCTTAATTTTTTTTTTAGATTAACATTATAAAATTAACAAAAAATTAGGTGTGAGTGATTTTTAGACCTTATATTTAAAATATCTTAATATGTTTGGTTTAAATGAATTAAGTATAACATTTTACTTTTAAATCTAATATATGTAAGATTTTTACATTTTATATCCGAACCAAATTTATATCAGTATATAACATAACTTAAAATATATGAACCAATAACTTATTATGTTCATCTAAAATTTAGTTTAGATAATGTTACATTTTTGAGCTAATATTTAAAATATTATTAGATATATTCATTTGTGTGTGTGTGTGTGTGTATATATATATATATATATATATATATATATATATATATATATATATATATATATATATATATTACTGTGAAGTCTAATATATGTAAAATTAAAAATCTGATATCTGGAACAAAATTATATTATGATATAACATAACTGAAAATATCCAAACTAATTAATAATATATTGATGAGTTCAATCAAAATCTAAAACTTGGTGCATGTAGATTATTTCAAGCAATTTTTAAGTGTGCTAATATGAATAATGTCTAACTTTAAGCGTAAACAAATAAGTTATGTGTATATAAGTAAATGCGGGTAGGAAAGGTAGAAGATGGTGATAAGTAAAAAAAAAAAGATGATAATGAATATAATCATAGTAATGAATGAATAAATATGTAAGTAAATAATAATAATGGTTAGAATGTGGTTATAGTGATATATAATAGATGATATAGATTTTGTTTTCTATTTATCAAATAATTTTTAAAAGTTCTCTAGTTTTCTAGAAAAATGAAAACTGTTTCCCCTTTTTAAAATGAAAAAATATGCTAGTAAACACATTTTATGCATTAATGAATTCTCCAATTCTTTAGTATTTAAAAAATTGGAGAAATTCTCCAGTTAATAAACGAGCCCTCAAAGTTGTGTGAAGAGAACAATTTAACCTCTTCACCTCTACTACCTAATTAAGTAACTACATACCTTGCCATCAACCTAACTCATCATTTGATAATTTGTATCTATATTACTTATATGTAACCATTTACTTTATATACACACAAAGGGGAGGCTAAAGGGAATGTGGGTGGGGGATGGGGAGCAATTGCTCCCATTGACACCCCACCCCCCACCCCCCAACCCCCGCCCTCCCTATCCCCCGCCCTCTTCCTGAATTTGCCCCTGATTCTAATCATACTATAAGTTTATTTTATGTGAACTCTAAGTAAATAAATTTAAAGCTTGAAATTTATAAATTAATTGAGTACGATAATATATACCTTTTGAATTTAATGTATTGAGTTTATGAATTTATATTATTGCGTTTATGCAATTGTCTAAACTTGTTGTATTGGCTTAGTAATCTTATTCTTCGTTTTTTAATGCAATTATGAGGTTGTATTCAATTATCATTTTAATGTAGTTTTGAATCAACATTTGACATATAATCATGATTATGATATATTTTTAAATTATATTATTTAGTTGAAAATTAACAATTTTTTATTATGAGTTTAATGTATTGATTTTATGAACTTATAGTTAAAAAAGTACTCTGCATATATCTACAATTAACAGATTATGTACATTTAATTAATAAATTATATACATACAACACCAAAGCTATTTTTGATTGAGCATAAAATAACATGCCACAAGGACAATTTCTAAAAACTATGAATTCATAGTTTTTGGACTAAGCAATGTGAACCCTGGTCCACGATATACCAACCGGTTAGTGCTCTAAATTTATATATTAGACTCTTCTACGTAACTAGAATAGTATTTGTCTTTGTTGACTCAAAGTATTTTGTCAAAGTTATGTGCAAAAAGAATTCCAGTTCTATAAATGAATATCAGTACTAAGAGGAATAATTATTGATGAATACTAGTTCTAAAGGGATTTGTTGATGAAGATTTTCTAGTTCTATTTTGATTAGGAATAGTTTGTTATTCACGAATCTGTTAGGAATAGCTACTATAAATAGGGGATGTCCTTTATTGTAGAACTCAAGCTTTCAAGATCTAATTGTGAGGTACGAGAGTCTTTGAGAATAGGATACTAAATTCCCCTAGAAAGTAGTACATGTGTTTAGGTTTCAATAGTTTGGTAGGAAAGATCATTCTATTGTGTAATCTCAGGTTCCAAACAGTGTACTTTAAATATTGAGCTTTTAGTGGATTTAAGCAAGTTCTCAAATTGAGAAGTGCCTTGCAGATTAGGGTTGTTTGCCCGAACTGCGTTACAGATTGTTTGTGTTACTTCTTTAGTTTTGGTGCTGCGCTTTACAAATTTTCAATTGGTATCAGAGCCAAACTGCTTAAATTATTAGCAGGATCCTAATAGAGTTTCCCAGAGAAGGGCTGTCAAGCACCAGGCCCCCTGCTCTCGTTGGTACAAATTTCTCCTACTGGAAAGCTAGAATGAAAATCTATATTTTGGCACAAGGAGAAGGAGTTTGGGAAGCCGTTGAGAAAGAATGGAAGAATCCAGTTGATGATAAAGGTAATCAAAAACCTAAAACAGAATGGAATGAAGAAGAGCGAAGGGAATATAATTACAATTCAAAAGCAATGAATGCTATTTATGGAGCGGTAAGTGAAGATACTTTCAAACTAATCGCTACCACTGGCATAGCTAAAATTGCATGGGATATACTATGCGATCATCACGAAGGAAATACTTCTGTTAAGCAATCCAAGCTGCAAATGATACAAACACAGTTTGAGAATTTAAAAATGGAAGAAGATGAAGATATCTCACAGTTTAGTGCAAGAGTTTTAGGGATTGCTGGAGATGCGTTTAACCTAGGCGAACCTATTCCTGAACCTAGGCTCGTCAAAAAGGTTCTACGTTCCCTACCTGAGAGATTTATGATAAAGGTTACAGCCATCCAAGAAAACAAAGATCTAAACACCTACAAACTCAGTGATCTAATGGGAAATCTTCAAACATATGAGCTTGAGATACTGCAAAAAGGGAAAAATAATGACAAAGGAATTGCGCTCCAATCAAAGCAGAAAGAGAGTCCAGAAATTGATACTGAAACCATGGAACAATCAATTGCTCTCCTAACAAAGAATTTCAACAGAGTACTCAAAAAATTCAACAAATTTAGAAGCAAAAGTGCTTCAATCAATCAAGGGAACTTCCCTACTGGACAAAATCAATCTATTTCAAAAGGAAGGGAGAGTCTAAAACCTGAAGGAATTCAATGCTACGAGTGCAAAGGGTTTGGACACATCCAGTCAGAATGTCCAACATATTTTAAAAGGAAGAACAAAACATATGTGGCAACAATAAGCGATGACTCAGATAGTGAAGAGGACACCAACACTAATTTCGTAGCATTCACCGCAAATCATGAGAACGACAACGGAAACGAAAATGATATGCAAGAACTGCTAGAGTCATATACCCAATTGTATGCTAAATGGGAACAAATCATCAAAGTGAATCTAGAGCTCATGCAAGAAAATCAGTTTCTAAAAGGTGAAAAAGAGAGAGAAGAAAAGCGCCTCAAAGAAACTCAAAATGAATTATTAGAATCTAAAAACAGAGAGGCCAAACTGTTACAAGAAATCAAGACACTAGATGGAAGGCCTAGATCTCCAAATCCAGCGTCCAGTGAAAGCCACTCTTCTGAAAATCCTGAGGTGTCACAACATCACTTTCAACACCGAAGGAGAATCAGATGTTATTACTGCCACAAATTGGGACACATAAAGGCGTATTGCTTCAAAAGACAAAATGATCTCTATTACAGACAAAACAACAGAGATTGGGCAATACAAAGCAAAAATAACAACAAGAAAGTATGGGTAAGAAAGGAACAAACACAAGATGTTGTGTATACCTCAGAAACAAGCCAAGAACAAAGTGTTTGGTATTTTGACAGCGGATGTTCAAGACATATGACAGGAAATC
Organism: Ipomoea nil; assembly: GCF_001879475.1. NCBI lineage: Eukaryota > Viridiplantae > Streptophyta > Magnoliopsida > Solanales > Convolvulaceae > Ipomoea > Ipomoea nil. Next base: position 406,201 of record NW_017617107.1, on the reverse strand, counting down.
CACATTATCTTGAGAATATCCAGTACAAAAATGAAGGGCATGTCACTTTTGGAGATGGAGGAAAAGGACAGATTATCGCAAGTGGCACTTTGAATGTCCATGGACTGCCCAGATTACCAAGAGTCTTTTTGGTACAAGGACTCAAAGCAAACCTTATCAGTATAAGTCAACTGTGTGATGATGAACTCAAAGTAGAATTTTCCAAAGAGAATTGTAAAGTCTACAACCAAAAACATGAATGTGTTATGATGGGGAAAAGATCATCTGATAAAAGCTACACATGGGATGGTGATCTAACCTGTCATTAATCTACCATCAATCAAACACCACTGTGACATCAACTAAGGGGGAGAAAGACAGAGACCAAGGTGTTTGCCAAAAATTTGACAAAGGGGGAGAATGTTGACTCAAAGTATTTTGTCAAAGTTATGTGCAAAAAGAATTCCAGTTCTATAAATGAATATCAGTACTAAGAGGAATAGTTATTGATGAATACTAGTTCTAAGGGGATTTGTTGTTGAAGATTTTCTAGTTCTATTTTGATTAGGAATAGTTTGTTATTCACGAATCTGTTAGGAATAGCTACTATAAATAGGGGATGTCCTTTATTGTAGAACTCAAGCTTTCAAGATCTAATTGTGAGGTACTTGAGTCTTTGAGAATAGGATACTAAATTCCCCTAGAAAGTAGTACATGTGTTTAGGTTTCAATAGTTTGGTAGGAAAGATCATTCTATTGTGCAATCTCAGGTTCCAAACAGTGTACTTTTAATATTGAGCTTTTAGTGGATTTAGGCAAGTTCTCAAATTGAGAAGTGCCTCGCAGATTAGGATTGTTTGCCCGAACTGCGTTACAGATTGTTTGTGTTACTTCTTTAGTTTTGGTGCTGCGCTTTACAAATTTTCAGTCTTGTATATATTTGTTGCCCATAACAGGCTCTATTGGATCTCAAAGGGTTACACACACACATATATACACACACACCACACACAATTGAGAAAAGAATAAAAATAAAGTTTAATATATAGTATCAACATAAAATTTAGGCAGGCATGATGCCTTCTGTCTTTTTGGGCCGGGAGTGTCTAAAAAAGATAAATGTTGTATGTAGTTGATAGATCGACATGGTAATAATGTATGGCTATCTATTATACATGCATAAGAAATTGTTTTTTAGTGAATTGAATATGCTTAAAAGCACCACTTTATGAGATTATTGATAGTCCTCCCGAAGATATAAGTACTATAGTCTATACATCTAATACCATCAATAGAGTATGTTCTTAAGTAATTAACAAGAACTAATTAAATACAAATCTCTAATAAGCTTAACATGTATAAAATACCATGTATATCATCAATTACTTCTCACTTCATTTCGATCTATTCTTACATATATGTCCATGCAATCTTGCAGATCAGAGACAAGAAAAAAATTTGTTTCTTTTGGACCATATACTTTTGATTAAATCTTTACAAAGAAAATAAAAATTAACCTCCAAATATTTTATCTAATCATAATAAGTGATATTTTGAGTGAAATAAATAACACTATTCCTACCTCATAAGGAATAGCTAAATTTTTAATATGTCAAAAATACCTTTAATTTGTGTATATTCTTTGTTAATTTAAATAAATAAATAAATAAATAAATAAATAAATAAATAAATAAATAAATAAATAAATAAATAAATAAATAAATAAATAAATAAATAAATAAATAAATAAATAAATAAATAAATATATATATATATATATATATATATATATATATATATATATATATATATATATATATATATATATATATATATATATATATATATATATATATATATATATATATATATATATATATATATAAATACACACACACACACATATTACGTGTCTACAGACACATAATTTATTAACTAAAGATATAATATATTAATTGCATACACATTTTTTTTAGACTAGAATCCACAATAAAAAATGGACCCCAATCCATGGTATAACAATGGTAAGAACACACTATATCCGCAAATTATGTTGTGCAACCGTGTGCACCATGTATGGTGCACACGATTGCAAAAACAACGTCGTTTTGTCTAAAAACGTGCGTCCCACTTAAAGGAAAAAAATTCAAGTTTGATTCCCGGCAATAGCATTTTTTTGTGCATAATTTGAATTATATATCCACAATGAGTGAACTAAATATCCACAATGAATGAACTAAATATCCACAGTGAATGAATAACAAAAAATTCAGAATGAATGAACTAAATATCCACAATGAATGAACTAAATTTCCACAATGAATGAACAACATAATGCTGTTGAGAGGAATCAAAATTAATTTATTTTTAAAATGAAACGCGTATTTTTAGTCAAAACACATCGTTTTGCAACCGTGTGCACCATAAAGTATAACTATTGCACTATATCTATTTATGAGTGACCTACCTATAGAATCCTTTTGATGGGGAAGAAAGGCCCAAATGGTTGCACATGCATTAATTGGGTCAACTATTATTATTAGTCTATCAAACTGGACATGTCTCTTAAATTCAAATACCCTTGAAGATTCACTTCATTACTAACTTGGGAAACTGAGATTTAAGGGCAAATTATATTGTGCATCCGTGTACGCACAATGTATTGTGCACTCTAAGAGTTATGTGTATTATATTGAGAGTCTATGTTTTATTATGTTAAGAGTTTGTGTATTATGTATTATGTTAAATTATGTGTATTATATTAGAAGTTTATGTGTATTCTAATATACAATTATGTACATACGAAACAAGAGATTTTTACATACAATTGTGTATTCTAAAGGCGGGTGGGAATTGGAGTCGGTTTGGACGAAGGAGTTCGGTTAGAGGTCATCAGAGTGCTTCGGGAGAACTGATTGGTTTTTGCTTGGGGCCCCGAGGATATGCTGGGAGTCGATTGCTCGATTATCTCGCATAAACTAGCAGTGGATTCGAGTTATCGACCCGTGATCCAAAAGAAGATGTACCTAGCTAATGACCGACACGAGTTCGTCAAGAAAGAGGTGGACACGCTGGTAGCCGCAGGCCACATTCGGGAAGTAAAATACCCGGACTGGCTGGCCAATGTGGTTTTAATGCCAAAACCACCATCTTGAAGGATGTGCGTCGATTATACCGACCTTAACAAAGCTTGCCCAAAAGATCCTTTTCCCCTACCCAGGATCGATAGCTGATGGACGAGACAGCGGGGTCGGTCCTGGTGCACGATATAACAATTGAGATTTAAGTATTATTAAAAAAAGTCTCAAATTGATAAAGAAATCCCATAAAAACCATTGTTGTAGACTGATATTGAGTTGATTAGACTTACGCATGTATTTATTTCAATTCAGAAGTGGTGGTCATTTGATTTGATGAATTCGACAACTTTGAGTTAATAAAAAATAATTTAAAGATTAAAGTATCGGAAGAAGACAACCGTTATGGTTTCTATTTGGCAACAATAAAGCCATAGCTATCTTGTGTCAAGATCTAGACCTTTATAACATGAAGGTAGCAAGAGGTTAAAATCTAGACCTTTGTGAAATAAAACAACAATAGATGTCTTATTTAGGTTAGCGAATAGCTATAGCTATCTTTGTAAGTATTAGTGTCAAGTGCTATTCTAGTTAGTGCTACGTTAACGATATATATAATGACGAAATTGCATTATTTTATCAATGTAAGGTATCTCATTACAACATTTTTTTTTTCTTAAATTAGAAGACTCAATTACATACCCTATTCACTTGACGATATAAGTTTGACACATTTTGTGATACTAGTTAAATCAATGCCCAATGCTAAAAGAAATTGTATAACTACTTCATCAAAATAAATATAAAACTATTATAGTTTTATTAAATTGTTAATTCGTTTAGAATTTTATATTTATTGATCGTATTTTATTCTAACAAAATATTTGTATAATATATAATATATTAAGTAATTAAAATCATCACTAATCATATTCAACATTCAACAATTATCATGGACGAATCTACAATAGGGTAGCTGAACCCCCTTATTTATATATATATATATATATATATATATATATATATATATAATCAAAATTTTAGGTACAAATTACTAAGGACTTGAGTAGCATATTTGGTTGCAAACTTAGATATAACATGAAATGTCAAGGGATTGAAGCCCACTGTATTATGTTTCAATAGTTATGCTGTGCAGCCGAATGTACCATGCGCATGGTGCATACGGTTCAAAACGATGTCGTTTTGATAAAAACGCGCGTCCCACTTTAAAAAAAAAAAATCCAGGTTCGATTATCAGCAATAACATTATTGTGGATATATAGTTATGAATTTCTGGATATATAGTTATAAATTTGTGGATATATAGTTATGAATTTATGAATATTTAGTTCATTCATTGTAGATATTTAGTTCATTCATTGTAGATATATTTACTTCATTCATTCACTGTGGATATATAGTTATGAATTTATGGATATATAGTTATGAATTTCTGGATATATAGTTATGAATTTATGGATATTTAGTTCATTCATTGTGGATATTTAGTTCAATCATATATTGTGGATATTTAGTTCATTCATTGTGGATTTTTACTTCATTCATTTATTCATTGTGAATTTTTACTTCATTCATTCACTGTGGATATATAGTTATGAAATTGTGGTTATATAGTTATGAATTTCTGGATATATAGTTATGAATTTCTGGATATATAAAAATGCTATTGCCGGGAATCGAACCTGATTTCTTCTTTTAAGTGGGACGCGCGTTTTTTTAACCAAAATGGCGCCGTTTTGCAATCGTATGCACCTTGCAAGGTGCATTCGGTTGCACAACATAATTTGCAATTATGTTTGTTGTATATTTTAGCTTCTTTTCTTTATTTTAGGCCTTCTAACCCTTCAGTAAATTAAATGTTTCAAAGTCTACTTTTTTGTGAATCATTTAGTTAATGTAGTCCATAAGTTAATATTATACTTCATCGTATTCAGTGGCGGACCTAGAAATTTTGTCCAGTGGGAGCGAAACATTATAGTTTAAAAAACAATGAAACACTTAAAGAAATATAGTCATAAATAATTAAATATTATTGGATGTAGGCGAAAAATAAAACACATTAAAACTTTATAAAAATACTCATAACAAAATATGAAACATAACTAATTTGATAAAATAATTCAAATAAAAAATAGATTATAAATTACACATCTCATGGGAGCGAAACATTATAGTTTAAAAAACAATGAAACACTTAAAGAAATATAGTCATAAATAATTAAATATTATTGGATGTAGGCGAAAAATAAAACACATTAAAACTTTATAAAAATACTCATAACAAAATATGAAACATAACTAATTTGATAAAATAATTCAAATAAAAAATAGATTATAAATTACACATCTCATTATTAATCTAAAAAAAGTCATAAAGAATTGATTTTTTGAAAACCATAAAAAAGTAAGTAGTTAAAACTTAAAAAAGCCGAACAGAAGGGATTAAAAATAAAGATCATTTTGTTGAACAACAAGGGATTTGAACCCCAAGCCATATATAACATTAAACACGCACCTTGCCAACTTTCTCAGCTCACCTATTGTTTATTTTTCTCTATTATATATATATATATATATATATATATATATATATATATATATATATATATATATAGAATAAAGTTCGAATGCGGCGGAGTCTTACCGTGCGGCGGAATTCCAGAATACACCAACAATGTAATAAAAACACACCACAATGAAATGTAATAAAACATCACAAAATACACTACAGACTCAAAAAAAAAAAAAAATACACCATATAACTCACCACCCCCAATAGTGTATTTTCGAACAGTGTATGGTGTTTTTACTCACACCTAATGGTGTGTGTTTGGTGATGCAGGGCCCTGTTTACTCTGTTTTTTGTGGTGTATTTTCCAAACGTTGATGGTGCATATTTGTTGAACTATTGGTATTGCCGCACCGTAAGAAATCGCCGCATCGTAAGACACTGCCGCACCTAAACTCGCATATATATATATATATATATATATATATATATATATATATATATATATATATATATATATATATATATATATATATATATATATATATAGACTTCGAATCCGGTGCACCCCCTAATTATATGATCCTGTGAGATTTCTTGATATCCATAGATTGATTCCCAATCAATGGTTGAGCTCATGAGATCTTCCTAGAATAAAATAAAGATTTATCATTAACTAGGGGTGTTAACAGTAATTGTACCTAATGGCCTAATTATGGTTAAAATTATTATGGGAAGTTATGCATGAATCAAGGGATATTAATACAGTAAATATATATGGGGTGATACATCACATGGGAAAAAGGTAAAAAACAAGGCGCGAGGCATTTCATGTTGGAAGCCGGACCAGTGAGGTTGGACGAGCAAAAATCTACCATCTCAGGTGTGTGCATAATAGGTACACAATTTGTGCGTGTTTAGTTACTGTAATTGATTTTTAACTGGCTTGCGAGTTTCAAAGTTTTAGCACTAAAAACCCAACAAACTGTATGTGTGTTTGTGCGTATATAGGAGAATGCGACGAGTGTGGAAACCAACATATACACCAACCACTTTTGTTTTGGGAGGCCGTTTGGGGATAATTTGGTATGTACCAGTGAGTGCGTGGAAGTATAATATGTTGATCAAAATGATGGGTATAATGTGACAAATGCGAATGTGAGCTGCTGTGTATGAATATTAGAAACCCCAGTATAGACGCGTATGAATGGGAAATTTTTTTTTTCCCCCGAATTTGTGTAATCGATTTTTGGTTGTCGACGTTTTTGAATTTGGCTATCTGTTATCGGAAAGTTGCTGGTTAAACTTGACATTTAATTTGCAAATGACAAACGCCCAGTAGTAAAAAAATGTGGCCGTTTAGCACCTAATGAACTAAATGTGGTGGATGCGTGTGCCTATGTATGTTTGTGCACGTGAGTGTAACCTAAGGGCCGACATGTGGTTTCATGGTTTCACGAAGGTGTATATACTTGTGCGTATTGCCTCAATGGCGTGCGTATTGGTTGATGCATGATAGTGTATCCGGAAAGACCGATGTCGAATGTGGTAGCTGGTGCACGAAAGTATGAAGCCTTGTGCACCACGCGTATAATGACTCGTCCACAATTTGGGCTTCCTATATTATGAACAATGTGTAATCTGGGTGAGTGCGTGATAGTAAACAGCCTTGTGCACTATGCATATAATGAGTTCCCATAAATGCGATCATTGTGTATACTTAGCTGTGTTTCAGTGAGTGCAGGTGCACGGCAGTATGAAGCCTTGGGCACCACGCCTATCATGAGTCGTCCACAATTTGGTCTTTGTATATACTGAACCGGGATTTATATGGATGAGTGCGTTGTAGACTATATCCTTGTGCACTACGCATATAATGAGTTGCCATGCATGCGATCATTGAGTATACTTATCTGTGTTTGAGTGGGTGCATCGTGTATTGCAAATCCGTGCATGGCGCCTTAATTCCATGCGAATGTGTCAACTATGTTTTTTAAACTCCATTACGAATAATACGAATCATTACGCAGGTGACATAAGCATGGAAGAAGGAGGGAAAATCCAACACTGTGTGATGGATGAATCTCAAGACGGTACGAGCATTTGGTTTACGGAATGTGACCCATCGATAAAACCAGCTGTCGATCAGGTGTTTGATACGTTGGAAGATGGCATCGCGTACTACAAGATGGACTACCGCTCAAAGGCGTGTGTTTTTCTTGGGTACTCGGACGCGTTTTACGGCTACCGGTGTCTTGATGTCCAGTCTAGACGCATTTACATATCCAAGCATGTTATGCTTTTAGTGTTGTAATTTTTTTTGGCTGATCGAACTAAATGTCGTTGGATTAGTGGGGGGATTTGTTATGGTATGTGCGTATACATGTTTTGGCGTGTGTATTTGTGTAGTTGTGTGGATTTCCGTATGTTTAATAATGATTTAATGGCCGGACTGAATAGCATTGGGTAGTATGTGTCGGCGTATCTGGCGTTAATTTTTTTGGTGTAGGATGCATAGTATGAAAATGGTTTGTGCGCATTAGTCTACCGGCGTGTGCGAATGGGTTATGTTGTGTGCATTTTAATAATGGTAGCGTGTGCATTTCGCTGAAGGTAATGTCGGATGTGAGGAAAGGCGTTTCGTCCGCACCAATGCACACTACACCGTTAGTAATTACTTAGGTAATAAAAAAAAATTTGCATGCAAAGTAACGCACATGCCAAGTGTAGTTACATTCTTTAATAGGGAAAAAAATATTATGCCAAATCTATTATGCCATGAATACAGACACATGGTTATTACATTCGTATAGCCCCGGCTTACTCACAATTAAAAATAATACACACGACAAGATGCAATTATGCGAAGACTCCCACCCAATGCACCAATGCACACACCACGTTACCTTTTAATAAGCAACAAAAAAGGCTACATGAAATAACACATACGCCAAGTGATTCACACACGCTATTGCACAATAATGCAGACGTTAGCCAATGTTTTGCACACACCATCCAACACCAATACACACAAAACCATAGGTAATTTCTTAGGCAATAAAAAAAATCTGCATAAAAGAAACGCATTGGCCCAGTGTTGTTACACTCATTATTAGGAAAACAAAAATCTCGCCAGCATAACAAATTAAAAAAAAAAAAAACATTATGCAAAGTCTATGATCTACTGATGCACACACTCGCCAGCATAACGCACCCGCTACCGTCTGAGGTCCCCAGGCTACTGCACTCGTGGAATTTGAACAAGTCGAATTTCTGTCACAACAAACAGGAATATTTGTTTACACTTAAATTAAAAGAAACACAAAAGTCACAACAATCATCCATTAATGACCAACAAAATATTATAAAAACAAGAAAAAAAAAAGGAATATTTACAGTAAAAAAAACCAACAGATAGCAATCCAAAAAAACATGCCCCAAGCTATTGCAGAAGAACAAGAGGACATCACCATTTGATGGGCAGATGTCTGAGCAGTCATCCACAAAAATATGGGAGAAGGCGTTCTGGATGGATGAATATACAAAAGCTCAGTGGGCTGCTGGAAGGTGGTTGCAGCTTGGATTTCAGGTTTAGCAGGTCTTCACCAACCCAATCCACGTCAACTCTTCCTTTTTTTTTTTCTTTTTTTTTTTTTTCTTTTTTTCCGTTTTCCTTTCCTCTCTTTCTCTCTTTTTTCATCATGTTTCTGTTTTCCTTTTGCTTTGAATTTTACCATTCTTTTTTTTTTCTTTTCTCTCTTTTTTAACTTCCCTTTTATGTTTTACATACTCTCCATTCCTCCACCCTTTCAAACCAGTCCATACAGCATTCACCCTTGAATTTTCAATGTAACTCCTACCCTCCACACGCACAAACAAAAAACAAATGCACAGTCCAGAAAAAAGAATAATCTTGATGACTACCATACCACCCCACCTTAGCGCCGAATATCCCCCACCACAACCCCGACCGGAAAAAAAAAACCCATTAACAACGCCCTCACCGCCACCGAAACGCAAAAATGCATAAAAAAATACAAAAAACAAAAAAACAAAAAGAAAACCCACAACTAAATGAACCCTAACCAAGCAACCACCGCCTAACACCGCCAATCCCCCCGCCTCCCAGCCCCCGAAAACACCAACCACAAAACCCCAGTGTTAGAACCCACAATCTGAAGAAAAAAATCCCAAAAAAATACACATGCACAGATCGACTCATTCGCCCAGGAAAAATACAAAAACCACGATGAGCAATCAACACCTTTGGACCAGTAAACAAACCCCCAACACACAAAAAAAAAAAAAAAAAAAAAAAAAAACTGACAGAATACCTGGAAGGGAATCGGAAGAACATCCCTAAAGACGCTTAGACCGCCTGGAGCTCGAACCCACCATGAAGAACACTGATACGTCACAAGCAGAGCGGAACCGACACAGACAAGCCCTACCGTACTGGACGGAGAAGACACGAAAGGAAGATGAATGGGTGGTCTAAGCGAGAAGACGTAAGAAGACTAGATTGATGAAGAGACGGCAATGTGAGAGAGAAGAAAGAGAAGATATACCTAATATAACTCTACACAGGCCCAAAAATTCGGCGGCAATAATGACTTGACATGTTAAAGATAATTACAAAAGACAATACTGCCCCTAACTTAATACACACAGCGCACGTGGATTCAAGAAATGCATCACATCTGAGACGTTCAAAAATAAAAATAAAAGAACAGGATCTAGGCTCACGATGTCACCTAACTAGGGGGGTTTCACTGGATTCGAAATCTATATATATATATATATATATATATATATATATATATATATATATATATATATATATATATATATATATATATATATGCACACATACATACAAGGGCTATATATGGCGTGGGGGTGGGGTGAGTGGGGACAGCTGCCCCCACTGTAGGTCCGTCCCTGATCTTATTCGAATTAATTTTAAAAAAAAAAATCTTAAAGTTGATCTAACTAAACAAAGCTTCTTTTCTTTATTTTAACTCTTTCAACCCTTCAACAAATTAAATATATATTTTAAAAAATCTAATTTTTTTGTGAATCATTTATTTAATGTTGTCCATAAGTTTATATCACACTCCATTGTATTCGAATTAATTTAGAAAAATTTAAAAAGTTGATCTAACTTAAAAAAAATTAAAATTAAAGTATTTATGAATATAATGTCTTTTCTGTTCAAATTATTTTATCTAATTGATTATGTTTCATATTTTGCCATAAATATTTTTATAATATTTGAAATTATTTTAAAATGTCACCCTACCTAAGTATAGTTTGGCTCCGCCCCTAACTATATTGTAGTCTATCATAAATATTATTGTATTGTAATTTATAATGTATTTTGTATTTTAACCATATTATGGGTGTTGATATTTTGTCATTAGCATTTCTAACATCATTTGAACTACGGCCCCACTCAGCTAATTTTCTGGATCCACCCCTGACAATTATACTATCAAATATATATGTAGTTGATAATAAATTACTTCATTTTGTTGAAACACAAAGAAATGAAAGAAAAAAATATTAAATTTATTTTGAACATCACAAGATATGAGTTAAAAGTTTATATATACCAACACTATAAAAATTATGCAATTAAAATATACCCAATTAGAAAAAAATTTCAACACAATCCATAGAAAGAGGTAAAAAATAAATCCTTAGATTGAAAATTGTGTAGGCAAAACTAAGAAAAGTGTAAAATTAGAAACTATTTGTAAAAGTACAAGAAATGAAGATTAATATATAAGTTATCAGTGCAACCAATTACATAAACATAGTTTTAATTTCAAATATATATAACATAACGGTTTTAAGAAAAAAATATAAAAAATAAGGAGTAAAATTGAATATATATATATATATATATATATATATATATATATATATATATAACACAATTATAATCATATGAGAACTTTTTTTTAAACAGAAAATTAAGAACCAATTTTAATCGTCTATTTAACCAGATCTAACTATTTTAGAGTAGAGAAAATGTGATGATATTTTGATAATATTCTTCAACCTTAAATGTGCACTTTGCAACACTACATTGTGCATTTTGATTGGTTTAGAAGTACAATAATGCACTTAAAGTTTACATTATATTTTAGTGTTTATGGTTTAAATTTTTTTTTTTTCTATTTAGGGTTTAGTATTTATAGTTTAGGATTATGGTTTAGTATTTTTGTTTAGGTTTTAAGGTTTGTCAAATGTACTCTATACTATTAAAAATTGCATTTTATAGTGATGCGAAGTGCACTTAAATTAAAATTCATTTTTTTAAAAAAATATCAAATTTCTTCAAATTTGTTAGATTTTTTCCAGATGGACGGTTGAGATTGATTTTTATTGATTCCAAGGGAAAGAAAAAATTTAGAAGGGGGGAGGGGAATTGAATATACTTTCACGATTTTTAAAACCTTTTTAAAATGATATGATTAGATTAATTGCTTAACGGAAGTCTTAAGCTTTTGCTTTAAATGATTTTGTAGTAGTAAGATAAAGCTAAGCATGTGTGTGTGTTCATTCAGCTCAAAAAATTAAATAGATAGGAGTAAAGATTGAGTCAAGTATTTTTAGTGGTTCGGGTCTCCACTCTTCTCCTTAACACGAGATTTCACTAATATCAATTCAATACAAATGAACTTATAGTCTTTCACGTTAATAGCAAACTAAGCCAACTAAGTTACTTGCAATAATCTCCAAATAGCAATCCTTCCAACAAATTTCTTCACAAAGTTGCGTGTTCTTCAGTGCCTCACCACATCCTTCAATGGTCGTCATCCACCAAGTAGTATTGAGAGAAGTATTTGTTGATCTTTGAGACAAGAAAAGTTAGTCTAAAGGTTAAACTTTGGACATATCTAGACAATTCTTTGAAGCATTTTAGCTCTTGAAAAAGTTGGGTATGTACTCTTTAGCTCTAACTTTTGAAATATCTTAACTTCGTAAATTTTCATGCTTTAGAAGTTGTTATTTATATTGAGAGTTGAAGGCTTTGGAAATTTAAACGTTTGAAATCTTCTTGTTGGTGCCTTCTAAAATGGTAGGTGTCCAAAATTTGTCATTTTCTACTTTTCCGCAACACACCACTTACCAGTGGGTAAAAACCATTTTCATTTTAGAGTTAATTCCATATTTTGTTTCTATATTTATAGGTGTCAATCCACTTTTAGTCTTTTTTTTTTTTTCTTTTTTTTCAAAACATCCCCTTTGGTCCTAGTATTATTGTGACATGACCATTGTTTGTCATCTGTCAACAAAATCGTTTAAATGACGTTAAATACAAGAAAATTTTGGTCTATCCAGTTCTAAGTGATAAGTCATTTTATGACATTTTTGGTCCTAAATTTATGTGTCATTTCATTTTTAGTCATTTTTTTTTTCAAAATATCCCTGTTGGTCCTAGCATTATCCTTACATGATTGTTTTTTATCCTTCATCAACAAATATGTTTAAATGACATTAAGAATAACGTTATTAACAATTCAAAATCCTCCTATTTTTGTTTTTTTTTTTCTTGGCAATAAAATTGTTATCAATTCATAAGCATACTGCAAAATCCAAAAAAGTGCAATTGAAAAGATCACAAGTCTACTTCATGGCAAACCTAAGTCTAGTGCATAAATCTACTTCTTAAAAATGCATTAGACTTGTGGTCAATTCTATTACCAAGAAGAAAAAAAAAAAAAAAGAGAATTTTGAATGGTTAATAATGCCATTTTTAGTGTAATTTAAATATATTTGTTGACAAAGGACCAAAAAGGGTCATGCCACAATAATGCTAGGACAAACGGGGATATTTTGAAAAAAAAAAGGACTAAAAGTGGAATGACACATAAATTTTGGACCAAAAAGGAAAAATGACATAACACTTAGAACTGAATAGACAAAAAATGTTATTGTATTTAATGTCATTTAAACGATTTTGTTGACAGATGACCAAAAATGATTATGCCACAATAATACTAGGACTAAATGATGATGTTTTGAAAAAAGAAAAGGACTAAATGTGGACTGACACATATAAATCTAAGACAAAAAATGGAAAATGACATAACACTTAGAACTGAATAGACCAAAATGTCATTGTATTTAATGTCATTTAAACGGCTTGTTGACAGATGACAAAAAATGATTATGCCACAATAATACTAGGACTAAAGGATGATGTTTTGAAAAAAAAGGACTAAAAGTGGATTGACACCCATAAATCTAGGACCAAAAATGAAATTAACTCTTTCATTTTTGGTGAAATGATTGTTTTGGATTGGTGCATGTCCAAAAAACATGTTTGCTTATTGTTAGAAGATATCTTATTGTCAAGTGTCCTTAGAGAGTACGTGTGCCTATTAATAGCTCGATCTTATCACAAAATCTTAGGAAACATTCTCCGTAAACTCCGTAGGTCTTCTGGTGGACCATTGAAGTTGCTGCATGCCAAAGGTCTATCGGTCCTGACTAAATACTTCCGAGGATCAACCAAGGTTAGATGATAGAACGACATCTATCAAAAGACCTATACACATGAATTTTGGAGTCTGTTGTTGACCTAATTTGAACAAAGATGGGTTCTACTGCACCCATCTACTAGTGTGAACCCGTGAGTTCTTCCAAATAAGGGTGAAATTGATAACAAAACCCTCTAGTAGGCTACTGAAAGTGAGCACAATCAACTATGAGAGGCTACTTTGAACACTTACCGGTATGATCACTGTACGTATAGCTTAAGGCCTAAACAGTAGCTAAGTCCTAATTTTGGTCTATATATACAATAATTAACCACAAAGATTATTACAACAAAAATCTTGGAAGTCTAAATTCATAAAAATACATCAGTTAACATCATCAAAATCTATACAAAATTTATTCCAAACAGTTGTAATTAATTTTCTCTTAAGAACGTGTTCTCTTGTGAGTGTGTTGCCCCTCCCCCCCTATATATATATATATATATATATATATATATATATATATATATATATATATATGAGAGTTATAAGATTTATGAAACCTAAAATATTTTGATAAGTGTAGCTTTGCATTTGTGTTATTCTTGTAAGGGAATCCTGATCATCTATTTTTTATCCTAGCTTTTCACTCCACAGAAAGCCACACTCCAAAATTTAGGATGCTCGATCTCTCCCTGTGCCAATATCTCTATATTCTCCACAATCATCAACAAACCTTTAATAATGCATTTACTTGGGGAGGTTTAATTTAGCAATAAAATGCACACGTAATAGTATTTAATTTCCACGTATGCATGAATCTATTTATCTCTTATTTCCACCTGTCACTAGCTAGGCATCTTAATTATGTGTTGACATTCCTACACTTGCCATCTCCATTCCATTCTCTTAAATACACTCTACACATTTCAATAATTAAACAATTAATTACATTTATCTCAAATAAATCTATAAATGCTATCAACAGTAATTCCACCTGAAAATTTAGAATTAAACAAAATATAAATCTCGCTTTTATGCCCCATATTTAGTATGTTGTTTAGGACTAAAGATGCTAACTCTCATGTTTTCTTGGGAATGGCTTGTTAGTTGCCAATTTACTTCTTCCCAAACTTCACCCTAATTGCATAATTTTGTGTTGTTCAAGGACCCATTTACATATTTTTTGAGTTCGATAACCTAATTACATTTTGGTGTGTAGTTGGATGACCTATTTGACCATTATTCTTTTATAAAATTAACATCATCCATTTTCTATTTATTTTTTAGCAACCTTCAGCCATTATATATATATATATATATATATATATATATATATATATATATATATATATATATATATATATATATATATAGTGTATTAGCACAACCAAGGGTGGGGATGAAAATGAGTGGGCGAGTTGAGAATCCAATGGAGGGGCTAGCGACAAATATGGGTTCTGTATTTGATGTTTCAATTCTTGGCATGTCCAAAATCTACCATATAAACTCACAAGAATATGCATATCTTTGTGTAGTAATATTATTATAGCATGGCATCATAGAATCTATCCATATATCTCCACGAATTTTCACTTTTTTCACATCACCTTTTCGTCCCTTTTATTTTATTAATTAATTAATTGCAATAATTAAATTCGTCCGTACACGTTTCTTTTTCATTTTACGTCTGCTTTGTTTTATCACACTCCTCGGTAGCAGCCTTTCGAACAATTTGTATTTCGTAACTTATAGATCATATTCAATATCCGAAGCACAGTATTTGTAATTTGTGAGTGTAATAATATGGCCAAATTGTTTAGAAAGTTATACTACATCCCGTCTTTAAAATCACTTCTTACTTTCATTGTTTAACATAATAATAATAATAATAATAATAATAATAATAATAATAATAATAATAATAATAATAATAATAATATTATTATTATTATTATTATTATTATTATTATTATTATTATTATTATTATTATATTGGAATTTTTTTAAAAAAATTATATTGTTTATAGGGCATGTGACATAATTGTTATACCATGAACTATGGTCCATCTTACATTGTGGATCTGATCCAAAAATTATGTGTATGAAATTAATATATTATGTGCATTCAATTAATAAATTGTGTGTATATAAATAAATTAAATGCATATAATACGTTAATTATCGAACATATTATATGTTTGTAGTTAACATATTATGTATTTTCAATTTAATTATTTAAAGAAACATAATCTTTAAGATACATAATATATTAACGATAAACACATAATATGAATATCATTTTAGATCAAGATCTGGTCCATGGTATAATTTGTCCATGTGATATAAAAAGTGTGGATTTTTTGTGGGGTCTATAGGAGAGGGAAAAAAGAGCATGATTAGTGCGTGTTGTGCACACTCACAACGCCTAGCTGGCACGTTTAATGGTCCTTTTTGCTTTTTCGTTTTTCTATTCCCCCTATACTGTTCATATACTTTCTCGACCTAAGAACCAATAACGCCTCCACTGAGGCTCAAACTCACAATCTTTCAAATGAAAGTCCAATCCGAATACCATTAGACCACATAGTCTTGGTCCTCCTACTTAGTTATAAAAAAAAAAAAAATACCTTACTATTGAGGTTGCTCTTAGTATGTTTACACCCGTTATTCCAAACTAGTGATTAGTGTCACTCAAGTGGAATGACTAATAAATATACAAAGGTTTATTATATATAATGTCACGTCAAGAAATGCAAAATAAAGACGAAGTGATTTTAAGGAGTGAAAACGAGATTTTTCTAACAGTAATACGTGTACATGACGCATAAAATAAGATTTCCAAAAAAGTAATAAACAAATCTAGAATAATATATTATATTATAGCATCCACCACCAAGCTCAATATAAATATCTGGTCATCAAAACTCCAAACACCATAACAAGAAATCACCTAATCCAACTCAACTACTAGGAAAAATCATCCATCTTATATATATATATTTATTGATAATATATAATCTATAAATCATGGATCGCATAGTGAAGGTGGCGTCTCAAAAGGCGGTGGTGATATTCACCAAGAGTTCATGCTGCATGTGCCATGCAATCAAGAGGCTGTTCTACGAGCAAGGGGTGAGCCCCATGGTGTACGAGCTGGACGAGGACGTCAACGGCCGGGAAATGGAGCGAGCCCTCGTCCGCTTCGGCTGCAACCCGGCGGTTCCGGCGGTGTTCATCGGCGGCAAGTTTGCAGGCTCCGCCAACACCGTCATGACTCTTCATATTAATGGGTCGCTCAAAAAGATGCTCAAAGACGCCGGCGCTATCTGGCTCTGATCTCATCATCTTATTAACTTCACTACTCTTATGTTTTGTGAAGACTACTTCTGCTTCACTAAGCTAGTGCAAGGTCATTTTAATTGTATTTTCAACAAATACTTGACCTTGTTCCCCTTTTTGTTTTTGTTTTTGTTTTTTTACTTTATAAAATTTTGTGCTTTTATATATATATTACTCCGTACCTTTTATTTGCAGAAAAGTTTTCCATTTCTGTATGAACAAATTATTCATATATTGGCTCTATTTGACAGATTTAGCTGAAAAGGTTGTTGAAAGTTGAAGGTTAGCTTGAAAATATAATAGCTAATAAATTAAGTGATTGAAATTGAAGTGGTTAGTAAAATTAGTTGTTACATAAATTATAAGTATAAAAGACATTTATAGGATAGACCTGATGCTCTTAGTTTAACCTGTCAGAGCAGTGAAGGTGGTTAAATAAGTAACGGTTAGAGTGAAAGAAGGGTGGAACAATACATTTAAAGCATAGCCCATGCATGCATTTATTAAGAGCACCGCCTTACTAGGAATTATGGAGGACCAACGCACTTACAGAGGAGAGCACCTCAATTACTATGGAGTAGTGACACTTATTGAGAGTAGCACTTGTAGTTATTATTAGGTAGCCTTGTAACCGTTAGCTATTGTCTGTTATAAAACATGTTGAGCCCATGTAGCAGGAAGGAGGACACGCTAAAATTCTTGTACACAAAACTCATTGCGGTACCAAAATTACTTTTTTAATATATTCTGGTAGTTTATTTACTTTGAGACATAAAGAGTAATATGAGATATTAGGATTTTGATTAATGAAAGATTGACGATGTTATTTTTTAAAAATTAATAAGAATAAAAAAAAATTAATAGCCAATAGCTTATTGTGAAACCCTAGCTACTTAATTAGGGTTTTATTTCATAAGCTATTATTTTAAATTTTTTATATTTTATCAAACATATTTTATAGCTTATTTGTAACTTGCTTAATTGAAATAAATAAGTTGTAGCAAATTAAATAGAGTTATGATATATTCTTCAAGTCAAAAATCATTTTAGGATAAAACCTTTAAGGTTTAGTTAATCTTTACTAGCTTAATTATCAAAGAAAAATATGATGAAGTCAACATTTGAAACTAAACGTGCTAAGTTAAGAAAAAGTTCCAAACTCTATGTAGTACATATAAGATAAGTGTGTATAGGTGTTATATATATATATATTATTTTTATGTATAGATTTTTTTCCCCAATTTTTTTTAGGCTGATAATATTTATAAGTTAGTTGTAGATTTTATAAATAAATGTTTGTAATGTATAAATTTAATCCTTTCAAAAATATTAATTTTAAAAGATTGTATCCCAATTTCAAGTCTCACTATTCTTTTCTTGGAGAGTTCCTGGATGAAATTAATTGCGGGATATGCCTCAACTGATTTTCAGACTTCAGGTGCCCAAATGCTATATTTTTAGGCGTAATTCGAACATCAACTATATATAAAGATAATTGTTGGTTATTACCCATAATTTATTGGGATGGGTCAAACAAATTAAATTCAACACACTAATTTGACAATATATGATTCAAGAGCATCACTAGTTAGCAGGTTGAGAGTTATAAAGGATCGGCTATAACTTCCTTAATTATGTATCCATATTAGGGCAAATTATATACTGGATCATGGTTCACAATGATACACAGAATTTAACTTTATAATGCACAGAATTCTTATTCATAATACACACACAAAATATAATGAACATGAATTCTGTGTATTATGAACATGAGTTTTATGTATTATATGTTAGATGTTTATGTGTCCTCAGTTATATAATACACAGAATTTATGTTCATAATGCATATAATTCATGTTCATTATATCGTGTTTATATGTATGTGTATTATGAATATGAATTTTGTATATTATGTACATGAATTATGTACATTATGAACATGAATTATGTGTATTGGACTATGGTCTACATTGCACTGTGGACCTTGGTCAATGATATAATGATTGTCACTTTAGCCCCTCAATTATTCTAAAAGTAAAGGTATTTTCCCTGATATATTAAATAATGCACATTTTTACCCCTAAAATAAATACTTCATTTATTTTTCTTCTCCATCACATTATTGCTTATATGTAGGGATGACTATCGGTTCGGTTCAAATCGAATCAAACACTTTACCAACCGAATCAAAAGGTTTTAGTCAAGATTCAGAACTGAAACCCAATATTTATTAAAATCGCGAACCGGAAAAACTGGATCCTGAATCGTGAACTTCAAAATCGGAACAAATACTAGCATTAACTTAAAATTAGAATTATAATATTTGCAAATAGTGTATATTCGTTTCCGCATTTATTCTTATTCTCACATACAAGTAGATATGACATCGATTATGTCCTAATTTTGAATCGCCGGTTCACGATTCTAGATCCAGTATGAACCACTGGATCAAACTTTTGTTTTAAAAAAGTGAATTTATTTATTTTTAAAGTAGTCTAAATTTAACAATTAATGTATATTATTTCTCGGTTCGCAATTTTAATAAGCTGAAACGTAAATATTAGGTTCTGGTTCTAAATCGTAACCAGAGCCTTATATAAGCAAATATTGGGTTCTAGTTATAAATATTGGTTGCTATAATGTCTAGCTCGGTTTGAATCAAATCGTGATCATCCCTATATATAAGCAATAATTTATTGGTGTAAAAAAATAAATAAAATATTTATTTTAAGGGTAAAAATGTCCATTTAACATATCAGTGGGAAAAATTACCACTTTTAGAATAATTGTTGAGGCTAATGTAGATACATGTGGTAGTGTTTTGAGTCTAAAACCCCAACATGTAATTGGCAAAATTATTATGGCAAATTAGATAGGTTTTATGTTTTAGAGTTTGAAGACTAAAGACCTGATTGATCAGGTATTTCGACAGAGCGTCTCAGAATTAAAGCCGTCAGAGATCATCTATTAAAAGCAAGTATGAGCTGGCAGACGCGGTTTTGATATATAAGGTGATTATTTAAGTGGAATCCTCATTCAGCGGATCACATAAATCATCTAAAAAGGTATGAACATAATCTTACCTTGATTACTCGCCCTACCTTACTCAACCAGAGTTATTTATGGAGAGAGCAGATTTAAGAAGATCACAAGAGATTCACTCGATTCTGGTCTTGAATAAATAGAGGATGCTCTCATCATTCTAAGATTGACAGCTCTGGTTTTCTTCTCTTCTCAAGACCTAAAGTTCATGGTGATTACGAAGATGAACTTGAGAAGAAACAACTGTGCTTAAACCAGTGGACACGAAGATCACTCAGTTGTGGGAACAACGTGGGACTGCGTCAGTGAAGCGGACTGCATCAGAGTTAGCTCTCCATTGAAGGGATTTCATTGGACTTCCGGATGCGCGACTCTCCGACTTCAACAATCCACTAAACCTTTGTAGATTGGGTACTGACCTTGTGTGGGGCACTTGAGTGAGATCGTTCGTCTCTACCTTTGTACATTGTATTATGAGTTAGTGGATTGGACGCATCGGTGATCGTCCCCGGATGTAGATACACACTGTATCGAACTGGGTAAACAGACATGTGTGTTGGTTTTACTTTCTACCTTAGTCTTCCGCATTAAGCTATATGTTTATCTATCTGAATGAGTGTCTGATCGTAAGTCTGTATTAATCAGTCCACTATCCAGCTGGCAAGAAAGTAAATCAAATATCCTAGATTAAGAGAATATGCAAAATTACAACATGAATAATTTAGGCGAAAAAAGTGCTATAAGCATATAATACAAGGGAAAAAGTGCGAGTTTCCCTTTTTCTTTGACAAGTATTTTTTGTTCACTTCATTTTCTATTGACAGTCAAACATTGAAAATTTTAGATAATGACTTAGTATAGATATACATCCAAATAGACTCTGAGAGTGTTTGATTCAAGTTATATAAGATCACTAATGTTATATTAGCGTGAGAATATACGATTTTCATGTTTGGTTCATGTTATGTAATTTCTTCAAGGAATATAGAACATGACCTCCACACAAGGTTTTTACCAATTAGAGGGGAATGTGAGATACACTCCCCTTTCTTACGGTATCTCCCATGCTTGGAGATAAATGGAGAGAAAGAGGGGAGAAATTAAAGAAAGATTAAGCGTTGG
Source organism: Ipomoea nil (assembly GCF_001879475.1). Lineage (NCBI taxonomy): Eukaryota > Viridiplantae > Streptophyta > Magnoliopsida > Solanales > Convolvulaceae > Ipomoea > Ipomoea nil. The sequence continues at coordinate 384,611 of NW_017617107.1, read as the reverse complement.
AGAGGAGGACAACTAAAAAAAAAAAAAAGGGAATGAGGTAGTCTCCCAAGAAATTAAAAATATAATTGTAAGGGTAAAAGTAGACCTATTAAGGATATAGTCAATGATTAACCCTTGAACCTTTGATTAAGGATGTATAAATCTTTTCTACCCAACTACACCTCTCAAGTTGCCTAAAAGCATTTCTTTTGTATTTGTCCTACAAGGAGTATAAGTAATTAAAATAGACCTTTAAGAATTAAGATACAATAATAGAATTCAGATCACTAGTACAAAATTCACATATTTGCGCATGTTGTAATAAAGACAAGAATCATTGTAATATTTTTCTATACCAAAGAACATTAAGAAACTTTTTGAAAGCAAGTATCCAACAAAACAATGAGCTTCGAGTGAGAAGAGGAGATCTGATCTTTCACTATTCATAATTGTTATCATAGCTCTTCCGATCCTGAAAATTCATGCATGATTTAAAATTCAAAATTACATCCGAAAAGGTATAGAAACGCCGCCAAATTTGAACAAAAATCCCCAAAAGTTGCAACTTTTTACATTTTGATTTTATCCACCCAATTTAAAAACCATCCAACATTTTGTTTAAGTAATTTTAGAATTAATAAAATAAAAATAGCACTTCTGATTCTTTAAACAGAATTAGCAATTTAATTAATAGTTCTTTGTTGGAGTGACATTTCTAGTTTCTTATAAACAGATTTTGTAATAAGTCTTTTTTCAAAATATTTTGAACGTTTTTATTTTATAACAATTTAAGTATCAATATGTTTTGTACATATCACCTCACTCGAATTCACACTATTTTCAACTCAAGGATTTACAAATCTAGCTTGTACGAGCATGGTACCTTGTGCTATATTACACTAAATAAATATTTTATGAAGGACTAAAAATACAGTTTTACGATAAAATTAGAACAAAACTAACATCTCATATTACTAAATGAGTAAATGTATAACTTATGAATAAATAGTGTCAATTTTTCTTAATAAAGTTAAGAATATATAAAAACTAAGTTGGTCGATGTACAATTTTAAACTTATTTAATTTGTTGTTATAGTGTAGACAAATAAAGACATATCATCATGTCATTGTCAAGCTAATTTGTTGATATTTCTAAAATATTTATTAAAAAAAAAAAGAAGTAAATGAAGTTGGCCAGAAATTAATTATTGGTGTTGCAGACATGTTACAGCCTGGTGGCAATAGATGATAGGGTTATACAAAAAGGAAAATGGAATCAGAAGATTCAGCTTCATAAAAGAAAAAAAGGGGATTGCAAAATTCTCAAGAATTGATGTGACCTTGCAATATGTATGGATACAATGAAGAATTGTAACGTCATTTTGGGGGATGGATATATTCTGATATGATATGCAATAACTATAAACCAAGATCACCCCTACTTTCATTTTTGTTCTTCAATTCTCTCTTTAATTTGTTTCCTCCCTTTACCAAATTTGATAACTCTTTAGTAGTGCATGCCTAAAGGTTTTTTTTTTTTTTTTTTTTTCAGCGATGCGAATTTCGATATCTTATCAAAGATCAAATTCTTGATAATTTATGTGACAATTGATGATGTTGTTTTTATTATTTTATTTTAAAATAGAAAAAATAAATATTTTTGTTTCAGTATTTATTACATGTTATGCAATTTAATTTTACATTGTCAAATTTTAAAAGTCTAATTGATAGAAAATAATCTTTTGCTGGGTGACCGTATATCCACTCGGTACGCATTCCGTATACCCGAGGACACATTTCCCGATCCTAATTGACCCCGTATGGCTCTAACTCATCTCGAGCTGAGGTCCAAATTCGTCCCTCTTAGATTATTAATTATTACGCAATGCCTTCTGAGTTCGACCCCGACCCTAACAGTAGGACTGGGCAGTTATAATGGAATGCCTCCTACACTAGAGGACAAAGTACCTCTGACGTCGCTTTACCCGATCACGTCATATTTAGACTCAACAGAAATTAGGGATGGCAACCGGTCGGGTCGGGATGGGGAGTATACTCCCCGTCCCTGTCCTCGTCCCCATCGCCGACGAGGAATTGGAAATATTCCTCATCTCCGTCCCCGCGGAGAATTAGGCGAGGACGGGGATTCCCCATTCCCTGTTAACTTAGTCAAAATGTTATAATTGTAATTTTTAATAATAAAAAAATTAAATATAAATCCTAGTTTCAAAATTTAAAATACCAAGTCTACAAATATATATATATATATATATATATATATATATATATATATATATATATATATATATATATATATATATATATATATATATATATAGAGGGAAGGGTTCAGGTGCGGATATAACTTTCCGTGCGGTTGTGCGGTTAAATCTGAGCAGTTGATCAAATTTAGATCAACGGCTCAAATCAATGAAAATTTAAAAAAAAAAAAAAAAAAAAAAACCGTGTCTGGAACAAAGAAGTATAAGCTAAGGCGCACCTTAAGTGTTAGATCTTAAGCACAAGCTCACGCACATTAAATACAAAACCCACACACATTAAGCACAACCTCACGCACATTAAGCACAAAACCCACGGACTTTAAATATTAACTCACAGACTTTAAGTTTCAACAACTACTAACATTAAGTACAAAACCCACGCACATTAAGTACAAAACTCACGCACATTAAGCACAAAACCCACGCACTTTAAGTATTAACTCACAGACTTTAAGTTTAACAACTACTCACGATAAGCACAACCCCACGCACATTAAGCACAAAACACAAGCACATTAAGCACAAAACTCACGCACATAAATCACAAATCCGCTCACCTTAATTTTGACCTAGATGCAAAAATTACAAAATTGTCACCGCATTTTTTTTAAAAACTTTGATAATCCTGAACGTTGATTTAAGCGAGATGAAAGGCCCAAATTAAACCGCACAACCGGACCTGGGCACCCTAACCGCACCAAAACGTAAAATAAATAAATAAATAAATAAATAAATAAATAAATAAATAAATAAATAAATATATATATATATATATATATATATATATATATATATATATATATATATATATATATATATATATATATATATATATATATATATATATATATATATATATATATATATATATATATATATATATATATATATATTCGGGGATGGGACGGGGCGGGGAGGTGTATCCCCGTCCCCGTCCCCGACGGGGAGTCACACATATTCACTGTTCCCATCCCCGTTTCCCAAAAAGCTTCCCCATCCCCGTCTCCGTCGGGGCGGGGATCGGGTATCCCCGTCGGGGACGGGGCACATTGCCATCCCTAACAGAAATCATTCCCCATGTAAATGTACTAGAGGAGCCGCTGGCCTCACATGTGTATGTGGAACACGTGGAGGGCATGTCGAGCACCCGGCATATGCTCCCTCTTAATCCCTATAAATAACACATTTAATGCCTATTTAGGAGATCTTTTTTAGGATTTTCTCTCTAATAGTATGTCTTAGCTCGAGAACATCCGACCCACTATCTTACCTGAGCTCGCTAACCTACTTCGTAAACTATGTGTAGGTGTATTTGTAGATCCTAGTGTATTTTTCACATCATTTTTGGCACCGTCCATGGGGATCGGTACAGACAAGCCGCATATCCAAGTTTTGCTTATCCCAAGCATGTATCCTTACCTTGATTTCTTCAATGACGCGGACTCTAAAGACAACACCTCCTATCTCCGGTCTAAATTGGGATCTAGCGTCGATCTCAATCAGACACCGATGGAAGGGGTGATTCCCCAGAACCTTTCAACATGATAAACTAGGGGTACGGCTATGCCTTCCCGAACATCCCGGGACAAGTTCCATATTCCTTTTCGACGCCCCTTGTCGCTGCACAAGATCCTACATTTCAATGATGGCAAAAATCTCCTCAGTTATACGCTCTAGCTTACATATCTGTCGATGACTATCGTGTACCCCCAGCCTATTTATAATGCGACCCCAATTGTTCCCAAGGTATCGCCAGCTGGGGAGCTCGGAGTGGCGGATTCTAAGCGTCACCAAGCTAATTCGGGGTGATGAGCGTCATTTGACAGAGAAAGAACCTCCTCCCGACCTCGCCGGCCGACTTATACCCGGTTGGGTTAGGGAGAGGAGAACCGAGCATATGATAGCCCTCGTCGAAGCTCATTCAATAGGATTTAACATCCCGTTCGTGATTGGTTGGGTGTGCGAGTGGAAAGACATATGTCCGTTGATCGGATGCTCTTGGAACACCGGGAGGATTCCGACGAGAGTAGCGCTTCAAACCCCCATCGCCAAAGAAACCCTCAAAGAGAAATCAAATCTGAACTCCTAAGAGCAATTCAAGATCAGGTAAGACAGGACTTCAACCGGTGGAAACGGAAGCAGATGCCTCGACTAGCTAAGTCGAGCACCGCACGGTTGACGACTCCATTTACGCCGCAAATAATGCACAAAAAGTATCCTATTGACATGCGCGTACTTGATGAGAACAAGAACTATAATGGCAAGACTGACCTAGAAGAACATATTAACTTGTACTACGGAAATATGATGATGATCGGAGTTTCTGACGCAGTCATTTGCCGAGCATTCTTCCCCACTCTATAAGGAAGGATTGCAGAGTGGTCTAAATCTTTAGAGCCCGGATTAATCGGGAGTTTCACCGAGCTAGTCAAGCTATTTATTTAGAAATTTGCTACCTCGAAGGTCGTGAGACGCCATTTCACTCATCGGAAGGACTAAATTGCATAACATGGAATCATTGAAGGTTCAAAATGTGATTTTTCCTTTAATTTTTTTTAAAATCATAAATAAGAGAAACATTAACGAGTTCATATTTTAGTGAAATGGCTTAGGTTTATGTTTATTACTAGTTGTAATACGCGATTGGAAAATGTCCACAAACCAAAAAGTATATAGTAAAATCACATGATTGAAAAGAATTTTTAAAAACACAATAATTTTATAATTATTACAGGATGAAATTTTTATTTTTGATGATTAAAAATATTAGTATCTCGTATAAATTTTTATAAACGTATTAAATAACTCCGTAGATATTGTGTTTCAAAATGATTACATTTTTAACAAATGTAAATAATTTTCATTTGATAATGTTTTTATATTTTAATTAGAGTTTAACATTGATACAATAATAAATAAAACAGAGATTTTAATATATTTAAGTTAAAATAAATAAAAAGTTATATTTTTAAATGAGAAATTATATTAAAATAGATATGTATTATTTATTGTTTCAAAATATAATTAAGTTAAACTATAAAAGACTACATGCACACATATGAATGCATGTGTTTACATTTTACATAGTAAGAGTGAAATTGACAAAAGAGAAAATATTGAAGGTATAATTGATAATAAGTTATAAATCTACAACATAAAAAGCACTAAAAAGATAAAGTACAAATAAACCACTGAACTATTTGAGAAATAGAAATTAAGTCATCGAACTTAAATAACCCCCAAATAATTCATTGAACCCGAAAAAAAAATTTAACATTTTTAACAGGTTAACTCCAGATTTTATCTGACTGGATTGCCAAATGTTTATTTTATATATATATAAATAAATAAATAAATAAATAAATAAATAAATAAATAAATATATATATATATATATATATATATATATATATATATATATATATATATATATATATATTATAATCCACCTACATAGTAATATATTTTAAAGTAATTATAATCAAAATAGTTTTGTGATCTAAATTATTTATTTATTATTATTATTTTAAAGAGAAGATCTAGTAAAAAAATAATAATAATAAATAAATCAATCAATCAAATCTCGTCAAGACAAAACTATTTTGATTATAATTACTTTAAATATATTACTATGTAGGTGGATTATAATAAGAGAAACATAAATAAAATAAACATTTGACAATCTAGTCAATAAAAACCTAGAGTTAATATGGCTAAAATGTTATTTGTTTTTTTTTTCCGAGTTTAATGGCTTATTTGTTCTTTTTTTTTTTTTCCGAGTTCAATGGCTTATTTGGGGGTTATTTGAGTTCGATGGCTTAATTATTGTTTTCCAAATAATTCAATGATTTATTTCTACTTTATCCCCCCAAAAAAAAAAAAAGCATTTTAATGTCACTATACCACTTATGATTTTTTTTTTTATTCTAGTTAATGACTAAGGTAAAAAAAAAAAAAAAATGTGAAGGGTAAAATTGAGAAAAAATATAAATGTACAAAAAAAAAAAAGGAAAATGGCAAATTAGTCCATTAGTTATACCTACATTGTAAACTCAGTCCATGAATTATTATCCTATATAAATTTTTTTTCCCTTTAACTATATTAAAAGTGGCAATTTCAATCCATTATTTATAGATTTTGTTAAAATAAATAATTTATTTTTAATTTCCAAATTATTAATGGACATATTGGCATGGTCATTTCGTAAGATTATCTCAAATTTCCTCCATTAATCTTCATATATACACTACTCTTACTGTATAATTCTTGCTAAATCTAAAACTAATGTTATGATATGATAAAAAAGGATTGTACACAAAAACACATATTATATTAAAATAGCAATCCACTGCATTCACCTTTAGCATAAACTTATATGCACAATCAATTAATTAACATATTAAAACAACTAAACTGCATATATTACCCATTAAGGTATGAATTCAATAATATATCAAAAGGAGTAATTTACATACAACAAAAGGAAAATTAAAACTTGTAATAAACTAACATATTAAACTTACAATTTGGTGTATCTTCAATCCTAAGTAATCTCATGCTTGTCATTTTTGCTTCTTAGATTATATTCCTCCTCAATGAATACACAAGTATTTAGCAAGAATTTTGTTGTAAGAATAACGTATATATGAAGATTAATGGAGGAAATTTGAAATTTTTTTACAAAATAATCAATATGTCCTCTTAAAAAAAAAAACAAAAAAAAAAAAAACACAAATATGTCCTTTAATAATTTGAAAATTCAAAATAAATTGTTAATATTAACAAAATTTATAAATAACATATTGAAACTGTCACTTTCAACATAATTAAAGTGAAAAAATTTGCAGAGGATGAGAATAATTAATGGACTGAGTCTTCAATTTAAGTATAATTAATAAATTAAAACCGACATTATATTTTCCCAAAAAACAAACATAAAAACAAACGGACATTTAATGCAATTTATACTACCAATATAATTTTATTCCAGTTAAGGAGTAACATTATTGATTTTTATTACATTTTATATATAGATTAGATATAAGTGGTTTATGTTTTATTCCTATTAATAGCATTTTAAATTTTAATTACTAAAGGGTTTAATATTAAAGTGACTATTTAAAAATAAGTTTAGAATAGATTTCAAAATATTCCTGTTTGAGAACAAGCTTGTCATTAAAGAAACCAGTTGTTATTATATCATTATCTTTTTTTCTTGGTGGGAAGCATGTCTATTCTGATACATTTTGGATAATCTAATTTATTCAATTCTTTGAGATCTATATATTGATATGTGAATCACCTCCCAGGTGTTGTTAAAGGTATAAAATGGTAGATATATATGGCTGCGCTCCTCTTTTTTTTTTCTTTTTTTTTTTTAATATATATTGTTCGAAAGGTTCAGGTGCGGGGATGGTTTCCCGTGCGGTTGTGCGGTTGACGCACCTTAAGCATTAAAATGGCGCACCATAAGTCCATAAGTACACAAACTACGCACCTTAAGCACATAAACAAAGCACCTTAAGAGCACAAACAACTCACCTTAAGTACACAAACCGTGCACCATAAGCACACAACAAAGCACCTTAAGAACACAAATCACACATTTAAGGTTTTAAAATGGCTTAACTTAAGTTTCACACAAGTGACGCGCCTTAAGCATACAAATCACGCACCTTATGAAGGAAAATAACGCACCTTTAGAAGGAAAATCACGCACCTTAAGTTTCAACAATTACTCACATTAAGCACAAAGTCCACGCACCTTAAGCACAAAACCCACGCACCTTATGTTTCAATAACTACTCACATCTGCTTTATATATATAATAAAGCGGGATCTAGCCACAAAATTTTTCATCCAAAGTGTGAATGCATTTTGATAGAAACAAGATTAGCAAGTATTAATGCATTAATTGTGTCGGTAGATGTATTTATACATATTTTTTTGAAGTTATTATGTGTATTTTTATTTTATAAATTATCTTTTATTATTATAGCTCTATCTTTCTATATATTAAAGCATAATGAAGTATGGAAAAAAGTTTATTGAGTTCAAATTTATTGGTAAAGTTTTATATTTAATATAATTTGTGTATATATTTATTTAAACCTCAATTATAATTAATTTGACTCCACATATATAAAGAGGAGAAATTAGATATAAAATAAATATAGTTCTTATATTTTTTTGAATGCTACTGGTTCTATTACATTGTAGTATCTGTTCATATACTTTCTCAACCTACTGAAACACAGAGAACCAATAACGCCTCCACTGAGGCTCGAACTCATAATCTTCCAAATGGAAGTCCAACCCGGATACCATTAGACCACATAGTCCTGGTAAATATAGTTCTTATATAAATAATCTTTTTCAAATGAATTAGTTTTGGGTGGAGATTTTTGACAAATATTGTCTGTTATTTTATTTACATGTTTTATTTAAATACGTTAGTTATAAAATTAAAGTAGTTATTTCAAATTCAAATTCCTTTAAAAAAATCAAATTCAAAAAAGAATACAAGTAACAATAAACTTTAAAATCAACATAATAATAGCATAATTAAATTTTTAAAAATATTAAATATTACATTTTATAGTTATACTTACATTTTTAATCAAACTAATTCTAAGTTCCAAGACTCAAGTACATTTTTATGTTTCCACAACCATTATTTTCTTTGCTAATTCAGAGGATGTCAAAAATTTAATTGGTAAATTTGTTAAATTAATATTAGTCAGTGCATCGCACGGGACAATTACTAGTTAAACACACAACACACGTACCTTAAGCACAAAACTCACGCACTTTAAGCACAAACTCACACACCTTAAGCACAAAACTCACGCACCTTAAGCACAAATTATTATTATTATTATTATTATTATTATTATTATTATTATTATTATTATTATTATTATTATTATTATAAATATCTAAAACTATAATTTTAATATAGAGTATTAATATTGGGCATCAATTTGTGCACATCGCACATAGAAAATACTACTTCAATATATAAGAACAACACACCAATACACTACTTATATATATATATATATATATATATATATATATATATATATATACATATTTGTTTAGTTTCTCCATCAATGGCATAATCACTTATAAAACTTTGGAATGAAAACGTTATGCATATAAAATGTTAGAAAATTCTAAGATACCAATTGACACCAATAACTCTTATACACAATGTCACACTTAAGTGAATGGTGAAAGTTTTAAGTTTGTAATAAGTACATACGCGATACAAACTCAAAACAAGATTCTTTTTTTTTTTTTTTTTTTATCAATTTTGGTCGTGGTATTATTACATATTTTTCGTATTCGGTCTATGACTATCAAATTTTTCATATTTGGTGCATGTCTATCAATTTATACCTTATTTGGTCCTTTCAAACAATTTTCTGATGACCTTTATTTGATTTTCATCAATATTAACTTCAAAACCACTATATTCAACCGTGTAATCTACACGCCACTCAAATCCAAGTAACATACAATAGTGTTATTTCACATAACTCACATAATTTTCACGTTACATTTCCTATTATGATTGATCAAAAAAATGAAAAGAATCAAATATATAGCAAGAATTTAATAGTTATGCATTAAGTGTGAAAAAATTAATAGTAAGAGACTAAATGTGAGGATTATTAGATAACAAGTGAAAATAACTAAACTCAAAACCTTCACAAAATTTTTAACTTATTCTAAGTGATACCAATATCGATCAGCATCACACACCATCCTAGCTAATATACATATATTTATATATCTTGGTAGAATATAGTATACTATTTTTAGGAAGGAACTAGCTAGATAAGTAGGTAGCTAGCAAGTGGAGGTAAAAGAATGTCAACTTTTTAGAAAGAGAATATTAACTTTTTCATCAATGTAGTCATGCCATATATCCATCGCAGTTATACTTGAAGGTGGTAATGACGTAATGTCTTACCATGCATTCATGTATGTCCACATTAATTAAGATTGCTAGCTAGCTAGCCGCTTTATTCCTTTAGAATATGTGATTGATATCAATGTTTGTGATCAAACGCATAAAGTATGGTTGATAAATGACTGTTAGCTGATTGAGCTAGTGACTGTTATAAAAAAATATTTGGTAAATTAATTGTTAGTTGTTAATTAGCTGATTATATACAAAATGACATTTTCAAAAAGTTACTTTGAATATATAATTTTTTGAAATTTGGAGTAATAAGTTGTTACAAAAAGTTATTTAATTCAACACTTATACTGATTGTTTAACCAAGCCACACAGCTAATAGTGGTTAAATAAGCCAAAATGGGCTAATAGGCTAACTATTTTATCAAATATGGCCAAAGTGTTTTCATTTTTTTTTTTATAATCAAGTTTCTCAATTTCCCCAAATTATATCTTAAACATTTCATATTAAGCGCTTACCACTACGCCAAAGGTATAATCAGTAGCAAAGACATAATTTTATTTTTTATACTTACATAACAGTCAGCGTCACAATTCAATGGTAGGATATTGGACTCGGTTCTCCAAGCCACAGCCCAATAGAACCCTATATATGAAGCCGCTTCAGGCACTTGAAAAGGTAAATTAAGTTAATTAATTTAGTTTTGAAATTCAACATCAAACTATAAATTTATGTGCACAAAAAGAGTCATTCCAAATCCAAATCCCTAATGTCCGTGTTTGTATTTATCTTTTATCAAAACGGTGAGATTTATGAAGTATTACAATTGATAAGAATCAAATAAAAGTGCGCGGCGCCCCAAATGGCATAGTACATTATATTAGTGCAAAATTGTTCCTTTAGCATCTCACGAGATGTTTACTTTATCTTTATATCAATCAGGAAAGCAGTCCTTAAGTTACTAAAGATGCATATATTGATATTGTATGTAAAGATCAGCTTGATCGATCACTATATATGAGCTCGACTTACATAGGCAAAGATATTTCTTAATATATAATTTTAAATTCAATCTATTGTATTTAATTTATAATGAAAAAAATTTAAAAAGATTTTTAAAACTTCTTCGGATTAATAATCTTATGTGGTAGTTTAATTTAAGGATCAAGTTACATGACAAAATAATTTCACCAAAATTCTTTAACATTTGATGTGACAATTTATTATTTGTATTTGAGTTAATACTCAAAATAATCTTCGACTATAGTAGTTTTTCTCAATTTCATCCTAAACGATTTTGATGACTTAATGTAATCCCAAACTTTTGTGTTTTGCTTAGTGTAGTCCTCCATTTGCTATTCCGTCAAATTAGTGTTAAATAGATGGACAATTTAATAATTTCAATATTAACTATCTTTTAATTTATTTATAATGATTAAATAAATAACCCATGCATCTTTTATGAATTGTCTCAGTAATTTCAATAGAACTCTTTTACGGATTATGAATTGTCCTAGTAATTTCAATATTTACTGATTACTAGGACAATTCGTAAAAGATGCATGGATTATTTATTTAATCATTATAAATAAATTAAAAGAGATGTCAATATTGAAATTACTGAATTATCCTTCTATTTAACACCAATTTGGACGAGATAACAAACGGAGGACTATATTGAGCAACAACACAAAAGTTTGGAACTGCATTAGATCACCAAAGTCTTTTAGGACGAAATTGAAAAAAAAAAAAACCATTATAGTCGAGGACCATTTTAAGTATTCACTCATTTGTATTTGATTAACTAGTTGTTTTACGCACTTTGCGCGAATGAAATAATGTCCAATGATTATTTTTAAATAAGTATTTCAAAATATATCAATGTAATATTATATCGGAGATGTTCATGCATAAGTAAATAAATATTGAATTTGTTTATTTAAATCGGTAATTTAAAGTATATAATTGCAAGATAATATATGAGATTGATTATATTGTTACTAAAATAAATGTTTGCAACTTTGTAATAACGCTAGTCTAAATACTTAGTCTAAAAATAATAGTCTAAATAAATACTACTTTTGCTTTAAATTTCTCTAATTCTTCTTAATTCTCTTTTGTGTAGCTTCGTCATTGTCTTCATCTTAAGTACATGTCTTCTTCTTTTTTTATTGGTAGTGTGCCATGTGCAATTGGGTTATTATTTTTTTTTTTTTTTGGAAATGTGTCATGTGCAATTGGGTTACTGGTGGTAGCATGGATAGATTCATCGTGCAATGAGATTATGGTGTAGGAAGCTTTAGATTTGCATCCTTGTGTATATGATGAGATCTTAATTGTACTATTAACTCTTTATCTTACAAGCACCTATTGATATTTGGTAGTGGTAGTTTTTCCCCTTCATGTGTTGTGAGATATGTGTTGTAGGTTATCATGTGAAAGTATTGAACAAAATATTAATATTTATTATATTTGTATAAAATACTTGGTAAATAAATATATATAACATATTTTGTATTATAACTTTAATATTTAATTACACGATATGTAAAAAGAAGACCATGGACATTGTAATGAATATAATAAATTAATAAATCTGAAGTTAATGAATCTTTGAATTGTAGAAAATAAAGATAATATAACTAATGAAATTATATCTCTTTCAAATTTTTTATAATGAATAAATTTTTTTAATTATATTAAAGGCATTATAGACATCTAATTCTAAATTAATTAAATGCATATGTATTATTTTTTGTTGTAGCTACTAATTTATTTAAAGTGGCGTACATACTTTTTATCAACAATAATGAAATCATTGATTTTTTTTAATTTACATTCGTTGTTGAGACAAATTGTTTTGAAAGTTTATCAATGACAATTGTTACAATTCCTGTCAATAGAGGATGATAATAAATAATTCAAAATATATAGTTACAATAGATATTGTTATAATGATATATTAAAAATTAACTTACAAATTTCTTTAGAAGTTTTCATGCATTGATAAAATTCTAATGTGTAAACTTGTTCAATTGGAGCCCGTGGGATGTCAACATTGTCAATTCTTTGGAAAATGGTCATACCGTTTTAGAGTCCAGGTCTAATTGTATTTATGATCAACGACTTTGTAGTTAGGTCGCACATGTTTGATAATAATGGAAGAACAATTTTGTCCACTAAAAAAAATAATAGTATAATATTTTTAAAGTAATGTATAATTGTACCATTATTTGACCAAAGTTTATGTTAACTTTTATATTATATATATTTTTAATACATTTTAACATATTCGTAGTATATGTTTAACAATTATGCCAATTCTAATTGGGATGAGATTCGAACCTAAAACCTTTCTTATAGAAATTAATGAGTAATTTAAAAATAATAAATAGTTAACGGAATATTCCGTTACTAAAGTTTAAACTAACGGAGTTTAGGTTATTTAAGGGAAGAAAATAATATAATAGAGGGTAAATAAGGAAAATCATTAAAAAAAAATACTAAAATCAAAATAATATGAACCATTCATTTTAAGAAACGATAGTACCGAAATTTTTTTGTTTCAGTTAAGGGCCTAACATTATTCTCTCTTATTAAAATTGTAGATTATTAAAATTGTAGATGTAGATAAGCAGATTTTTTTTTAACGAGTGGGATTGGTCTTCATGACCAATGAATAAAAAGGGTGTTATTCTTATATCAAATGTTGAAAATTTTTAGTCCCTATAACTATACTTTTATTAACAATTTTCAAATTCAGAAATTCATATCCTTTTAAAGAGTTACTGGTTCAAATGAAGATATGACTTCCCGTGAGCTCAGTATGAATTGTACCATTAAGTATGCATAAATACACCACACAGTATTTGAAAATGTACCAAAATGAGGTGCACAAATGCACCACACCTAATTGTGCATTTGTGAATACTTTGTGTTACATTTATGCGTACCTAATGATACATGATTGCATATCCACACAGGAAGCACTGTCTGCACAAGAACCTAACCCATTACTATACAGCAGGCAGATTAAATCGTGCACCGCGGTGCATAATCGATTATGCACCACGCATCAAAACGACGTCGTTTTGTTTAATGAAAAGAAACGGTATCCGTTTTCTGCCGTTCCGCACCCTTTCGCAAAAAGCAACTCTGTTATTCAGTTTCAGTTCAACACAACTACAGTTTCATTTCGATATACTTAATTTTATTTTATATACAATATAGTTTTATTAAATCACAACTGCATATCATTTTGATATAATTACAGCTTCATTGTACAATATACATTCAAATATGTGAAATGTTATTCAGTTTCATTTTATATACACTGCAGTTTCATTTCACCACAGCTACAGTATTATTTTGATATAACTGCAGTTTCATTTGATAATATAAAAATAATACGAGAGGCAGTGTCAATTTAGATATACTGTAGTGTCAGTTGGTAATTAACATACAAAAAATACACGTTCCGTTAAAATTAACGACGCCGTTTTAACTGCGGTGCACGTGCACGCTGTCCACGATATAACGACCCTAAGCGTTCCTATTTTCACTCATGCGTTCCTATTTTCACTCATTGGCAATTAAGAAGAGTATAAATTAAAATTACTCGACAATTCAAGAATGGAATAAACCATCTAAGAAGAGTGAGACCATGACAAAATCTCTAAATTCTCAAAACATTCACTACAATATATTCAAACAATTTTATAAATTCAAGTATTACTTGCCTACATCATGATCTCCCTTCCTTCAAGATCTACCCACCATTTAACCATAAAAGATGTATAACATTTCCCTCCATCTAATTTACAAAGTATATATATTCTCATAAATTTTACATATTTCGTTCACAAGGTGATAATTATTCAAGCTTCCCCACACAAATACTTCAAACAACTATATTGCAACCAAGATTTAAAAAAAAAAAAAAAATTGAAATAAACTATAAAAATATAACAGTTAACACCATCTTTTTCTTTAAAAGAAAAAAAAATTCTCGATATATGATAAAAAAAGAAAAAATATATACATACTCGTCTGTATTATTATTTATTTATTTATAATATAATATTCATAGTAAAACCTACAGCAAATGTATATATTTGTTGGTTTCATCTTGCTCAATTATATTATTGAATTATTGAGCCCAAGATGTCTGTCTGGTCTGGTTCAGGCTTCTTCAAAGATTTAATAATCGGCCCACTAACCCCAATCATTAACATTAATGATTACTGCCTCAAAAATTTTTATTACGGAGTATTTTCATAACAATCTTATATAATCTTTAAACAGTTCACAAATTTGGAAAAAGAATTAAAAAAAAAAATTAAAAAAAATAAATAAAAATGCATAAGAATGTAATGGGTGGGGTTAAGTGGTCAATTTAGTTCTTGTGCTATTAAATTAATGGATTTTTTTTTAAGTATTCCTAACTTTATTACAATGTAGTATATGCGCATGCATATTTTTACAACCTATCAAAGCACAAAGAGTCAATGTCTCCACGGGGGTTCAAACCAGCCATAGAGGTGATATTGAACTACAAGTTACTTGGCATTAAATTGACGGATCTAATTTTATATTTAAAATTATAATAATTAAATAAAAATCTTAACATTGTAAGTAAATATAATTAAGTCTTCCTATGTGGTTAAATGAGGTATGTTTCATGTTATTAAGACTTTTTACAATTAAATAATCGATGGTACAAAACTGTTTGATCACACAAATAATAGTTTTCCAAACAACATTTATAGATTCAAGGACTTTGGCCAACTTAAACCAAAAGATATAATATTTTCGGAGTTATTTGATAATATTCTTTAGTATATGGTAACTTAATATTTTAGCATATGTTGTCACATACACTCATTTATAATTATGTATTTGTTAAAATAGATTTGATTGAATTGACTTTATCATGTATATGCAATCACCTTATACTACATTAGTTAATAGTCGAGAAAAAAATTCATGAAGATTTTTTATTATTACCAAAAAAAGATTCATGGACAATTTTTTAATTCATAGAGTAGTAATGAAATATTGATCGATTTTGGCCTGGGATCTACCTTGTACCTTTGTCTTAGGTCTGCGTGCCACTAAGCTTTGTATCTTGACTTAGGCCTGCGTGCCATTGTTAGCTGTATATCTTGACTTAGACCAGCGTGCTATTGTTATCTGGGTACTATCTGTTGTATGGCATGTCTGGTTCTACGGGGCAGCCAATAGCGCTCCGGGAGGTGTTACAATTGTGGTGCAGCCCGGCTAGGCGGCATTATGGTGTGTAGTCGCTGTAGTGCAACTGGCTGGGAGGGGCCATGTTTGTCACACGCGAGGCATCTATCCTCACTATTTGAGCTTTGGTACTACATGATGGGCTGTGAGGCAGTTGGGCTGCGCGTATTTGGAGCAGCTTCTCAGTCTATTTATTTGTTTAATCATATTCCTGCCTACGTTTAGTTAGTGATAGCTAGCATAGGACTTGGGGCATGCATACTAGAGCCCCGGGGGCCTCTTTATGTAATCTTGTTTTATTCTACTTTACCTTTCTTAGTTTAGTTTTAGGGTTTAGGCCATGTGGGGCCTAAGTCCTCTTTGTATTGGCTTCGGCCATTTTATTAATAAAGTTCTTTTTAAAAAAAAAAAAAAAAAATTCTCATGTTTTGATTTCAAGTATTTTTAATTCCAGACTACCGCATATTTTTTTTCCTTTTCAAGCATATTTATTTTAATTTACAAACAAACAAACAAACAAACAAACAAACAAAAACAAACAAAAAAAAAAAACCTAAATCATATATGGAACACAACAGTTCTAAATCAGATAATTTAATTTAAAACAACATTGAAATAGAGTTTTATTCCAATTTTTTTCACAGCTGAAGGCCTTCTTTTAAAATTATTTATCCTTTTTTTTTCATATTTATTTTAGCAATAATATAATTGCCTAAATCATTTGTCAATATCAAAAAAAATTTCAAGAAATTGCATACAAATTTTTTTCATTTTACTATGTGAAAGGCCATCCCATTAGTGGTTTTAATTACTTGGTTTTTGCTGGAGAAAAAAATCAAATAGATGGTTTTTGACAAATGAAGAGAATGATCTTTCATTGGTATTTCTTCTTGCAAATTTAATTTTTTAGAGGGATCCGTGTGGAGAGGAAAAAAGAAGAAAGCAACCGGCCTTTCCGCGCAAATGCGCGCGGCGCACCCAGTAAGGCATGTGCATAGCACATGTCATTCTGGGCACGTAAAAGTAGACTATAATTTTATTTTTTTTTGTCAAAAATTGTTTTCTTTTTTTTTTCCTCCTATTTTCTCTCTCCTCTCACCTAGTTGTGACGAACAAAAATCTCAAAAAAAAAAAAAAAAACAACAAAACAAAACAGAACAAAACAAAAAAATAAAACAAACAAACAAACAAACAAACAAAAAAAAAAACAAATCTAATGAGCTTGCTCTAAAGTGGCTGTTTTAATCCACCATTAACATATTATATTAAAATTAACATTGCACTTTAAAATTTTAAATTATTGAAGGACATATTGGTTACTTCAAAGAGTTTTCTTAAATGTCCTCCACTAAATCTTCATATACACTGATTCTCTTCATTTGTAATGAAGAATTGTTAGAGTTTTAATATTTATAAAGAGTTAATTCCAGCAAAAGGTCCTCTGACTATTGTAATTTTTTTTAAATTTGGTCATTGTCTTTTAATTTGGACAAATTAAACCCTTGACTATCAAAAATGTTCCTCCATTAATTATTCCTTCCGTGAACCAAACGTTAGTTTGCTTTTTAGATCAGGGGTAAACAGTCTTTTCATATGCTTAATGTCTTCTTCCTCCGATTCTTCCTTTTTTTGAATGTTTGAATAATATTATGTAATTCCCAAATTCATCAAGAATCCTAATCTATCCTCAATTTCTTGCAATTGAAAGAAAGACTTATAATATTACATCTTGAGAGGTTCAGGTTGCCACTAAAATTTGTTCAAAGCTTGCACTCTTGTGAGAAACTATGTGCTCTCAATTTGTACCTGTTGGGTAGTGCCCTTGATATGTTTGAGGGCTCTTGAGAAACCATAGTTTAGAGGGTAGGGTTTTAGAGAAGGAAGTTGAAGAATGGAGAAATGACGAGAAGAAACCTAAGTGAGGAGAAACTATGGAGTTTTAGGTTGAAGAATATGCATTCTCAACATATATGTTCCTCCAAGAGGAGGAAGAAGACACTAAGGATATGAAAATATTGTTTACCCCATCTAAACAGCAAACTAATGCTAGGTTCACGGAACGACTAATGGAAGAACGTTTTTGATAGTTAAGCTAAGGGTTTAATTTGTCCAAATTAAACAACAAGGACCAAATTTAAAAAATCACAATAGTTGGAGGACCTTTACTGGAATTAACTCTATTTATAAATATATATCTACTTTTCTTCAGCTTCTAGGTTAAATGTCAATTTGCTTTTTAGAAAATTTTTCTCTCTAAATAATCAATATATAGTGATATTTATATGCTTGGCTGAATATTTCTACAGTAGTGCAATATATGACCAGTATGTCTATTGGTAATACTTTCGTTTCTTACATACATTCTTGAAAAACATTTAACCAAAATGGATGTTTAAATGTCAAAGATTGATTTATGAATTATAATATGTATATTTGTATCAGTTTTTCATATCAACTTTTCTTTAAGTGAACGAAATCAGCCAATGATCTAATATGCTTATTTTTTGTGATATTTTGTTGTAAACTGAAAATTAAAAATGCAATTGGCAGTATAGTACTACCAATATTTTTTTTTTAAAGAAAAACACAAATGACATATGAATTGAAAGTGCTTATAAAATGAAGACTCACTCCAACTTATTGAAATACAAAAACAACAAAGTACTTAAATTCATAATATCTATATCAACCACTAATATTTAGTGAACTTGAAATTAAACTAAGAATCAAAATAAAGTGAAAAGTGAGGCTATTTTATCACCAATTTCGAATTTCGAATATTGGGAAGAAGATCATTTCAATGTCAAATTTGTTTTTCTTCCTTTATTAGCTGCAGTGGTCCATATATATTTTATATATGTATAACTTCACTTTCAGACCACACCTTTGCCCTCTAACCTTTTCACATTAAATCATGCATTCATGGATGCGATTTTATTTGACTGGGTCCTTAGTCCATATATATATATATATATATATATATATATAGGGATGTACTCAGGTGCGAATAAGTGCCCAGGAAGGAATATGTGAACGAATCAGCACGCGATACGTGTCCAGATCTAATAGCTTAAAAAAATGCGGTGGCATTTTCGTAAATAATTGAACATCGAAGTGCAAGTAAAATCACTCACAAGTGCACCTACTTTCACCAATAAGTGCATGTAATTTTGCCTTGTTAGCATTCACTTCCCGCAAACATTCATGCACCTGGGTGTGTTTATAACTATAGATGCAACTATTTACAACTATAGGTGATACTACTTGTAACTTTGGTGCACCTACTTTCACCTATAAGTGCATGTAATTTTGTCTTGTTAACATTCATTGATCTGAGTTCAGCGGGTAGTATACTCCTGAAAACCACCCGCAAACATTTATGCACCTAGGTGCAACTACTTATAACTATATGTGCAACTACTTAGAACTATAGGTGTAACTACTTATAACTATAGGGTCTATAGGTGCACTTAGTATTGATGCTCAGTGTAAATTTTTACTTGCACCTATAATACATTTTACATGCACTTCTAATACATTTTACTTGCACTTCGATGTTCAATTATTTACGAAAATACCACCGCGCTTTTCTAAAAAATCAGTGTTTCTCATCCATTAGATCTAGACATGTGGACGAACAGAATACATTCCTATTTCACTGTGAAGCATTCGCACCTGAGTGCAATTCTTTATATATATATATATATATATATATATATATATATATATATATATATATATATAGTGTGAGTGTCGGAGGAGGGACCAAACCTCAACTTGACGCACAAAGTTTTGGTGGTTAACCGGCGAAGGAAAGAAATCTACGTTAGGCCATAAAGACAACGTAGGAGAACAGTCTGGACAAGTGTTTGGCTAAGAGTAATTGGTAGGTGGTTAAGGAAGCCGTCCACGACACTGTAACCGTCAAATTCTTAGATTGCGTTATGAGATGTGAATCATAATCATATGCCTAACTTTTCATGTTTAATTGGAAAATGACTTACTATTTATATTTAAATAATATACCCCTTTGAATTTTTTGACATTTTAAATCTTTACTATTTATGATTTAATACGTCACATCAATTTTTACAACTTGTGATTGTTCATCAAACTTTTTAAAATTAATTAATAATTCTTGTTTTTTTCATCAGCTTGAGAATGTTGACTAAAAATCTAAATTTGTATTTATGATTTACGGACTAACTTTTTGTATTAAATTATCAATTTTAAAAGGTGTGGCTACAACTGTCACATTGACAACAAAAGGTTGGTTTTCCCTTTATATATATATATATATATATATATATATATATATATATATATATATAGATTTGAAGCCCATATATATATATATATATTTTCAAATAAACCTAAATAATATTAATCAAAATAATAAAACTTAAATAGATAATTCAATACAATGAAATAAATTTCATCTTATTTACTTAAAAATCAAGAAGTCATGTAGTAGTTGATGTTACTTTCTTCTTAATCGAGTTAAAAACTAGGTTGCAAAGTATATACGTTAGGCGCTAGTCGAGCGTCAGAGACTTGCCTAACAGAAGACAAAAAAAAAAAAAAAAAAAAAAAAAAAAAAAAAAAAAAGGGATTGTGCGTGCGTGTAATATTGTATTATATATATATATATATATATATATATATATATATATATATATATATACATAAAAAATATTAAACATGGCGCTAAGAATTGCAAAATAATAATAATAATAATAATAATAATAATAATAACTCGACTGAGTCAACATAGTTAATTCGATTGACTCAATCTGTTGATTTTGTTGAGTTAACTCAGTCGATTCGACGCCAAGTCTGCCGAATTAGACGTCTAACTAGTCGGTCGACTAGGTGACGCTTAAATGAGAAAGTGTCACGATTGGGTGACACTTAAACACGACTTTTACAACATTAATTACAAATAATTTATTCTCCGCAATATATAAGATATTATATATCGGTCTAGATATTAGCTCTATCATATAAAAGTATAAACTAAACATCATTGACCTAGACCAAAAAGGATTAGGATTACATGTTCATGGGCAAAACACGCAATTCCTAGTAACCCAAGCAAGAAGGAGGTTGTCCTAATCTTAATGGGCAACATGACTTAGCTTGCATACATATGTCTTGTTGTAATTTGTAAAGAATAACTTTAGATGGATAGGCGTCGAGTTATGATGCGATAAAAAGAAGTTTTGATTCCATCATTAGTGATGATAGAACTATCCTAAGCTTTGGTATAATTTAACACTTAAGTTCATTATCACCAACTAAGCAATTGATCCTAGGAATGCAATATATATCTTTTTTTTTTTTTTTTTTTTTTTTTGAAAACGAACGCAACTATATTTCATTATCAAAAGTCAAAGCACTTACAATAAAAGGAGGAACATCACTCCAACCAATTGATCCTAGGAATGCAATATATATCTTAAAATTTAATTTTGAGGAAATGTTGCCATTTTTAATGATCTATTTAGTACGAATATGATTAACCTCGTTGGTTAGACTCCTAGTAAACCCTGATTTGAGAAACATGTTGTCAAACCAAATAATAATAATAATAATAATAACAACAACAAGTCATATAATCCATATTATATTGAAATTAATGATCAATTATTATTATTGTGAATTTTTTTTTTTTTTAATGCTACTGACTCTATTGCAATGTAGTATCTGTTCATATACTTTCTCAACCTACTGACACAAAGAACCAATAACGCCTCCACTGAGGCTTGAACTCACAATCTTCCAAATAGAAGTCCAACCCGGGTACCATTAGACCATATAGTCTTGGTTTATTGTGAATTTTCTATTTATATTGAAAAGAAGTAAATGATAATTAAAGAATTTTGAATTAAATCTACTATACTAATAAGAGCCCAAGAGAGTTAGGCCTATAATGGATAGAAAAAATGACAGTCAAATTTTTTAATTAAATGAATGACTCAGATTGATAAGATTTTAATTTTTTCCTTAAGATTTCCTAATTTATCCTTAATGAATATGATTTTCCGTTAACTTTTCCGTTAAATATTATCTTTTCTGTTAATTTCTGTTAGTTCATCGTTAACTTACTCATTGATTTCAATAAGAAAGGTTTTAGGTTCGAACCTCATCCCAATCAAAGTTGGCATAATTAGTACTCTATTTTACTCTAATTAAATAAAATAATAATTTAGTAGCTACAATAAAAAGTAATACACATGCATTTCTTTAATTTATAATTATGTGTCTACAATATCTTTATTCAAAAAAAAAAATTATTCATTATCAATAAATTAAATAAGAGAAATAATTTCATTAGTTATATTGTGTTTACTTTTCTCCATATTAAAAATTCTTTACATTCAAATTCATCAATTGATTAATGATTATATTCGTTACATTGTCCCTACAATGTCTTTATTAAAAAAAATTATTCATTATCAAATATCAATAAATTAGTTAAGAGAAATAATTTTATTATTGTCATTATATTTCTTCAATGTACAAATTCATCAATTTATTATATTCACTACATTGTCTATTATCTTTTTTGTGCACTATTTTTTAATTAAATATCAAAGTTATAATACAAAATAATGCTATATATTTATTTACCAAGTATTTTATTAATATCATGAAAAAATTAAAAAAAATATAATTAATAAATTCAATCATATTAAATACTTGAGAGATTTGTTGACAAAGAGAGTATTCAAATCACACAACAAATTAAAGTGAGAACTACATCGCAATATCCTTACTTGACAATCAGCAGTTAGCGGATTATATTAGTGAATTTGACCAGCGAATTATATCAATGGTTGGTAAAAAGATATTTGAAAAACTTAGATGTTTAGATTAACATGTAAAATGATCTAAGGGTATACATAATAATAATAATAATAATAATAATAATAATAATAATAATAATAATAATAATAATAATAATAATAATAATAATAATAATAATAATTGATAATGTAAATACCACGTGTGCGGTAATATCAATAAAGTCCAGATCAATTAAAGCAAATAAAGACTTTTATTAATCCGGTAAAGGTTCTAAGTACAATCTACTTGGTTGCAACGAGTACCGACTGGATGCGGTCGGGAGTCTCTGAGTACAACCTATCGATTGTCCAAAAGTCCCCTACACTGTTGCGCTGGTGGGTATTTATAGCCGTTGAGCCTGGGACAAGAATCCGGCTGGTCGACATGCTTCCCACATAGCAACCACGTGTCAGCCGTTCGGGTGCCCTATCTGTCGCTGTCCAGTGCCGCCACGTGTCCTTAGTCAGCACTATCGCCAAAGGGCTACCGCTCGGTGGTTGACACCCTGGTCGGGCAATACCGGTCGGGTACCGACCGGGTTCTTCTATAAAAATCCGACCTGTAACCTGCAAAACAAGTAAGAAAGAGAACCAAGGCATGTCGGTCGGGGTATTCCCTACCAAGGGCCCCCCAGCCCGTGCCTTTTTGACCGCTAGGGAAAAATGGGGCGGGATGGAAAAGTCCAATCGCTCTTTGTTAACCCGACCGGACAGCTGTCATTCCCTCTCGCCACGTGTTGGACTCTGCACGCCTTAGGAAGTGCAACCGTCACCTCGAGTTCAGGAACAGTCGTGTCAGGCATGATGATTGGTTTCCCGCCCAAACCTTCTCCTTTAAATAGGCCTTTGAGAACTTCATTTGAACTTTCTCCAATCTACTGAAGCGGTCGGTATCCTCAGAGAGTTCCGAGCACTTCCTACAGCAGATCAGTCGAGCGAAGGAATTTCAAGCCTCCACAACTCAAGTCCTCCTGAACGGTAAGTTCTCTAATTCCCTTCTTTTACATTTTTCCTTATGCCGTAGCAGTAGGTACATAAGACTTAGGTATCCTCGACCTAACACCCCGAGCCCCTAACTGATCCCGACCACCCCTTAGGTAATCAAGATGTCGAGCTCTGATAGTCAAAACGCTTCGATCGGTGACTACGATCGAGAAGTCGAGGAATTCAGTGAAGAGATAGACATAATGTCGTACTCTCCTGAGGTCGTGCAACGACCGGGGAAGGCTCCCGAACGAGCCACCGCTTCCTAGGAGCCCACTAGGTCGAGCGGATCATCGGGATCCGGCTCAAGGGGCTCTGGGAGCTCAGATAGTGAGGAGACCTCCACGAGTGGACGAGGTCTCCCGACCAGAGGTGTTAGGGAAACACCTATCGGGGTGATAGGGGATCACCCGGATACAGCCACCCGACCACGCGAAGAGGCGGTCGAGGAAGAGATGGCCGAGCCAGCGGCCCGAGCAGATGACGGCTTTCAATTCCTCAACAGCGATAGCGTCGCGGAAGAGATGAGTGATCTCACGAAGGGAGAAGCCGCACGGATTTCCGAGAGATTAAACGGTCGGGTGGAATTCGATACCAGCCGGCGGCTCGGGAATGTGATCGAACGTCATCAGGGCAAGTGGATCGGGATGCACTATGACTCCCTGATGGCCCCTATAGAATTCCCCTTCCCGGCCATTCTGACCGCATTTTTGGGCTACTACCGGGTCATGCCAGGCCAGATATGCCTGAACTCCCATCGCATCATCGTCTGCTTCACCCAGATATGCACTCGGCATCAAGTGGCGTGCTCGATGGAGCTCTTCAACTTCATCTATCAGGTGAAGGTACTGTCACCCAACTACGGAGGAGGGTTCTTGATGGTGCAGTCTCGAGAAGGGAGGTGCACGATCGAGGGGTTGCCCGGGAATAACAAGGGCTGGAAGAATAGGATCTTCTCGGTCAAGTACGACTCGTGGATCCTCCCGGTCGACAGCGTGTGGAGCACTCATTTTAGAAAGCAAGTAGTGCCGGACGAGACTCAACTCCTCCGGGAAGCAGTGAAGAGGACCTCGAGCGAGGTACATGAGTACAGAATATTTCGGACGGCGGAGAGCCTTGAAGCAGCCCGGTTGCCGGATCCGGTATACGAACTGATGGAGAAGTACAAACCGGTCCCGATGGGAGTAGTGCCGGGAGCCCCTGCTCGGGGGAAGCGGAAGATAAAAGGTCTAACCCTACTAACTCTTCCCGACCTGACTTCCCGAGCGATGGGCATGTTCCCGATCTAACCAGCTTTTCCTTTTTTTTTTTTTTTTTGGCAGATATGGCGCCTAAACGCATCGTTCGCCCGAAGTCCCCACCCCGAACCAAGATCGCTCTGGGAAGAAGAAACCTGCAACGGGCTCATCCGGGGAAGACTCTATCCCGGTCGGCCGACCAGTCAACCCGGTCACTCTGGTGACTGAGGAGGGGGGCGTGGTGGACGCCTCGAAAACCCTGGTCACTCGGGTGACCAACAAGTCAAAGGGCTCGACCTCGAGCAGGTCAGTCGAGACGACGGCCCAGGAGATGGCCGGGAACAAGCGGCAACGGTCGGACAAAAGTCCGACCCCCACGATCGGTTCAGGGATGGCCGACGCCTCCATTCTGTCGCGGCTCGGTAACTTGACGCCAGACAAGACAGATTTGTCCAAACTAAGCTCGACCCAGTTGGCCGAGCGGCTAGGGCGTGATCTCTCTGAGGTATGATCGTCTTCCTTCTCCTTTTTATAATTTTTAAGTTATTGCGTTCGGGCTGACTCCATTGTTCATGCAGGCATCTCGGATCGGGGCGATCCTCCACGGTCAGGCTCTGCTGGCTACCGAAGCAGATCGGTACAAGAAGCTGGCTGATCGGAGGCTCAAAGAAAACGCCGAGCAGGCCCTCGAGCTAAAACAGGCCAAAGAAGCGCTCGAGAAAGGGAGGACCGAGCGGGGAGCTCTCTTGAAGAAGCTAACGGATCTAAAGGAGCGGATGAAGAGTTTGGAAGCCCGATCAAGTGACCCAGACGCGGCCGTTAGATACTTCTTCCGTGACGTAGCCCCTGGGATAGAGTTTATGCGGAAGATGTGATCGTGGACGAGATCGTATGGACGTTTGGTAACTGAGCCTACAGCACCGGGGAGAAGGACATGCGCGACCGAACGGAGAGCAACATGAGGGAGGCCCTAGAAGGCGAGGACCTCGAACTGGTGTTGACCACCCTCCCAACAGCTGGTCCCGACCCCGGGCAAGATCCTTTTGATCCCGAGCTCGAGATCATAGAGCCGAGTGCAGCTGCGGCTGGAGTGGAGCCGACCGGGAAGGACACTGCCACCCCGAGCGACGCCGAGGCGGCCAAGAAATGAGGACTGCGATCCTCTTTGTTTTCCTTCCTTTTTTGTAGTAACGCCAATCGGGAGCCCGGTCCCTAGTTTGTACCGGGCACACTTTAACGTTAAATAATAAAGTTTTGTTTGAAGTCTATCTACTCGTTCCTTTTATGCTTTACGCTTTTTAATCGCCTTGTATGTATGTCAAACATAAACCACGACCAGATGGCCTAATGGCCTAGCCCGACCAGATGGCCTAATGGCTTAGCCGTATATTCTCGACTGGCCTTATTGGTCTGGGATAATCCCGATCAGTCGGCCTTGTCGAAATTTTTGATTTACCGAAGTTTTGAAGATAGGCCTTCTAATCGGGGTGTTCCCGATCAATTGACCTTATGTACTTCCTTTATCCTAGCCCCCACACTTTTGTACGCTCGAGATACGAGTGGGTGCGAAAGTGGACAGAAGTTGGACGGATCGGGGAATTATGCTGTGAGCTCTGGCTTTCCCGATCGGTGGCGTGACCGGATGTCCGCCGAAGAGGAGCGCAATCGGTCAGTCGATAGTATCGCCCGACCTGATGATATGTGAATTTTAAATCACTAGTTAAGAGGTTATTAGAACCTGATTGTGTGCCCCTATCAGTGAAACTGAGGGAGTGGCGTTGTGGAGCTTAGAGCCCCAGAGTTGCTGCTGTGCGGTCTCGATCGGGTAACGCTCGAACGGGACCGAGTGAGGAATAACTCATGAAGGTAAAAAACCGATCAGGCCGCCGTGTGCAAACGGTCGAGCAATCACTGATCGTATATACATTAACCTTTCCCGTACGCAGACGGTTTGAAATATTTACAATATTCATAAAGATAACGAACGAGGCTAACGTGCAGGTCGAGCCCCCACTCCGTTAAAAATACATAAAAAATGATCAATGCCTAAACATTACGAGGTGCTCAGAATTCCAAGTACCCTCGATCTCCCGACCGGTTGTTGTCTCTAGTCGGTATGTTCCCGGCCGCACTATAGCGCTGACGATGTACGGCCCTTCCCAATTTTGCGCGAGCTTTCCTCCTTCAAGTGGTTGACTGGCCTCTCGTCTCCGGAGCACATAATCTCCCACTTGGAAATAGCGAGGGTTGACATGAACATCCTTGGAGCTTTTGACACGCTTCTGATACTCTGCCATACGTCGAGCGGCTAGCTCCCTCTTCTCCTCGACTCCGTCGAGATCCACGACCATCGAATGTTCATTTTCCTCAGCGTTAAATGTACGTTCTCGAGCGGTCGGGATCCAAGCCTCGATCGGCAGTCGGGCTTCTGCTCCATAAACAAGGGAGAACGGTGTTTCCTGCGTAGCTTCTCTCGGGGTCGTTCGATAGGTCCACAGTATATATGGCAATTCATCAGCCCAGCTACGACCTGCCGAGTGTAGCTTCTTCTTCAGACCTTCCAATATTGTCCGATTGGCGTTCTCCACTTGTCCGTTTCCCTGCGGATAAGCCACCGACGATCGGACATGAGTTGTCCCGATCGTGGCTAGAAAGTTCTGGAAATACTGGCTCACAAATTGGCGGCCGTTGTCGCTGATAAGATGCACGGGCACACCAAAGCGGGAAACTACATTGCGCCATAAAAACCGAGCACACTGCTGGGATGTGATCGTCGCTAGTGGCTCCGCCTCGATCCGCTTGGAAAAGTAATCGATGGCGACAATCACGAACTTTCTTCGCCCGGCCAGCTGGGGAAAAGGCCCCAGGATATCTACCCTCCACCTAGCAAAAGGGATGGCGGTCGTGACAGGTTGGTAGAACGTGGCCGGTCGTCCGGGCATCCGTGCAAATAGCTGGCACGTCTCGCAATCCCGAGCGAGCTTATCACAGTCAAGCTGTATAGATGGCCAGTAATACCCGATCACCATGATCCGACGGGCTAGTGATCGACCTCCTTGATGTGAAGAACAGATGCCGGAATGTAACTCTTTCATGACGAGGTCGGCCTCGAATGCGGTCAAGCAACGCATGAGCGGGCCTCCATATGATCGTCTATACAGACGTCCTTCCAATACTTGGAACCTCGGGGCTCTAAGTTTGGTCTTTCGAGCACGCTGGGGGTCGTCTGGGAGCCGACCGTGCTCAAGAAATTGCTTCAAATCAGTGATCCAGTCGTCTTCTGCCGGTTGGATAGGATTAACCGGCAATCGATGTATGCTGTGTCTTGGGATCACCAAGATTCGAGCGATCTTTGACATATGTTCCGGGGCGTCCTGAGCCAATTTGGAAAGAATATCAGCATCTGCGTTGTCCAATCGGGGAATATGGTGGACGGTATATCCGCGGAACAAAGCAAGCTTCTCCATGGCCAGGTCTCGGTACTGTTGTAGACGCTCTCCATTCACTTCATAGTCTCCGAGAACTTGCACGACCACGAGCGCAGAGTCTGTCTGAGCCCTCAAGTATTCAGCCCCCAGGTCCCGAGCGCACTGTAAGCCATTGACAAAGGCTTCATACTCGGCCTCATTGTTGGTCGGGTGAAATTGATACATCAGGGCAAAATACAC
Organism: Ipomoea nil; assembly: GCF_001879475.1. Lineage (NCBI taxonomy): Eukaryota > Viridiplantae > Streptophyta > Magnoliopsida > Solanales > Convolvulaceae > Ipomoea > Ipomoea nil. Next base: position 355,431 of record NW_017617107.1, on the reverse strand, counting down.
CTTGAAACCCTCCGGGCTCGTAACCACGACTCCTCCTCCTGCACCCTTTTTGCTGCTCGACCCATCAGTAGCCAACGTCCACCACTCGGCCTCGGGATCCGCAACCTCGGCCGGTCGGTTATCCCGGGCGGTGCACTCGACCAAAAAATCTGCCAAAACTTGGCCCTTGATTGCTGGTCTCGGACGGTACTCTATAGCATATTGGGTCAGCATCAACGCCCACTTGACTAGGCGGCCAGATGAGGAAGCGGTGCGGAGGACTGGACCGATTGGCTGATCGGTCAAAACTCGAATCGGTCGACCCTGAAAATACTGAGCCAACTTCTTCGCTGCAACATAGAGAGCGTAGACGACCTTCTCTAGCCGGGAATATCGGAGCTCGGGACCATGTAGCGCGTGACTTACATAGTACACCGGTCGCTGAACTCCTTCCGGATCGGTTCGGCACAAAATTGCGCTTACTGCACGATCGGAGACGGCGAGGTACACGTCTAACTCTTCTCCAAGCTCGGGCTTTGAGAGCACGATCGGTGACATCAGGTACTCTTTCAGCTCATCAAATGCCGCTCGGCACTCTTCGTCCCAGACGAATCCATTCACTTTACGCAATACCTTGAAGAAAGGTAAAGCGCGCTCGGCTAATTTGGAGAGGAACCGGCTGAGTGCTGCTAACCGACCGGTCAACTGCTGGACTTCCCGAACGGTAGATGGTGGCTGCATGTCCAGGAACTTTGGCCGGGTTGGGCTCGATTCCCCGCTTGGTCATCATGTAGCCGAGGAACTTTCCGGTTTGAACCGCAAATGTACACTTGGTCGGGTTCAACCGTAACTGGTACTTCCTCATGATCTGGAAGCACTCCCGAAGGTCCCGAGTGTGGTCGGATCGGTCCCGACTCTTGACCAGCATATCATCGATATAAGCTTCCATCGTTCGGCCTAAGAGATTGCAAAAGAGCATATTGACCATTCTCTGGTAGGTCGCTCCTGCATTGCGAAGGCCGAACGGCATCACTCGGTAACAATACAACCCGTCTGGGGTGACGAAGGCTGTCTTGCTTTCATCTTCATGGTGCATCATAATCTGGTGGTAGCCTTTGAATGCATCCATGAAGCTCATCAGCTCTGCTCCTGCTGTCTCATCGACCATCTGGTGGATGCTCGGCAACGGGTACGGGTCGAGAGGGCAGGCCTTGTTCAGATCCGTGAAGTCAATGCACATCCTCCACGCCGGTGGCTTGGGAACCAACACAATGTTCGCCACCCACTCGTGGTAGATTACTGGTCGGATGTGCTCGATCGCCGCCATTTTCTTGACCTCCTCGCGAACGAACTCGCGGCGATCGGAAGAAAGATGCCTAGTCTTTTGCACGACCGGCTTCGCTGCGGGATCAACGGCTAATCTGTGGCAAATCACCGTCCGGTCGATCCCGGGCATATCTTCGGGCCCCCATGCAAATATATCAGCGAACTCCCGGAGAATTGCCAACACTTCCGCTCGTAGCTCAGGGGTGAGAGCCCGACCAATCTTTATCTTCCTGTCCGGTTGGTCCTCGGACAGGGGAACTTCCTCAATTTCTTCGGAGGGCTCGGGTTGTTCCTTGCGCTCGACCGAGGCCTCCTTCACTATGGTATTCACCCGGGAAGACGTGCCAGTATCACGTCTATTGACCGCTCGGGTGTAACATTTCCGGGCGGACTGGACATCGCCTTGGACCACGCCGACCCCGTTCGGGGTGGGAAACTTCATGCAAAGATGCGGCATGGAAATTATCCCACCTATCCTCATGATGGCGGGTCGGCCTAAAATGATGTTGTGGACGCAATGGAGGTTGACCACAACGAACTCAAGCTCCGTCTTGATCGACTTCGGAGAGGTGCCGATCTCTACGGGGAGTGTTATTTTTCCTTCGGGGTAGATGAGGGCCCCGGTAAATCCGGACAAGGGGACGCCGACCGGAGTCAGTTCACGCCTGTCCAATTTCAATTTCTCAAACACGTCCAAATAAAGGACGTTGACACTACTCCCCGTGTCTACCATAACCCTCTGGACGTCAGTGCCTTTGACGTCGATGGTGACCACGAGTGCCTCCATACCGTGGTCACCACTGCTCGGTTGATCCTCCAGGGTGAAGGTTATGGGCTCCATCTTTTGACGTTTCCCGGTGTCTCGGGAATCCACGATCGCGACCGGGCAGTTTTCCCTCGGTCGGGAAGCGTCATCCAATCCACCAAAGATTACGTGGATCGTCGGCTTTCCTGCCGGTCGGCTGCTTGATGGGGGGTCAGGGTCTCTTCGGTCGTCCCTTCGATCATCTCTCCTTTCTGACCCCGCCCGATCGGAGCGTTCCTCCCGATCAGATCGATCGGAACGGTGGTGAGAGCGACGATTGTCCCTCCGATCGGTGTTTTTCTTGGCCTCTTCCCTCTTCCCCACATACTTGTCTAACTTGCCAAGGCTGAGCAAGTCTTCCAGCAATTGTCTCAAGTGGGTACACTCTTCAGTGTCATGGCCGGCGCAACGATGGTAAGCACAATGCTTCGTCTTGTCTGGACCATCGTGCCCGGGATGGGGGAGCTTGATGAGATTGCAGGACTGGGCGTACTGCATGGCTTCTGCGGCGGATCGGTTCAGCGCCGTAAACTCACCAGGCCTGGTACGGGATCGGGGATGATCATCACCCGATCGATGATCCGCCCGGCCGGCCGGTTTACGGGACGACGTCCCGACCTCTTGCGAACGCTTCACAGCGTTGGCCTCACCAGCATTAGCGTAATCCGTGACCCTTCGGAGGGCCTCTTCGTATGTGGCTGGGGGGTGGAGAATGAAGTCCTGGTAGAGGTACCCAGCACGGAGAGCGATATGCAGCATGTGAACTGCGGTGAGATCATCCATAGGCTCCACCTCTAGGACTGCTGCCTTCCATTTGACCAAAAAATCGGTCAAACTTTCTCCCTCCAGCTGCCTTGCCTTCTCCAGGTACATGTAGGGCTTCTTGACCACCCTGGAGGTAATAAATTTCCTCACGAACTGAGTAGATAAGGCTGCAAAATTAGCAATTGACCCCGGCTGCAAAGTTCGGAACCACTCGGCTGCCCGACCGGTGAGCGTAGAATAAAAGGCACGGCACATGACAACGTCTGACACGCCCTTGAAGATCATGTTGCCGTAAAAATCATTAACGTGGACCTCGGGGTCCGTCCGACCATCGTAGCTCTTCTCCCCGGGAACCTTAAGATCGAGCGGGTAGGGCTGCGCCATTATCTCCGCCGTGAAAGGTGTCCTCAACAACGTTGAGTGGTCGACCGGGGGCCTGACGGGATGCTCGTTCCGGAATTGAGCGAATTCCGCCTGGAGATTGTAGAGCAATCCCCGGGTTTCGTTGAGCTCGGCCAGCTGCGCCAGACTTGCTTCCCGAGTGCGTCTTCGTCGGTGAGTTCTCGAACCGCTATGCCCAGACGATGCCTCCTGGCTTACATCTTGCATGGGTTCATCTGCTACCGGCCGGCTTTTGACGTAGCTTCCTTGCTCGGTCCCCACAGACGGCGCCAATTTATAATGTAAATACCACGTGTGCGGTAATATCAATAAAGTCCAGATCAATTAAAGCAAATAAAGACTTTTATTAATCCGGTAAAGGTTCTAAGTACAATCTACTTGGTTGCAACGAGTACCGACTGGATGCGGTCGGGAGTCTCTGAGTACAACCTATCGATCGTCCAAAAGTCCCCTACACTGTTGCGCTGGTGGGTATTTATAGCCGCGGAGCCTGGGACAAGAATCCGGCTGGTCGGCATGCTTCCCACGTAGCAACCATGTGTCAGCTGTTCGGGTGCCCTATCTGTCGCTGTCCAGTGCCGCCACGTGTCCTTAGTCAGCACTATCGCCAAAGGGCTACCGCTCGGTGGTTGACACCCTGGTCGGGCAATACCGGTCGGGTACCGACCGGGTTCTTCTATAAAAATCCGACATGTAACCTGCAAAACAAGTAAGAAAGAGAACCAAGGCATGTCGGTCGGGGTATTCCCTACCAATAATAATAATAATAATAATAATAATAATAATAATAATAATAATAATAATAATTGTTTTAAAAAAAGAAAAATAAATAATATATATATATATATATATATATATATATATATATATATATATATATATATATATATATATATATATATATATATATATATATAATTAAACCAATCATATTAATTATTTGGAGGATTTATTGACAAAATGAGTATTCAAATCACACAACAAATTGAAGTAGAAACTATCTCGCAATGTCCTTGTTTGGCAATCAGCAGTTAGCTCTTCAATATTAGTATATATTTAATATTTTATGCCCTAATTTTTATTTGCTCTCCCTTATGTCTCGTATTTGGTTTCAACCATACCTATACAATTATTTTATTGACAATTATAATCAATCTTGACTATATTATCTTGCATTTGTAAACTTAGTATTACCTATTTAAATACGCAAATTTAACATTCAATTATATATGCATGAAAAACTCCAATATAATCTTGCCTTGATATACTCTAAAGTACTTATTAAAAAAAAAAAAAAAAAAACATTGGGCATTATCACAATCGCGCAATGCGCGTAAAAAACTAGTATAATATATACCAGGCTTTAAAGACAATTGTGCAAAATCATTTTTTAAAAAAAGTTAATGTATTGTCTCTACAATATAATATGGCAATTATAAGGGTGCAATGCATTATCTTTTTTATTAGTCATCATGTTAGAATTCACAGACAGAGTTATAAAAGTGTAATGAAAAATTTTGTCCAACAAAAATGCAATAAAAACAATTTTGTCTAATAAAAAACACATTATACAAAATTTGAAGTGCACTGAATACATTTATTAGTAAATAATAATAAAAAGATTAAAATCAGTGATAAAACCTGTATTGATAGATATAACGTTTTTAGATGGGCTCCCTCATTATTTTTGCCTCGGAAGTTGCACCTAGCGGCTACTAGCAAAATATATACATGATGTTATTTTGAATTAGTTGATCACCTGACCTTCAAAAAAGAATTAGTTGATCACCTATGCTATGCTCAACACACGTTACATACTCAATTAATTAAAATTTTCATATACTATATTACATAAAATGAATATAAAATTTATGTGGTGACTTGAATTGATTCCCAAGAAGCTAAGGTGAGCTAGATTCCTGAAGGCTTAGCTCATGAATGAGCTGAGGAGATGGAAGAATGGGAAGGTGATATATAGGAAAGAGATACCCCACAACCGGACCAGAAGAATCAAAAAAGCAAGATATATATATAGTCCAGTTTAGGTACAGCGACCCCTTCGCGTGCAGTCTTGTAGCAGTTTTCAGAATACATCAATAGTTAAGCAAGATATACACCATCAACGTTATGAAATGTACTATAAAAATACACACAAATTAGGTACGCATCACCAACAACACACCATTAGGTATTACTAAAAGCACCTCACAGTGTTCGAAAATACATCATTAGTGGCAGGGAGATATATGGTGTATTTTTTAGTATACTTTTATATTTTATTGTGGTGTGTTTCCCTTATATTATTGGTGTATTCTGAAAACCACCGCACGGGAAGGCCTTGCAGCATTTGAATTATATATATATATATATATATATATATATATATATATAGGATAGGGGAAGGGTGGGAGAGTGTACTGTCCAGGTTGACTTAGATGGTCCATTTGCCTACCACTGCACCTCAACTTCAAGTACAATTATTTTCCTGGTTGCTTTGCAGATTGGCGAACATCATTATAATTGTACTTCAATTCCCAGTAACAATGTTTGAACACTCTCTATATATAGCCTTCCATTCAAGAATCCTATGCATAGGATGATAAGCATCAACAACTTTTATCCATTTTTGTGTATACAAGTTATAATAGTAAGTTCTGAAAATTTTGGAATAATCATTGCTCCATATTCTTGTAATTATAATAGGAAAATGTTTCTTACCCCTTATAATTTCCCCCCTCTTAAATTTCCTCCATGATATATTCTTCCAAAAGATTGAACCCCAACCCTAAGGGCCACCCTCTATGATATATCTTATTATTATTGGGTGTCATGAATTGACTTAACCCACAAACTTTTAATGAAAAATAAAGTAACCAATCAAACAGTGTCATGTTAAGAGAGAAAGTATGAGGAAAAATATTTTTAGGAGTGAATAGCGCGGCTTACTCAATATAATATTGGTGATAGTTGAGATTATTAGTTTATTTTTTTATTTTTTTGGATACACTAGGCTTCCTGGTCCTACTCAAGAATAGGAGGGCTCAAGCAACCTCCCAGTTAATTTTGTCACTGGAGTGCTGACTTTAAATCAGGTGGTCAAACACTTGAGCCCTAAGGTATTGTTAGGATGAGTCAAAAGCGGGATAAATCATATTAGCTAATAGCTCTCTCTTAATTACAGAGTAATATTTCATTGACTAGCTCATTATAGACTGCTGAAGTTTCTTATGTATAACTTCATACTAAAATATTCTTTGTGTTCGAAAAGAGTTCTTCATGGTAGTCACTTTTCTAGCCAGGTAAGATATGGAAAAAAAAAAATGATTCTCATATATTGGTACATACTTTTATTTTAGAAAGTGTTGGTATAAATGTGTGATTCTTGGATCTAGAAATTAAAGAAAGTAAATATAACATAAGGTAAGGGTTGAATTCTTTTCCTAGATAGTTAAGAATGTGTAAAAAAAATCAATTATTTACTTGACACTTAATAATTTTTATTTTATTTTATTTTTTTTGTGTGTGAGAAACCCTGAAAAAAAAAAAAGGAGCAAGAAACATAACATGACAACATGCCTTATTCTATGGAAGAAATACTTAGAGCATCCCACCAATGATTGTTGGTGAGGTTTTTGATAAAACAAGGATGATGTGGAGGAGAGAGGATGAGGTGAGAGAAAAATAAAAATCATCCTGCAAGGAGCAGATATTTATTAAAAAAGTGAGTCTGACGTAGAGGAGAGAGGGCGCGTCGAGACACACGTCCAGTGCAGATTATTACACGCCCCGCGGCCAGCAGGTGCATAATAGCTTCTGTTTTTTTTTTTTTTTTTGGGAGTCATATTTTTTTTCTTTCTTTTTTTCTTCCCTCTCATCTTCTCTTTCTTAATCACATCTATAAAAACTTTTCAAAATTCACAACTGTTGAAGATGTTCTTATGAATCTATACACAACACAATTTGTTTACACATGCAACAAAGAGAGAGAAACCTCACTTATCACACACAACCCAATAATTTACTCTATAGAGGAAATTAAACCCAAATTCTAATAATTTTCTTTGGCTATTTGTTAAATGAGTTCCACACAATAATTTTCTTTGGCAATTTTATCTATGGATATAGATTCCTCACAATAATTCACTTTGCCAATTGTATTTTAATTGGTTCCCCGCAAGATTCCTGCCCAAAATGTATGAACTCTGTTATGCATGTCAATTTTAATACACATGCAGTGCATCACTGTGTGCATACTATTGAAGGAACAATAACAAACGTGCTAAAGGAGGGGTCGAGTGGGTAGAGCATAATTTTCATATCTGAAAGTTATGAGTTTGATTCTTGTTAATACTTTTTTTGTCGAACTCATCGCACATAGTTTTTCTAGTGTGGGGTTATCCAGTGTACTAAGAATCATTTTTCAATAGCATTAGTTTTACAATAGTGGTTGCAGTTTTCCTCATCACTCATAAATAGTAATAATCACATAATATTAGCTACCATAATAATTTTTATTTTTTGGATGACGAGAGAAACTCATAATAACCACTACCCAATGGTATTTACGGGGCAAACCTCGTTCCTTTGTGATAGCTCGTAAGACCTTGTTTAACCGATATGACTGAGAGAATGTTGATAAAAATCAAATTCACCATAAATTTTTGGTACAAAAATTATATTTCACCCTCTCGGCCACTACTTTAGATGTACCATAATAATTTTTGTTAGTACATGGGTTGGATGCTAGAGAGAATGTGAGGGTATGAATGTATGATAATGATGTCTTGGAGTGTAGCAGAAAATATTGTCTAGAGATTCTCATGGCTTTTGTCTAGAGATATATTCACAAGCCCCTTTGTTTCGCCCTCGTTTTATAGACTTGAATTTTAAGTGAAATTAGTGATATTAAATTTCTGAATAGGCTACAATATCTTAAATTAATATTTTTTTTATGACGAGAGAAATTTTCAGTAATCATTATCGTTGGGTGTGTCACTCTTATTATGTAATAATTCGCAAATCATGCACGAGAGGTCAATTACACAAGAAAAACCTTATGTAACGAGTTAATTTTTTTTACTAATAGATTTATTTGAAGTAGTTAAAAGGGCTTGATGAGTCAAATGGTAATACCCCTATTATTATTATTATTATTATTATTATTATTATTATTATTATTATTATTATTAAGTGACGAGAGAATGGGGTAGGCAATTGTCAAATCATTATAAAAATATCTCTCTCAATTTTATGCTTTTTTTTTTCCAGTTGATCGAACTAGTTAAACACACCGCGATCGATAACACCTTTAAGCTTATTTCTAAAGATTTTTTAATTAAGAAAGTAATCAAAACTCATAGTGGTGTTCTAAAAACCTGGCCTGTTAAACAAATAATAATAATGACTGTGAGTCTTTAATACATATATTTTATAGGTAAACTTGTCAACCAAACACGCCCTAAGAATTCACCGAGGGTGTCGAAATTAGGAATGAATGCATGCATGTGGTTTTCATTTTTAATCTTTAATTTGAGCATTTCACCATAAGGATTTCTTGACATGTACTGTTTTGGAAATATTATCTCTTTTGACAAGGCATGAATCATGTGATTAATTACTTTTTATATTATTTTTGCATGAAAGAGTGTCGGTTACTTCATTTGGTCCAAAAATCTAAATAAAAAAAAATCCTTCATTTTCTTCTTTTTTCTTATTATTGATTTTTTAACAACGTAGTAGTCAGCGTGGGCCAACATTGATTTGATTGTATGTTTTTTTTATTATTATTATTAGGGAAATTTGCATCTTTAATATTCGAGTTATACTTGAGTTTTGATTCAATTTCTCAATTATGATCATATTCATTTTTAGTCCCTCAGTTATGAATGAAGTGATGCATTTAGTCACTGAGGTTAGAGATCCGTTTAAATTGATGAAAAAATTCAAAAATCTCTAAAATTTGAGGGGGGAGAGTAAGAAATACACATTTTATTCTCCTTCTTATATTGAAATCACTTTCGCAACATTATTTTTCACTTTCTAGCCTTATATTTCAAGGTTCTTCAATTCCAAAATCATTTCAATAAATCTTATGACTTAGCTTGTTAGGAATCTATGTCTCGTATAAGAAACCTGTGAGTTAGTACAAACAAGGGAACACTTGATCGCCGTCTTCAAGCATGGGAAACACACCATTCTAAAAAAATTTGATTTCCCTTACTAAGCAAGGGTAATCAAGCCATAACTTTTGAGATACATGAAGATGTCAAATTACTCATGTTGTTTTGAGAAATTCACCAAGGGAGTAACTTGAGATTTTTACTATGTAAAATTCTTTCGTAAACTCTACATTAACTTAATCAAGAATCGTATATCTGGACAACATATGAAAATTCTATTATATATATCATCCTCTATCATCTTAAAAACCAAAGTAATGAATAAATTAAAGAACCTAAGACACAGTTATAATGAACAAAACAAAAACACTTTTGATCTCTTTTGATCTCAACATATTATACATGGATTTTGTAAAATATACCTATTTATTGCAAAATGTTTAACTTTTGTCATCTAGTGAAACTCGGCCACTACCACTATTGCATTAGGTAAATCTCATTTTATAACCCTAGCTAGTAAAGGAACTTTTAGGTAGCCCATATCTCATTTAAACCAAGAAAGCCAGTAAAAATCAAATTGATCATGTGATTACCAAATCAACAATTTAATACCCAACTTTGGCCAAATTTTGATCTGTCACATTTTTAATTGTTAACCGTCAACAAAACTACGGTCATTCAAATCATTCTCATTTTTCAAATAAAAATCATATTAAAGTTATTGTATATGAGTCTAACACAATAGTCTATGCGGGATAGAGAATTTGATAAAATAATCTTACTCAAGACATGTGTCAAACAATAGCATGATCAATACACTTAGAATCATGGCGTCAAGCAATTCAAAAGCACTTGACAAAATCATCCATATCTTGTTTGAACTTTAACTTAGTCAATCTTTACCTTACTAACCTTTAACACTTGAATTTAAAATCTGATTTGCATTTCACAAATATTTAAATAATTCTACACAAGTCTTAAAAAATATCTATTTTTATTTCTCCCTCCAATCACAACTTCAACATAATTTATCATTGATGTTAATTCTATACATAATATGTACAATAACAGCATCCTCATCCGTCAATGTTTTTTCACAATTTTTGAAGTGTCATTAAGAAAGAGTGAGGAGGGCAAGAAAAAAAAACTGACAACATATCAAAATTAAAAAAAAAATAATAATAATAATAACAATAATAAAAACTAAAAAAACAAGCTACAAACGCGCCCAGTACATTGCACGCGATTCTTGTGCTCCACGCACAAATTTATGACTTTGTCAAGCCATTTTCTCCACCTGGCGGGCCCCAATAAAAACTTTCATTTATTTACAAGACAAAAAACACTAAAAGACCAATCTCCACATTTGTTAAAAATCAAGTTTTTAATTTTTTACTATTCCAAAAATCATAAAAAAATTCTATTGAAGATTTAGAAATGCTCTAATTAACTATTTCCTCTTTTAACTTTTGTATCTCATTATGCGTGCCACTTATCCTCGCCTCCTACACTCTTTTTTCAATTCATTTAAGTTCCCACAAAATATAATTTGTTTCTTTACAATATACTATAAAATAATTAAAATTATATCACTTCGTTTCATTGTCACCATACATTATAAAATGACTACAAAATGAATGAAATTGTCCAAATTGGATAAATTTTAAAATTTTGGGACTGAATATAATGTCAACATCTGCAAAATCAATTCATAATCAAATTGTTATATATCATGCTCGCCCAATAAAAAAGAAATAGATTTTCTTTTCGTTCACATACATTTCATTTTATGGTCAATGGCAAATTCAAAGTTAAGCAAGATATTATTGTTCATGTCGATGAATAGTATAATAGAAGGTAGTTGGATTTGGATGCCATCATACTTTCTAGAATCCCATATTAGTGTCTTACATCACATATTAAACAGTTGTTTGACTTTTTTTTGTGTACGATTTTGTGGTGAGCATCATTAGACTTTGAACCTAGAGCCTAGAGGCAATATTGTTGAGTTTGAAATTTTTCTAAATGTAAATAAAAGATTAATTTATTATACGAATAAATTAAATTTTTACAAGTGTCATTTGTCTTTTGTACTAAGGTGTTTGGTTCACGGAATATTGTATTACCTTAGAAAATATTAGATTATTGAGAATGTTAAGTCGTTCATGTGTTTAGTTTAAACTAAGGTATGTAATATAAATTTATTTTGTTGAATAATTTTTTTAATGGTATAATGTTATTTTTTTACTTGAATACTGTTGACCTATTTTTATGTATTTTAAAATTAAAAATAAATAAACAATGGTAAAACATAGAAGTAAACGATTTAAAATTGCTAAGCACCTTGTACTCAGATGGCATGTAGTGACCTCTCTTATGTGGGAGGTCATGAGATTGAGTCTCACTGGAGGGTTGTGCTAGTACTTGCACTAAGTGGGAGAATGTAAGATTTTTCTTATTATATTATTATAGTCTCACTGGAGGGTTGTGCTAGTACTTGCACTAAGTGGGAGAATGTAAGATTTTCCATATTATATTATTATATATTAGGGTCTTTCCTTATTATATTATTATATATTAGGGTCTTTCCTTATTATATTATTATATATTAGGGTCTTTCCTTATTATATTATTATATATTAGGGTCTATTTTAGGGTTAATTAAGTGGTGCAAGTTGACTAGACTTATTAAGTGGTCTGGTTGGACTGAATAATTAGAAGTTGGTAGTCAACCAAACTCTGTGCCTAGTGTAAATCTCAATTGATGGGATGCAGGTTTATGGATTAGATAACACATATAGATATGGTACTCATATTGGGCAAAACATGATTTAAGTACTAAAATATTCAGGATAAATTCTTCCGTGATTAATACAGTTTTTAGTTTCTTCAAAATTGATCCGAATTTTGTGAGACATATAAATATGACTCATTATGTTCAGTTCGTTTAAAGTGGACATTGGAGTTATTTGAGAAGTTATGGCGTATGATTAAGATTTCAATTTTATGGACTTAGACTTTTGATTTATTGTCTAAGTTATTGGAATGCTTCTGTGACTTGACTATCTTTTGGCTACTTTGATGAGTGGGAGTGACAAATGTGTTAATGTAATAGTCAGTAGCATTCAAAAAAAATGATTTAAAATTAATTAACTAAGAGCTTGAATAATATTAACTAAGCCAATGGATTAAAATGACAAAATAAGCAATACGACAAAGGAATGTGAGAATACTTAAGAAATGGGGGGAGGGGGGGAATCTCACGTTCTCTTACAATAGCTAAAAATCTTATGTGGAGGTTATGTTATATTCTCGGGGGGAATTGCATAACTTGAACTAAACATGAGAATCTTATATTCCCAAGCAAATATAACATTGGTTATCTTATGTAACTTGAACCAAACGCCAAATACAATCATATGTGTTATTTAGATTCGTTGATAAGAGGGTTTGAGGGCAGAGTTTAGCATTCTATCATCAAATAAAGTGTGTCGTTGATGACTACAAAACAAGTATAAATAAATAAAGTTATATATTCACTATTAGCTATAACTTTTGATATAATAATAAACACTTAATCCTAATAATTGGTATTAGAACAGGTCACGAAAGTACATTGTACTATGTATTATCAACACTCGTCCATACATTACACTCCTTATGTATCAATTTACTTGTCATGTTTACTATTCATTTGTCAAACATGTTATTTCTCTTTGCTTATTTTTTTAAATATTTTCTTATGATTCTTAAATTTGATTATTTATGTTTAATAGTACTTTTAATTTAGTTTCTAAATATTTAAATTTATGTATTAATATCAAATCTAATATTATTAAAAATTAAATTGTAAATAGTTTCACTAAGTCTCGTTAATCGAACTATACATAAAATGGGACAAAAGAAGTATTTAATTTGGTATAATAAGAAGCATTGGTGTCAATAGACACCTTAGGAAAAATTAAAAATTAATTATTATAATTCATTCTTTTGGCAAAAGTACAAATAATTACACTACACATAGCCCTATAGTAAATTGTTCAACATGAAAGTTTTTAGAAATTATTATTTTAAAAATATTATAAACATCAATAAATACTCTAATAAAATATAGAGCTGTTATTATTGGCCTTCTTTGAACATAAAAATTAATATCTCCGATCCCTAAAAATTTAAATATGTGATCTCCCATTTAGAAGAAGCACAATTATGTGGTTTGACCATAAAATCTTTGGCTACGCAGGATTAACTTATTCTCAATTATATAGCCTATTACTTTATCTACGCTTTTTTGAGAATTTCTTTCTTATCTAACTTTATTCACTGTTGTTTTGTCTCATAATCCCCAGTATGAGTTGGCCCTACTGAATATGAAAACTCATATAAAAACTTGTGGTTTTTAAATTTAAATTATAAGTTTAAATCACTCTTAAAGGTATTCGTCTTGCATTTTTATTTGGGAAATCAATCGTATAAGGTTGGCATTTTAATTTCTCTCTATGTCCTGCCCTAGTTGGGATAAAGACCAGGACCAATTAAAATTCAAGAAACATGAATGGAAATACTCATTTTCTTCTTCTAAAAGATTGAATCATCAACCTTTAAGGGGCCTAAACTTCAGCCTCACAAAGCATTTTGGAGGATGTAATCACGATAATTCATCAATGACTTGTTAAAGATATGTGTGGTTGATATCTTCTATTATTATATTTAGTCCTATTCTAGCTCCTGTATAATAGTTATTAGACTAGTTGTTGTAACTAATAGCTATCTTCTCTCATTTGTAAAGCTATTTATAGCTGTATGTGGTTTCATCAATAAACTACTCATTCATAATCTTTACATGGTATCAAGAGCCTAAAATCTCCAACGAAAGAATTTTTTTTTTTCCTCTCTCCCTTACTACTCAATGGCGTCCACCACCCAAACTACTCCGGCCACCACTGAAGTCATCCAGCTGCACGCTACTACACACTTCCCTATCAAACTCACACCTACGAATTTCCCAGTATGGCGCCGGCAAGTCCACGCTACTCTTGTTGGACTTGATCTCCTGGGATATGTTGACGGTTCCATCATGGAACCAGCCAAGTTCACCGATTCCGCGAACACCGTCGCTAACCCGAGCCATCTTGTTTGGTATCGCCAAGACCAAACTATTGTCAGTGCACTTCTGGGCAGCTGTACTGACACAATCCAACCGGTCATCTCCTCGGCCACAACAGCCCGTGATGCATGGCAACGCCTCATTGCCAGTTACGCTAGTGCCTCTCGCGGACGCATCATTTCCCTCAAGACAAAGCTCACCACGAATCCCAGAGGTTCCCGGTCCATTACGGCGTACCTCACTGACATGCGGGTTATCGCTGATGACCTTGCTCTTGCTCAGTGTCCAGTCACTGATGAAGATTTGGTCGTGTATGTGCTAACACAGCTTGGAGAGGAGTACAACTCCATTATCTCTGCAGTCCGTGTTCGTGAAACGCCCGTCTCGTGGGGTGAGCTGGCGGATATTCTAACTGACCATGAACGTCAGTTGAAGGTTGCTGATGATACACGCCAATCACTATTGGCAACAGCTAATGTCACTCAGCGGGCCTCGTCCTCCCGGAATAACCAGCAATCGAACTATGGTCGGAAATATCACAATAATACTGCTAATTCCGGCACCAACCGACCGTCTTGGCAACAATGGGGGACTAATCGTCTACGGTTATATGCAAATTTTGTAATTTTGTAGGTCATGAAACGAAGGTATGTCGCAAGCTGGCTAGGTTCCTAAGGGAACACAATGTTGTCACTACCCAGACTTCTACATCGCCTACAACCCATTCTGCGCAGGCATCTCCACCCTGGTTGTTTGACAGTGGAGCGTCGCATCACGCCACCCCCAATGTCAAGTCGATGCAGACACTCTCTGAGTATAGTGGTCCTGATGAAGTGCGCCTGGGTGACGGTAATTCCCTGAAAATATCTCATATTGGTCGGTCTGTAATTCCTACTTCGTCTTTTGGTCTTACCTTAGAAAATGTCTTGCTTGTTCCTCAGTTGCATACAAACTTAGTGTCTATATCCCAACTATGCAAGACTAATCGTGTGTCTGTTTAATTTTTTGATTCCCACTTTATTGTTAAGGATCTTCGAACGGGGATTTCTCTACTACGGGGAGTGAACAATAATGGTGTTTACTATGGTCCGGTTGCTTCTCACCCATTAGTACACACTACACAAATGTCGCGTTTGTCTCAATGGCACCAACAGCTTGGCCATCCATCCAATAAGGTGTTGCAACTTGTGTTACAACGCTGTAATGTTCCAGTTTCTATGTCATCTCTTCAGCAATTTTATTGTTTGTCCTGCAATATGCATAAAAGTCATAAGTTGCCCTTCGCAAAAAATACTCTTGTTAGTACTAAACCGTTACAATTAATCTATACTGATGTGTGGGGGCCAACTGAAAAATCTATTGATGAATTCCGCTATTATGTAATCTTTGTCGATCATTTCTCAAAATACATTTGGCTTTACCCTATGAAGCGTAAGTCAGATGTGTTTTCCATTTTTACTCAGTTCAAAAGATTAGTGGAAAAGTTTTTTAGTCTTTCAATTATTTCTGTTTACTCAGATAATGGGGGAGAGTTCATTAAACTTGTACCGTTTCTAAATGATCATGGTATTTCTCATTTTACCACCCCGCCACATACTCCCGAGCATAATGGTGTTGCAGAACGCCGACATAGGCATGTCGTCGAAACTGGCTTGTCTCTTCTTCAAACTCATCCCTGCCGTCCTCGTACTGGACCTTTTCTTTTCAGACGGCTGTCTACCTTATTAATCGGCTTCCAACACCGGTCTTAGGTAACAAATCTCCACTTTATGTTTTGTTCCATCAATTCCCTAACTATGATAAGTTGCAACCCTTTGGCTGCCTGTGTTTTCCATGGTTACACCCCTACAACACTAAAAAAATTCAACCAAAATCACGCCCGTGTGTCTTTCTTGGCTACTCCAAAACTCAGTCTGGTTATAAATGTTTGGATCCTGGTTCCAACCGTATTTATGTATCCAGGCATGTTAGGTTTGTGCCCCATATGTTTCCTTATAATGAATTGCAAAACTCGTCTAACAGCTTGCCTTATTATTCCCATGGTTCAGAATCACGCGATATGTTGTACAGGTCATCTCCGTTGTCTACACATGCGGAGACCATTGGTGTTCCAACCCCAGTTCCAACACTCGTTCAACAACCAGTTCCAACTCCAGTTCCGACTCCAGTTCCAACACCAATTCCAACACCAGTTCCAACACCGGTCCCATCTCCAGTTCCAACTCCAGTTCCAACACCAGTTCCAACTCCGGTCCCATCTCCAGTTCCAACACCGGTTCCATCTCCAGTTCCAACACCCGTTCCAACACCAGTTCCAACTCCGTCACCATTAGCTGCGTCCGTGTCTGACACACAACCTGTTTCCACCTCCGCCGCGTCTCAACCATTGAGTACTGTTCGCCGTTCCACCCGGGAGCGTCGCCCTAATCCTAGGTATTCCGATTACGTCGTTAACCACGTCACGTCACATCCTTTGCCTCCCACTTTAGAACCTACTACCGTCGCCCAGGCTCTTAAAGATGCTCGGTGGAGGAAAGCAATGGATGAGGAGTTTGAAGCGCTCCAACGTAACAAAACGTGGCAATTGGTTCCCCGCGGAGCAGCTGTCCCAATTGGTTGCAAGTGGGTTTATCGTGTCAAGCGCAAGCCAGATGGGTCGGTTGACAGGTACAAGGCGCGGCTGGTTGCCAAAGGGTTTCTCCAGACTGCTGGCCGTGATTATTTTGAGACATATAGCCCGGTTATGAAACCGGTGACCATTCGTGTGGTTTTGACGGTTGCCCTGAGTAACCGCTGGACGTTGCGCCAATTAGATATCAATAATGCGTTTCTTCATGGGACATTACATGAAGAGGTGTTCATGGAGCAGCCACCGGGGTTTGTGGATCCTTCGTTTCCATCCCATGTTTGCAAGCTGACTAAAGCTCTATATGGTCTTAAGTAGGCACCAAGGGCTTGGTACTTAGAGCTATCGCAGTTCTTGTTACGGTGTGGATTTGTGAAGTCACAAGCAGATGCTTCTTTATTTGTTTACTCTGCTAATAATCTTATAGTTTATTTCCTGGTGTATGTGGATGATATTATCTTAACAGGTAATGATGTTGCTTGGCTTAATCGCTTTGTTGACACTCTGTCAGCTCGTTTTGCTCTCAAATACCTTGGCTCTTTACATCATCTTTTGGGCATTGAAGTTATTCCATCGTCAACTGGACTGTTTCTAACTCAAAGTCAATACATCACTGATATTCTAGTTCGGTTTAAGATGGATGGTGCAAAGGTTGTTTCAACACCGCTAGCTGCCTCGGAAAAGTTGCTCCCTGCACTGTCTAGTTCTACACCGGTTGATGTTACTCAGTTTCGGCGTCTCCTCGGCTTGTTACGGTATCTGGTCATCACTAGGCCAGATATATCATATGCAGTCAATCGTCTTTCGCAGTTTATGCACTCGCCTACAGAGCTGCACTGGCAGGCCGCTAAACGGTTGCTTCGATATTTGAAGGGCACAGTCTGCCATGGCTTATTTCTCCGAGCTGGCCAACCACTTTCGCTGACTGTGTATACGGATGCTGATTGGGGGGGGGGGGGGGGGGGGGTTGCACTGCTGATGGTCGCTCCACCACCGCATACTTAGTGTATCTCGGTTCCAATCTCATATCATGGAAGTCCGCTCGCCAAAAGTCCGTGTCGCGCTCGTCCACGGAGTCTGAGTACCGAGCCTTGGCAAATGCTGCTGCAGAAGTCTTATGGGTAAGGAATTTGCTCTGTGAGCTTCAGTTGCAACTAGTGAGGCCTCCTCTTTTGTTTTGTGATAATCTTAGCGCAACCTATGTGTGCAAAAACTCGGTGTTCCATTCGCGTATGAAGCATCTCGCACTTGATTACTTCTTCGTTCGTGACTTGGTTGCTACTGGTTCGCTAGTTGTTCGGCACATCCCTTCCAAAGATCAGCTAGCTGACCTCCTTACCAAACCTTTGGGCCGGGCCTTGTTTCTTCAATTTCGTTCCAAGATTGGAGTCTCCGACGGATCCTCAATCTTGCGGGGGCGTGTTAAAGATATGTGTGGTTGATATCTTCTATTATTATATTTAGTCCTATTCTAGCTCCTGTATAATAGTTATTAGACTAGTTGTTGTAACTAATAGCTATCTTCTCTCATTTGTAAAGCTATTTATAGCTGCATGTGGTTTCATCAATAAACTACTCATTCATAATCTTTACATGACTCAATAGGCAGGATCAAATGTCACTGTACACAAAAAAAAATACTCTTTCTCGTCATGCCCCATATTGGGTAATATGGTTGAAAAAATCCCAAAATAATAATTCTACAGAAAAATTATTACTATATGGGAAAACAGAAAAACTGGGAAGGAAAAGAGGTGGATAAACTGAGTAAGGGTTAGCACGAGTTTGAACGTAATGTTCTTTTCCTTAAAACCTTATTTGCTACCTCCCACAAGTGCTAGGAGCGTTGTAGCCTAGGTTTCCCAGGATAAAACGTGCTACGATTCTTTGTTTAAGCACCTAAACAAAGAACCCGGCAAACAAAGCAAAGCTTAGAACACTGCTGGGTAAAGAAAAGAGTAGAAGCAGAAGTTTTGAAGCAAAACAGTACTGGAATTCCTTTGGTTTTGTGTTGTGTAAAATGCTACTGCTCTACCTCTCTTTATATAGGGATGTTGGAGTGATAACATTCAACATGGCCATTAAATTGGTATTAAAACCAATTGTGTAACACCTGTAACAGTCACCCACTAAGTAGGATTAAACTCAGTTTTAAAATTGGAATTAAAACAGTGTTAATTCCA
This sequence comes from Ipomoea nil, assembly GCF_001879475.1. Lineage (NCBI taxonomy): Eukaryota > Viridiplantae > Streptophyta > Magnoliopsida > Solanales > Convolvulaceae > Ipomoea > Ipomoea nil. The sequence goes on along the minus strand of NW_017617107.1, from coordinate 336,119 downwards.
GTAACAGATGAGTTTAATCTTCTGAACTTTAGGGTTTCTGACTGTTGGGGTGCAGGTTCTTGACACGAGAGTGCATCTCTCGTGCTGTGGTGCAACACAAGAGTACACCTCTCGTGTTCACCGTTGCACGAGAGTACCACGGGCCCGCAGGTGCCGGCGCACGGAAAAAGGCCAGCCAATTTCCGGACGACATTCGTGCCCGCAGGTACCGACGCACGTGAGCTCGGGCTTGAACCAAGCCTTTTTCGATCTCTTCTAGTTGGATTTTGATTTGCCGACACACACGCTGACACGCACATGCGCGCGCACACATGTACATAAGTGTAGAGGATATTTTGTGTTTTGAATGCTTATTAAAATTTTTGTTCTTTAATCTAACCAAATACGAAATACAATTCTTAAAATCTATTACTTGCATGAACCAAATAATGAAATCAAATTTTATATTATTCCCTACGAAATATGATTCCTATTCATTTAAAATTAATTCTATAAATCAAACGTGTTGTAAGTGTCACATGTCGAGAATATTAAATTAGTCTTTAGATTTATCCTAGAGTTATTCTTAGGGGAGTTTCATCCTCTTTGTGGAGGTGGCTCCTAACTTAGGGCACCAGACACTGGTCATTCCATTTAATGGGTCGTTGAATCATCGTAATTTATTCATTCACAATTATATTGGGTCAAAATGTGGGAACCTTTGGGGTAAGAAATTTTACCTTTGTTGGCATGCAAGAATTATCTTAACATTTTATTACTTTTTTTTAACACACATGATTTTTTACAAAGTAGTATATGTTATATAATTTCTCATACTTCTTTAGCTAAAAGATCAATTGTCCCCATCATCGGGGTTCAGTCATGTGATCGTCCATTTGCAATAATAACAGGTGTGTCATCATACTAGATAGTAGTTGAAAGTATTTTATTACTTAATTGCATTAATTTAAAAAAAAAAAAAAATAGTAAACAAAAATCATGAGAAATGTGAATCGGGAGAAAGAAAAGCACTTTCGTTTTCTTTTACAGTATTTATTTTTGTTTTTGCCCCTTTTAGGTTAAAAAGCACATTCACAATCATTTTGTAGTGTTCTCAAAAAAAAAAAAAAAAACAAAAAAACAAAAAAAAAAACAAAAAAAAAACAAAAAAAAACAAACAAACATTCAAACATTTTGTAGTACAGTATTGCGAACGAATAATCCTAGACGTTGGATCTGCAACCCCCTTACCGTCAAGGCTTTTTTCAACCAACTCCCATCTCACCTCACACATTTCTTACCCAAAGACAAGACTGAATCTCCAGCCCTAAGGGCCCCTCACACTTCGACCCGACTGGGGTTAATAGGCAGGGACAAATGTCGGTGCGTACAACGAATGTATCTACTTTGGACATAATTGCCACAATCTGACAGGAACAAATGTCAGTGCATACAAGGAATCACATAATTGACACACTATCGCTGTCGAGATTCGAACCTTGATCTCTTATACTCTAAATACTGCCCACTAAACCATTGAGCTAAACCCATGCGGGTAAACCACCTCACACATTCCTAATCCTAGAGATCACAATTGTGTGCGCAATCATTACCCCTTTCCTTGATTTTAGATAGGAAAATATTACTTTTACTCCAAAATTTTATTCTTTACTTTCTCAGTCAAAATTTTAATATTGACATTTTCCTTAAAATTTACTTATCATTTCTTGTCACATCAAAAAAATAAAAGTGAAGAAATACCGAGGTAGCCATAGTTCAATTCAGCTCCATTCATAATCTTAAATCGATGATTCACAAATTATAAATAGTATGAACCATAATCTTAGCATTTAATATATGGTTTATTGGTGGTTCATGAACCGAAGTCGATTCATGAACAGTTGGTTAATTGGATTTTTATTTTTTTTCCATTTAAGGTTTTGTGCCATGTAATTAACTCAATTTTGCATTATATTTAATACTATTACAGCACGTTTGGTTCACGGAATGAATTTTGAGGTAATAGAAATGCTATTCCATAAGGAATGGAATAGGCAAGGAATAGAATATGAATTATATTATATTGTTTGGTTCGCGGAAGGAATAGACTTTAGGAATTATATTACAGTGTTTGGTTGGTTTAAGGAATAGAAATGAAATATGTTTTAAAAGACATAAATACCCTTATAAAAATATGTGGGTGGTGGCGTTGGTGGTGACAGTGGTGGGGTAGTGGTGGTGGTGGTGGTAGCGGCGGTGGTGGCGGTGGTGGTGGTGGTGGTGGGGTAGTGGTGTTGGTGGTGGCGGCGATGGTGGCAGTGGTGATGGTGGTGGTGGTGGTAGTGGTGGGGTAGTGGTGCTGCTGGTGGTGGCGGCGGTGGCAGTGGCGATGGCGGTCGTGGCGACAGCGGCGGTGGTGATGGTGATGGTGGTGGTGGTGGTGGTGGTGGCGGCGACGACGGTGGTGAAATAGGAAATAAATTTAATTACGGGTAAAATAGGAAATATATAAGTGTGTGTGTGTGTGTAAGGGTATTTTTGGCATTTGTAATATAAAAGCTATTCCCATAAGCATGGGAATAGCTAATACCAAGGCCCCCCCTAGGAATGTCTATTCCCCTTGCAAAGGGAATAGGTCATTCCTAGGAATAGTATTCCCATAAAAAAAGTGACGAACCAAACAATGGAATAGGTCTATTCCAAGGAATGTCATTCCATTCCTAACCTATTCCATGAACCAAACATGCCATTAGTCTATGTGAATACTACTACTATGAAGTACGTACTACTGGGTTGTTTGGTTGGACGTAATTTCGTTGTAATTGAATTGAAATTCGTTGAAGCTCTGAATTACCATGTTTGGTTGGAGGGAATTACAATTCCACCGAATTGCAATTCCTCATTTTGTTGAATTGCAATTCATACCCTCCCCCATATGAATTGCAATTCAATGGGGAAAGGAAAGGGAAAAGAAAGAAAATTGACATTTTTGCCATTATTTAATATTTATTATTAGTGTTATTATTATTGCACAATGATATTTTAGTCTTTATATCACTTCTTCCCTTCTCATTCTCATAATTCTATTCCTCCATACCAAACAATGTAATTTAAATTCCTAATTTATTCCCACTTTATTCATTTCCACCGAATTACAAGTACTTTCTCCCCTAATTCCTTCCTTCCAACCAAACACCATGTACATACAACATATATTTACATCGTTTGAGTAATGTTATTCTCAATACACGCGCGCACACATTAGCATTTTGTACGCGTAATTTTCGAAAATTTATGTTCAATATTAAAATATTGCTAAATGAAAATAATTTAAACAAATTTAGTTTTAATTATATTTCAAAATTCTTTAAATGATAAATTTTAATTATCACATTTTAATAATATAGAAAAATACATAAAGAATTTATTTTTTTGTGCGTCAACCGGGAGAGAAAGAGAATACAGATCAAATGAGAATCCATCCTTAGGTCATTTTTTATTTGGATGGCACCGATTTGATTTCCTAAGATGACATGGATTGATCATTTTTGTTTTTATTTTTGGGTATACACAGGGTTTTCATCGTCGGACCCGATTTGATTTCCTAAGATGACATGGATTGATCTTTTTTGTTTTTATTTTTGGGTATACACAGGGTTTTCATCGTCGGACACAGTGACTCTGGGCTGGAGATTTAAGGCTGCTCCATTCCCAAAGCCAAGGATCGAACCCTTAACCTTTGGTTAAGGATGGATGAGTCTCTACCACTCAACCACACCCGGTTAATCTTCTTTTTTTTTTTTTTTTTTTTTTGGGGGGGGGGGGGGGGGGGGGGGTGGTTAAAGTGGGAGTAGTAGTGTCATTTTTTTTAATGTGTGAACGCATGGTAATCCTTGTCAAATTTATTTCCTTTTTTTTTTTTTTGCATCATCAACGTTGTGGTTTTGGGCAGTTATTTCTTCATCATTGATCTAGTGTTCGTCCACGCAAAGTGATCAGTATTTTATTTTTTTTTTTTACGCTCGTTCTTTTGAGTATAATATTGCCTATATTTGAATGTTGGTGTATATGTACACATATCTTGGCAGTACGGTTGTGCATTCGGGTGTGCTAGTTGTGCAACCCAGTGTTGTGAGTTGTGCATCATAGACTGGTGAGATGTGCATTAGTCCACTTAGTGCAGTGCATCGTAGGGCATTGGGATGCCCACCCCTCATAATCTCCCTCTTGACATGACACTTTTCATTTGATGATTTAGTATTCGATAATAAGTTAGTGGGTCTCAATTCATGACATCTCATCATTATAAGCCAAGTTATGATGGATTTCAAGTGGGGTGGGGGTGGTTAGGGGAACATATATATATATATATATATATATATATATATATATATATATATATATATATATATATATATATGTATATATATATATATATATATATATATATATATATATATATATATATAATCAAATGTGAACTAGGTTTCTCGTGATATGTGTGGACTAATCTGATCCATCCATGATCCATCTATGATGATCAATGACTAAAAAATGACGGGATCAATTTTATAAATATTATGATAAAGGAATCAACTTAGAGATTCTATTCATCTATTTCTTTAATGTAACTATATTAATTAGACCAAATTTGTTCTTTTTGGCAAACTAGCATCAGTAACCCAATTGCACATGAGACACTATCAACAAAAAAGAAGTGAACAGGCAATAAAGACGGAGACAGTGACAATCCTATACAAAAGCGAATTAACAAAACTTAGAGTAAACTTCTTCAATTTTATATAATCTTGCATTGATAACAATACCTCCATTGAGATTCAAACATGTGACCTCCCAGTTCATAGAGGTGCCATTGAACTACATACTACTTGCATATTTACACAAATTTTTAGTTAGCTAATAACTTATTATTATTGTATGGAGAGAGTGATACTACATTTTCATATTAAAATCACTTTCTACCATTTTATTGTTCTATTAAATTATTTTTTGTATTTGATTATTGTGTTAGTTATTGTTAGGGTGTCTTTGGTTGACATGTTAAGCTATCAGGAATAGGTATCAAAGTCATTGTTATTGTTCCGTTGATAGATTTTTAGAACATTACTATGAATTTTGATTACCCCGTAATTGAAAAATTCATTCCCTAATAAAATAAGGGTTTCATTCCATTATTCCTCCTCATATATAATCAAATAGCAATACTGATAATCATCCACATTACACCTTACTACCAAACATCAAAATACTTTCACCAAAAACTCATTACTATTACTAAGTATTTAATACCCATTCTGATTCCGATTCACATGTGCGACCAAACACACTCGGGTGTGTTTGGTTCTCACTATGGAATCGGAATCGGAATGGAAATCAAATACTTGGTAATGGTAATGGATTTTTGTGAAAGTATTTTGCATGTTTGGTAGTATGGTGAAATTGGAATGATTACTGATATTGACGTTTGGTTATGTATGATCTTATAATGGGAATAAATATTTTAAAAATACAAAAATAAAAAAATTAAGACAATTAGTCCTCATTTAAAGTGCCAATATGAACAAAAAAAAAAAAATCAAAACAACAATCTAAAAACACTAATCCAAATTTAAAAATCAGATTATTAATAAGATGGAATGATACATGTTTTTAATTAGGAAATGATGTTTTTAATTGAATGAGTAATCAAATCGTATAATTGTATTTTAAAAAGTTGTCAACCAAACACTAACTATAATTTTGATTCTCATTCTTAATGTGTAAACTCATAAACCAAACACACCCTAAATGTCTTAACTAACGTGTGATACATGTTATATTTGATTTGCATCCATGGGTTACTTATGAATTAACTAATTATATCATGAATTAATTTTATAAAGTTGTGCCAAACAATTAAAACATAATATATATAACATGATCCTTTATATTTTGTGTTAGAGTACTTTTGACATTTTAAACTTAGAATAAACATATATTAATTACTGATTTGGCAAATACCAAAGATTTTATTATGTCTAACTTGTTCATTTCCTTTTTTTCTTTGCATAATACGCGGGTATTTATATTTTGTGATATACGACTAATCTAGTCATGTCTCATTCAGAGTTGAATCTCATGCTTAAACAATTCAAATCTCTTGCGCTTAAATTAATATCTTTTCATTTACTGGTTCCCCAAGAGGTCATCGATTCAAGTAGTTGATGTACTTACACGAGCAACTAGTTTCTCGTCTGTCTTAGGTTCGTTGGTATCTTCACCATCTCCATGTATTTCTGACTTACTCAATTCTTAATGGATATTGGTTCTGGTTTTCAAAAAAAAAAAAAAAAAAAAAAAAAACATTTTCATTTTTTTTCAAATGTAAATAAAATAAATAAATAAACATGCTAAAAAAATCAATGAATAGTTCCTTAAAATAGGACAATAAAATGAAACAAGATAAGGAAACAAAATATATTACATCTCCATTCAAATATATATATATATATATATATATATATATATATATATATATATATATAGAGAGAGAGAGAGAGAGAGAGAAATGAGTTCTTGTGTGGTTGTGTGTATTCGGTGCGATTGTGGGGTGAGATGAGAGTCATTGATCTTGTCAAGATCAACATCTAGGATTAACCAAAAAAAAAAATATTAAAAAAAAATGCAGTGGCAATTTGGTAATTGTGCATCTACGTCAAATTTAAGGTGTGCGGTTTTCCTTTTTAAGGTGTGTGGTTTTCCTTCTTAAGATGCGTGGTTTTTGTGTTGTGTGCTTAAGGTGCGTCAGTTGTTGAAAATTTAATTGTCGGTCTAAAGCTTTAGGTGCGTGGTTTTCCTTTTTAAGGTGCGTGGTTTTTCTTCTTAAGGTGCGTAGTTTGTGTGCTTAAGATGTATCAGATGTTGAAACTTAAGGTGCGTCGGCTTAAAGCTTTAGATGCGTAGTTTTCCTTCTGAAGGTGCGCCCGTCTAAAGTTTTAGGTGTGTGAGTTTTCTTCTTATGGTGCATTGTTTTCCTTTTTAAGGTGCGTTGTTTTTCTTCTTAAGGTGCTTTGCTTTCATTCTTAAGAAAAAATAAAATAAAATGAATTTTTATTAATTTTATAAACAATTTCATGAATTCATTTAGGTTGTATGTCATCCCAGGTGCTCAGATGAGAGCATTAATGGAGGACGCACGTTTTTTTTAAATATAAATTTTCATTTATTTGAGCCGTTGATCTAGATTCGATCGACTCAAATCTAACCTCATTTTTCACATGTGAGCATCTCCGCATCAGAGCTCATCCATAAAGATTTAGGTTGACGCACCTTAAGCACACAAATCACGCACCTTAAGAAGGAAAACTACACACCTAAAGCTTTAGACTGACGCACTTAAGTTTTCAACAACTAACGCACGTTAAGCACAAAAACTACACACCTTAGGAAGGAAAATCACGCACATGAAGAAAGAAACTCATGCACCTTAAATTTGACCTAGATGCAAAAAGACCAAATTATCACCGCGTTTTTTAATCATTGTTAATCCTGGACGTTGATTTAGACAAGATCAATGGCTCTCATCTCACGCACCTCCACACCTGGGCACACCATTCGCATTTGAACCTAATTCTACTAGTGAATAAAATATAATCTTCCCCATGATCTTCTTATCCATATATTTTTACAATTTATATATAGATATTATTATGTGATTTTAAATTAATTTTATTTTTCAAGTTTTCTTTAATGCAAAAAAAATTCTCTAATTATGCACTTTTTTTTGTCTGACCATACTTTTCTCAACAGTTAATTAATTATGCATTTTTATTGTCTGACCATACGTTTTTTCAACAGTTAATTAGAACCACACATCGAGATTACTCTTATTAATCTTAAAACTCCTTGCAAAAGACCCATGAAATCTCATTCACCCTCTCTAGGTTGTCCACTTTAAACTTTTATAATACAACTAGGAAAACTTGTTGTAGAATTTTCCACAATTATGAAATTGCATTTATTAATATCTTTAATACTGATTTTGTATCCATTATATTATTTATTTATTTATATATACAAATAACCATAAATTAATAATATTATTATGAGTCTAAAATTGTGGTTAATTACAGTAGGGTCCCGTGTGAATTAAAGCAAAACCCAGAGAAGATAGTAGTGAACAAGAGTCAAGATTATTCACCTAAAACGCTTTCACCTATTAAAGGATTGTAAATTGTTATTCCCTTTTTTGACCTTTTTTTCTTCATACTCTTTTTTAGTCAGAAAAATATATATAATACCCTTATATGTAATTTCCGAAATAATTTTACTTTTTTAATTTTGTTTGCCTTTCTTTCTTACCTTGTCTTGAGCCATCAGTTTCTAGGATTTGTTGATCTGCTTTGTTTGTGTGTAAGAAGGGTGAACTTCTGATCTTTGCTCTTCACTTCATTTTGGGGTCGCTGCTCTGTGGGTTATGGCTAAAAATCTCAGCTTTAGTATCATAGAGAGGTAAAATTGGGGTTTTTTTTTTTGTTTTTTCTCAGATGGGTTTTCTTGGAAAGGAGAAGAAGGGAAGCTGTTGGAGGTGAAGGAGGGACTGGGAGTAGTGATATAGGCCTTGTATGTATAGGTGAGCTTGTGGGGTGGGTGGGTTTGGCTTGATTTGTGTAGATTCGATATGGGTGGGTGTTTCCCATGCTTTGGATCATCAAACAAGGATGGGAATGGGGTGAAAGAAGTGGGTAAGAAGGAGTCTTTCAAGGATGGTTCTGCTGCACAGCCTAATCATGTCAACAAGCTTAGTGCAGGTTTGTTCTCACTTCTCCAGATTGTTTTTTCTCTTCATATGTAAGTTTTTTTCTTTTTCTTTTTCTTCTTGAGAATGCTTTGGACTGTTGAATTCTAGTACTGTGCTGAAGTTTTCTGTGATGGGATTCTTTTTGGCAATTGTGTTAGTGGTTGATCTGAGTGTTTTGATCATTTGCCTCATGGGATTTGAGCTGTTGATCAAGAATTGATTTTTTTCTCCCATATTTCCTTCTTTTTTTCCTCTCATTGTAGCCCTGCTATAACACTAATGTAGCTGATAGATCTGTGAAATCTTTTAGCAGTCTAGAAATTCTTTGCCCTGTAATTGTTTGAGCAATGACAAAATTCCAGTGTACTACATGAAATGAGATGTTAATAAATCCATTGACTTCAGGGAAGGAAACCATAGAGAATGGTGACTTGGCAATATGAATTCTTAGTCTTCAAAAATCACAAAATAGCATGAGTTTACTCTAAAGTAGAATCAATAGGATTTTTGTGTGATTAGACTTGTATTTGAGTAGGGAGCAAAGTTTTTAGAAACAGATACAGAGATACTTAACAGGAGGGGCATTGCTAATTATTGGAATTGACCTTAATTCTATGGTTTTAGAGATTTTAAACGTTGATATTTTACGGTTTTACCTCAGTACCATGACACTGTTATTCCTGGTATGCAAGATAATACTAAATATCATTAGCCATTCCAGTGATATGACTTTTTTTTTTTTTTTTAAATTTGTGCAGAAAAGTCTAAATCTCGGAATAGTAATGATTCCAAGAAAGAAACAGCTATTGCAAAAGATGGTTCCACAGCGAATATTGCTGCGCAGACATTTACATTCCGTGAGCTTGCTGTTGCAACGAAGAACTTTAGGCCAGAGTGTTTGCTCGGTGAAGGTGGTTTTGGACGTGTTTATAAAGGTCGGTTAGAAAGCACTGGACAGGTGGGTACCCTTTACTGAAACTCAACTATGCAAGAACATATTAAATGACCTTTGCAATATTTAGGTTATGGATTTTGTGTGAGGGGTTAACTATATGTGCAATTGAAGCATCTGCTCCATCTCAACTAAAAGCATAAGCTAATAGCTGAATTGCATTGCACATTTATGTTTATATATGCTCAACACGCTCCCTCACGTGTGCGGGCCAATTACTTTTTGATGGGCTCCAAGCAATATGTGGACCATATTTATACGCTTAGATTCGAAACCATGACCTTTGGCATGGGGTTGGCTCTGATACCAAATTGAAGCATGTGCTCCACCTCAACTAGAAGACTAAGCTGATAGTTGAATTGCACATTTATGTTTATATATGCTCAACATGTGCTTCTCACTTGATTCTTAGGCTTAGTCTTGGAATTCTAGTGATTCTTTATCATTTTCACGTCAGTGATATCTATTCGGGTCACAATGGTTACATGTGCAGGTAGTGGCCGTTAAACAGCTTGATCGGAATGGTCTTCAAGGGAACAGAGAGTTTTTGGTGGAGGTTCTAATGCTTAGCCTCTTACATCATCCAAATCTCGTCAACTTGATAGGTTATTGTGCAGATGGGGACCAACGGCTCCTTGTTTATGAGTTTATGCCTTTGGGTTCTCTCGAGGATCATTTGCACGGTTAGATTGTCTCCCACCTTCTGATAATTTTTTTAAAAAACTTATTCTTCCATGCAACCTGTAATTGTAAGTTGGACACCAAGTGATAAAAACAAAGGATAATATATGCAATATAGCCAAACATTGCAAATTGAAAATGCTGCATTTTTAAGTTCAGAAAGGACACAGGAAATTTTTTCAAATATTCTGAATGTACTATACTTTGTTTTGTATGATCACATGTTAACTTTTGTTAATGAAGTATGCCCTTTTGTTTTAATACTAATAATAATAATAATAATAATTACACGATGGTTATGAAATAAAGAAATATACGAGATGAGTGCAATTCCTATTCTTCATATGGCTATATATCCAAACTCTGTGCACTGTTATTCTCTTTGGTAAATATGGTTTTGTGACTGTTTAGTCGGTTGGAGTGCGTGATTTCTTCTAGAACTGATTTGCATATGCACAATAGAAGAGATCTTAGAGGAACCTTATGCCTGGTATAGGATGTCTAGAATCACAGGCACGGTTTCCTTGAGTTAAAATTCAATATTTCTTTTGGACTATAGCTTGTATTTTTTATTTTTTTTTGGTACAACTAAGGGGGTTGGGGATTGAACCATTGACATTGTTAGACATTATACATGGTAGGAATATATTCAACATGATATTCGGGATTACTGTGCATATTCTTAGGGATTTAATTCCGATCCTTACCTTAGTATATATCTTCTTGTATATATATGTGTATTCTTGTGTCTGAAATATATGAAAAACATATGGAGTTCTTCATTTGACAGACATCATAATCTAAAGTCAAAGTCAAAGACGGGTGCCACTTGGGGGCAACCTTGCCAAGTTGGTCAAGTTGATGACTTGGTAACCTCAAGGTTACGAGTTCAATTCGCCGCGGAAGCGGCCTATTGGCCTTCTTGGTTTGAGCCAGTCAGCTATAGGTAACCTAGATTGGTTTACCTCCTTGTAATCATTTGCCAGCTAGGGTCACAAGGCGGGGTTTACCCAGTGTGCACCCTCGGGTAGTGGTTGTGGGTTTCCCTCGTCATCCAAAATAAAGATTTATGCCACTTGACCACAAGGTCTTGGGCGGACTATAGCTTGTATATGGGAAAACATTTGTTACACTGATTTTTTGATGTTTGAGCACGGCAACCATCAAAATGTATTTTATCGAAGTCAAATCTGCAAACTCTTTTGTGGTAGGATATCATCTCAATTGTATGAGATGTTTGAGCACGGCAATCATTCTTGCATTTGAATCCCGCATTTTTGTCATCCTTACCTTGTTATTTGGTTTTTAAGGAGTTAAAGTTGGATTTTGTGTTTATAATAAGTATTGTTTGAAGCTTGGTTTTAACTCCATGTGGAACACTTGTCAGATCTTCCTCCGGATAAAGAACCGTTGGACTGGAACACAAGGATGAAAATTGCTGCGGGTGCAGCAAAGGGATTGGAGTATTTGCATGACAAAGCCAACCCTCCTGTAATATATAGAGATTTAAAATCTTCCAACATACTTCTTGATGAAGGGTATCACCCGAAGCTGTCGGATTTTGGGCTTGCAAAACTAGGCCCCGTTGGTGATAAGACTCATGTGTCTACACGCGTGATGGGCACGTATGGTTACTGTGCTCCCGAGTATGCTATGACTGGTCAGCTGACTTTGAAGTCCGATGTTTATAGTTTTGGGGTTGTCTTCCTCGAACTCATTACGGGGCGCAAGGCTATTGATAACACGAGGGCTCCGGGAGAACACAATCTCGTTGCGTGGGTATGTTAATGTGTAGAGAGCCATTGTTTAAATTAAATCTTGGTTGGTGTGTATTGAACAAGACAAGAAATAATTTTTGTTTTTTGTGTGTGTTTTTAGGCTCGGCCACTATTCAAAGATAGGAGGAAGTTCCCGAAAATGGCTGATCCGCTACTGCAAGGGCGGTATCCTATGCGGGGACTTTACCAAGCGCTAGCTGTGGCAGCCATGTGCTTACAGGAACAAGCTGCAACGAGGCCTTTGATTGGAGATGTGGTGACGGCTTTGACTTATCTAGCCTCCCAAACTTATGACCCTAATGCAGGGAGCGGGCAGAGTAACAGAGTTGGTCCATCTACCCCTCGGAGCAGGGAGGATAGACGAACCATGTCTGATGGAGTGCACAGCCTAGATGATCCGGGGCACGGTGGTTACCACGGCTCTCCTTCCGTGCATAAGAATTCTCCTGACTACAGGAGAAGAGATTCTGGGAGGGATTACAATAATACGGGTGCGGAGTTGAGAAGGATTGAGACGGGAGGGGGTTCTGCTCGGAAATGGGGGTTGGATGAATCAGAACGGCCTGATTCTCAAAGAGACAGCCCCTTGAGTGCAGGTAGAGGGAAAGATACTCCAAGGAACCGGGACCTTGAGAGAGAACGGGCAGTTGCGTTGGCGAAAGTATGGGGGGAGAATTGGCGGGATAGAAAGAAGGCAAACAATGCGAGTTTTGACGGTACGAATGATTGAAGGGGGAGAAGATGGAAGTTAGGTATTGAGAGAGGAAGTCGGAAGTCGTCACACAATGCATTGTTAATTGAGTGTTGATGGAAATAATATTATCCAACTTTCGGTATTGTTGTGGGTTTGAACTGAAACTGGAACTGGATGGTTGAGTTATGGTGAAAGAGAAGACTGTAAAGTAGGAGGAGGATATGCATTGATGTATTTGAGGTGGTGGGCGATTGCAGACACAAATTCAAGAATACACATATGCGCATGCATGCTTGCTTGCTATGTATTTAGGGTTGGTTACCAAAAGAGAAGAAGATGATGGGAAGAAATCTTTTATTTTATTTTATTTTGCTTGTCTTTTTTTTTTTTATTGTTAATTGCTTTCTTTGACTCACTCCTGTCCTGTTTTAGGTTTGTTCATGGTTTTTATCTTTTTGTTGCTTGCATGCATACAAGCATTTTACCTCTCCCCTCCCCTCCCCAATCACTAGCGCCATGGAAAATTGATCTATCTATCCTCAAATCATCAAAACCAGAATATTTGATAATAAAACATCTGTAATAAAATATTACTATATAATATATAGTCAATGACAGTTAGTTAATGACAACAAAATTGGCCTTACACCAAAAATGCTACTAGAGAATAGGAGATGCATTTAAACAAGAGATAATTGTATTGTATTGTACCCCATTAATGTCATCAAGTCTTCTAAAATGTACAAAAATCATTAGTTTTAAGTGTAAGGCCCGCCCCGCCCAAGGATCCATCCAGCAAAAAGAATTTCACTTTCACCATCAATCATTTCCTCTTCCTTCCCGAGTTGACATAGTCATCCATTGATGATTGTTTCCGCTTCTTTGTTGAAGTAGGAGGGCTCTCTGCAGCTTGCCTTGCTGACGCCCGCTTTGATGGCGTATTATTCATCTGCGTGAGTTTTGACAAGGGAAAAACACAACATATAAGATAAGTAGGATCATACACATCATAAAGTAAAGTAGTGTGTAGTGCACAATATCCAACCCAACCTTGGCAAGTTTCTTTTCCTTGCGGGCTTGCCTCTCCCTCTCATCAAATTCTTGGTTTTCCTTCTCAATCAGCCGAATAAGTGTATCACATCTCCTTGCCAATTCCTGGGCAGTTCGAGACTTGACAAACCAATCAAAACGAAACAAAGTTGATGTGCGGAAAGCTGCTTTCAAGTCATCCCAGTTTCCATACCCTATCTTGTGAACCATGCACACCTGGGGGTTGGGCGGGGGAGGTAAACATCATCAATCAAAATTATCCAACACTATTTCAATATGGAACAACAACATACCTCTGCGAACATAAACTTACCATAAAACGATCACATTCCTCATTGTAAAACTTGCCCTTGTTCTGACCATATTGGATTTTTAACTCCAACCATGGGTTCTTGTAACGATCCAATTTTTTCCCAATTGCTTTCATGATCTCATCTCTCCGGGAAATTCTGGCCTCTCCTCTCTCAATGTTCTTGATGATCCTATCATAATCTGGGGGAAATATAGACATTAAATCAAAACTTGATCGAACTAGTGTGTCAGAAACACATATACTAAACCAGGATTAAACAGATTCTTTTACCATTTAATTCTTTGTATCTCTCTTTGAAAATTTTAGCGTATCTTTCAACTTCCTCCTCTGTTTTCCCTTCCATTTCCGTAGCAATACTTTTTATATCATTACGGCCATATTTCTCACAGGCCCTGATGAAAGTATTGAAGTCTCTTCTGCTCCATGTTGAAAATCCCTACACAAAACAAGTGTCCCAAGTCAGCTGGTGGAAACACAACTTTAATTCAATCATCAAATATGAATTCACTTGCCTGTTCCAAGAGGCGTTCTTTCTCTTCCTGTTCTTCAGCAGTCAAAGGTTCTCCCACATCTGGCAAGAAATCATTGGTTAGGAAACAAAGGACTGGTGGTTAACATACCTTATTTTGTTAAACATACCTTCTGCTTCCTCCATATCTATTGTGTCTTTCAATTGGTTCTTCTGATGTGTTTGCTGCAATCAACAAACATAATGAGTCAGCATGGCAAAGAGGGGGTGAGGTGGGCATTAAGTAGTTAATTGAAATGGAGAGAACCATGACCCACCATGAGGTAGCGAACTTCCTTCTCAAACAGCTCACTTAGTCTCTGTGTGTTAAAGAACTGGAAGTCATGCCTGCAAGACACATAGAAAGTAGAAGAAAATTAAAAGGTATAGGTCCAAGTAGATAAAATAATCTAAAATAACATATCACAGGGAGGTGCCTACAACTGAGGCATGCGAGGAATTCGAGGCTCTTTGGGTCTTGCAGGACCATTCTGTCGCATTGTTTGCTTGAAATATTCCGACTCCGAGTAACTATTGACAAAGAGAAGGGTCAAAAATCATTCAACAAAAAGATAATTTTATTAGTCAGCTGGCAATTAGCATACTTGCGCTTTCGCTCTCTTCTTGGTGGCTCAATCCAATTTTCACTGGCAATCTTCTTAAAATCAACCTTATTTTCATCCTTCATCAGCAACAAGTAAATATCAGAAATGGCAGCATCAGAAAAAGAACCCCAAAAAACAAAAGATCATAGACCAACTAACCTTTTCATCATCAAAGTCATAGATATCAGCAGCTGCATAAAATGAGATCTAGATTAGCCCAGAGAGAGAAATAGAGAGGGGAGAGAGGGGAAAAAAAAAAAAAAAAAAAAAAGATAGCATACGGTCATCCATCTTAAACTTGATAGCATCTTCTGTAAACTTCTTCATCTTGGCATCAAGTTCAGCTGTAGCCTCTTCTCCTTTAGCAATGATCCTATCTATATCTTCATCTGTGATTGTGCTATCCTTGGAACTGAAAACCATCTCAGCACCAAACCTCACCATCTGCAGTAGCTCATCCTTATTTACAGCTGCAGTGAGTCAAACCAAGGATCCAAATTAGTTATTACAGATCACAGCTATATATCAAAAATGGCAAAACCATGAGAAACCTTACCTTTTTGCTCTGCCAGCCTTCCTTGCTGGATAACCAAAGCATCAAGTGCAAGCTTCTTATAAGCTCTTTCAATCACCTTTTCCTCAATAGTATACTGCTCATAGAATTATAATTTAAAAATATTAATTTATGTCCATGCTGAGTTAAAATATTAAAGATAAAACTGAACAAACCTCAGTGCAAAAACGGAACACTTGAACTTCCTTCTTCTGACCAATCCTATGAGCACGATCCTGAGCTTGCAAATCAACCTGTGGATTCCTGCAATGTTGGTGAACACAATACCATCGGGTTATAAAACTAATAGCATCCAGTGCCAGAAATATGAAATGTTGAATATCCTACCAATCACTGTCGTAAAGTATCACAATATCGGCAGTCGCCAGATTGATTCCGAGACCCCCAGCCCTAGTTGATAACAAGAACGCAAATTTCTCACTTCCTGGCTTGTTAAAGACTTCAATGGAAGCATCACGATCCTCCCCACCAGTATTTCCGTCAATCCGGCAATATTGATGACCACGGTACATTAAGTAGTCTTCAAGAATGTCTAAAAGTCTGGTCATCTGCATTTTACAAGATAAGAGGAAATTGCTCGGTCAATACCACGCCATAAAAGTTTATAAAAGGGAACAATAATATCATTTATAGATCTGAAGACCTGTGAAAATATTAACACCCTTGAACCACGCTCCTTTAGTTTTGGAAGCAGCTTATCCAGAAGAACCATTTTGCCTACAATAAATAAAGGAAAGCAACAGCTTCAGCAATCAATTGTAAGATCAACAGTCTAATATATATACATTGAAACATTACCAGCATTCTCTACCAGATGATCTCCCGTAGTATAAGGAGGTCCTGGTTCAGCACCTTGGAACAGATATGGATGATTGCAGCATTTCCGCAGTTGCATGGCTATATTTAGAAGACGCTTGCGCTCTCCACCAGAATTAACAACTTCTAGATCTTTTTGCAACAAAGCTTTATAATATTGCTTCTGCATCTGGGACATACCAACCTTGAGGATTGTTTCCTTCTTTGGAGGAAGACCTTTCTCAACATCAGACTTCAGTCTCCTGAGAAGAAACGGTCGAAGGACCTTGTTTGGACAAGTCAAAACAAATTAGTAGACAGAACCAAAAATCTGTAATGCGTTAATTAATATCTTTCTATGACAAACTTGAGATAGCAAACACACTGTACAGGCACAAGCTTGTTTAGCAAGGAAAATCAGACATTTGAAGTACTTAATTAAAAAGATTCTCCCCTATAACCAAAAAAAATGTCATATTATACCATGTGGCACATCCTACACAAAATACCTTGTGAAGCTGTTGGACAACCTCCTGCTGGTCATTTTCACCAGAAATTTGAAACCATTCATCAAAAGTTTCTGCAGAGCTGAAGATTTCTGGGAGCAAAAAGTTGAGAAGAGCCCATAGTTCATGAAGATTATTCTGCATATAGATCGTGTCATCAAAATCCACCTCAGTCAAAGAGCTGAGATTATGAACAGTTTTAACAAACACACCCAAATTACAAGATTCATTAATTGCATTAAAATAGAGGAAACAAACTGCCTTATAACAAAGTACCTAAGCTTTTCTTCCCTACTTCAAACTCAACCATTTATATTATGCAATGGCATAGAAACTTTAGAATAGAAATAAAATTTACCTGCAGAGGTGTCCCTGTGATAAGAAGTCGATAATTAGTATTATAAATCCTCATTGTCTTTGACAGGAGAGAATTTTCATTTTTGATACGATGAGCTTCATCAATTATGATGTAGCGCCAACTAAAGCGACGAAGAGCAGACTTCTCTTTAATAACCATTTCAAAACTAGTGACACACACATCAAACTTTCCAGCAACAAGTAACTCCTCACGTATATACCTCTGAAAAGTAGGAGCAATTTTATAAGAACATTGAAAAATAATAGAGGAAGATGAAGCCTAAGCAATCTTAGAGGTTACCCTTTCATCTGGGTTTCCAAGAAATTTGACAGCACGCAAAACTGGACAGAAACGTTTTATTTCATTCATCCAGTTGCCAAGTGTAGATTTTGGAGCAACAACCATATGAGGGCCAGTTATTCCTCTAAATTCATGTAGGTATCCCATTAAGGAGATTGTTTGCAATGTTTTACCAAGCCCCTGAAACATTCAAAACCGTAAAACAAAGCTGGTTATACTAAAAAGGACATTTCATAATGCATAGACCACACTGAAGTGACATTGCCCAGATCAGTTTCCGAGCTTACCATTTCATCAGCAAGTATTCCATTTATGCCATTTTCATAGAGCCGTATAAGCCAGTTCAAACCAGCAAGTTGGTAGTCACGCATCTTTCCTTGAATACCTGTAGAAACAGAGAATCAGGACTTTATATGATGGCCTTACTTAGAAAACTTCAAGTATTACCTTGGATAAATATTACTCCGTATAAAATACAAATAAAAAGGATTTGACTATCCAATAAATGAACTTAGAGCTCGAAACAAAGCCCCCGTATACTGGCATCTCAGTAGTTTTAGGCAAGTTCAAGCCGTTCACTCTTTAATCAAATAACCATAAAAGCAACATATTACATATATTTGTGCAGAAAATATAGCAAGTCAATAAAAAACATAAAGCCACTACTTCAAAATGTAGAATATTTAATACTCCGTATATTATTTTTTAAAATATTATGCTTACAAGAGGGTTGTGCCACCAGCCGTGTATTTCCAGAAAGCCCATCTTCTTCATCTTTGAGATACTCCTCATCTTCTTCCTCTTCAGTCACTTTAGATGCATGGCGACCCCTACGGAAAGTCATTATTGCGAGGATTATGACAAAATATTTGGCAATTTAATGCTAACTATTTATGATTTCAATAAACCCATAGTCTATCAGTGAAATAAAATGGCCATTGAGAAGTTTGCAAATCAGAGTAGCTATAGAGAAAAGCATTGGTAATACCTTCCTTTTACTTTCTTCTGAGAAGGTTGATCCCCTTTTGCAAAATGAGCAAATAACTCTGTTTGCTGCAGGAGGTACTTGAGACGGCCCTTCCCTTTGTTGTTCTGCCACAGAAAGGACAAATTAATACATCTCTAAACTCAACACAACCTCACCTGCTATAGAAACAGCTGCTAAATATTACACACCATGTCAGCATCAATAGCCGCATTTTGTTCATCCAATATTTCTTGTATCTTATTTTTCTTAAGCCTCTGCATTTCTTTCAATCTGGCCTTTTCACGTTTCCCTGTTTCATTAGCTGCATCATCATCTTCCTGCAAGAATCACATTACATTAAATAACAAAAATTACTAGGGCTAAGCCTTACCAGTTCAGTTTACCAACAATTGCAATAAAACACTAATGAGACAAACTTGATCAGCTGTGGGGAACACAAAATGATTTACACTCTAACTATGAAAACTTAACCTGAATTTTCAGAAGCCTACAAGTTTTCCATCTACATTTCTAGAGCGTCATAAGAACTAAAATGACCTAAATATAGTAAGTTCATCTAAAACTAAATGCCTATTTTCACACAAAACTAAAAGTTCAAGTAAAGCAATTACATTTGCTAACCATGAGTATCTACTCGTCTACTGCGAAAATCATCAAAATAACAAACTACGAAAACATACAGTTGGAAATTCCAAAGAACTTCTCTCAAACAACCCTAAACACTTGAGATCTACCACAGTCCACTATCCCGCAGCAACAACTGAGCATCAAAGATAAAAGTAACGACAATACACAAATAAACACACTCACCTCGTTCTCCTCCTCCTCGTCCTCGTCAGCGGCGGCCTCGTCATTGTCTTCTTCCCCGTCCTGATCCTCCGCTTCCTCCGAGTCCTCCCCCGCTCTACCCACGACCTCGAGCTCCTCCTCGTCCACCTCGTCGGTAACTTGATCGTTAACTCGCTCGTCCTCCGAACTGTCCGATAAAGGTTCCGATGACGATGATTTGGATCTGGAGTGCTTCGCCATTTTGGCAATCGAGACAGAAAATGCGAGAGAATGTGGCTCCTTGTCGTTGCTGTTCCTTGAGTCCAGGGGATTTGTTAGCCTCTTAGGTCTGTGGCGTATTTATTATTTATGGATTTTCGGGTTTAATCGGTGACTGATTTACGCTTCCCGCCTTTTTGGTGAAAGATGCGATTCCCGCCATTGGGCCTGCTTTTATTGTTTTGGACACTTCTGCTACCTGGGCTGTACCCTAATGGGCTTTCTGGGCCTCACTTTCAGTCAAATCAAAGGAATATTATTACATTTCCAATTTTTTAGGCAAATTATTCCGTGGACCCGAGTTCAAAATACACAATTTACATATTGAATTTCACAATTCAAATTATGAACATTCGGTATGTAAATTGTGTATTTTGGACGCGAGTTCACCTTGACCTTACAAGGTAGACACAACCACACAAGGTCCATAGTATAACTATAATACAACATTGTTTTTTATTCGCCGATGGGAAATTAAATTGGGTATTAACTCATTTAAATATGCATTTCTTTATTTCTTTTTGTCAAACACCTTGTGCTCAGATGACATGTAGTGATCTCTCTTATATGGGAGACGTTATTGACTCTTTGTGTTTCAATAGATTGAGAAAGTATATTTGAACAGATATTACAATATAATAGAGTTAGTAACATTAAAAAAAAATCTTAACAAACGAACACGAACAACCTCCATTTGTTATTAGGCTGGTTACGAAACAAAGTAGTACCTTACATTCTTGCCTACCATATTAAAAAATAAAAAATAAAAAAAAAAATAAAGTTGATGTTATTAGTATCCGAATAAGCGAATACTACATGGGAATATTACTTTCCTATCCTCACGCCATCGGGTCACCAACCGGTCCAATTTCCACACAAACCCCATAAAAAGCTCAAAATTACTACCACTCGTAGAACAATCCTCTGTAAATAATTCCAACAATGGAGGGCAATTCCGGCAACCGATTTAGTGGCCCATCCTTTTCATTGGCTCTAGATAAACCTCATTAGAATTCAACCATGATTGAATAAATTTGTCCCTTTCGAATAAATAATTCTCGATAATCGTCGGCCGTTCTCCCCGTCGACCGTGCAACTTGCCGCCGGTGTACTGACATTTTGATAGCATCACAGTCCGGTGGCAATTGGAGCTCAGAATTTCCTTCAGGTGAGTTGAGCTCCTCAACCAATCTTGATTTTTCCTTTTTTTTTTTCTTTTGCTTTGAATTTTTCCGCTTAATTTGTGATGAATAATAATTTCAGGTATTAGAATTTTTGTGAATTATATCTTCTTTGTTCAATGTATGCAGATACATACATGGAAGGGAAAAAATGGTTAGAGGTGCTTATTTTAACATGCTTATTTGCATTTTCAACTGCTAGAGGTAATAATAATGAAAATTAATTTGAACTTCTCATGTTCTTTATATTTTTATTATTTTGGAAAGCATTTGAATTTCAACTTTGGTGCTCTGTGTTTTTGGCATGAATGATCTAGGTCTATCATCTATCTTTTTCAATGCACCATCCTTGAATTATATTTTCCCCCATGAATAAATAGTGATTAGCAGCTCCATCTTTGTATAGCTATTATATTTGGAAATGTCAATGACTTTATGGCTAGAGAAGTGGGTCTAAATTAAATTTTGACAGGTAGGAACTAGGAAGTGAATGTGATACACTTTAAAGATTTGTTACCAAGCATAATGGTGTGGTTTTGTTATTATTATTATTATAGAACATTAAGAAAAATATTTCTGGTAAGAGTGAGTGATGATGATGATGATAGATTGTATGATTTTTAATTCAGTTGTAATCTAATAATTAGTTCAAGACTTAAGAGTACAAAGTGCCAAGTACAAATAGCAAATAGCAAATAGCTAGAACAATAGAACATTTCAGCTGCTGATATTCCTATAAAGTGGATTTTGCTTTAAAAGGGTAAAGAAATAGAACAAGGAGAGAGTGATATAATATTCAACTTTTGTAATTCCTTTGTACTACAAGTAGAGAATAATGTTTGCAATCCAATGCTTTTGAGGATAAATAAACATTGATTTCACTTCAGCGATGATTGTCCACTCAAATATTCTCTACAGAAAATGCCTTTTGCTTGCGCTGTTGACTTTGGTTTGAGTAGTAAAGTAACACTTATAAAGGTGAAAGGGGAGGGGTGGGGGTGAAGTATGGCCTTAAGCTTTAAGTGTGTATGTTGGAATTCAATCATTCATCCATATTATTAAGGTTGTACTTTTTTCTGGATGGGTGAATATTGTTATTGATGATTAGCTATCAAAACAAATTTATATGTTGTTAATGACACTTACTTTTGGTACAGAACTCAAAGACAAAGCGAACCACAAGTATCGATCACCAGTTTACAATCACACACTAGCCACTATATTGGTGGAATATGCTTCGGCAGTAAGTGTTAACTTTGATTAAATTGAAAGATACTGATTTACACTTTATCCATTTCAAGTTTTCCTGTCATGTACTGGAATTTTCCTTTTTCATGTTAATATGCACCTATATCATGATTATTTATTACCTTTTACTTGCAGGTCTATATGAATGATGTGACAGAACTATTTACTTGGACATGCTCGAGATGTGATGGTTTAACCGAGGTATTGTATTTGATTATTGTTAAGAGTATTCAGCTTACAGGTGCAAAGTTTTGGAGTTGATTAGGTATATTATGCACTTGCGGACAATAATGGCTGTTTCTGCAAGCAGGGGTTTCAAATGATAGAGCTGATTGTTGATGTGCAGCACTGTCTGCAGGTATGTGCCATATAGCATAAAGCCAACTCGTATTTATAAGTCCTAGTTTAAGTTCTAATTGCTGGTATCTTGTGCAGGCATTTGTTGGAGTGGCTGAGAACCTTAATGCCGTTGTTGTTGCATTCAGAGGAACTCAGGAAAACAGGTTTCACTAGTGCTGTATATACTATTGTCCTGCAGCTACATTATATATGTGGTTCATGGGGTCACCATTTCTGATTCTTTTGATTACAGTATACAGAACTGGGTTCAAGACCTATATTGGAAGCAACTTGATATAAATTATCCTGGAATGGATGATGCAATGGTGATTGCCATATCAAATTTTCTTTTATAAAATACTATATGAAAAATTTATGTGAGGATACACATATATTCATGTTCTACAATCTGTCAGGTACACCATGGTTTCTACTCTGCTTATCACAATACAAGTCTACGGCCTGAAGTGCTAAACTCTGTGAAAGAAGCACTAGAGTTAAATGGAGATTATCAAATTATGGTGACAGGGCATTCAATGGGAGGAGCTATGGCTGCTTTTTGTGGACTAGATCTCACTGTAATTATTATCCAGAGCTTCAGTCTTTTGAAAATTATTTGTTATATTTTCATCATCTACATATTATGGTTTTCTCCATGCCTTTTACAGTTAATTCTTCTTTTACCATGTACCATATGTATACACTATTTTGTTGATGAATTTCTTTGTGGTGCATCAAATACTTTCAGGTCAATTATGGTTTTGAAAATGTTCAAGTCTTGACATTTGGACAACCTAGAATTGGCAATGCGGCTTTCGTTTCCTACTATAGCCAGTTTGTGCCTAATACTATTCGTGTTACACATGATCATGATATCGTTCCTCATTTGCCCCCATACTATCACTACTTTCCTAAAAAGACGTATCATCATTTCCCAAGAGAGGTAATGGGCTTGCTGGAATTGCTGACCTAAATTGTTTCTTTTATTCGTGAAAACCCCACATGAAATATTAGGCTGGTTAGCTATGATCCTATGAACATTAAAAATGTTGGTGCTTTATTGACAGACTTTTTATAAGGGCTTATAAAAACAGATAATTATCAAATTTACTTGAGAATGACACAAAATGATGGAGATGAATTGTTTAGTTGCTCGAGTTCTTTCTACATTCTGATCAATCTTGTTATTTCAATCAAATTTCCCAGCAGTGAATTCTTATTTGAGCTGTTGACTTTGTTTGGCTCTGATATTTTCTATGCAATCACTGAAAGCTGGCTTTTGTGTAGGTTATTATGCCTTATAGTTTGATGCCCTTGTCTCTTAGTGTCTGCCTAACATTGATCATGAAAATTAACCTAGAGTCTTAAAGAAAATTAGCTATAATTTTCCTTCTAATTTGTGGCATTTCTCGTTAAGCAATGAATTTTCTGATATTGTAGGTCTGGCTGTATAACATTTGTCTGGGAAGTTTAGTTTATCCAGTTGAGAAGGTTTGTGATGGTTCCGGGGAAGACTCAAGTTGCAGCAGGTAAGATTTCTCTTACACGTAATTTATGGGGGTGTTCAAGAGGATGAAACCACATTGTAATAAATGCACTTAAACCATCACTCCCCCACAAGTATTGAACACATCGAGGAGAAAATTGGTTTGTTGAGCATATAGCTATTAATGTGCAATCCAACTATTAGCTTAGGCTTTTAGTTGAGATGGAGCACATGCTTCAATTTGGTATCAGAGCCAGACCAACGGTCATGAGTTCGAATCTCAGCCACCCATAAGCGACTATGGTCCACGTGTTGCTTGGAACCTTCCAACTATTAGCTTTGCTTCAATTGCACTGAAATGTCTTTTAGCCAGAGGATAATTATTTAAACTGGTCAGATTTCTCAAGAGTGCTACTCATCACTGGAAAAACCTTTCAGGTCAGTGTCGGGGAACAGCATTTCAGATCACCTGACATACTATGGTGTTCAACTAGGATGCGAGGAATCAGCATCGTGTAAATTCTTTATGGATCCTCGTGTTTCCTCTTACGGGACTCAAGATCGTAATGGAAATATTGTTTTACATAGAGATATTTCTGCCTCTGTGTTAATGATGAACTCAAAATCCACTAAACAGAGTGTATCTTTGTAACTATAGATACAAAGTTGCCCTTATGGAAATTAGTTGTCTTTCTTTGAGGCATGCAGTTTGAAAATGTATAATAGCCTGTGAATGATGCTGCTGAGCCCAAACTGGAAAGCTTATACTGTTCTTTGTATATGTACCACAACTTTTCACCATGTAAATAACATTACTTTTTTACTGTCCCATTAGTGTCAAAAACATGTTTTTGAGCTTCTTTCATCTACATTATTTGTGATTAGTGTTGTAAACACTACAAGTTAATTATATAGCTTGATCATATAAAACCATATCATGGTTATTCATGGATATAAATTTTGATGCAAAACTTTAAAAACAAATAGTACAAATGTTAAATGTATAATAGTATTGTTCGAAAGAAAGCAAAACTTGTCTTGGGTCATAACGGATTTATAATTAGATCATTCTAAATAATTTGATTGGACAAATTCTTCGAGGCTGAGGAGAATATTATATACAAGATTTCTGTTAATGAGTTATTTTTATTAGATTCAACCCGTCTCACGGATTGAGGCCTGTGAGATGCTCAGGAGACCAGACCATTTGATTAAATAACCAAACATTATGGAAGAGATAAACATCTTTTCTTTTTCTTTTTTTTTGAAGTACAGCCCATAAGAATGGTGGTGGTACACAAAGTTTCATGAATCATCATTCATATCATCTCTTAAATAGAACCACATTCCCAGATGTATAGAGAGTGAAATTCCCAGACATTTGAAAAGAATTGGGGGGAAGCCAATGTGTTTGAAATGATAAAGGTAACAACTTCTTCACATACTTAACTCTATAGATATGTCTTTCTTTGATCCCAAATTGGTTATGTTTATATCCATAGAGATAGTCAGATCAGATGTCTAAACTGGAAATGCAGCAAGTCTTCAAAGGCTTTCTTTTTCATTAGCCTTCTCCTCTGTCACTAAGGCCTCGGGTTTTTTGTCCTGAAAATACACAAGAACCACATTTCAAAGATGTATAAGTTCCAGAAAACTGGGCTAGTTTGAGGAGAGGCAAAAAGGAAATTCTTTGTGTATATATATTATACCTCTTGTGGTGGAGTTGGAGTTTTGTCTTCTGGTTCTGGTTTGGCTTCAACTTCAGCTTTTGTATTAGTAGCAGCTGGAACAGATTTTTCTTCCATCTTCTTTCCTTCTTCATTTGTCTTGGCACCATCTTCTGTGGATTAAAAAAAAAACATAACAATTACAGGGCAATCCCAGCCAAGTTGGTTAGGCTAACCTTCTTGGTTTGAGCTGATCAGCTATGGACAACCTGATTTACATCAGTTCTTTGCCGGCCATAGGGGTTTATCTGTGCACACCCTCGGAAGGGTAGTGGCTACTGGTTTCCTCCTCACCAAAAAAAAATATATATATATATATATAACAATTGTAAGGACAACCCTAGCAAGTTGGTTAGGCCAATGAGTTGGACAGCCAGACTTTCTTGGTTTGAGCCGGTCATCTATGGACAACCTAAGCTAGTTTATCTCGATCCTTTGCCAACTACAGTAAAAAAGGCGGGATTGACCTGTGCACACCCTCGGGAGGGTAGTGGCTACGGGTTTCCTTGTCACCCAAAAAGAAAACATAACAATTCAAACAATCCCAATTAAGGCTGCTATCAAAGTTTCAATCTTGCTAGATCAGTGTATGCATATGAGAAATTATTGCAAGAAAGGGAAAAGAATTGATATGACAAACCTTTTTGTGCATCTGTTTTGTTGTCTTCAACAGATACTTTCTCTGCTGCCTTTACAACCTCTTCAGTTTTGTTGATCTCCTTTTCATTCTCATCCTTAACAGGCACAGATTCTTCCACAGCCACCTTAAAAGCCTCAGCATTGTTCTTGCTTTCCTTATCCTCCTCGGATTCGGGTTGTCCATTCTTGTTTTCTTTTCCTTGATCATCATCATCATCTTCCTTCGCCTTGAGGGCCTTTTCGGCCTGCTTTCCATGATCATCACCACCTGTCTCTCCTTCAAGGACTTTTTCACCCTTTCCTTCTTTTACAACATTGGTTTCACCCTTTCCATGATCATCATCATCACCTTTCTGTCCTTCCGGGGCTATTTGGTTTTTGGCTTCCTTTACAATATTAATTTCACCCTCTATAACAACAGCCTCAGGTGGTTTCTTGGGGTCATCTTTTGCAGCTTTTTGTTCTTCTTCTTGTTGTTGCCCCGCCAATGGTGGGGCCAAAACACCAGCCTTCTGGTCAGGAGCGGTTTCTGAGGCTTTCTGTCCTTCAAGGGCTATTTGGCTTTTGGAAATATTAATTTCACCCTCTATAACAATAGCTTCAGATGGCTTCTTGGGGTCATCTTTTGCAGCTTCTTGTTGTTGCCCCGCTGCCAATGGTGGGACCGAGGCGCCAGCCTTCTGGGCAGGAGCGGTTTCCGAGGCTTTCTGTTCTTCAAGGGCTATTTGGCTTTTGGCTTTATTAATTTCACCCTCTATGACAACAGCCTCGGATGGCTTCTTGGGGTCATCTTTTGCAGCCAATGGTGGGGCCGAGGCACCGGTCTTTTGGGAGGGAGCGGTTTCCGAGGCTTTCTGTCCTTCGAGGGCTATTTGGCTTTTGGCTTTATTAATTTCACCCTCTATAACAACAGCCTCAGGTGGCTTCTTGGGGTCATCTTTTGCAGCTTCTTGTTCTTGTTCTTGTTGCCCCGCCAATGGTGGGGCCGAGGCACCCGTCTCTTGGGCAGGAGCAGTTTCCGAGGCTTTCTCCTTCCTGCAAGAACTGGATCTAGAAGAGGATGATCTCTTGCTTTTGCTGCTGATGGTGGCGTTCTCTATTGAAACAGCATGCTTTGATTCACCACAACCCATGATAATTATGGTATTGGACCACCTAGCCTCCTTTGGGAAAAATGAAAAATGAAGAGGATGGATGGATTATCCCCTTCTCTCTCTTTCTTGTAGAAAGAGAACAGAGAAAGAGGAAGAAATTTGGGAATGGGAATTGTCTCTCTGCCTTCTTTGTCCCTTTGGTTTCACAAGGTTGTTTCATGTTATTAATATTTGGCTATGCAACAGTTTTTTCAGTTATTTTCTTGTCAAGGGTGTAGATGTTGCCATTTGTCTTATTGTTAAGCATGCCCTTAATTTGGACCTTTTATAAACATTTTCACAAAACTACAATTTCGGAGAAAAAATCATATAACATAGATCAGTAAAAATATCACTTTTAATATTTTAATTATGGTCATTGTATAAATTTAGTATAATTAACGAAGTGATGAATTTAGTTCCTAGAGTTTTTAACGAAACCTTAATTGATATGAACCAAACTCATCATTTTATTACAAAATTTACACTATGATTATATATATTATTTCTCTTGTAAAGTAAATATAAAGAGAAGATGAAGAATCCAATGCATGATAAGAAGACAAATATGAGAAAGGGTTTGTTGTTGCCGGCAAATGAGTGGGCTGTATTTTTGTTATTGTCATTGCACTCTATGGAAACTTCCTCACTGCAGTCTCATGTGTTGCTTTCAATTTATTTATTTTTTGAATAACGAAAAAATTCGCAATCATAACTCAAAAAGTATATATTTGTATATTTATTTTTGGAGTTAATACCCAAAATGGTCCCTCGACTATGTCATAATTACCAATTTGGTCCTCAACTATCATTCTTACGCAATTAAGTCCTCAACTATGTAACTTTTACTCAATTAAGTCTTCAATTATACAATTCTTACCCAATTTAGTCCTCAACTATACAATTCTTACCCAATTTAGTCCTCTGTATTAATTTGACTGTTTGTTGACTGTCAAAAATCGGGATAAAATTATAATTTTACAAGATTTCTCATTCCTCTCCATTTAGCAGCGCCAAACCATGCAGCAATACACTCCGATCAGATTTCGATCGTCAAAAATCGTTGGAAATCAAATTCATGGGATATCTGATGCATAACCACTACTTCGATACTGACAGGTTTAGAACGGTCAAATTGACAAAGGACTAAATTGGGTAAATGAGGAGGAAGGAGAAAACTTGTAAAATTACAACTTTATTTCCACTTTTGACAGTCAACAAACGGTCAAATTGACAAAGGACTAAATTGGGTAAAAATTGTATAGTTGAGGACTTAATTGGGTAAGAATGATAGTCGAGGACCAAATTGGTAATTACGACATAGTCGAGGGAGTATTTTGGGTATTAACTCTTATTTTTGTGTAATAGTTTGTAAATCACACAAAAAACAAATAATGAATGAAAAACTCTCAACTTTTGGTATACGACACCCACAACCATTTGCAAATATCAATTGTTGGATGTCATATGAAGGAACATAAAAAATAAAAAAAATAAAAAAAATAAAAACTTGCAAGCTAAGAGTGGGATTCTGTAAAACTCGCTTTAGAAATACAAAAAATAAAAATAAAAAATCAAAAATCAAAATAATTTATTCTAATATAATGACATTCAAAACACCAATAAAATCTAAAAGCACCAATGAAATGATATCTTTCTTAATTAGGAAATATAATTTTTAATCAAAGAAGTAATCAAATATCATTGTTGTGTTTTAAAAAATTATCAACCAGACACTAACTATGATTTTAATTCTCATGAACCAAACACACCCTTATTTTATCGAGATAAAAGAGTATTTTATTCGAAAACTATAAATATATTTCTTGCAAGAGAAATAGACTGTCTCTTGGAGAATAGGCAATGCAAATTTAAGAGTAAGGAAATGATGCCAAAATAGGTGCTGTTACAATGATACACATTGTTACAAAGATTAAAATATTTGTGTTATTGCATTACATACAATTTCCTCATTTTAAACTGAGGAAAAAATGTAATTTGAACATTTGGGTAGAAGAAAACAATCATCATAATACAGTAATTGGGGGTACAACAACAGGTAATTTACACAAAGAATGAGGAAAAAAAAAAAGACAACCTTTTCAGTTTGAACATGGTGATCTGCATATAGTCTGCAATCCTCTACCAAAAACAAAATCCTCCACCTACCTCTTGTTTCCTTGCCTCTTAATTCCAGGTTGAGTGTTGCTGTGTCAACCGAGAAAACGCGTCTAGACCCTTTCCCAAATTTACCAAACATTTTCGATGATGTTCATTTCACCTTGCACAGTACTAAGATTACTGGTTATAGCATGCCGGGGGCATACCACATGTGAATACCAGAAATTGACCATTGAACCGAGTAAAAAGGCTTCGTCTTGCCAATCTTCATAATAGGTCGGTCTCCTCCTGGTCTGCATCAGGATCCTCAACTTCATTCTCCTCGTCTTCTTCAGGGGCATCGGGATCTACTCCCTGCAGAAAATATATATCATTTGTAATGGCATTGATAATTTCTGTTCTTTTCATTCTTAAATATGGTTTCTAGTGTGAGAACGTATATCTTTGAGCACACAAAGGAGAGGTTTTAAGAAATGGTAGGTAATTGAACCTTCATTTGTTTCTCCAAGCGTTCTAATCCTTTTTTTGCTGCTTCATTTTGGGGATTTATCCTGCAATAAATATCCAAAGAAACATGGAGTCGGATACTATAATACCCTTTCGAAAAATGTATCTTCCAGATTTTGATATCATAATACTTAAAGACTAGGAGATGAAAACAGAAAAGAGAGCGTACCTCAAAGCTGCCTGATAATGTGAAAGTGCGTCTTGCAGCATATTTGTGGCAGCAAACACCTGGGCAAGCTTAACATGCAAAGAGTCATCGGCCCAATCTTTGAGATACCGCTCAAGGAGAGACACGGCATCTGCATTTCGACCTTCAATGACATGTAGCTCAGCCAAAGCTAATGCAGCACCAAGGTAACCGGGTTCCAGTCTGAGGGATGATTCATAAAATTTCTTTGCCTGTTGGAATAAAACCAAAGCCATGCTACAATGAGAACTTGGTAACTATCCTCATACAATGGGGATTGTTTTCCCCTTTACAAAATACAAACTAACTAAAGAATCCTCTTTCAACTCCACTACCTTCTCCCTGCCACTAGTGTTACTAGCGTGTACATCCCCCACCAATTTTAGAGCCTTCGCTGACTGAGGCATGGCTTTCATTGCCTCCCTTGCAGCATGCAATGCTTCTTTGGTCTTTGAAAGTGCCAAATAGGATCGAACTAAACCTGAATTGTTTCTGAATGATGAGTAGTGGGTCCTAAGATTTGTTTATAGATCAACAAAAATAATAACCATATCCAGGCACCAGACGTCAAAAAGCATCCAAACTGTCAAACTTTTAATATTAAACCATGTTTTTGCCTACAACGGACCTTGATACGAACGGAGATCAGGTCTCAGTTCTTGTGCTCCTCTGAAGGCAATGACAGCAGCTTCAGGACGATTCATTGACAAGAACAAATTTCCCTACTTGTTTGCATGAAAAGGTAACAGAAAGTTAAGAGATGGAAAAGACAGGGAGTGGAACTTGATTTGACCTCCAAGAATAATAAGGCAACCCAGGAGAATACCTTCATTATATATCCTGGTATATGCCTCTCATCAATGCGGATGCTCTGGTGAGACAAACATAATGTTAATGGGAGTTAAAAATTCTATTACTGTCAAGTATCAACAGTAATCCACTAATCCCACAAATTAACAATTAAAGAGCTTAACCTTCTCCGCATAAGATAAAGCTCCCCTCTCATCTTTCCGTTCCCACAAGACAGACAAGGCCACAAAGACCTCAGGCCTAGTTGGATCAATATTTAATAGATCATGCACTAACTTGTTCAACTTTGAAAAATCAGACTTCACTTTCAAAAGCATGGCATACTCATCCATATAAGTCATCACATATGGATCAATTGATCGAACCTGAAAGTTAAATTAAATAAATAAACAAATGATTAGAATCTAAGTATTATATCAAGTATTCTGCTTACCCAAGTTAGTTTCATCATGGTTTTCATGCTAATATCAAAGACGTTTGAAGTTTAAGATGCAGTATGATATTAAGGGAGTATTTTACTAACCTTCTCAAAATCAGTTATAGCTTCATCATCTTTACCAATAATGGCCTCAACCTAAAAAGGAATTTACACAAAAAATAAGCAAAAAATAAAAAACAAAAAAAAAAAGGATAACTCTTGGGGTGCACTTGGTTCACGTAATATGAGATTACCTTAGGTCCTCTTGAAAGGTAACGTGAAATTTTGGGAATGTAAGATTACTTTATGTGTTTGGTTTGGATTGTGGAAATATAATATTAATTTGTTGGGTTAAGGGTTATATTTTAGGTTATATGGAACAAATATATATATATATATATATATATATATATATATATATATATATATATAAAACATTTATTTGTATGTATGTCAATGTGTAAATATTACGGAGTAATTAATAAATATAAATATATAAATCAATGTTGCAAAAATCCCGCGTAGGCACCGATTAATCGGCGCCTAGGCGCTGGTCGGCCGCCTAGCGTATCACCATAATCGGTGGTCTAGGCGCCTGGTCGGCTAGGCGACCGACTAGGCCGCCTAAGTGCCGTCTAGGCCGCCTAGGCACTGACCGCCTAGGCATCGACTAGGTCGCCTAGTCAGCAAATTAACAATTGTTCCATTCTTTTTTAAATGAGTTATTCCACTCAAAACAACATCGTTTTGAGTAAAATAACTTCTAAAATTTTCAAACTCTAGATGTTTTTTAGGTTAATATTTAATATTTTAGTATTAACTATTAAAGTATTAAATAGTTTATAATTATCAAGTCTTAAAAAAATTTAAAAATTTTAAATAAATTTTTTAAAAATAAAAAATACATTGGCGCCTAGGCGCCGATTAATCCCCGCCTAGGCGCTAGGCGCTCCCCGAGCGCCCGATGGGCACCTAGCGATTTTTTCAACCATGATATAAATGCATAAATATACACATACATGTATGTATATTTTTTTATTATATAAACGTATATTTATTTTATGTATGTTGTTATTATTATATAAGGGTTAGTTAACAATGGCAAACTTGAAATATTTCAAGGTAATCTTAGATTACCTAAGAGGAGAGAGGTAATCAAATTACCTTGAAATATGACCGCACATTAGCTTTGGGGTAATAATGTAATATAACAAGGTAATCTCATTAACTTGAACCAAACAAGGTAATATAAGATTAGCACATAAATAATCATTGCACAAAACATAGCATGTGTATATCACGGTTGGGAGTGCTCTTATAATCAAATTCTAGTACATAGAAGAATATGAAAGATGGAAAAACATGAAAATGAATGTCCTATTGTCTTAAAAGTTAAGGGCAGATTTAGTAATGGAAAAAGCTTTCCATTTTCTACAGTTTTCATTCTCCAATTGGAAAACAAAGTTGGAGAACTGTGAAGGTAGACTAGGAAAAAAAAATGCTGCATCCAGAAAAAGCCAAAAGAAGATGTGAACAGTAATTATAATTACTGTTCACCCACTTGAAAAAACAAAACGAGGTTGGAAAGAAAGTACAATAGGAAAAATTGAAATTTTGTTTCCACTTTTCAACTGGGAGAATATTTCACGCTGAAAACAACTCCATCTTTCCATCTAGTAAAATGGAAAAGTTTCAATTTGCTGAACAGGCCCCACAAGGCAGAAAACAAGAAATGAAAATGTAACATATAACTATGAATTTTCTCAAATGCCATTTACTTCCATGTCTCTTTCTAAAAATGGAAAAAATGAGGGGTATTTAGGTTGAATCAACATAGTTGAAAAAAGAAGGGAAAAAAAGTAACATCTGACAAAAATACCCCCTTATTTCGTTTTCTGCGAAAAAGGCATTGAAGTAAAAATTCCCCCATATAATTATACACATTTTGTTTGTTGACAATTATCCTAACCTTAGCCATTTCTAGCAATAAGTGTACATTGTTAGGAAATCGTTGCAACAGTTCTGTAAATAGTTCCAGGCCACCTGCAAACAGAGAAGCTGGGATGTAAGAGAGCATTAAATTTTAAAAAATTAAATAAAACAGCATACGTGCCAAAGTTAAAAAATGAATGCCTGATAATAACCAATATTTCCACAGTTAAAGTAGTCCAAACTCCAAAGTGCCTTTTACATTTTTACATAAACTTGCAAGATGGTTTTTCCTTTTTGGACAGTATTTCTCTGGCCTGTAAAATTACATGGAGGGTATGAGAAGTTAAAGAAAGATAACGGACCTTTGTAATCATTTGAAGCAATTAAGCATTGGGCTTCAACATAACGCTGCAAAGAAGTAAAATATATTAAATAACCATTACACTGCAAAAGAATTTGTACCAAAAGCACCCAATATAATGAAACCTAAATTAGTAGGCAAAAATATACAAACAAACAGACTACATTAATGAAATCTAAAATGACCAAGAAAACTTGGTAGAATAAGTATAAACATGTTCAAGGCTCCTAGGGTGGTCTAAAATCAGATTGAGCATTATATGTATAATATATTTTACTAAATACCAATTAGTATGGATCATTTATACTTACCATCAACCAACGACTTGAATCAAAATGATCCAGAGGAGGCCTGCCACTTCTATTTGATGTCTGAAATAGTAAGAATACATCAAATTATTATGGTATCTTGGATTAATAAAAAG
This sequence comes from Ipomoea nil, assembly GCF_001879475.1. Lineage (NCBI taxonomy): Eukaryota > Viridiplantae > Streptophyta > Magnoliopsida > Solanales > Convolvulaceae > Ipomoea > Ipomoea nil. The sequence goes on along the minus strand of NW_017617107.1, from coordinate 301,678 downwards.
CTGGACAGCTCTACAGTTAAATTGGAAAAAAGTAGTTAGACAATAATATATAATTATATATTACAGGGACCCTTCAATAAGTGTGTGAGACTGTGAGTGAGAATCAATCTACCTTTGGAAGTGAAATTTTGTAGCTAAAACTTCAAAATATTAAATAACTGACCAAAGGAATAAATAATCCATTGGTATGATTATCACAAGTGTTTTAGGACATTTAGAATGACTAGCTACTAGCTGAGCAGAAATAAACAACCCAAGAAGATTTTTAGATTTGGAGAGGCTTGGTTAAGGATGCACCGCACACTCAATACAGCCATTGCAACTATGATCGAAGTCTAAGACTTCCACTTTTATTGACTCAGCTAGTTAACATTTACAGTTATAGTTAATTCAAAAATATTAGTTAAAAAATAAGGGAATCTATTAATAAGGGAGTAATTTCAGTAACCACGAACCTGAGGAAACAATGAAATAATATCCTTTGCTGCAACTCCTAATTCTGCCAATGCTGTGATGGCCTCAATAATATAAGGACAATGCCTACAAACAACAAGCACAAGTGTTATCCCAAGGATAATAGCATTTCTAGCAGTACTGATAATGATTAATGAATAATGACCATCCTTGCTAAATGAAATACAAGAAATCTTGGACAGACTAGCAGCTACAATCTAATTTAGTATCAATTCAAAACAGAAGTACAGTATGAAAATGGGTAGCACACATCAAAAGGAAAACAGTTATACCCTAAAGTTTAAGAGAAATGAACAATCCAGTGTAAACAACCTTAGACACTCTTTATAACAAGTAACCGATGCACGAGTATGTCTAGAATTTCGATAAAGTTTCCCCATCATCAGATTCATCTGCAAATTCCTTACTTTGCTTGGGATTCCCTCCATCTGTATATTAATGTCAAAAAATGAGAAGGAAAATAGAACTTGCAGCAAAGTCTGACAAATAGAGATTGATTAACTAAGATTACAGGACACTTAGATCTCAAAACAAGCTCTCAACTAAAGACATATAAAGGAAATCATTCATTCAAATAACAAACGTCAACCAAGGCCAGAATTGCAGTAGATAAATGAAAGAAATTAGATTTTAGATTACAAGTAATGTTGACATATTTGGACCTCAAGAAGTGCTGCTCTATTCTCATTCAATGCACAATGGGATGACGCAATTTTGAACTTCACCTGCAATGAATAGAATTGAAATATCCAACAGAGTTAACTACCACCAACCACTGTTTTACAGAAGATTCCAATTATCAAAAAGGGCTATTGTAGCAAAAGGTACCTCATTTTCATTTATAGCTGAAATATTGAAAGAACTTGGGGAACCCGACCTGTTTGATGCAGACATTGAATTTCTCGTTGTCACGGTACTTTGCTTAGGGATTGTTTTATGAAATTGCAATGCTTGCTTATAAGTATGCTGCCAAAAATAGTGAAAAGCATTGATTTTTGGATTTTGGGAAAAAATAGCAAGACTAGTTTGAAACATGTATCATATCATCGGCATTTATTTACTCACAATAGCTCTTCTGTACTCCTTTTCTCGAAACAATGCATCCCCAAGTAGCACCTGAATATCAAATTCCATCACTAATTTGGGAGAAGTTCAAAGCAAATGCTAATAAAACAAAACCAATAATGCATGTAAATTCAAAATCTCAAAAAGTAAAGAACCACAAACCAAGTTTTCAGCTTTGAGATGCGGGCTGGTTTCAGGGTTTATCGACGACGACGAAACAAGAAAACACCCCTATTTTAAATAAATAAAACGAAAAACAGATTCTCATTAGAAAATCCTAGCTCAAGAACTGGACTGCTGAAATGCAGTAATGCAAATTAGAATCCAAAAACCCTAGAGAGGGTTGAGATGAGTAGTGGGCGTTTACCAGCATCTGGGCGGAGGCGAAGAGGTTATTTTCGAGGAGAGTGGCCATTTGGTCCTTCGGCACTTCCATCGACGATTTCCGAATCGGCGTCGGGGAGGAGAATGTGAGCCGCGGTGACAGCGGAAGTCGGCGGTTGGTGACGGTGGTAGAAGTGAGGGTGGAGAGAGAGAGAGAGAGAGAGAGAGCGTTAAACCCCGACCCGCTCTTCCTTTTGAATTTCCCTTTCGGCTTCTGATTGTTCTGATCTAAAGGCCCGTTTGGTGAGAAACACCACTACAAATTGAAAATAAATTTATTAAAAAAAAAAATAATTTCAAGTCTTCATCTATTACATCTATTTTTTTTGTCAGACCACGAGATCTTCTGAGCCGACTCTAACGGTAGGAGAGATTACAACAATTATACTGTGGACCGCGGTACACGTACATCGCGATAAAAAACATCGTCATTTCTTTAAGTAAAGAAACGGCGCATTGTTACAGTTAACGGAGCGCGCATGTTTGGTGTATTAATTACTAACTGAATAACAATTTCACATATTTGAGTGTATATTACCCAGCGAAACTGTAGTTGTATCAAAATGATACTGTAATTGTGTTGAAATGAAACTGAATAACATTTCACATATTTGAGTGTATATTGTGCAATGAAACTGTAGTTATATCGAAATGAGAATGTAGTTGTATTTTAATGAAACTATAGTGTATATAAAATAAAATTAAATAACATTTTCATATATTTGAGTGTATAAATATCGAATGAAACTGTAGTTATATCAAAATGAAACTGTAGTTGTGTTGAATTGAAACTGCAGTGTATACAAAATGAAATTGAATAACAGAGTTATTTTTTGCGGACCGACGTGGAACGACACGAAACGTGTGCCATTTATTTTTATTAAATAAACAAAACGACGTCGTTTAGAAACTCGGTGCATGATATAATTTGCCGAGGGATTATACTCAGACTAATCACCGTTTGCACCAAACTGACCCAATTAAGGGACATAGTGTTGGTTAGATTTTTTAATTGGTAGAATTTATTTAGAGTTAATTCCAATTTTAGTCCTATATTTATAGGTGGTAGTCAATTTTGACTCCTGTTTTTTTTTTTTTATTAAAACATCCACATTTGATCATAGTATTATCGTGGCATGAGTGCATGACTATTATTGGTCCTTTATTAACAAAACAATTTTAATGTCGTTAAATACAAAGACATTTCGGCCTTCAATTACAATTTTTTTTTTCAAAAAAATAAACATAAAAGTATAGCAGGATCAACTCACTTTGTATACAAATGATCGAAATGCCTTTGAATTTAATAATATTTCGACGATTTTGTTGACGGAAGACTAAAAATGACCATGTCACTATAAGATTGTGACCAAATGTGGATGTTCTGATAAAAATGACTAAAACTGGATTGTCACCTATAAATCTAGGACAAAAAAATGCAATTAACCCAATTTAGTTATGATAGAGATGGTAATCATTCACATTAATTAGGAGTCTAATCCTATTGGTGTATTAGTTTTTATCTGTATTTATATTAAGGAATAAGGTTCAAATTGGCCACTGAACGTAACCTGAAAATGCAATTAGGCCACTAAACTAAAAAAAAAAAAAATGCAATTAGGTCACTGAACACTCCAAATGTATGCCAGACTTCACATACTCATGACCTTGTAAGCGGCAAGTTTTTTTAGCTCATCTTGAGTGAGAATCACAGGAGAGCAAGAAGAAGACGGGGATAGATCAAAGTGCATTCGACGCTTACTTTTGGGTCTTTGTAGCTGCCTGCTTCGATAGCCCATGGGAGTTCGGTGAGAAGGTAGGCATTAGCTGCTGTCTTGATAGATTTGCAAGAAGATGCCCAAATCAAATTAAATTAAGCCTAGAGAATTGCATAATCATCATCATCTTCACTGCCCCTTTTGTGTACGGGAACATGTGGCTACGGCGGGATAGTTCACGAAGATGGACGGCGCCGGTGCCCACCAATTGCTTCATCGTCGCTATTGCCGTCAAGGATAAGCTTCTCAGCCTCCTCGAAGCAGAATCGAGAAAGGAATCGTCGTCTCCTGCGGACGAAGTAGAGGTTGCGGGAGGAAGAAGCTTTGGAAATTGAAACTCTTTTTTTTGGTGGAAGAGGGATCCTTTGAAAATTGAAAATCATTTTTGGGTCACAAGTCCTCTTTTGCTTCCAGAATCAACAATTCCATTTGTCAAATTAGTTCTAGTCTCAAATTATTTTTGCTTCACGATCTGCGGCGCTAAGCTTTGCGGAGTTTTGCTTCACGATATTCTGCGCTAAGCTTTGTCCGCATCGAATTAATTTTTGGTGGTTTGCGTTGGAAAAGCATAAAATGTTGGATATAACATGGAAAGACACAAATGCCCCTGAATTAAATGGCCAACACACGAAAAAATTAAAGGAGGACTAAAATTGGAACGATTTCATTAACAGTGAGTGCAATGTGGCAAAAAAAATTATGGTGGAATAAAATTGGAAAAACCCCAATAACAATAGGACCAAAAATGAAATTCACTCATAATTAAATAATAATTTGTATTGCTATATTTTTTTTACTGCATTAGGTTGTTCAACTGGAAAGCACAACAATTGAAGTTTGATGTCTAGCCACTTTGTTCTTGGGTCTCAAATCCATCCCTATCACACCCAAAAAGCCATGAGGGTTCTTTTACTGCACATATATGAGTTGTCTGAATCATGAACAAAAAACAATCAAAAGCATGGAATGTTTATTTTATGATGAAATCATGATTTTCTTTACAAGGTAGTATATGTAATTGAATTTTGATTCGGGTCTCAAAAGCATGGAATGCTGCTGTCTAAATTTCATGATTCTTTACAAGGTAGTATCTAAGCCCCAACCACCGGAATTCAAACTTATAACCATCCATTTGAAATGGTAACCAAGATGCCATCATACTATATTATATGGTAATTGGTGGAACCATGATAGTTTAAACATTTACTTTCCTAATAAATATGATGTTGGTTTCTAATACACATTATTTATGGTGAATTGTTGCAGGGTTTAAATAAATGGAGTTATGTTGTCAATATGAGAAGTTCAATTAGTGGGGTGTTGAGGAGTAATTTTGTGTATTTAGTGAGGCTCTTTCATGAATAGATGCAAGGATGGTGCTTGGATTATATGTAGGTCACATCATAATTTTCAGGTAAATTGTTTTTATCACATTATCTTTTAAATGTAATATATTCTATGAAAAATCATAGGTGACGAACTCGAACTACTATATATAAATGAGTGAGAATGAAAGAGGGAAATTAAAGAGTGAATTCCATTTTTGGTCCTACTATTATTGGGGTCATTCCAATTTTAGTCTACCATAATTATTGTTGTCACATTGCGTCCACTATTATTAAAAATGTTCCAATTTTAGTCCACGAAAAATCTAAAAATGAACTAAAATTGAAACATTTTTAATAATAGTGGATGCAATGTGGCAAAAATAATTATGGTGGACTAAAATTGAAAAAGCCCATATAATAGTAGGACCAAAAATGGAATTCACTCGAAATTAAATTAGCTTTTCAAAGTTACAGTGCGCGTAAATTGAAAGTCAAAATATGAACAGTTTGGGGGAGAAAAATGTGTTTGTTCTTTTTAGTTGTGCATCATGCATTTTAAAAATTGTGTAAAATGACTTCCTAAAATGAAATACGGAGTAATAAAAGAGCCCTACAATGACTAGGAAACCGAATTTATAGAGTTGTTCTTAAAAAGGCATAAGACTGAATTAATTATAGATTTAAATATATATAAAAAATAAATATTGGTGTACACTCATAATTTCCACATAAATACAATTTCCAGTGCAAAATAACTAGTGTTTACATTTACTTTTGTGATAAAAAGTACAGAGAAATAATTTAACATGCTGTAATGATTGTCAAAGACACTCAATTGCCAAAGAGGTTGATAAATACTAATGCTTCCACGCAATAACATATATAACAAATTCATTTACAAGCAGAATCTCAAAATTCATAACAAAACACATCAACCAAGCATGAAGTTAAAAGGCTCAATAAGCATTGGATGCAAGAGAAAACAGATAATGACAGATCAAGGTGTAATGAAAACTTAAATGGTTTCGTAGCTATGTATCTATTTTTGGAGATTGCTTACTTGTGCGACGAGTAAATTACTCTCTTCTACATTTTAAAACTTCTTAACTTCAAGTGAAGCTCCACGTTGAAAACCTTATAATGAAAAATGTTAAATTAGTGGTAATATATATTTTAACTGGGATATATACAATATAACATGAAGTAATTTTGTACATCGTGAAACTCTACCTAAAAGGCTAAAATTGTTAGGCCAATCATGCATTAGAATATTAGGTTAAATATATTCAGTTTTGTTTAAATTATAGATTGTAAATTACTATTTCGTCTAATATTGATTTTTTAAATAATTTATTGTAAATTATGAACATACATATTTCTTGTCAATAAGACATAGATAATTTGAAATATACTACTTTTACACATTTAGGTTAAAAAAAATACATAATATAACAATAATTGATATTAGAAGTCATTCCAATTTCAGCTCATTATCAAACATGCAAAAAGGGATAATTTTTTACCAATTAAATACATCCAGTGAGTAATACAATGCAAGCTTCTATAAAGTGTTCATTATGATACAAGAATTGCAAAGAGAAGAGAACTCACATGATTAGAGACAAAAATCTGTACAGGCCCTGCTTCAGCCAAAAACCCCATATACATCAAACATTCCATAAACAACCCATAAATTATGTATTTTCGCTGCTCATTGCTCAATCATCCGTCTATATAAGCCCAAGACCTCATCGCCATGACCAGCCAAAGATAACTCCTGGAAGAGAGCATTCCCCAGACCAAACATATATCGTTCTGTTCTGTTCTGTTGCAAATTTTATCAAACACCTGGCGTGCGTCATTGATGCAGTCCAATTCTTAATACATATTTATGAGTTTAGTCGCCAAAACCATCGTCAACGGTGTGAGTGAGGGTGTGTAAACTGTCCACATTTACATAAAAAAGGCAACAAGGATCAGCGCTACCATGGAAATCAGTTGCAGAGGATTAACGGTCGAAATACAAACAGGTTGGATACGGGATGTGTTCAAAAAGCGCCGTTGCCGGGGATCGAACCCGGGTGACAGGCGGAAATACTCACCACTATACTACAACGACTTGATGACTAAATATCAAATTTCCAGATATTTAACCAATCGATATTTTGTTGAATTTGTTAGACTCTTAATAGTTACGGACAAATATAATTCAAAAATCAAAATTAATTAAAATTGAGCAGATACCAATTCTACTCCCACATGTATTAGCAAAACGACAGTTTTAATCTACATATTTAATTTCTATCAATTTTTATCCACGACTATTATTTTAGTGTCAATTTTCATCAACGACTATTGTTTTAGTACCAAAACACATCACGTCAGTCACCTATTCGTTTAATACATGTCGAAATATGAAATTGTTAAATATATTTTCGTCATTTTCAAATTAAGTTCCCAATTTGAGCATGAAAAATAAAAAATTAAGTTCTAAGATTTATCTCAATTCGTACTTCTCCTCTTCAAATTAAGGTAGGATAATGAGGAGAACTGAGAATTGGAATCAATTTTAGGGCTTAATTCCTCTTTTTTACGCTCAAATTGGAGTCCTTAAGTTAAAAATGGCGCAAATGCCCTTAAAATTTTTAGATTTCGGCATGTCTTAAATGTAGGGGTGACCGACATGATAAATTTTGGTACTAAAATAATAGTCGTAAATGAAAATTGGTACTAAAACAATAGTCGTGATCCTCGTGGATGAAAACTGGTATGAATTAAACATCTGAATCAAAACTGTCATTTTGTTAATACTTGTAGGACTAAAATTAGTATTCGCTCAATTAAAATTGTACAGTATTTTGGGTGACAACAAAATCTTTTGCCACTATGTGTGTACATATTAGGTAAATTTTATTCTTGTAGAATTTATAAATCAGAAAAAAAATATGTAAAAAATTGTATAATCATACTATTACACAAATTAATTAGTGCGTACTTTCAAGTGACTGCCAATTATTTTTAAGTTGCGAATTTAAAGATTTGTCTAGAATTATCACAAACCACAAATTTCAACCATAGATCTAAATTCCAAAACCATAATAACTGCAGTTTAAAAATATGTTATCATTAATTATATTAAAATATCTTTAGAATTAAATCAATCTTCTAAGACAACAACATAACTACAAATTGCATAGTAGCACACAAGACTTCTAGACCAACAAAACAAAACCAAAAAAAAAAAGCTTCAGCTTGAGCTCCAGGTGGTTCTTATAAGCAGTCCATTTATCCTGGTACAAGAAAATCAATACCGCATACCAACTATGGACAAGAATCTGAAATTGTGTTTATCAGACAGCTGCTCCGGGATCATTGATAACACCCAAGAAATCATCCTTAATTGTACCAATGCAGAACTGCAAACCGAAATGTCCATTGTACAAGTCAATATCAAAGACAGATAGTTGCGGAGAGTGTGGAGTAAAGTATTGAACAAACATTTGGACTTTGATAACAATAATGAAGGAATAATGGGGGAAGATTTTTTTTTTTTAATGTAAACCACAATGTGGTCCGGGTCTTCTCTGTCCGTTTAACGGTCCAAGTCCACCCGGTTCGCTCCGAGAGGCACAGAAGCTGGCCCAAAGGGAATCGTTACTTGTGGGAATCGAACCCGGGTTATCCCGGAATACTCCCCCACAAAGAGAGCTCATTTGCCACGGGGGAAGATTTTAGCTAGTGAGTTGTATTATGTTAAAATCGTGAGTGGGCTTGAGCACATACAATTTCTGTAGCATCAACACGAGTTCCAATGATCTTTAGTCGTACTTCACTATCCTTCTGAATTTTAACCTGAAAAACGAGGGACAGATTAAATACATAAAACACAACCAAAGTCACGAGAGATACACAAAGATTATTGTCAAGAAAAGGCCCATGAAACATACCGATCCATCAGATGTTGTGTAGTTTGGTGCATCTCCAGACTGAAACTCCATGTCATCTGGTATTAACTGCACAACAAAGCCAATAACTAAGCGCCGTTTATGAGCCAAGAAAAGATGCAATTATGCTCGGACTTTTCACATATCTAAACCTCTCCCCATATAAAGCACAGAAACTATAGTGGAGAAGATCAACTCCATTAAGATTGTTACAATACTGTGAATGTTAAGCAGATGCCTAGCTACAAGATTCACTAAACGCAATGGTATATTTCACATACATAAGCAAGAATACGAATAAAAGAGGATTCTAAGGCTTGAAATGTTAAAGGAGGCAATAAAATAAAATAAATAATTCCATTGAGTTCCTTCAAAAAAATCAGTAATATCCATTGATCAATTCTTTTTAAGTACATTTAATGGGGAGGGGATTAAACTCCTAATTTTGAGGCAGGAAGCCACCCCTTGGCCAATTGAGCCATTAATGACATCCTATATTTCCTTAAGCAAATTACATGTCTAAGAAATTCACCTTTAATAGCAACGTAATCCTCCTAAATCTAATGGAACAAATTCGTAAAGTTAGTTGTCTTGACTATGCTCAAAATTTAGTTCATTTTAGTTGTATAAAAACGAATAATCTTTAACCAATTGAATACATCCAGTGAGTAATACCTTGCAAGCGTCTATAAAGTGCTCATTATGATTCAAAAATTGCGAAGATAAGGGAACTCACATGATTAGAGACAAAAATTTGTACAGGCCCTGCTTCGGCAAAGAAACCCATCTGCAGCAATCCCATATACATCAAACATTCCATAAACAACCCATAAATTATGTATTTTCGCTGTTAATTCCAAAAAAAAAAAAAAAAAAAAAAAAAAAGGACCTTGTTCACCATAGTAACAACAGCTTCTAGAATCTCCCCTTTGAAAGGCCGAAACACAACACACTGATACTTCACTGGGAAAGTGACGAACCCTGTACCGTCGCGAATGAGACCTTTTCCGACATTCTCAATGCCAGTGATTGCTACTATGAAACCGTGTCGTCCACTGTAAAAGATCAAAACTTTAGGGCACCGTTCTTAAATTTTGACTAAATACAACAGATAATTTGAATCTTCGAATTGGGAATTGCGGAATTAGGGTTTATAATAAGGAAAGAAAAGAACCTGCAAGTTCCCTCGACATCTTTCATGAGCTTGGATACGAGTTTGTCGCGGAGGTCACGGCCAAAGTGGCGAGGGTGGAGTTGCATTTTCCGTTCCAACACTATGTGGAAAAACATCCTTAGATTCTCTCTTTCTCTTCTGTCTCCTCCTCTTCCTCTCCCTCTTCAGCGGATCAAAATCATCGACTCAAACTATGATTGTTTTCTACTGCACTTTGGTTCGCGGGGTTTGTCCACACTAACAAAAGTAACCTATTTTATGCACCATAATAAATACTCCGTCCTAAGCAATTCCTATTCATCTCATCTCTGCATTGGAGTAAATGAGTCACAACCGCTTACATAAAAATTATCATCTTCTATTTTAATAAGTAAGGGAAAAGGATCGTACCCTTAAACTATAGGCAAAAGAGTAATTAGGCCTTTCAACTTAAAAAATAGACAATTAAGCCATTTAATTTATTATTTTAAGTCAAATAAATTTAATAATACATTTTTAACCTGAAATAATCGGTCAAAAACTCCGACGACATTTTCGGCGATAAAAAATAAATACCGGAGAAGGCGACCAGATCTGGCCGCCCTCTCCACTGGAGAACGCGACCAGATCTGGCCGCCCTCTCTAGTGGAGAAGGCAACCGGACTGGCCGCCTTCTCCACTAGAGAGGACGATCGGACTGGTCGTCCTCTCCAATGGAGAAGGCGATCTGATCATGTCGCCTTCTCCACCGGATAAGACAACGTCGGTTGTCTTCTCTGGTTGATACGGTTAATGCCCGTGTACGTAGGTTGCATGTATGCATGTAATAAGTGTATGAACAATGTAGAGGGTAGACAAGAAGTAGCTCAAATGAATCTCTTTTATTATAATTGATGTATTTGTAGAGAGAAGGGGGAGCATTTAGCTAGAGAGAGAGTAGAGTTCAAGAGGAGGAGGCCCACTAAAAATGAAGGGTTAGAAGCCCTTATATAGGTCAACCCAAGTCGGGTTTGACCTCGACCCGAACCGTTTGACCCGACCCAAATAGGAGCACGGAGCGTACGGGGAGCCTGAACCCGGAGTATATTCCCCATCATGAAGCCCCCCCAGTCCGTGCCCTGACGATGAGTTAGCGAGGAAGGATTTGGGCTGGAAAACTGATCACATGGTCCGTGACTTGCGCCGGTTGCCTCGTTAAAAACCTCAAGCTAATAAAAAACCCAATGGAAAAAACTTTAGCTAAGGAAAAAAGAGCACAACGCTAAACGCAGTCTGGTGGACTAAAAAAGGAAGTTGCCCGACCTAGGGGTCGGTTTTGCAACATGATTCGAGAGGTCGAACCTTTACGGGACGAACGACCGGGAAGCTAGCTAAGATCTGGAGATCGCGTTAGCTGCGATCTAGATGTCTACTTTACCGGTCTGCCGACCGGGTTTCTAGGTACGACCGGGAGGTCGGATTTATTTACGATTTGGGGATCAAACTTTCTATGACTTAACACCAGGAGACCGGGAAGGTCGACCTACGCGGGAGCGCAACGAGCTACTACCGATGTAACCCTTCACTCCCTCAGTTGTGAGAATCGTCAACATAAGATAGTAGATATGATAGCTTTCCGAGTTTGCCTTGCAACTTTAATCGCGATCTGTAAATGAATCGACTGAACTCACGATGCTGATGCATCAAACTATACTTCTGCCGACTGGGCGTAGAGCGCCGGCGGTGGCAATGATGCCAACCGGGCGTAGAGCGCCGGTGGTGGCTATGGTGCCGACCGAACCGGACTTGAAGCGCCGGTGGCGGCCATGCTGACCTAACCGGGCGTAGAGCGCCGGCGGTGGCAATGATGCCAACCGGGCGTAGAGCGCCGGTGGTGGCTATGCCAACCTAACCGGGCGTGGAGCACCGGTGGTAGCTATGCCAACCTAACTGGGCGTAGAGCGCCGGCGGTGGCAATGATGCCTACCGGACCGGACTTAAAGCGCCAGTGGTGGCTATGCCAACCTAACCGGGCGTAGAGCGCCGACGGTGGCAATGATGCCGACCGGGCGTAGAGCGCCGCCGGTGGTGGCTATGCCAACCTAACCGGGCGTGGAGCACCGGTGGTGGCTATGCCAACCTAACCAGGCGTAGAGCGCCGGCGGTGGCAATGATGCCGACCGAGCGTAGAGCGCCGCCGGTGGTGGCTATGCCAACCTAACCGGCCGTGGAGCACCGGTGGTGGCTATGCCAACCTAACCGGGCGTAGAGCGCCGGCGGTGGCAATGATGCCGACCGGGCGTAGAGCGCCGGTGGTGGCTATGATGCCGACCAGACCGGACTTAAAGCGCCGGTGACGGCTATGCCGACCTAAACGGGCGTAGAGCGCCGACGGTGGCAATGATGCCGACCGGGCGTAGAGCGCCGGTGGTGGCTATGTCTAGCCCCCTGAGTCCGAGCGGCTATGACGGTCGGTCAATTGCCGGTTGGACTGAAAGGAAGGAGACGCGAAAGAAACGCGCGTATAGCCCCCCGAGTCCAAGCGGCTATGACGGTCGGTCAATTGCCGGTCAGACTTAGTGGAAGGAGACACGAAAGAAACGCGCGTATAGCCCCCCGAGTCCAAGCGGCTATGACGGTCGGTCAATTGCCGGTCGGACTTAGTGGAAAGAAACGCGAAAGAAACACGCATATAGCCCCCCGAGTCCGAGCGGCTATGACGGTCGGTCAATTGCCGGTCGGACTACAAGAAAAAGAGGGGAACGGGAAAAGACGCGCGTATAGCCCCCCGAGTCCGAGCGGCTATGACGGTCGGTCAATTGCCGGTCGGACTACAAGAAGAAGAGGGGAACGCGAAAAGACGCGTGTATAACCCCCCGAGTCCGAGTGGCTATGACGGTCGGTCAATTGCCGGTCGGACTACAAGAAGAAGAGGGAAACACGAAAAGACACGTGTATAGCCCCCCGAGTCCGAGCGGCTATGACGCTCGGTCAATTGCCGGTCGGACTACAAGAAGAAGAGGGGAACGCGAAAAGACGCGTGTATAGCCCCCCGAGTCCGAGCGGATATGACGGTCGGTCAATTGCCGGTCGGACTACAAGAAGAAGAGGGGTGATACTGCTAATTATACGTAAGCAATAAGAAGTAACTCGAGACCAATTAAAGCAAGTAAATGTCTTTATTGATCACGGTAAAGGCCCTAAGTACAATCTACTTGGTTGCTTTGAGTACCGACTGACTGCGGTCGGGATTCTCTAACAACAACCTATCGATCGTCCAAAAGTCCCCTACACTGTAGCTACTGTGGGTATTTATAGCCGCTATACCGGGGACAGGATTCCGGCCGTTCGGCATGTCCTCCACGTAGCCACCACGTGTCGTCCTCCCGGGTGCCCTGTCTGTCGTCGTAGAGAATCGCCACGTGTTTTTCGTCAGCTCTCTCGCCAAAGGGCTACCGCTCGGCGGTCGACACCGTTGCTCGGGCAACTCCCGGTCGGCCCCGACCGGGTTCTTCTCAAGGAGCCCGACCTGTTACCTGCAAAGACAAAGAGAAAAAGACAAAGGCTTCTCGGTCGTGGTGAAGCTACGTCGGTCGGGATATTCCCTACCAAGGGAAAACGCGAAAAGACGCGTGTATAGCCCCCCGAGTCCGAGCGGCTTTGACGGTCGGTCAATTGCCGGTCGGACTACAAGGAGAAGACGACATCGTGGTCGTTCGGGCAGCAAGGCCGTAAGTTTAAGCGACATTGTGGTCATTTGGGCAACAAATGCCGAAAGTTTAAGCGACATTGTGGTCGTTTGGGCAACAAAGGCCGGAAGTTTAAGCGACATTGTGGTCGTTTGGGCAACAAAGGTCGGAAGTTTAAGCGACATTGTGGTCGTTTGGGCAACAAAGGCCGGAAGTTTAAGCGACATTGTGGTTGTTTGGGCAACAAAGGCCGGAAGTTTAAGCGACATTGTGGTCGTTACAAGTTTAAGCGACTTTGCGGTCGGTACAAGTTTAAGCGACTTTGCGGTCGGTACAAGTTTAAGCGACTTTGCGGTCGATCTTGTCCTTGTGGGTCGGGAGACCAGAATTGCCTACTTAGTAGGACTTGGGGCCGGGACAATTTCCCGTGCTTTACTATGCCGGTGGTGGCGTGGCCGACCCGACCGGACTTGAGGTGCCGGTGGTGGAATACCAACCTGACCGGGCCTATTACAATTTAATTCTAACTATTACAATTTTCCTAAATACAAATTACAACCTATACAAATCATAATCTAATACAGTTTTCTAAGTATAGGCTATAACTTCTACGAATTGTAATATAGCATATACAATTTCTATAATTTGAAATTACATGAATAATTTATAAGCTTGGAATATTACTTCGACAGTTTCCCATGCGTTGAACGGGGCCTATTCACTCGGCGATAGACGCGAACGGGGCCGGGAAAGATCGTGACGCTCGGATGTCGACCTGCTCCGGGGTCGCTCGGCGATAGACAAGGTGGTCGGGAGAAATCATGACGCTCGAATGGCGATCGGATCGTCGACGATGTGGGTGATGATACAACAGCCAAGTTGTAGAGTTCTGCTCGGTCGGGAAAGCCTTTGGGTGCCCTCGGGATGATCGGGAAACTGATCATGAAGGTGATCATTAAACAAGAAGGCTCAACTTCTGCAACGATCGGGAAAGTAGGAACAATAGAACTACTGGCATCGATCGGCGAAGTCGGTAGATAATCAAGGGAACTGCGAACAATCAGAAACCAGTGCTCGTTAAGACTTGCGATGCTCGGGTAACATGCTTGGATCACCTGCTTGCTAACGCTCGGCCGCCAAAACGGCCAAAAGTGGCGCAATAAAAAATGTTGAAGGTCCTCAATTCGGAAAAGGCTAAGAAACCGGTCGTCGTGGAGATCGGTTGCCCAGCTGGAGCTCGGGGTGATCGGATGACTGGGAACGCCCGCTAGGAGATAAAATCGCGCTCGGTGTTGCTCGGGTGATTACTGCTGATCCGGAGATGGAAAAACAGAAGCATTCACTCGTTCTAAGGACCAGTGATCGCTAGGAATTTGATCGAGAGATAACATGAGTCGCCAACATGATGATCGGCTGTGGCTCGCAACTTACACAGTGCATAGCCGATCGGTTTTACTAAATTATAAGGCTGGAAAATTACAGAGGTTGATAGGTTGGTTACTCCTAGAAGCCGACCAGGCTTAAACTGTCTGAGCGATGATTTCGTTCAGGAGGCTGCTCGACCCAGACTTTGCATGCTCTGAAAAGCAATCGGGAGATGCGTGTACTGCTGGTCGCTCGCTGGTGGCGGCTTGGGAGGATAATCAAGGTACGAAATTCTCCAACTGACATTAGTGCATCCGGGATCATTGTCGGCACATTATGAATCTGGAAACCCGACCGCGTGAAAACAATTCATGCACCTTGCATTTGAGAAATGGCTCGGTGTGGTAGCACGGCCCCAACGTCAAGGACGGCCGTGGCTGCTCAAGCGTTGAGGCGAGTACTAAATGCTTGGGAATGATCGCTCGGGAAATGCATGGATCGTCAAAACAGTGGTCGGCTCTGGCTCGGGAAATCCTCGACAGGTTGCTCTTATTATGATCAGTTCCAAAGAATAGCGTAGCCGCCTATCGCCACTGAGGGATAGGATCGAAAGCTTGGAGCTCGCCAAATGAAATCAGAATTTGCTCAGTTACGGTGATCGGCCGCTGCTCGTTTCAAAATTCTCGGCTTAGGCTTCTCTTCTTTCCCATTGACTCGATTGCCACACCACCGCCACATGCAACCAACAAAATTACATGCAAAATCTACTTTTTAATCTCCTTTTGCCACTACTTTCTACCAATAAAATTACATGCAAAATCTACTTTTTAATTTTCTTTTGCTACTATTCTCCGTTACTGCCCTGCAACTACTCCTCTACCCCCCTTAACATGTGTGTTCTTCATGAAAATAAGGAGAAACACACAAAAGTGATGTGGAGGACCTGGTATTCTCTCCGACCCTTCACGGAGCCACTGAAAAGGGGAACAATGATGATCCATATGATGAACCGAGATGACCTGTACTGCACCTGATGTCATGAATGATCACAGAAATGATGGAAAACCAGAGGCGATGACTCCGAAGGTGGCGGTGAAGAGAACTTGCGTGGAGGTGGTGTATGTGCTTATCTTGTGGAATGGTGAAGCATGCATGAAGAAGTTGGTGATGAAGACGATGGTGTCTTGACAAAGAAATTGGATTCATCAAACATTTACATCTCTGACTTTCTGTCGTCGTGAACTGTTGACGAAGCTTGATGAGCAATAAGTCATCCGCGTACAGAGGAGGTCTGGAAGCAGAAAAAACTAGATGATAATTCCACTAGACCTCTCAAATAGTAATAACCCAAAAATGTAGACAATGAAATAGAGTGGTCGAGTGGTCGGGGCGTTGGCTGGTAATCTGAGCGCCTGGGTTTAATCCTCTCCCAGTTTTGAAAATCTTCATTAGCTCCTTGTAATTCCAGACTTTCTCCCAATTTTTTGAAGCTTCTCCAGAATTTTTTGTACCTCTTTGCTTGGTGATGAGGACGTAACTCTTTGTTGCGGTCCCCACAGACGGCGCCAAAATGATACGGTTAATGCCCGTGTACGTAGGTTGCATGTATGTATGTAATAAGTGTATGAACAATGTAGAGGGTAGACAAGAAGTAGCTCAAATGAATCTCTTTTATTATAATTGATGTATTTGTAGAGAGAAGGGGGAGCATTTAGCTAGAGAGAGAGTAGAGTTCAAGAGGATGAGGCCCCCTAAAAATGAAGGGTTAGAAGCCCTTATATAGGTCAACCCAAGTCGGGTTTGACCTCGACCCGAACCGTTTGACCCGACCCAAATAGGAGCACGGTGCGTACGAGGAGCCTGAACCCGGGGTATATTCCCCATCACTGGTAGTTTTTTTTTGTTTTTTGTTTTTTGTTTTTTTTTGTCGCCGAAAATGTCGTCAGAGTTTTTTGACTGGTTATTTCAGGTGAAAATTTTGTAATTAGACTTATTTGACTCAAAATAATAAGTTGAAGGGCCTAATTGCACCTTTTTAAAATTGAAAGACCTAATTACTCTTTTGCCTATAGTTCAAGGGTCTATTTGATCATTTTCCCAACAAGTAATAATAATATATCTATCTACTATATATATATATATATATATATATATATATATATACACTAATAAGAGCCCAAGAGAGTTAGGCCTATAATGGGTAAAAAAAATGGCGGTCAAATTTTTTAATCAAATAATTGACTTAGATTGATCAGATTTTAATTTTTCCTTAAGATTTCCTAATTTATCCTTAATGAATATGATTATCCGTTAACTTTTCCGTTAAATATTATCTTTTCTGTTAATTTTTGTTAGTTCACCGTTAACTTAATCATTGATTTCAATAAGAAATGTCTTAGGTTCGAACCTCATCCCAATCAAAGTTGGCATAATTAGTACTCTATATTTAGTAGTTACAACAAAAAATAATACATATGCATTTCTTTAATTTAAAATTATGTGTCTACAATGTCATTATTCAAAAAAATTATTCACTATCAATAAATTAAATAAGAGAAATAATTTCATTAGTTATATTGTATTTAGTTTTCTCCAATATAAAAATTCATTACATTCAAATTCATCAATTGGTTATATTCGCTACATTATCCCTACAATGTCTTTATTAAAAAAAAATATTCAACATCAATAAATTAATTAAGAGAAATAATTTTATTAGTTATATTGTCTTTATATTTATCCAACGTAAAAATTCTTTACATTCAAATATTTATCCAATGTAAAAATTCTTTACATTCAAATTCATCAATTGATTATATTCACTACATTGTCTATTATCTTTTTTGTGCACTATTTTTAATTAAATATCAAAGTCATAATACAAAATGATGCTATATATTTATTTACCGAGTATTTTATTAATACCATGAAAAAATTAAAAAAAATATATAATTAATAAAGCCAATCATATTAACTACTTGAGGGATTTGTTGACAAAGAGAGTATTCAAATCACACAACAAATTGAAGTGAAACTACCTCGCAATGTCCTTGTTTGACAATCAGCAGTTAGCGGTTAGCGTTAGCGGATTATATTAGCGAATTTGACCAGCGACTTATATCAACGTCTGGTAAAAAGATATTTGAAAAAAATTAGCTGTTTAGATTAACATGTGAAGTGACATAATAATAATAATAATAATAATAATAATAATAATAACAACAACAACAACAACAACAACAACAACAACAACAACAACAACAACAACAACAACAACAACAACAACAACAAATAATAATAATAATTGCTTTAAAAATATAAAATTTATATATAATTAAGCCAATCATATTAATTACTTGGGGATTTATTGACAAAACGAGTATTCAAATCACACAACAAATTGAAGTGGGAAACTATCTCGCAATGTCCTTGCTTGGCAATCAGCAATTATCTCTTCAATATTAGTATATATTTAATATAATAATAATAATAATAATAATAATAATAATAATAATAATAATAATAATAATAATTGTTTTAAAAAATAAAAAAATAATAAAAAAATATAAGAACAAATTGCACTTTTGGTCCTGTGAGTGTTAGGGTACTGACAATTTGAGTACGTGACTTTCAAAAATCCCAATTTAAATCTTTAACTATGCATTTTTTGGCACATTTGGTCCTCCGGGTCAAATTGCCGGCCAATTTTGGCCGGAAAAACATAAATTGGTTCAAATTGTTTGTTGACGAGGGTAAAATTGTCATTTCACTCTCTTATTCTTCATTCTCCCCCTTCTTCTTCGTTCTTCTTCTTCTTCATCTGGAAAAATGGAGGCTTATATTATTACTGAGCGGCGCCGGTGAGGAACAGGGTTGAGAGTTGAGATGATGATGATGAAATGCATTATTATTACTATTATTCCCAGTAATGGCTTTGACACTCTCTTCTGCTAATGCATCACAGAAAGCTCTGTGTGTGATAAAACTATCCCTCCTGCCATATCAAAACTAATATAATTGAACCCATTTTTGGTCAAGAAATTAGAAGAAAAGGGTGAAGAGTTAAAGATTAGAATACCTAGAAAAAAGGGTTCCATAGTCACATCTATATTCCCTTGTTCCACAGGTTTTAGAGTGAGCCTTCTAATCAGACTGAACCGCATAGCGCTTAGAACATTTGTCACATTTCCACTTCTTCTCCCCATGTTTTCTGCAGAAATGCTTCTTAATCCCAGTGAGGTCTCCCAGGGCTCTAGATGGGTCATGGTGGACGCAGTTAGTTTCTGGACAAACATGCATACACCTTCTTCCTCACAACATCCTTGCTGCTTCTCTGCTTCAACTTCAACATTCTTCGTTTTTCCGACAACGCATTGCCGACAACTAACGCATGAGGGTAAAATTGTCTGACCACTAAAGCATTGCCGACAACGCTGTTTCCTTCTCCTTTTTCCGGCCGCCGGTGAGCGAAGAAGAAGAAGAACGAAGAAGAAAGGGAGAATGAAGAAGAAGGGAGTGAAATGACAATTTTACCCTCATCAGAAATTAATTCGAAGCATTAAATTTTTTTCCGGCCAAAATTGGCCGGCAATTTGGTCCGGAGGACCAAATCTGCCAAAAATTGCATAGTTAAAGGTTTAAATTGGGAGTTTTGAAAGTCACCTACTCAAATTGTCAGTACCCTAATACTCACAGGACCAAAAGTACAATTTGTTCAAAATATAATTAAGCCAATCATATTAACTAATTGGGGATTTATTGATAAAATAAGTATTCAAATCAGACAACAAATTGAAGTGAGAAACTATCTTGCAATGTCTTTGTTTGGCAATAAGCAGTTAGTTCTTCAATATTAGTATATATTTAATATTTTATGCCCTAATTTTTATTTGCTCTCCTTTATATCCCGTATTTGGTTTCAACCATACCTATATAATTATTTTATTGACAATTATAATCAATCTTGACTATATTATCTTGTATTTGTAAACTTAGAATTGCATATTTAAATACGCAAATATAACATTCAATTATCTATGCATGAACAATTTCAATATAATCTTGCATTGATATACTTTAAAGTATTTATTTAAGAAAACAACATTGGGCATTATCCCAATCGCGCAATGCGCGTAAAAAACTAGTGATAAAATAAAATTAGTTTATCAAATTGTACTTATTAGATGATAATTGATAAGGTATAGACATCAAGTACAAAGAACAAGGAATAACTCACCTCAAACAATCCAATATAAATTGGCGTGCAAAGGATGGTTGCAGAAATTTAATCCACGAAGCTGCATGTCATAATTAAACAAAGTCTTCGCCCACATGGGTAGCTCAACTGATCATAGAGGTGAAACTTTGGAAGAATGACTAGGGATTGAGTCTCATCAGCGGCAGTGTGGGAGCAACCTCTGTGGTTCATGTTCAGTTGAGTCACCATGATTTACGTCCTCCCAAATGCTCTGTCGGGCCGGGGTGTGAGGAGCCCTTAGGGTTGGGGTTCTTCCTTTTGGAAGAATGATTAAACAAACTAACCAAGTGTCATTAGGTAAGGGTAATTCTATTTACACCACCCAATTTGTTATTTACATCACTTATTTAATAGGTATAATAACTTTATAGGTGGTGCAAATAAAAAAGTCCACCATCATTAAAAATGGTCAAATATTAATATTTATTATTCATTTTTTAACCATCAGAATATTAATTTTCAAAAAAAATTAAATAAAAAATGAATCCAGTCACCTTCTCCGGTGGGAAGGTGACGGGCTGCCTTCTCCGAGTTTAAAAAAAATAAAAAAAAAAAATCTCGTCACCTTCTCCGGTGAGAAGGCGAGGGGCTGCCTTCTCCGGTGAGAACGCAACCCACTGTGGTCTACTTTGAAAATCAATATCTCATTCACCCATTATCCGTTTTGAGCGTACAATATATCAATTTCTTCGTCTCATTACGAAAAATCTGAATCCACTTTGACCCGACCCAAATCAGAAATGGACCATATTAATAATTGTACCACAAAATAGCCACTTAACATGTCATTTTATGCCATTTGAAGCTATTTTTTCTAACAATGTGGTCCCTCGACTTTCAAAAAGTCACTCAATTCACTCATCTGTTACATTTTCCGTCTAATCAGTGTTAAAATGG
The DNA here is from genome assembly GCF_001879475.1 of Ipomoea nil. Classification (NCBI taxonomy): domain Eukaryota; kingdom Viridiplantae; phylum Streptophyta; class Magnoliopsida; order Solanales; family Convolvulaceae; genus Ipomoea; species Ipomoea nil. The sequence continues at coordinate 280,365 of NW_017617107.1, read as the reverse complement.
AGGGTATTTTTCGTCTGTTTACCTATTGTATGCCTAATATACATTGAGAAATAGTCGAGGGACCATTTTGAGAAAAACTTTTGTATTTATTTCATTTTTTTAGACTCTATCAAATTACAATTTTTGTAGTTTTTTTCTCACAAATATAAATAGTTAAAAATCTCACAACCCAACCTCAAAATTTTTGACTTTCTTTACAGACTCTTTCCCTCTATCTAAACATACAAATTTTTCCTATAATCCTAGCAAGTTTTACAATAAGTTTAATAAATTTCATAAATACTCATATACTTTTTTTTTTTTAATGTTCAAGCGAGGGAGAGCAGCGGAAGACCTCATCCCCGGATGGGGACGTTTGGGGTTCCTATCATCACCGCCGGCTATATGAGACTGAGAGCTGAAGTAGAGACGAGCGAAAGTAGAAGCGAATCATAATCTGGTCGTGCGGAATCTTGACGTCAACGAAAGAGTTCAAAATACGACTCCCCAGTTCAGACTGCGAAGACCCAATGAGAAATGCTTACCTCCACCCACATACACCATCTAAAGTACCTAAAATAGCACTCCTAGCCCATAATAGGGATGGCAATGTGCCCCGCCCCCGTCGGGGACGGGGACGGGGCAGAAAATTTGTGAAATTTTCCGGCGGGGACGGGGATATCCCTCCCCCCGCCCCGTCCCGCCCCATCCCCGAATAAAAATTAATATATATATATATATATATATATATATATATATATATATATATATTAATTTAGGAATTAGAAATTAAATATAGATTATTATAGAATTTCCTTCTGCCTGTCGTAATGATATTCCAATATATTGAGTTAATCACATACTGTGTACAGTTGGATTAAAGATAATTAGTTAATTACATAATTCATTGTTGATTATAAAAAAAAAAAAAAAGAAAAAAAAAAACATAATTCATTGTTGTGTACTGTGTGTATTCATAATTATATAGAATATCTGTAATTAAACATAATTACGTAAATTGTATTAGTTTGAATAAATCTATTTGTAGTTAGTGCCTATTAGGACTTATGAATTTCATTTTTTTTCATTTTTATTTTTCAAAATTGTATTAATTTGACACTTTGATTATGAATTGACCGAGGATGGGGATTCTCCGTTCCCGCCAAATTTTTCGCAGGAATGGGGAAGGGGAATTTTTTCAATTCCCCGCCGGGGACACTCCCCGCCACGCCCCGTTGCCATCCCTAGCCCAGAATATACTTCAATCAGCCAAAAAAAAAAACTATTAAAAAATAATTAAACATGAACCATAGATTAAATAAAATAAAGTACTTAGATTGGTTCTTAGGTTCCTACCTAAAGATGGGTTCCAATATGATTGTTTATATATATATGAGGCTTACGATCCCACATCGGCTCCACAATAGATTGTGGAGTGATACTTAAATTGGGGTTAAACCTCCACTCATGAACTAGCTTTTGTGATGGAGTTAGGGATCTCGAATTGTAGAATCCAGTTTCGGGTGTTTGAAATTGATCAAACAATATATTAAGAAACCCATACACATGAACATCAACAGTATACCCGCTGTTTCACATACTTGATTTATAAATATTTAAAAACAAACGTAATTCAAGCAATAATAACATAAATATTTAAAAACAAACGTAATTCAAGCAATAATAACATCAGAAAATACAATCGATCCAATTCAATTCTTCAATTGCACTATATTAGATTAATTTATATAATTGTATATTGATCCAAATATTCTTAAAATATTTTAACAAATCCATTTCATGCATCGCACGTGTGAAAATACTAGTAAATTAAATCTTTTTAATGCAATATTGATTAAACAGTAAAATTTAACTTAATTTTTGTTAAAAAGTGAAATTATTATACTATAGGGGGGCGTTTGGTTCACGGAATCTTGGATTACCCTGGTAATCTTAGATTACCATGTTTGGTTGAGGTCATCTGTGAGGAGGGAAGGTAATGCAACATTACTGCCACGTCAGAAATATGGTAATGTTGGAGGTAATCTGATTACCGAATTTTTATTAGGTAATGTGAGATTACTTTTCAATATTCTAAAATTGTCCTTGTTTATTCTTCTTTTATTCACAAGATTCATCAGACTCCATTAGACGAGAGACGCTCCATCTTTTATTATTATTATTATTATTATTATTATATTATTATTATTATTATTATTATTATTATTATTATTATTATTATTATTATTATTATTATTATTATTATTATTATTATTATTATTATTATTATTATTCATAATTATTGAATTGCATCTTTCCAATAGCATTCCATCATCATTATTATTATTATTATTATTATTATTATTATTATTATTATTATTATATTATTATTATTATTATTATTATTATTATTATTATTAATCATAATTATTGAATTGCATCTTTCCAGTAGCATTCCATCATCATTATTATTATTATTACTAGTATTTTCACCCGTGCGATGCACGAAATGAAATTGTTGTAATATATTAAGAATATTTAAATCGATAAAGAGTTAATTTCACCTAAGATCGCTTGTCTTTCCTGACAATTCCAAATTTAATCTTAGACTATAGTTATTAATTATTACGATTTATTCTATGTTATAATTCTTACGTTAATATTCTTACTATTATTACTAACACTTAATTACTTATAAATATTATTTTTACCACTTATATTATTATTATTATTATTATTATTATTATTATTATTATTATTATTATTATTATTATTATTATTAGTTTCATTTCAAGTTTTGTTAATATATAATGACCGTGAGACACACAATAATAATATAACCATAATTAAATATTCTTGTGTGTGTGTGTGTGTGTGTGTGTGTGTGTGTGTGTGTGTGTGTGTATGTATGTATGTATGTATGTATGTATGTATGTATGTATATATATATATATATATATATATATATATATATATATATATTAGAAACTGTGAGTGTTATTGTTATTATAATTAACAATATTATTATGGTCTTGTGAAAATTAAATGTTGATTATCACCATTTATTTTTCACAACACCATATGGCTTTATTATATATAGGATTATTATTATTATTATTATTATTATTATTATTATTATTATTATTATTATTATTATTGAATTGCATATTTACAGTAGCATTCCATTAATTATTATTATTATTATTATTATTATTATTATTATTATTATTATTATTATTATTATTATTATTATTATTATCTAAAAACATAATAAGTGTCAATACAAGTTATGTCCTTGATTTTTGTCCATTTTTTATATGCTAATAAATATATACATTTTGCTTTAATTGTTGTACATTCATTTGCATTGGACAAAATCACCCTTACACCGTTAGTTAATATATCTACCAATCTTACCATACACCTATATCTATCATATCTTTTTCCTATTTTTAATTATCATTTTATTAAAATTATCATATAACAATTAATTTAATTATAAATTATATTTTAATTAAATATTTATATGAATGTTAAATTATATATGTGTATCGTGTGTGTGTGTGTGTGTGTGTGTGTATATATATATATATATATATATATATATATATATATATATATATATATATATATATATATATATATGTATATTATTTGTGTATCCATATCAATATATCATATATGTGGGTGTTAGTTTAGTATTATTTGTAAATTATTATTATATAAAAATATAATTTATTTATTTTTTTGTTTTGATCACTATATTATTTAAATATATGATAATTCAAAAGTATCATCACTTTAAGAAATTGCAAAACATAATTTTAACTAATTTTTTAAATTTTGTTACTTACAAATATTTTAATATTGGGCATAAGTTTTCGCGCATCGCGCGTACAAAATGCTAGTTATTATTATAAGCATCTTGTTAAATTTTGAATTATGAAAAAAAAGACTTGCAATTTACACCTTTCAATTTATATGAGGGCATTTAAGTAATTGATGTAATATACCCTAAAATATACTCTTCAACCAAACAAGTTAATGTTACATTCCTGCAACTTTAACCAAACACATCAGGTAATCTTACATTCCCAAAATCTCACATTACTTACCCCCAGGTAATAAGATTACCTGGGGTAATCAAAGATTCCGTGAACCAAATCACCCCTAGATGTTGTGAATGCTCCATATGTCCCAAATTCATTGTCACATTTGTTTTTGCACGGTTTTTAATGCAACAAAACAAATGTTTCTAACTTTCTAATTTTGCCCTCAAAAGTAGGTTTCATTTGTACAAAGTACAATTGTACTTACCTCATTAATTGTCTAAAAATTTCAACAAGTCAAAATCACAAATTGAAAAATGTAAAATAATAGTTATGTTCAAATTTGAAAAGAAGAAACTATTTCGGGACAAACTAAAAAGTAAAGTAAGAAAGGTAAAATGGGATGGAGGGAGTAGTTATGAAAGATTTATGCAATTTAGTTATAGCATATGGAATCATGTGCAATTTAAAATTTCTCACTTTTATTTTTTTATTACAAAGGAAGGGGATACCTACATATACAATCTAGGCATACACATAAGGGAGCAACCGGATACCAGTGGACCACAAATCACTTGGTAATTTCTCACTTTTATTAATACCAAGACTGGTGTAAAATTTGACCATTAAAATATTATAAACTTTAGTTAAAAAATAAAATACTCTCGCAACAGAAAAATCGATCGTCGCAAATTCCATCACACGGTAGGTTGTTGAGTTTGAGTATTTGGGCTAGATTTTAATATCAGAATAGTTCATGTTATTATAATATATTTAATTTTTTTTTCTTGAAAATTTATAAGTTAGACCTTAACATATAGTAATATTTTATGAAATTTATTTTTTAAATAGGATAACTAATTTATATTTTATACATCTAATTTTGATGTGTAAAAATAATTGTATTTTAATAATGGGTGCTCAATCATATTAAACATGGTTAAATTTTAATTAATTTATAAAATAAATATTGTGTCATGCATGATGCATTGTCCGAGTAGAATTATTTTGATAGATCAAATTAAATAAAGAAAATTATAAATGAATAAACCTTATATCTCATTTTTAGAGAAAATTTCATTTTTGGTCCTATTACTATAGGGACTTTGTTAATTTCAGCACATGACTTTTAAAAGTGTCAATTTAGTACATTGACTATGCAATTTTTATCAATTTTGGTCACTCCGATCAAATTGCAGGTCAAATTTCGCCAAAAAATTTTAACAGTTATAATAATGAGTATATTTTAGTCATTTCACACCTCTTTCCTTCTTCTCCGGCGAATTCATCTTTTCCGGCGAATCTGAGGATGAGGTGCGCTGCGTTGCTTTCAACATTATCGAAAAAGAGAAGTATTTATTCAACATTATCCAAAAAGAGAATTATTTATTCAACATCAATTTTAGCATAATGTTGATATATAGAAGTTTTAGAATAAATAGTTACCAACATCAGTTTTAGCATTTCCCTTTCTTCTTCGAGCAAACATTTTTTTGGCCGGAAAAGTTTTCAATCGGAATTTTGGCAGGAGGTGCGCTGGACGAGCACAAAGAGAAGTGCAGTTCGGAGATTTGTAGGTCCTCCGATATCTCAAGCTCCCCTTACACAGACGGCCAGATGTTTTCAACCGGAATTTTGGTCATCTGATCTGAACCCTAATAAATCGGCGGCAACAGTTTGGACGAATGAGTTTAAGTATGCTTTGGAAGGTGTGCTGTTGCAACAGATTAGCCGGAAAAAATGAATTCGCCGGAGAAGAAGGAAGAGATGTGAAATGACTAAAATACGCTCATTATTTTAACTGTTAAAATTTTCCGGCAAAATTTGGTCGGTAATTTGACCGGAGTGATCAAAATTGATAAAAATTACATAGTTAAGATACTAAATTAACACTTTTAAAAGTCATGTGCTAAAATTAACAAAGCCCCTATAATCATATGACCAAAATTGAAATTTTCTTTTCATTTTTATATATAAAATTTAATAACAGTAATGATTTTTTATAAATTCATATGCAATTCCAATGTTACATTAAAATTTGAAATTTTCTCACTTGTAATACCAAATGTAGTGCAAAATTCGACCATTAAAAAGTTATAAATTTATTTAAAAATTTAAATATTCTAATGATGGAAAAAAATAATCGTCGCAAGTTTCATTGCTAAACTCAAACTTGAAATATATTTTTACGCCAAACATCACAACAAAATTAATTTTCGTTATTGATTCAATCGTCATATTGTGACGAACGTATGAGACGTCACATATTCTTTCGGCAATGTGTTAACATATTTGGCAACAGAATTGATTTTGTAATTTTATTATGTAGCACGACTGACATGTAGGGCGTTGGACTCCCATATAAATTCATAAATTCTATTATCAGTAGTAAACCACTGAAACCCTACCCAAAATTCATCGCCATTCCAAATGCCCAAAGTCCCAAAAATTGTTACCAAGGATCGTCTTCTTCGCAGGTTCGCCGGAAAAAATGGGACGCCCAACGCTGCGGCTGCGACTACGACCTCCAACTGCAGCTGCGGACTCTTGCTGCTGGTGTGGCATACTATACAATTGAATGTATACGTCGTGCTGTGAAGCATTACTTGAAATCCCTCTTGGTCCAAGTGGTAGGATATTCGATATTTTCTCTTAATTTCAATTATATCTTTCTTCCTCTGCATGAGCGGTAGATAGGGACCTGCAGATATGTCTGAGTGAACAGGATGTTGTTTTCTTTAAAGGGAATTAATAGGGGTGCCTTTTTACATGATTTAGCTTGATAATCTGGAGTTTAGGACTGTTCTGACAAGGTAACAAGAGGCCAAGAGCCAAGAAGTGAGAATCTACATGCTAATATATACAATATTTATAGGCTTAATCTCTTAAATGCTGGTTTATGGGATACTATGCTGGTTAGTGGTTAGGAACTTTACTATGTTTACCCAGATCAATGTGTGAAACTTGAATTATAATATAGTTTTATAGACTTATATACCAGGTATATCATATATAATTATATACAATCTTTTATACCAGGTATATCATATATATACAATGTTATGCTGTTCTCTTACTGTAAAATATGCTAGTGTGGTAAAGAACTAGGAAATGTTTGGGTTCTAAAACTGAACTGAACCAAATCTAAGCTGAAACCAAACTTTTTCAACTGAACCGAACAACAATGTTAAACCAAATGGTTTTATTTTTTCAAAACCGAACCGAACCAAATCCAAGCTGAAACCGAACTTTTTCAAACTGAATTGAACTACAATGTTAAACCGAATGGTTTTATTTTTTCAAAACTGAACGAACCGAAACCGAAAAAAACCGAACAGACAACCGAAATGCCCACCCTTAACTGCTTCAACGAAGATGAGTTTTTCTTTGATTTTTTGGGCACGTAGTCTTTTACCTTCTCTTCGTGCCCCCACATAATTCACCAATATATATTAATGGCTAAACAGTTTGGCCATAGTTGTTGCTCCAAGGTTGCATTTTTTCATAGAACCCATTCCGTTCTCTTTCCTGATTGCATAATTTTTTCTTGTTTAGGGACATCAATGAGTGATGGTGGGATTTAAATTTTCTAGGAGTGTGAGAACCCAGGACCTTTACCCCGATTAATCATGTGACACCATTGCACAGAACATTGTTGTCTATAGCAATCACTAAATGTTTTCTCTTTGTTCTTGCAAGTTATGAGGGATGACTTTTTTTTTTTTTCATCAGGTATAAAAGAAACTGGCTATACTTTGAAGAAATTTGAACACCTGTGATTAAAGAATAGTATGCATAGCCTAGTGAGTCTTTGGATTCTTGGAAATAAAGTTGTCCTTTCTAAGTACAAAGAACTTACATTTAAACATTAAAATATGGACATAAGACATTCAAGATGTAATATAACTAATTGCAATATTGGAAGTAGTAAGCTAATTTGGGGAGGGTGCATTACAACAGAGATATCATTAAAAGGGTTGCTATTTATTTATTATTTATATTTTTTATTTAAATCAAACATCAAATATGTTAGCTGTTTGTTGATTTTGTTCACCTCAAATTTTCTCTGCAGGATGTTGGTAGCCTGCATGGTAGGTATGTTCCAAAGACTTGGCCACTCTTTCATGTCCATCACCAAACATTTTCAACAAACTAGAAATTGCATTTGGGTATCATTGAGTGGTGTTGAAAACAATATTGAAGAGATTGAATATAAACTCCATTCTTGTACTAACCTCAATATTGCTAAACGCTTGCATGCCCTTCTTATTGTATATGGAAAGGCTCAGAGTATTTATTTTGGCACTAAACTTCTAAAAGTTTATGCCTGCTTGGGTGATGTTTCTTTTTCTCGTAGTAGTTTTGAGCATATAAAGAAGAAAAATACCTATACTTGGAACTCAATGATATCAGCTTATATCCATAATGGCAGATTCCATGAATCTGTACACTGTATATATGAAATGCTGTCATCGCCAGATGTTCGGCCTGACTTTTATAGCTTTCCTCCTATTTTGAAAGCTTGCCATAATATACTCGATGGAATAAGGATTCATTGCTTGGTTTCAAAACTAGGTCTGGAATGGGATGTATTCGTAGCTGCCTCTTTGGTGCATATGTATTGTCGTTTCAAATCTTTCGAAGATGCTCTCATGATTTTTAATGATATGCCCTTCAGGGATATGGGCTGTTGGAATGCTTTGATTTCTGGGTTCTGTCAAAATGGAAATGCTGCAGGTGCACTGACTATGTTGGATAAGATGAGGTCAGTTGAAATTAAGATGGATAAAGTGACTGTTGCAACTGTTCTTCCCATTTGTGCACAAATGAATGATATATTATGTGGCGTGCTAATTCATCTATATGTCATCAAACATGGGCTAGAATGGGATATCATTGTGTCCAATGCGTTGATAAACCTGTATGCCAAATTTGGTGAGTTGGGACATGCAGAGAAGGTCTTTAATCAAATGGTGATAAGAGATATAATAACTTGGAACTCGATGATTGCTGCATATGAACAAAATAACCACCCAGATAAAGCACTGACATGCTTTTCGGCAATGCAGTTAAATGGATTTCTGCCTGATTTGTTAACATTAGTGAGCTTAGCTTCAAGTATTGCTCAGACTAAAAAATTTCGATATAGCATAGCTATTCACGGGTTTATCCTGAGAAGATGCTGGATATTGGATGATGTTGTGCTTGGTAATGCAGTAGTAGACATGTATGCTAAATTAGGTTATATTGATTATGCACGTGAGGTTTTCAATAAGGTCCCTTTCAAGGATGTGGTTTCGTGGAATACTATTATCACAGGTTATGCACAGAATGGTCTTGCAAGTGAGGCTATTGAAGCGTACTCCATGATGAAGGAGCGTGGGGGCATAACACCCAATCAAGGGACATGGGTGAGCATTTTGACAGCTTATGCTCATTTAGGATCCTTGCGGGAAGGGATGAGGACTCATGGACAGGTATTCAAGGTAGCTCTCCACTTAGATGTCTTTGTGGGTACTTGCCTAATTGACCTCTATGGCAAATGTGGAAGACTTGGTGATGCTATGTCTTTATTTTATGAGATTCCCAAGGAGAGTCCAGTCCCTTGGAATGCCATGATATCATGCCAGGGAGTTCACGGGCTTGGTGTAGCATCTATTCAATTATTTAGAGATATGCTGGATTGTGGGGTTAAACCAGATAATGTAACCTTCTTATCACTTCTGGCTGCCTGTAGCCATTCAGGTTTGATTGATGAGGGTAAACGGTACTTTCATGTGATGCAGCAAGAATTTGGGATAATGCCTAGTCTAAAGCACTATGGCTGTATGGTGGATTTATTTGCTAGGGCTGGGCAACTAGTAATGGCTTATAATTTCATTAAAAGAATGCCTTTATCGCCAGATGCTTCAGTTTGGGGTGCTCTTCTCAGTGCGTGTAGAGTTCATGGAAATGTGGAGTTGGGTAAATTGGCTTCAGATAACTTGTTTTTAGTCGATTCAGAAAATGTCGGGTACTATGTTTTGTTGTCAAATATGTATGCAAATTCTGGAAAATGGGAGAGGGTGGACGAAGTTAGATCATTAGCAAGAGTTATGGGTTTAAAGAAGACTCCAGGATGGAGCTCAATTGAAATGAGAAATAAGATTGAAGTTTTCTATACAGGCAACCAGTTTCATCCTCAAAGTAAGGAGATAAATGAGGAGCTGGAAAATTTAACTGCTAAAATGAAGACCCTTGGTTATATTCCAGATTTCAGTTTTGTGTTGCAAGATGTTGAGGATGATGAGAAGGAGCGCATCCTTTCAAGTCATAGTGAAAGGCTGGCAATTGTATATGGACTTCTGAATACTCCTTCTAAAAGTTCCATATGTATTTTTAAGAATTTACGCGTTTGTGGTGACTGCCACAATTTTACCAAATTTCTATCAAGGATGACAGAGAGGGAAATTGTAGTGAGGGACTCTAATCGCTTTCACCACTTCAAGGATGGGATTTGTTCATGTGGGGATCATTGGTGACATACATCGTAATTTCATGGTTCAAAATATAGAATGCCCACTGCAAGAATGATTTCACCACTCCATAATTGCTGCATAAAAAGCACACAGTCCTGGTTTAGAGATTTTGAATGCAGGTAGTTTCCCTCTTTTCTTTGAACATAGAGATCTGTATATTGTCTAAGATACTGATGTAGGATGATTATTTCTAGTATCTTGAAGTGAAATTTGAGCTCTAAGATCATCAATTGGGCACTACTCTTTGATTCTGAATCAAGAAACAGTGTTCTTTAGTGAACAATACACATTTAGCAGTACTAATGCTATTACAAATCTTTTATCTGTATCTGAAGTATTGAACCTTTTAATGTGAGATAGGAAAGAAATACTCACTTAAATTATACACTTATTTGGATTGCACTGAGACTATTACAATGCTCCATCACTTTGCAAGTAATGGCTGTAGTTATTTATGTATTCATTTTTTATGACTCGTAAATAATTGTGCCCTTTTCTTGCTACAGACAATACATAATTAGAACTGCAAGACCTACTGGCCATATGCTAAAGAGTTTCAAATCTCTAATAAGTTCAATTAACTGACAATTGGTGTATTGGGCTGGGTCTAGTTTCATTTTTTTTTTGGCCTACCTAGTTATAATCATGTTTAGAATCTGATAATTTAAGAAACCTTGTTGTTTTTAATCATTTATGAGAAACCTTGTTTGTTTCTTTAATCATTTATGAAGTGCAAAGCAAGAGGTATTAATATTTTAGGTCAAAGGTTCTTGTTTGCTTTGTGACACTTTCTTTTGCAGGGAAGTCACTTTACTTCACTTATGTCGACTGCAGTTGGATAATTTGATGTTGATCTCTATTCTCAAGCCCACTTTGCCATGAAAAACATCCCCCGAGTACCCAGAAGTACAACAACAAGAGATTTGATCTGCAACTTTATGCTTCTGTACATCTTCGGACCCGTGAAATCTGCAGCAAGAAGATTGACTAAAGCCATGTAGATCGGAAGGCCAGCAGCCCCATGGTGATCAGAGCATGCGAACTGTGTTCTTCGTATGTGGTTGACAGTGCTATGCGAAGCTCAATCCCAAACGGGGTTGACTGAGAAGAAAATTGCCATGATCGCCTTCAGTAATTTGTACTCAGCCCGGTTACATCAACAGTGGTATGAGTAGCATACATACGTTATACACCACACCAAATAAGCTTTATTCATCAATAGTGCTATGATTATGAAAAGCGCACACATGTTGACCATCCCGGAGAAGCAAGAAGGGACAACACCTCAAAATGGCATAAATTGACCATTGAAAGGCAAGAGATAGGTAGGGGACCAAACACACTTCACAAATCACAATGGCATAAATTGACCATTGAAAATGGACACGATAAGACAAGGACATCTACAAGATTTGGTATTACTTTGTTTTGTTTTGTTTTGTTTTCCTTTTTTGGGTGCAAGGTTCAATTCAATATTATTTTTTTGGGAAGGAGTTTAGCAAAAAATTATTGGGTGATAATGATGGTAGGGTTCTAATAGGAATAAAAAATGTGTTACTATAATTAGTTGTCATTTATCTTAGAGCAAGCCCAACAGACAATTGCATGTTGCTATTTTAAGAGGGCAAATTATATCGTGCACCGTGGTGCATAATCGATTATGCACCGCGCGTCAGACACTACAGTGTGTTTAAATCGACATTGTCAAAATGACGTTGTTTTATTTAATGAAAAGAAATAGACTCTTCGCAAAAAATAACTATGTTCTTCAGTTTCATTTTGTATACATTGTAGTTTCAGTTCAACACAAGTACACAACTACAGTTTCATTTCGATATAACTACACTTTTATTCAATATTTATACACTCAAATATGTAAAAATATTTTTTAATTTTATTTTATATACACTATAATTTCATTAAAACACAACTTCATGATCATTTCAATATAATTACAGCTTCATTGTACAATATACACTCAAATATGTGAAATGTTATTCAGTTTCATTTTATATATACTATAGTTTTATTTCACCACAACTACAATATCATTTTGATATAACTGTAGTTTTATTTGATAATATAAAAATAATACGTGAGCTAGTGTCAGGACACACTGTAGTATCTGACGCAGGGATTATGCACCGCGGTGCACGATATAACGACCCATTTTAAGAGTTGTCAACCCATGGTTTGAAGATTTTGATTTATGATAAGAAGAGCATCCAAATGAATTCCACGTCAAACATTGTATATAAAGATGTTTATCCAAAATTTGTAAAACTTTAATATACTATTTGATTATAATTTTTTTGATACTCTTATAATGATTTTTTATTTTTATAATTTTTTCCTTAATTTACCATATCATAATTAATTCCGTGCATCGGACGGATAAGGTACTAATTTAGTTTATAGGAGTTGGGTCAACTTTATAAGATTTTGACTACACTAGTCTACATCATAGCATAAAAGGAAAATATAAAAATTCTAAGAATATGCAATAATTGTAACAGCACTGCTACATGTGGATCAAATTTAGGTAGATTTTTTTTTTGAGTGATAAGAGAAACTCGCAATCACTATTAGATGAAGGTTAATAGATTATTACCACGGGAAATTGAACTTGTAACCAATGTTGCAGAAGGCGCTAGGCGTTAGTCGGGCGCCTAGTACCTAGGCGTTGCATAGGCGGCCGAGTAATATGAGTGTATAGTCTCCACTGTTATAATCACCCAAATAGTCAACTACATATATTAGATGGTTAGTTGAGTATATGACTGGAGAAAATAGAAGAGGAGTAGCCGAGCAAACAAAAAAAAAAAAAAAAACATTCAGCCGAGTTAAGCGCCAATTCAACCTAGTTGGCACCGACTCGGTCGAGTTAGGCGCCCGACTCGACTTAGATAGGCACTCAACTCGGCCAAGTTAGGCGCCCAACTTGGCGCCTAGTTGGCCCGTTAGTCAGTCGGCTAACTAAAAGCCGCATAGGGTTGAAATCGCCTCGGCCTAAGAGGGTCTCGACCGATTTTTACAACACTGCTTGTAACCATAATATAGTAGTCAACAACCTAACCAATTTAACTAGGGTTGCTCCAATGTTGGAAAAGGGGCTTGTAATCTATAATACATTTGAGATACAACAATAATACAGAATACAACATGGAACAAAAACTGGATCATTTGATATCTTCAGGCGTGTAATCACTTTCCTATAAGCTTTAAATCTCCCTCTATAAAAGCAACAAGGTTCAAGATTTAGTCTTATGGGATACAAAAAGATGAATTAAATTCTCAAGTTGCTTTGTTTGAGAATTCCCTGTAGAGATGTAAGCCTGTGAAGTATCTTGGTTTCCTGCAAAATAATTGCTTATAAAATATGCATGTAAATTGTCTGTAAATTGCATTGTTCCTTTCAGTTGTTTCTCCAATATATTTATAGATGAAAAATATATTTGTTTGGAGAAGTTACATGGAAGTTGCTGTGATTTAAAACTCAACTTCCATAAGATAAGATATATCCTGATTGATATATCTATCACGGGAGAAATAATAAAATTATTTTGAGTCAGTAACTGTATGCAAAATTATATATATATATATATATATATATATATATATATATATATATATATATATATATATATTTATTTATTTATTTATATTTATATATATTCCTTACGCATGAAAACATGCAAAGAATAAATATAAATAATATCCATATATGTAGTTCAATAATCTCAAGCATATAGCTACATATACCAAGCATGTTAAGTGTAACTTTGAAGCATATAGCTTCAAAATGCATAAATAGAAGAGCATATTCTAAGCACGTAAAGTGCATATTCCAAGCACGTTAAGTGCATATTCCAAGCATGTTAAGTGTATTTTTGAAGCATATAGCTTCAAAATGCCCCAAAACCTTACGTATGAAAATATCCAAACATGCATTAATACTCTAAAGCATATTAGCTATAACTCTCAAGCATATTAGCTATATATCACAAGCATATAGCTATACACTCTCAAGCATATTAACTATATACATTTCTCCCAGTATTTTAATTAACTTTCTACCAAACTAAAATAATATTTACAACTCCACAACTCCAAATATTATTTAAGCTTTCATGGTAGTTCATCTGAAACATTAATCTCCATTACTATATAAATTTCCAACATCCAATTCACAGGATTGTTTTACAACTTATAAATTTGAATCCCAAACTTGTACTTCTACTATAAAGATTGATGAAGAAGGTAAATCGCAAAATGTGTCTCAACTTATATTTAGTAACTAATAACTCATTTACAGTAACAATTATTACATTGTTGTAACCTATTAGCTCAAACATCAAAGGAACGGTAGAAAGTGAAAATAAGAAACAAGGCCAAGAGGATATTCTCATTCATTCATCTGTGTATTACATACAACCATAACACATCTATATAATATACAAATATAACGGAAGACATAATGGAGACATAAATACAGAACCGTTACAACTGTTATATAATCTATAATAATGTCCACATAATGATATATTTATAACACTCCCCCTTGAACATTATTTGTCCACGACCTTGCCTCGTTAAAAATTTGTTAGGAAAACCCTGTGGGAAAAACCTAGACAAGAAAAAAGTATAATAGAAAATATATTCATGCCTCATTAAAAACTTCACTAGGAAAACCACGTGGGAAAAAACCTAGTTGAAGAAAAGAGTACATGATATATGTAGAAATCATATATTGTATTGGTTGCCTCATTAAAAACCTTAACATAAGAAAACCCTGTGAGAAAAACTTAGTTAAGGGAAAAAGAGTACACCATAAGCCTTCAGGGCATAATCTGCATAATCTTCAGGATTTTGGAGTTTGTTCATTTATTAACCAATTATTTTGCAACTTTCTCCCATTGTCATTACTATATCATACCCATGCCTCGTTAAAAGCCATACTAGAAAACCCATTGGAAAAAACCTAGTGAGGAAAAGAGTACATGGTATGTATATGCTGCAAAAAGTATAACTATTAGTCCTTTTAAGACCCAATCTACATGATTGACCAATCTACAAGATTGACTCGAGTGAATGTACTTCCTGTCTCCCCCTGAAGATAACAATCTTCAAATTCTATATTGCGTGTAAATCATTGTTTCTAAAGGGTGTAGAGAAGGGATATGGTACAATTTTCAGGATTGTCATTAGAATTTATCATATTTTCTCATGATCATCTGGACCAATAACATTATTTATAGTTTATATTTTGTTGCTCCCCCAAAATATAATAATTTTTCTTTACCTACACATATCAATCTTATGGATATTTTGTAGGTATACATTTGCTAACTTGTCACTGGAGCAAACCTTCTGAACAAATATTTTATCACTCTTCTGGAGTTCATGTGGATCAAGGTATTTTATATCATGAAAAACTATATATATACATTTTTATCTGTAACAAGTATGATGATTTCATGCCAAAAAGCATCAATACGAGTATTTTTACCTTGATTTTGCTATTCGTTATCTTATCTCATAACTTAACATCATCAAACTCTTTATATATTTCATTGATGTTTACACCATAAATATTGACTGAGATAATAAATAAGTCCATTATCAACTCTTTATTGAGCACATAATGGTACATATTATTCCTTCTATATGAGGATAATAACCCCATTCGCAACTCTCTAAAAAGTAAATAATGGCACTTAAATAAATCCTCATTTCGGGAATTATATATCCATTAGGGATTTTCAAGATAAACTAGAGGATATATTTAGGATATTTTCAAGAGGAAACAATATTTGAGTTTCCCAATCGCATATAACATTACTAGGCATGTTTATGATAATATATTTTCATACTTTGTTATGGGGGAGAAAATACATTTAAAAGATCATAGTTAGTAACTTACTAACTTTTATACTTCTTATTTTGTGATTTTCATTCATCACATTTTGAAAAAATCCATCAAGGATTTTAAATATAAGTAACAAGTTACCCACATAAATACGTGATAACTATAACTATTAACTACATATCTAATTTATTTACTGCTAGTTTTATTGAATAGCGGAATATAAAGCCATGATCAGGGGCGGAGTTAGGGTGGGGGCAGCTACCCCCACTCACCCCACCCCCACCCCCACCCCTAGCCCTTGTATATATATATATATATATATATATATATATATATATATATATATATATATATATGTATATATATTACGTGTATTAGATATAAATATAAACAAACAGCTAAAATTAACAATAGAAGTGTTAGACGAGTTGGCAGATGCGTGTTTAGCCTTGTGAAAGGTCAAGGGTCAATTTTGGAATTTCAACTGTTTCCACATCCCATTATATATATATTAGAAATTTCAACTGCTTTCCACAACCCATTATATATATATATATATATATATATATATATATATATATATATATATATATATATATATATATATATATATATTAGAAATTTCAACTGCTTCCACATCCCATTACCATTATATATATATATATATATATATATATATATATATATATATATATATATTAGAAATTTCAACTGCTTCCACATCCCATTATATATATATTAGAAAATCATATGATTTTATCAAATTAATTACGATTTTTGATCAAGCTTCAAATGAAGCAGTTTTACAATCCATTTCAAAATATGAGAGAACGTAGAGGTGTATTATCCCGTACGTAGTTGATCATAAACCTTGTATTATAATTTATAATGTATTTTGTATTTTAATAATATTGTATTTGAACTTTGTATTTAAACATTTTTGAATTTATTTTCTCTTTGTATTTTAATAATATTGTATTTGAACTTTGTATTTAAACATTTTTGAATTTATTTTCTCTTTGCTTCTTCGCCCCCACTGAAGAAAAATCCTGGCTCCGCCACTGGCCATGATTAATATTGGGTCTCTGCGAAAACCCTCCACTCGCCTTTTATTAGCGAATTCTGATTTGTATGCCTTAATTGCTATTTTCTATGAAAACAGTTAGCACGCTACAGGCGTTATACAACTATTTTCATTTCTGGATCCAGACTTAAGTATTTATGAGCAATAGAGGCAAAATATGTTGTCGACAACTGTAACAGCTTTGTAGATATCTTTTATACACATGACAATTTTGTATCAACCAAATATATGACATTTCCCAAGATTATTTGAATTTGGTTGTTCCGCTTCCCCAGTATTTTAGTTGTTTGGTGCACCTACAATTTTACTGGGGGTTTTCGCCTTCTAGACGAATATCTTCAGGATAAAACTTCTATATTTCTGGAGTGACGAAATTTCTATACTAGATCAAGTTTTGTAAATTCTTAAACCAATATATGCTTCCTGCATAATGGTAGAAATATTTAGTCCTAGTTGGGGATTTCAACTCTTAATATATATGAAATATTTTTTATGGACTTAGTCACTCTTTGAGATTTCTAGCAGATGATTTGTTCAATGTCTGAACTTCTGGTTCTATAAGGCTAGTACATGGGTTTGAAGATTTTTATCAATTTCTCGGCATTTAATTAATTAGAAATTTCAAATCTCCCCCTAATGCCAAGAAAAGATCTTATAATGCAACCAACATCACTGTTGATTTCTCATGATGGGATATAACTAAAAAAAATTGAACGCAGATAGAGAAATGCATCTTGTACTAGCGTATGTGATATGTAGTGGATCAGGATATTGGTTTTTCAATTTTGAAGGTCCCCAAAAAAAATATTTCCTCCAAAAATGCTTAATTTGCTTTCTGAAAAAAAATTTCATAAATAATATGAGCAAAAATATGACCTGCATGCATGGAGCTAACATCTCGTAGTGTGTTGATGAATTTAGACACCAAACATTAAAAAAAAAAAAAAATCCTGTCGAATTTTCACTTCTGGTGAAAGAGTAGCCACAACTCTCATAATATAATCCCGCTCCATATCATTGTTAATATTTTGCTTGAGCAAAGCCAAGAGCATTGTACAATGCCCGGGCAGCAATAAACCTAACAAATTTTATGCAAATAAATTTAACAGGTCATAGTAGCATTTAATCACATGCAAGCTAAGGTTTAACAACGACAGGTGCACCTTAACAGAACTATCTCACTGTTTTATGGTTTAAAGCTCAAATAATACTATGACTTTAAAAATATTTGTCTTAAAAGTTTGCTTCACGTTGTAGCATTCATGGCCTATAGCAAATATTTGTTATCAACAAGAGAAAACAACAAATCCTCTTTGTTTTATGGTTCACATAGCTACAAAGCAAATTTGAACAAATAGAAGTTCTCAAATTCTGAACACATTATGAACAAATGAAACTGTGTTGCCAACATCATAATTTGCTATCCCAAAAACCAATTAGGCATTCAAATACCAAGTTTGATGCAATGTGAGTATTGCTATCATCATGCAAATATATGTGTATATTCTCAAATAATCAACTTCTCAAGGTGCTCAAATAATTCAAGACACTGAAATTGATAGCAAATTTCAGCAACTTTGACCCAAATTACAGAATTTTCTGGGGGGAAACGGTAACACATTTTGGCAAAAAAAAAAAAAAAAAATTTGAGATACGAAGTTCACCAAATCTAGAATGTACATAAAAATTTTCATGCCAATCAAAGGTCTGGAAGTATATTTTCCAAAAAATTTTCCAACACTGCGCCAGACAGAAAAATAACTCTTCACCGAATTTTTCTGGAACAACCAAAGCATATTTTTGAGAAAATCTTTTTAAATACATAAAATATCATAAGTCCAGGTTCTCCCGAAAAAGTTTCAGGCCAAAAGGAATTCAACAGATATTTTTTTTACGAATTTAAATTTCAAGCTGCAGCGATCATAGTTTTTCAGGCATGCGAGGGTCCAAAATGAACCAAATTAGCAGTATGATTAACACCAAAATAAGGGACCATGATTAGCCTATAGCCTCATATAAAAGATGCAAGGTAACGCATGCACATATATATGTACACATACAGATTGGTTTGACCCATAAGTTTGCATTCCATTTTGCATGTACCCAGACAACATAGCATTCCAAGCATTTGATCATATAAGGCAAGGCAACATTAACCTCCAAATATTAATCACAAAATAATATAATTAGCAATTAGCAAGTATATTAATTAAATCACTAACTGTATCTTTTCTTCAAAGCCATGAGATCACACCAAATACGTGGATATATTAGCATTAACAAGGAGTGAAGGTAAGGAAAAAACAGTAGTGATCCCTGGAAAAATTCGAAGCTATCGCACACTTACTTCCCAGTGCCTAGAATGTAATTAGCGCTGCCACTAGATGGAATTTGCCGCAAAGGATTATATATATGCACACACAGACATACTACTGCATATATACATACACATACATACATACATATATATATATATATATATATATATATATATATATATATATATATATATATATATATATATATATATATATATATATATATATATATATATATATATATATATATATATATATATATATATATATATGCAGACATAGTAGCAAATATGAAGTGAGAGGGAATTGTACGTATCTGCAAGACGACCAATTGTATTGGGCTGGTCAATGGAGAATGGAACGGACGGCGTCGGTGTTGACGCTGCTCCTTTGTCCGCCTCTTATTCACGCCTGAAACTTGCCGGCCGTGCAACAACGATCCGAGGAGCTGCCTACGGCTGATCAGCGATCAGTCCATCCAGATTAGTTCGCTACGGCGATCAGTCCATCCAGATCATCCTTTTCTCTCAAAATTGCTAGAGCATTTTCGGTTATGGATTTCCAGGTTGAAACTCTTAGTGGCGGTAACGGGGTGGCAGACGGCGGTGGCTGATTCTTCTCGGCGACAACGACAACGGCTGGTGGTGTCTGTGTTTTGTATTAAAACCGCACTGCGAGATCTATTCATCAAGATCCCGTAATGCTGATCTGAGGAAGATCCAACAAGAGAGAAATCAGATCAGAAGTTCCGCATCTCCCAATCATTGACTCGCCGATCGGATTGCGAGAAGTCTCCATTGCGGCAGGCCTCAAGATTTATGATCGGTGATAACCGCAAAGTTTGATTGGCGCGACGGATGAGGCGGGAGGCTACGGGATCCACAACGGCGTCCCCGTCTGGATGATCTCGCCTTCTCGACACCAATCCGGAGATTAGCATCACGGTAGGTAAAATCAAACTCGATAATCCATTCGGTAAAACATCGGGTGCTGATAACGTGTTGTAACCTATTAGCTCAAACATCAAAGGAACGGTAGAAAGTGAAAATAAGAAACAAGGCCAAGAGGATATTCTCATTCATTCATCTGTGTATTACATACAACCATAACACATCTATATAATATACAAATATAACGGAAGACATAATGGAGACATAAATACAGAACCGTTACAACTGTTATATAATCTATAATAATGTCCACATAATGATATATTTATAACATACATATATTTAATTTTTTTATATGATAATTTTACTCAAGAATTAGTATTCAGTGGTAACTAAAGACAGTCATACTGGTAGACAACAAATTATTCAAATTTTTTCACTTCAATTTTTTTTTTTTTTTTTTGGAGAATTGTATTTTTAGTCTATGAGTGATAAGGTAATAGTGAATTTAATCTCTATAATATAGATGCCATTGCATTTTTAGTGTTTAAAAGTCAAAGTGGGGATTTTAATCTTTCTATTAACAATTTTGATGTTAAAATTATAAGTTTTTCTTTTTTCTTTTAAAGAATTTTTGAATGACCAGAGAAACTCACAGTAACTATTCGAAAGTGTGCACCGGATAAATCCCACCTTAACTTATAATCCTAGTTGACAAAAGACTATAAATAAATAAACTAATCTAGGTTACTTATAGTTGACTATGAAAAACACTACTAATAGAATTTTACATCCAGGCCAATTTCTCATCTTCCACCGAAATCATGCTCTAAGTGCATGACTTTAATTTATTATGCCTATAGAAATTCAAAAATGTAACCACTGACATCTATTAAATTAATAAAAATTAATAAAAATTAAAAAAAATACCCACATGGACAGCTCAGTTGGTCACATCTGGGGTGAAATTTGAGAACAATAATGACTTAAGATCAAGTTTCACCAGCGACATTGTAGGAGCAACCTCTCAAAGTGAGGGAGGCTCCTTGGTGCGTAGTAAGCAAATGTCTAGCCTCTGTGTTCAGCTGACCATTGGAATTGTGGTGCGAACAACAATAAAAATTAAAAGAAATCATACCCATTTTGAGTTAATACCCAAAATCGTCCTCGACTATAGTGGTTTTTCTCAATTTCGTCCTAAACGACTTTGGTGACTTAATATCGTCCCAGACTTTTGTGTTTCGCTCAATTTAGTCCCAGACTTTTGTGTTTTTGCTCAATTTAGTCCCTCATTTGTTATTCTGTCCATTTGGTGTTAAATAAATAGACAATTCAGTAATTTTAATATTGGCATCTCTTTACTCATAGACATGTGAACTGCGAAATCCCTTTTTTTTTTTACGAATTACTCCCAGAATTACTCCTAAAACTCCGAATATAAAATTTGATTTGCAGGTCCGGGAGTAATTCTGGGTGTAATTCGTACAAGAAAGAGGAATTTCGCACTTCACAAGTTGAAAGTAAAAAGAGATCAATATTGACATTACTGAATTGTCCCTTAATTTAACACCAATTTGACGGAATAACAAATGGAGGACTAAATTGAGCGAAACACAAAAGTATGGGACGATATTAGGTCACCAAAGTCGTTTAGGACGAAATTGAGAAAAATCACTATAATCGATGACAATTTTGGGTATTAACTCTACCCATTTTCTACTCCCAACTTTTACTCTCACATACAAAATTTTGATGTAGACACTTATATTGGGACCCACATGAAAAAGTAGCTTATTAGTGCCCGTCACATCAGGGAGTAAGATTTGAGATAGAGTCTGTGTAGTAGAACTCTTATTATTATTATGTTTAATTAATATCTTTGTAAAATTTGAAATAATTTAGAGCTGCAAAAAGATCGCTGGTAAAGAGTGAGAGGTCACACTAAGACATGTCTATTGAGTGCAGATTTGTGTTGTTGGCACCCTAGCAAGCATGGCAGTCCACCAAATCAATTGGATAGATCTTGTTAATCCACTATTTGCACCTTCAATTGGATGCATGGAATATGAGGTCAAAAGGGGATAACAAATTGAAGTATGTCCAGCGACTAGCCTGCACAGAATGGGAATGTGTATGTATATATATATATATATATATATATATATATATATATATATATATATATATATATATATATATATATATATATTGAAAGGTTCCTGTGCGGTGAATGCTTCCCGTGTGGATGTGCGGATGATTAATGTGCATGAGATTTGTACTCAATGTGTGTGAGTGTTGTGCTTAATGTGCCTGAGATTTGTACTTAATGTGCGTGAATGTGTAAAATGCAGTAGAAAATATTGATGTCAGCTTCTTCCCCATCCCCAGTAGCCATTTGCCCCCTCCCTGATGATGATGGTGCGGAGGCGGGCTATGGTGGTTAAAAATTATGGGAATAATACAACAGAAATCCACTCCTAGCTGCTGTGCAAATTTTACTGTGCGTGGGTCATTTATATAAACATTCAACTGCACTGAAGGTAACTGATAATCCAGAATTCATGGCCAGATTGAAGGAAGAAGTAACAAGAAGCTTGGGCGTTAATGTGCGTGAGTTTCTGTTCTGCTTCCTTCTGAGCTCGTAATTCTGAAATAGGCACGCATATTAAGCACAAATCTCACGCACATTAAACACAATACTCAGGCACATTAAGTACAAAACTCACGCATATTAACATGACGCACATTAAGTACAAATCTCAGGCACATTGAGTACAAATCTCAGGCACATTAAGTATAAACCTCACGCACATTAATCCACCGCACATCCGCACGGGAAGCAACAAATGCACCTGATCCCTTCCATATATATATATATATATATATATATATATATATATATATATATATATATATATATATATATATATATATATATATATATAGGGATGATCACATATGACCATGTTGTTAGGTGTGGTCATATGGTCAATTATAGGTCATTAGATTAGATAGATCCAATGAATCATATTAATCAAAGATTCTTCCAGTATTTTCGCGCACATTCTCTTACCCAGCGAACTGCAAGGGTAAACTCGTCATAAAGTACCGGAATGGGGAAAATCACATTGTTGTGTGTTTTATTACACTATTAGTGCATGTTGTAACATTGTTGGTGTATTCTGAAACCCGGCCGCTATAAATGGCCACTGTAATTACCATAACACCCCAACTTACCAAAACGCGCGAAAATCCTCAGAATTATCACTGCCGTTATATTAAACTGATTCAACGACACAAATACGACCACACCGCCACACCTAATGACATGACCACATATGAGCACTCTTTTATATATATATATATATATATAGAAGAGCGCTCATATGCGGCGGGGTCTTACGGTGCGGCGGTGCGGTCAAATTCCAGAATACACCAACAGTGTTAACAATATGCACCAACAGTGTAATAAAAACACACCACAATGAAATGCAATAAAACATCACAAAATACACAACAGACTCAAAAAAACACACCATATAACTCACCACCCCCAATGGTGTATTTCCGAACAGTGTATGGTGTTTTTACTCACACCTAATGGTGTGTGTTTGGTGATGTAGGGCTCTCTTTACTCTGTTTTGTGTGGTGTATTTTCCTAACGTTGATGGTGCATATTTGTTGAACTATTGGTGTTGCCGCACCGTAAGAAATAACCGCACCGTAAGACAGTGCCGCACCTGAACCCGCCTCTCTCTCTCTCTCTCTCTCTCTCTCTCTCTCTATATATATATATATATATATATATATATATATATATATATATATATATATATATATATATATATATATATGATACTGGTTCAAATGCGAATAGTGTTTTTCGTGCGGTCGGTGCGAATTCACTATTAGATATGCACCAATACACCACACTGCACCACACCAAATGGTGCATTTTCAAACATGTTGTGATGCATTTATACATATATAATGGTGAGTGACAACCGGAAGCACCTTCCACACAGGGACCTAACCCTACATTCACTATATTATATTCATCCTACATTCACTATATTATATTCATTACATGCATTACATGACAAACACAATCAGAATCAAACTGAACCCATCCAAATGGTGATGTCTCTTCCCCCATGCTCTCTGGATATATACTGGATTTCATGAGATCGAAAGAACAATATATTATTATAAGAATAAAACTATATAATATTTTTTTTTGAAGAAAAAAGTCTCTTAGATGTCTTTCTTATCCATCCCCCATATCAGTGGAGAAAAAGGTAAGGAGAAGATAGTGTAGAAAGCCCATACAAGAAGGAATGGCCATGGAATGTCAAGAATATGAAGAATTCAACTTTTTTCTAATCCAAATAATGAATAATGAATAAGATATTTATATCATTAACTTAAACTGGCAAAAGTTATATATGATGATGATAACAATTTAATAAAACCATAACTTTGAAATATCACTTATAACCAATGATTTTGAGAAAAATGGGCAATCAAAACATGTAGTAATTGGAGAAATTTCAACTAATTTGTCCAAGGATTGAAATGTGAAGATATAATATGTTTTTTTTTTTTTTTTTTTTTTTTTTTTTTTTTTTTAAGGTAACAAGTAAAAATATATTAATCAACTGAAAACAAGTGTGAAATACATCTTGGAATAGAAGATAAGCACATGTGATGATTAGAATGTAAATCCACAGCTCTAACAAGTGTATGAGCTATAACATTCTCTGATCTAGGAACGTAGGTCAACACTGATTCAAAGTGACACATGAGTGAACGACACCTTCTCAGAATGCATCCAACATACGAATGATCGAACTATTCAAAGAATTACAAACCATCTGACAGTTGGATTTGATGAATGCACGACACAAACCTCTTTCTAGCAAAAAGTTCAGAGCCTCCTCAACTGCAAATACTTCAGCCATATATGGATTGTTTAGACATAGTGAAATGCCTGATTTTGCTGCCAAGAAAGCACCATCAAAATCTGTGACTCTACATTTACTATGCGTCAAACATGTGACTTCCCATTTGAGAGAACCACGGTTTTTAATTAGAATCTTCAAACAACAAAGTCATGGCCTTCGATGCCCACCAAAGGGTATTCATCCTAATTGTATTAATATTCATTAAAATTC
This sequence comes from Ipomoea nil, assembly GCF_001879475.1. Classification (NCBI taxonomy): domain Eukaryota; kingdom Viridiplantae; phylum Streptophyta; class Magnoliopsida; order Solanales; family Convolvulaceae; genus Ipomoea; species Ipomoea nil. Next base: position 254,484 of record NW_017617107.1, on the reverse strand, counting down.
TCATCAATATTTATCATGACTAAAAGGTATTCATTATCATACAATAATTATAAATTAAAGTAGATGCTATTTTCATTCTTTTTTAACTAAATTCATTAATCATATCCATGTCATAAATCACCCATCACCTTTAGTATTCAGTGTAGAAGCTACTAAGTTTGGTAAGTTGGACTCCATAGGGTACCTATTGGTACATGCAGATATGGCTCTATAGTGGGCATTGTATTTTTTTTTTTTATTTTTTTTTTGAAACATTCATACATGATTCTTTACAAGGTATAGTAGTATTATCTGTACTTCTATACTTTCTCAAATTAAAATATCATTTTCAACCCAAAGAATCTAATTAACTCCTACCACCAGGGTTCAAATCTATACTACCAATTTAGAATGGTAACCGAGATGCCATCATACTACATGGTAATTGACATACTAAGCATTACACTAATAATTTAAAAAGGAAAATGCTCATTTTGCATCATGATTTTTACCTCCAAACTTTCCTCTCATGATGTGACTTTCATTTATTGGGTGCCAATGAATGTGATAACCACCACTAACTAATAAATAAATTTAACTACCAATCACATGATGACACCTTAGGAGGAGAAATTTGTAGATAAATTCTAGGAGGGGTTTGTAGCATTGCTCAAAAAATGAGCATAGTTTATCACCAACAAATTGACCTGAACTGGTACCCTGCAATACCATCTTTAATTACACATGATTCCTTTTGATTTACAAGAAAATCTGTAGTGCTACCCCAAAGTATGCTTTAGGTGAAGTCCGGCCACTTTGTGACCACAAGCAGTAAAGAACCACAAAGATTGGAGATAAACCAATTTAGATTGTCCATAACTGATCGACTCAAATCAAGAAGACTAATAGACAATTATACATACATGACTCCGATATGATATAAGTAAATATCGAGTATTATATATTACAATCGGCCTGTAAATTAATATAACTTAACCTAGCTACACTTCAAATAAAAAGAGTTTAATATCACATTCAAAAGTTAAAAATAAAGTAACATTGCATGTATTTTTGAACACTCTAATAAGATTGAGAATTTGAGATCGAGCTGGAATATATATGAAGTAAAGAGGGTGTTTTTCTAAAAAAAAAATTATCAATACAATTAAGTCAATAACAACTTTCAAACTCATAATAAGCACATCAATGTATATATATATATATAATTTCTCAAACAAATTAAATGGTTGTATCAATATTCAATACAATTCCGGCCAATATCAAATCCTTTTGATCATTAGATCAAAAGTTCAATCTTCATGAACACCCTTCAAAATGAAGGCATGCATTATTATTATTATTATTATTATATATACTATTATATATCCCTAACTTGAAACTCGTTTCGATTCTTGACAACAATGTCGTACATGTGCATGGACCTGAACTTGTTGAAGTCCCTTGGGAGAGAAATGAGATGAACGGTGGATCTCTTATGGTACTGCAGAAGCTCAGGGTCATCATAGTACCTCTCCCATCCCAGCGCCAAAAGCTTCCTTTCTAGGACGGCGTACGAGGTAATGACCTCGTTGGTCCGCACATGAATCAGCATTTTCCGGCCGCCTTGATACTCCCCCGGATTCTCCACCAGCCGGACCACCCCATTCTTGAACACCCAAACGCCCGACATATTTATATATCTATGTTTAGTCGGCCGGCGGGATGGGATGATGACTAGCTCGATCGCTATCTAGCTTCAAAATGAGAGAAGAGAGTGCCGGCCTCTCTATATATAGAGAGGTTTTGTGCCTAATTGTGCAATTCAAGGATATGATATGATGCTGGAAGGTCTGGATTGGATCTCTTGTACACGTGCACATGTAGACTAGATCTGACCGTGCACTGATTGTGCGAGGGGCAGGGTTTTGTACTGTGGGTTTAAGATTAGTCCGGCAAAGTTGGGATCACTAAGTTTTTTTTTTTTTTTTTTTTTTTTTTTTAATTTTAACTATGACTTTAATAACTTCTATAATTTGAAACCAATCAAAGAACTAGATTTGTGCCAAGCTCCTTGACATGTAGTGACTTCTCCCATATGAGAGGTCATGATGAGATCAGGGTTGTTGACTCTTTGTGCTTCTACAATGTAATAGAGTCAGTAACATTCAAAAAAAAAAAAAAACTAGATTTGTAAGAGCAACCCCATTAATTAATAGGTTATTTGTGCATGGGGTCTATATTTTATCAAAATTAAAAAGAAGTTAAAAATAATAATTTTAAAAATTAGAGTGGTTGCTAGTTGACGACCACTTCAATTATATTGCTCAGTAAGCACACGCCTGCTGGACAACTAGCACATGCAAGTGATTTCTATTCTTTTTTTGAAAAATTATGAGTTCTTATATATGCAAGAACCCAAACCTTCACATTAGATTCTCTTTCTTCCAGTCTTCCACAATATCGAGAAACCTCCATTGATCGAGGTTGCCCTACCTATAGTTTTAAATTTTATATTTCGTAAATATAGTATTGAGAGTTTAGTTTTGCAAATGGAGTTTAACTCCAAATTAATTGAAATTTAAAGTAATTATTATTATTTTTAACCAAGACAAACACGACGAAGAAAGTAAAGAAAGATATAAACAAAGATCTAATCTTTAAAGAAACTTAAACAAACTCGTAACAAAATCAATTAACAAGATTTTCCTTTATCTTCAATGGTGGATACATGTCCAATTGGCAAAAGGTGACACTAACTTGTTATGCATAATATACTGATTCTTATTCATTACTAATGAGTGACTCGGTCTTATAATCTATTGAAAACTTTATTCTTATTAGTGGTACATTTATAAGCATGGGTGCGCATTATTAAGTGCTTATTCCCATTGCTTTAGAACTTATAATTGTAAGTCGTATCTAGTCTCTAGTCATGATTGATACACATGCAAAATATTACAATTATAATCAATCTTGTATATATTAATTAACAAAATTGTAATTAATACATGAGAACACTTTTAATTTATCGATTCATACTTCTTTTTTTTTTTCTCATTCTATTTTTAAATTGATGTAATCTAAATGCCTTACCTTAAGCACAACAAAAAGAAGAAATGACACATATATACTAGCCTTAAAGTTTAAAAGCATATTAGAAATGTGCAATAATGAATAAGAAAGAATAAAATGTGTATATTAGACATGAAGCCTTAATTGCTTTTATAATGGTGGATGGGGACATTGGCAAGGACAGCAAATATGGGGCAATATGTCGTATCTTTGAGATAGTTCAGAGCCAGCTAGCTTAGCTTAGCTTCATTATATTGATGCATATATGGCATAGTGAGAGTTTGGAGGGAATGGACCCCAAAGAATTTGTGTCCAATACCAACAATTTTACTTTTCAATTTATCATGCTATATTATATTTTTGTACTTTATACCGCACTCATATATATATATATATATATATATATATATATATATATATATATGGAAAAGTAAAGATGGATTGAGGAGAATCCACGTTTTCATTATCCAAAACTACATTGAGAGAATCTTTTTTGAATTTTTTTAATGCACTAGTCAAAAGCTTTTACATACTTAAATTAAACTATAATTAATTTATGATGAATCATTTTTTCTTTCTCCCAAAAGGTTGAATCTCCAACCCCAAAGGCTCCCACAGAATATTTGGGAGGATGTAAATTACGGTAACTCAATAGCTCTTGTGTTATATGCTCCTCAATAGCTCTTGTGTTATATGCTCGAGCGAAGCACGTAGAAAATATAATACAGGAAACCTTTCTCTCATTCTGGATACAAATTTTTTTTTTTTGAATGCTACTAACTCTATTACAATGTAGTATCTATTCATAACTACATTCTCAATCAACCTACTGAAGGTACACAAAGAGCTAATAATGTCTTCACTGATGCTCGAACTCACAACCTTCCATATGGGAGTCCAACCCGGATGTCATTAGACAACCTTTCTGGGTACATTTTTTTTATACATTAGGTTTCCCAACTTATTATTATTTTTTATTCATTGACTATTGTGAATTGACCAACCCCACCTAGTGTTAAAAAAAATCTACTTATTACTCTAATATAAAAAGAACCAATCAAATATTGAAACGGAATGAGGTAAAAATTAGGAGGTGAATATATATAACATTACTCTGTGTTATGTTTAAGCGATGTTTTGAGGAAATGTAATATTTTTTTAGAATTACACATAACCTAAAACGTGGGAGAATGTGATTCCCATATAAATACTACCAAAAACAAATTAAAAACAAATTTGAGATTCTTACATTTTAATTGATAATTTAATAGGCATCGCAAGTGTACAAATTGTGTAGTAACACTGTGTATGAAAGCAAGGATTGTTCCCACGAGAAATCACTCCTAATAGAAACCAAAATATTTAACTGAATAAACAATTGGTAAAACAAATAAAAGATGAACAAAATAATTATTGCTCAAATTATTTTCTCAATTATATCACTCGAAAAGCTTGAACCAATTTCCCTAAACTCCGTCGCTCTACCATAGCTACCACCATGGACATAGGAGAAGAGGCATGTGCCCCCTTTTATGCTGCAATCTGACACCTATTTATAGTGTTCCTGGCCCCAATAACCATTGATGTAGTAAATACCCTCAATGTATATTGCACGTATAAAGATTATATCAAGAATAGAGAGTAAATAGGAGAATTTGGCTCAAAAAGGCATTGTTATTCATTGTTCTTCTGCAATCTAGAGAGAATGTAAATGAATAAAATGCCTTAGTGCTATCTAGAGAGAGAGAGCCTAGCCAAAAGCCCCCTACAATGAAGGGCTAGTTGCCTTTATATAGACCCTTGACTCGTTGACTTTGACCTGCTGACTTTGATATTGATCTGAACCGTTTGACCTCAACCCGACTACGAAACGAGAGCATGGACGTATAGAGAGGCCAAACTCGACAAAATATTCCCTATCAAGTAGTCCCCCAGTCCGTGCCCTGACGTCAAACTAATGAGGAAGGGTTTGGGTTGAAAAATCTGACTAAACAGTTCGTGACTTGCGCCGGTTGCCTCGTTAAAAACATTAAACTAAGAAAAAATCCAGCGGAAAAAAATTTTAGCTAAGGAAAAATGAGCACAGCCTTAAGCACAGTCTTGTGGACTATAAGGGGTCGCCTGAATTTTTCCGTGACGAGCTCCTTGAGTTTGAGTCGATCATAGGGGCGCGATTTACACCGGTTGCCTCGTTAAAAACCTTAAACTAAGAAAAACCCAGTGAGAAAAAACTTAGCTAAGGGAAAAAGAGTACAACTACAAGTGTAATCTTCTGGACTACCGAGGGATCGAATTAGTTGCGATCTAGAGATCCAACCAATCAAGGGATTGCATGTACTCACGATCCAGGGACCGAGTCTTTAACATAAAAGGAGACTAAACTTTAACGATCGAGGGATCGGTTTCACCAATCGGGAGATTAGATTTTTAATGAGATCTAGTGATGATCGAGATTGGATTTGTTCACGGTCTAGGAACCTCTAATGATCTTATCGATCATAAGCAGGAACGCTTCTCTCCATGCCCTTTACTAAGGCTAAACGGTCGCAATTAGCTTTGAGCTTGGTTTTAGGATCGTTCTTAGACTTAGATTACTTCATTTTAGGATCGTTCTTAGACGACCACGTTTGGTTAGTTTTGGTTACCCATATTAATCATTACGATGGGTTTTGAAAACCAAAATCATTTGAATGGGACGTTTTCCCCCCTTTTATGCTCGGTTTATAAACCGAGAGTCCCAAGTGGAGGGACGCTTGGAGACCCGGAGATCTAACGGTAACAAGACCGGGAAGGTCGTTATGTTCAGGAAGTGCGTTATGGTGTGCTATAGTCACCAAGTGCACTATGCTCGGAAAGTGCATTATGGTCGGTAAATGCACTAGTGAGCTCTGTAGGCCAAGGGGGTTGCCCTAAAATCATAACAATATGCTCGGGAAGTGACCTGATCGAGTTCACGGAGCCGGTGTTCAGGACACGAACTTGACTGTACTCATGGTAACAGTGGTCAATTTGCCTACCTTGTAGGACTTTGGAGACTACGATGTCTAAATTTGCCGATCAAGGTACCAGATCTCGATACGATTAAGAGATCGAATGCTACCGATCAAGCGGTCGAATTTCTAACCATGATCTGGTGATCACACTTACCAATCAAGAGATTGGATTTACCCGATACAGGAAGACCGACTTGACGAACTCAATTGCCTACTTTGTAGGGCTTATGTCGAGATGTGGTCCCGGGTTTAAATGTCCGTTGGTGGCAATACCAACCTAACCGGGCTTCGTACATGACTAATCTACATACATGATTATGTATAACTTACAAAGCAAATTAAAAGCTTACACGCTTTAAAAAAATTGCTTTGCTCGGTCATAGATTCAATTGGGTGAGCTCGAGCACAGATGGAGCACGATACGATTTTTAACCTTGAAACTCCTCAGTTGGTTGTAATGCTTCGTCAATATCCAAAGACCGTAATTTTTTTCGACGTTTCGGTAGTAACCGATCTTAATGATTGTAAATGGGCACCTTACTCTCAACGCCCTATAACAGGGCATATCGGTCTGAGGACTATAAACGATCACACTACTCCCTCGGTAGGCACCTTACTCCCACAAATCATATCTCGGTCCGGGGACCATAAACGGGCACGCTACTCCCGCGGTGGGTATTCACCCAAAGATCGGTCCGAGGACCAAATTGCCTACAACGTAGGACTTATGACGAGATTTAATCGCGGAATTACAATACGACCTTAATTAGTTGCCCACTTCGTAGGGTTTATGCCGAGATATAGTCCCGGGCTTAAATGGCCGGTGGTGGCAATACCAACCTAACCTGACTTTATTGCCTACATTGTAGAGCTTATGCCGATATATGGTCCCGGGCTTAAAGGGCCGGTGGTAACAATACCGACCTAACCGGACTTAGTTGCCTACTTCGTACCCTCAATGTATATTGCATGTATAAAGATTATATCAATAATAGAGAGTAAATAGGAGAATTTGGCTTAAAAAGACATTGTTATTCATTGTTCTTCTGCAATCTAGAGAGAATGTAGAGGAAGAACAATTGTTATGCTATAGACCCGTGTTCAGCATGCATGCTAGACACAAGTAACAGTGCCGTTAGGCACTGCTATCTCCTTTTTTTTAAAAGAAAAATTTTAGACCGCTTCGTTATAGGAGTATATGTTCATAATTTTATTACTATATGTTAATAACTGTACATTCATAACTCCACAACTGTACGTTCATAACTCTATAACTGTACATTCATAACTCCATAACTGTACATTCTTAACTCCATAATTGTACATTCATAACTCCATAATTGTACATTCATAATTTTTGAAGCTCTATGTTCACAATTTTAGAGCTCTATGTTCATAATTTTATCACTATATGTTCATAATTGTACGTTCATAATGTCAGAGCTCTTTGTTCATAATTCGATCAATAACTGTACATTCATAATTCCATATCTGTAGATTCATAATATCATAACTGTAGATTCATAACTCCATAACTGTAGATTCATAACTCCATAACTGTACATTCATAATCTTCGAAGCTCTATATTCACAATTTAAAGCTCCATGGTCATAATTTTATCACTATATGTTCATAATTGTAAGTTCATAATGTTAGAGCTCTGTGTTCATAATTTCATAATTACATAACTGTACATTCATAACGGCATAACTGTACATTCATAATCAAAAAAAAAAAATAACGCCGTTAACGGCAAAACACGCGCATTTTTTTTTTTAACTAAATGACGCGTTTTTTTTTTTTTTTTTTTTGAAAAACGACGTCGTTTTGGGCCCGTGTCCACAATTCATTGTGGACACGGGTCCAGGGCATAATTTGCCGAGGAATAAAATGCCATAGTGCTATCTAGATAGAGAGAGAGCCCAGCCAAAAGCCCCCTAGAATGAAGGGCTAGTGGCCTTTATATAGGCCCTTGACCCGTTGACTTTGACCTTGATTCGAATCGTTTGACCACGACCCGACTACGAAACGAGAGCAGACTTATAGGGAGGTCAAAATCGGAAAAATATTCCCTATCAACCATCAATACTTCCTGTAATTTTTTCTCAATAGGAGAGATAATATATGTCACGTTTTAAGTATTGAAGGGCAACATTTACACTATTAATAATTCAATGTTGATATTAATAATTAACATATTTGTGAGGAAATAAATTACAATTTTCCCTATCTAGAATTAAGGCTCAGACCAAGGATTAATTGAGAATATATATCAATGGGATTTTGACTTCTAGGACAACAAAGATCTAGAGAAGAATGGGAAGTAATTAAGATGTTTCAGGAACGTAACCATTTCCATATATAGTGGCACATGTTATGACCTTCAGCACTTGCTCACAAATATCTATTTGCCTACATTTTCATTGCATAGTGTACTGTGAAGGATTCCCAGAATATTGTCATGGTACCTATGTTATTAATAATACTAGGAAAAATGGTCAAATAGGCCCTCTAATTTTAGCTTAAAAGTCAATTAGGCCCCTAAACTTTTTAAAGGTGCAATTACACCCATCAACAATTTATTTAAGTGCAATGAAGCCCAAAAACAAATTAATGACCTGCTATCACAGGTCATTAGGGTTCAGGCCACCTTTCGGCGAATTTTCCGGCAAAAAAAAAAAAAAAAGACCGGCGAAATTTTCGACAAAAGAAGTGACCGGCGAAATTTTCGGCAAATCTAGGTCGGTTGCTTGTCACATTTTTTTTGTCAGAAAATTTGCCGGAAGGTGACCTGAACCCTAATGACCTGTGATAGCAGGTCATTAACTTGTTTTTGGACTTCATTGGACCTAAATGAATTGTTGATGGGTGTAATTGTACCTTTAAAAAGTTTAGGGGCCTAATTAACTTTTAAGTTAAAGTTCGAGGGCCTATTTGACCTTTTTTCCATAATACTATATATCCTGATGAAAATCCATAAACCCTCTTTGTGGAAGAATTGGATCAGTTTGCCAATTCGGTTCAAAACATTTATCTAATGGTTCAAAGAGAATAGTTATGCTGTGCATCTGTATGCACCATGCATAGTGCATACAGATGCAAAAACGACGTCGTTTTATTAAAAACGCGCGTCTCCCCTTTTAAAAAAAATTCAGGTTCGATTCCTAGTAACAACATTATTTTGTTCATTCATTATGGAATTTTAGTTCATGGATTATGGAATTATAGTTCATCGATTATGGAACTATAGTTCATCGATTCTGGAATTATAGTTCATCGATTCTGAAATTTTAGTTCATAGATTCTGGAATTTTAGTTCATTCATTCTGAAAATTTTAGTTCATAGATTAGATTATGGAATTATAGTTCATCAATTATGGAATTATAGTTCATCGATTATGGAATTATAGTTCATCGATTATGGAATTATAGTTCATCGATTATGGAATTATAGTTCATCGATTATGGAATTATAGTTTCGAACCTAATTTTTTTTTTTTAAGGGGAGACGCGCGTTTTTATAAAACGACGTCGTTTTTGCATCCGTATGCACCATGCTTGGTGCATACGGATGCACAGCATAATTTGCCGTTCAAAGATTATCTAACAGAATGGGCTATGCTTTATCTAAGATGGACCATAATTTCTATTCGTTAGGTTGCACATTCTAATCACATTTACACAGCGTAATAGACAAATTATACCGTGGACCATTGACATAAGGTACATTTTTAATATATTGATGGTACATTATTTGTATCGAATATTCAGTATTTGAAAATACATTATTTAAATACTATTAGTTAGTGCCTGCTCAGGACACCTAATGGTCTAACAAAAAAAAATAATGAATATTTAATACACAAATAGTATATATTAAAATATACCTTATGTGTAAGGTGGACCATGATCCATGGTATAATGATTGACATTTGTGGCCCGCACAGCTCAACTGGTCATAGAAGTGAAGTTTGGAAAGAAAGACCGGATTGAGTCTCACCAGCGGCAGTGTGAGAGCAACCTTCTCAAAGTGAGGGCGGCTCCTTATATACAGTAAGCAAAAGTCTAGCCTCTGTGGTTCATGTTCAGTTGAGTTACCATGATTTACATCATCACATATGCTCTGTCAGGCCTTTTGGAAAGAATGATTGACTTTTGTGAAAAAAAAAAAAAAAAAGACCCATTGGAGAAGCTAAGGCCTAAGGGTCAGAGTACGAAAATCAACAAGTTATATCATACATCTCGACATCTACCTTGTAAGGTGAACGCAAAACTAATATATGTTTATTCTTAATATATTATATGTTCATTTTTAGTGTATTATATATATATATATATATATATATATATATATATATATATATATATATATATATATATATATATTTATTTATTTATTTATTTTAAATAGTATATTTAAAATGATATTGCAGTACACTTAAAATAAACTTTAAGAAACGAATTTACGGTACACAAAAAATGAACTTTCAATATATGAAAAATGAATCTTTATTAGTGTTCCACCTTATAATATAAATAGTGTAATGAGTTAATGAGTGTTGTATTGGGATAAATCTTACTACATGAACACTTACACAAGGTATAAGCATTGATGGAAACCTCATTGGATATTATAGAATCAAAAACTGTTCGAATAGTTACAAGAAGCGCATCTGGTGTAGTGGTATCATAGTACTCTCCCACGGTACTGACCGGGGTTCGATTCCCCGGATGCGCATTTCTTTTTAGATTAATGATTTATTTTCCATTTTACCCAGGGGGTCGTCTAGTTTGCAAATTGCAATAGCAATTAATTGCGGACGACTCAAATTGTACTTTAATTCATTGTTAATTGTGTTTAGTAATTAATAATTACCTTTTTGTCATTAATATGAAACCTAAGATAAATAGGCCGATTACTTTTGGTCATGGTTAAATCTAATTTTGTCACATTTTATGTTTGGCAAAAACTTATGTGAGACCGTCTCACAGGTTTCAATCTGTGAGACGGGTCGGATCTTTAATTAATGATATCAAAGACCCAACCCATTAATCAAAGATCCAATCCATCTCACGAATTGAGACCCGTGAAACAGCCTCACACGAGTGTTACCCTTTATGTTTGAATGCATCTTTGATTTGCTTAAAAAAAATGAATATAATTAGAATGGCCGAAGAGTAAAAGGAAATATTGCTCCATTCTTTATTTCACATAAATAATACGGAGTAATAGATAATAAATAATATTTAGGAAAAATTGTAATTTATGTCCTTCTATAATATGTCAATTATCAATGCCATTTCTGAATTATTAGCTCAATTTTTAAAACGGTACATATATTGCGAACTACTTTCTCAACCTATTGAGACTCGAACTCACAACCTTCCAAATAAAAGTCTAACCCGGATATCATTAGACCACATAGTCTTGGTAATCATATTATATGCTGATTTTGTTATTGATTTTAAGAGTTGTAATTATGGTAGGAATGTTATGAGTTTGTAATTTCTCAACATTCCCTCGTTGCTTGATTCCATTGGGTTAATCAATCGTTATGCTGTGCATCCGTATGCACCATCATCCGTATGCACCATGCATGGTGCATACGGATGTCAAAACGACGTCGTTTTATTAAAAAACGCACGTCTTCCCTTTAAAAAATATTCAGGTTCGATTCCCAGCAACAACATTATATTGTTCATTCATTCTGGAATTTTAGTTCATTGATTATGGAATTATAGTTCATTGATTATGGAATTATAGTTCATCGATTATGGAATTATAGTTCATCGATTATGGAATTTTAGTTTATTCATTCTGGAATTTTTAGTTCATAGATTAGATTATGGAATTATAGTTCATCGATTATGAAATTATAGTTCATCGATTATGGAACTATAGTTTATCGATTATGGAATTTTAGTTCATATGTTGTTGCTGGGAGTCGAACCTAATTTTTTTTTTTAAAGGGGAGGCGCGCGTTTTATTAAAACGACGTCGTTTTTGTATCCGTATGCACCATGCATGGTGCATACGGATGCACAGCATAATTTGCCTGGGTTAATAGTAGCCTCAATTGGGAAAACACTAGTTTCCCACGATTGCTTCAAGCTATGGACGTTACGACCGGACGTGAGAATATTTTTAATGTGATTTTTCCACTTTTTAAATACGGTGAAAATGTGACGTTGTGTGCATTTTTGGCTTAAGACTTGTGCGTTCTTGCTTTCTAAACACTATTTCATTACTTTCACAGAATTCGCAACACATGAACACACACAAAACTAACTACAAATGCATTAAATGAAATACACACAGGAATCCATATAAATGCACATAATCCAATTAAACAATCTTGAGGCACCCTAATATTATAATATATGAACCTACCCAACTACCCGCCACCGCCACCAACACCAACACCAACACCACCCACTCAACTATTTTCCTCTATCTACCGCCAACACCACCGTACCCGACCACCCACCACCATGTTTTTTGATATGCATGAACCCTACTCCACTACTGCAAAACCCATCCAAAATTAAAGGAAGATATACGACTTACCTTTATTCGTAGCCCTAGTCACCGGCCCTCGATGTTTGGGGTTTCTCTTGCCCGCGTTGACCATCGCTGGGAGCATTAAAATCACGAACCTGAAGAAGGAAAATTCAGAGTTTAGGAGAATTGGGGACTAAATTTAAAAAAAAAAAAAACCAAAAATTTCCTATACTAAATTAACCAAAAAGATTTAAATTTGTAATATTTAAAAATTGTACACTCAATATCTACGTAAAGCATTAAGATTACATATGTTAGTTTAATCAATGTCATATCAAAAGTAATACGTTGAATGTATAAGATTAGAGCCTAATTATATTATCTTGATAATTTATAATACTTAAATTAAAAAAAATTAACTAAAAGATTTAATAGTACAAAGTGACTGGCTTGTTTGGTTCGCGAAAAATATTTTAAGGGAAGTGGAATTGGAATTTCATGGAAAAACAATTACTAGGAAGATGAATTTCATTGTTTGGTTAGTGGAAAAAGAATTACTAGGAATACTAATTCTATTGTTTGGTTAGATTTGGAATTGTAAGGAATAATGAGTATAAAGACCTATATGCCCCCTACAAATTAATAAAAGTAATATAATTTAAAAAGAAAGCAAGGGTAAAATAGGCGATCTATTCACTTTTTCTTCCCATCTCCCATGGAAAACAAAATCCTTGGTTCAACCAAGGATTTTGTTTTCCTCAAATTTGAGGAATTCATTTTCCAATGGAAAATAAATTCCATGAACCAAACACTAGAAAACAACATTTTCCTTCACTTTAAGGAAAATATTTTCCTTTGGAAAATATTTTTCATGAACCAAACATCCCCTAAATAGACTATGAGTTTGAAGAATGATATTGACACTTTATACTTCAATACGTTAAAGAAAGTAATTATTAACAAATACTGCAGAATTATTAGTACTAAAAAAAATTAAAAAATCTAATTGTACTATTTATTAGACTTTTGAACTGTTTGATAGAGAAAATTACACTTTTGGTCCTAGGACTATAGTGGAGGTGGTAATTTCAGTTCGTGACTTTTAAAACTAACAGATTTAGTCCTTTTAGTAAGCTTTTTTTTTACACATTGAGTCCTTCCGGCTAATTTGCCGGTAGAAATCCGCCGGAATTTCGATTGGAGTTGTTTATTAATTTTTTGGGAGGGTAAAATCGTCCGTTCAGGCCATAGAAAATGAGGAAAAACGACTTCCCATTTCCCACCTTAATTAACCTCCACGCAGAAGGGTTTTAGGATATCTGGGAGAAACAAAGGAAGCAAGAGACGAAGTAGAAGAGAAGAAATCAGTCGCACCACTCGCACACTCCATTCTCCATCAGGTCGTCCTGGGTATGGCTAATTCATATTCTTCTTGTTCTTCTAATTCTGCTACTGAGTACTATGAATTTGGGGAAAGGTTTCCAATTATCCATTGTAGATGTGGTGAACAATTGAAAATTCGAACTTCATGGACAAATGAAAATCCCGGTCGTAGATTTTGGCAATGCTCCGGTGCTATTGTAAGTTTTTGTTTTTACAGGTTTTTGTAATTTTTGTACCGGATGTATGAATGAAATTGAATAAATGTTCTTTGAATTAATCCAGGGTAATGTGGGATGTGGATTTATTGATTGGTATGATCCTCCAATGTGCTATCGTTCAAAGAGAATAATTCCGAGATTGCTAAGACGCATCAACCGACAAGATGAAGAAATACAGAAATTTAATATGAAGCTTAAAGGTAATAAAGATGATGGCAAAGTGGTTGGTAGTTCTAAGTGGATGAACAAGTTTGTAGCAGTTTTTGTTGTAATAGTTGCACTAATTAGTGGTTGTAGGTTTTGCTAGTGAACTGATCCAAAGAAGTGTTCAGTATTTGTAATGTGTTTTGGTAATTTTAGAATTGTGGAATGGTTGGTGATGTAAGGATCATGGTAATGTAAGATGTATGGTATGTTGTGTTAATGTAAGATTTATGGTTTGGTTACTTAATGTAAGAATTATGGTTGGTTTTGTTAATGTAAGGATGATGGTTTCTTTTGTTAATGTAAGGATGATGGTTTGTTTTGGTTTACAATTCAGCAATGTGTGACTCTTTTAGCAACACTGCACAAGCCCATGATTTAACAGTTAGAGCATAACATTATGACCAAAACACTGCATAACCATAATCTCATAGTTATCATACATTATGACCAAAACAAGCTGCTTTCAACAGAGCTGTTATGTCCAAAACAGTTTGTAATCATTTAGCAGCCAAATCAGTTACCAAAACATACATACAAACTAACTTCATCAAAACATACATACAAACTAACTTCACATGCATTCACTTAATGTCAATTGGGTCATCATGGTTGCCAAAGAACTTGGACTTCAACACAGTCTTGCTCCTTGTATAGTATGGCTTTTTCCTGTTTGATTGCTTCACTTTGGTTCCCTTCTTGGATTTGGCTGGCTGTTGGTTCATCTGAGGTTCTCCTGATCCACTCTGTTCCCCTTGTCCATGCTGGGCATCAACCTCATGCTGCCCTAATCCACTGTGTTCCCCTTAGCCATGTTGATCATGATCCTGCTGCTGCCCTAAGCCACTATGTTCCCCTTGTACATGCATCTGCTGTCCTAATCCACTCTGGTGCTCTCTTGTAGGCATATTGATGGGGATTTGGTGAGTGGCATAGATGACCCTCTTCTTTGGCTTCAACTGTAAAACATAGAGTTTAGGTTACAATTGTTTTATACACAGTTTACTGTAATCCAACAGAATATAATACTACACCTTTTTATTTGGATTAGATGGACACTTCCTAGCATTATGTCCAGCTTCCCTACATACAGAACAGTGCAGTTAAATGTGGTTACTTGACACTCTATTTCCATCTTGGGTCAACTCAGCAGCTGATCTTGTCCTTAACTTTTTTGGGCCTCCCAACCTGAAAAGCACCAACAAATGAAATCAGTTTTGATACAGCAGAGAGTTAAAGGATAAGGGTCAGCAATCAAGCAATCACCTTGGCAGAATACAAGGGTGGCAATGGGGGTGGTCTATCACACCTAGGCCACTCAGCAGGACCTGCCATTGGGTTGATACTTGCACTGTATGTCTTCAGATATGTTTCTTTTGAGTAGCATGGATGGACAAAGTCAAACACTCCACCTTTCCCAAATTTTTTCCATATAGCACATATTGCATGCTTGCATGGAATGCCTGTCAACTCCCACCTCCTACAAGAACATTGTTTTCTTTCAAGGTCAACTTGTTGTTGATCCCCATATAAGTGTCTAACCTCAAACTTGAAGAAATCACATTGTGTTGCTAAGTAACCAGATGCAGCCTTCTCTATTTGCTTCAACTTCCTGACAATCTTAGGACATATCAAGGACTTCCATTCTGCAGTTTTCTGTCTATTCTCAAACAACTTAGCCATAATCATTTTCCTTATAATTTCTAGGCACTCAATGATAGGCTTGTCCCTTGCTTCCATTATAGAGGCATTCCAAGACTCACAAATGTTATTCACTAACATGTCGCAATGGGATTTTGTAGAGAAGTGGGATCTAGACCATTCTGTTGGGCTTTTATCACCTAACCATTGGTATGCAGCTTCATCTAATCTCATTAGTTTATACAAAGCATCAGTGTAAGCATTTACAGTGTTTGCCCTAGCACAAGTCCATAATGCATCCTTAATAGCCTTACCCTGGAAACTTGCCACCTTCATATTTGCATGTAGGTCTCACACAAAATTTGTTTTCCACACCAGGTAGCACTTCATCAAAGGCTGGAATTAGACCCTTCTGTTTGTCACTTATGAAGCGGTACTCATCCTCCTCTGTATCACTTATCTGCATATCATCTTTCAACAGCCTTAGAAACCATATCCAAGATTCCTTTTTCTCCCCTTCCACAATAGCATAAGCTAATGGAAATATAGAGTCATTTGCATCTATACTCACAGCAGTCAGAAGCATCCCTCCAGTTTCAGATTTAAGGTGACAACCATCTACCCCAATCAGTCTTCTACATCTCCTGAAGCCTTCCTTGCTGCTTTTCCAACAAACATACATTCTCACACTACAAGAAAAATGCACATAGACAACGGTTAATAACCGTTGTCGTAGGGGTATAATTTCTGTTGTTGAAGCCGGTGTTGTTGTAAGTCCCGCGCATAGACAACGGTTTTTTAACCGTTGTCTTTTCTAGAAACAACAACGGTTTTTTTGACCGTTGTCTATTAAGTGTTGTTGAAACCGGTGTTGTTGTAAGTCACGCACATAGACAACGGTTAATAACCGTTGTCTTTTCTAGAAACGACAACGGTTTTTTAACCGTTGTCTATTAAGTGTTGTTGAAACCGGTGTTGTTAAAAGTCACGCACATAGACAACGGTTATTAACCGTTGTCTTTTCTATAAACGACAACAGTTTTTTAACCGTTGTCTATTAAGTGTTGTTGAAACCGGTGTTGTTAAAAGTCACGCACATAGACAACGGTTATTAACCGTTGTCTTTTCTACCAACGACAACGGTTTTTTAACCGTTGTCTATTAAGTGTTGTTGAAACCGGTGTTGTTAAAAGTCACGCACATAGACAACGGTTATTAACCGTTGTCTTTTCTACCAACAATAACGGTTTTTTAACCGTTGTCTATTAAGTGTTGTTGAAACCGGTGTTGTTAAAAGTCACTCACATAGACAACGGTTATTAACCGTTGTCTTTTCTACCAACGACAACGATTTTTTAACCGTTGTCTATTAAGCGTTGTTGAAACCAGTGTTGTTAAAAGTCACGTACATAGACAACGGTTTTTAACTGTTGTCTTTTCTTTAAAAGACAACAGTTATAAACTATTGTCTATTGTGTGTTGTTGAAATCGCTTTTGTCACACCCATAAACTGTTGTCTTTTGTAGAAAAGTCAACGGTTTCTAACTGTTGTCTATTGTAAAATAGACAACGGTTTTTAACCGTTTTTCACCTGCTTAAATTATAATCATATAAAAAAAATTTATCCATTCACCATATGTTGCAAAGTGTAGTTACATAATTGTGCACAAGCTAATAAGGTTCAAAATAACAAGTCAAAAGACTTCCATGACCAATTCTAATTATCATCCAAGTCATAATACTACTACACAAAAAACAATTCCACGAACCAATTCAAGTCCAAATGATCACAACGTTCTAATGTCCAAATCATACCTACTCTATATGACTTGATAGAATATCGGCCCATTCAGAACGCACCAGATGAATAACCGCTTTGTCATAATCAACTTGTTGAAACTACATGTAAAAAGTAAGAAAATAAATTAGTATAGGTATAAATAATTTGCAATGAAATGCAAAATAAGTTAGGAATAATTCAGAAAGCTCTCCAATCTGGAAGGTTATAGTACAGAAAAGCTAGAAAGGAAACACTAAAATGGCAACTTGCTAGACAGGAAACACTAAAATGGCATACTAGAGTCTATTCAAGTAGAGTAAAATCAATGCATTGGCAATACTTTCCTAATATGAATACAAATGCTCCCAATTGGCAACTACCATGTGGGATGGATGGCATTTATCAATCTACCAGTCATGCTTTGCCTACTTTCTAGTTTTCTCTTCCTCAAGGCCCAAGCAAAACAAAACACATTGCATCCTCTATATAATGCCACTACAACCAAGAATATCAATACCAAACCACAAGCACACTTTAATTTGTATATAAGGATTTTGGGAGACAGGATTTTGGCACTTAACACCAAACCACAAAGATTAAGCACACTTTAATTTGTATATATAGGAACACATGAATAGAAAGGCATTTATATATAGCTACCTAATTTACAACAGAACCTCCTCTTATTGTTTCCTAGTAAACAATACGAATCTAGAGGTAGTTTCATATATAGAGGTATATATAGAGGTATATATATTTTATTATTAAATATTATCTAAGACACCTGCTCCATTGTAGGTGTCTCGAAAAGTCTTTTATTTTATTAAAAAAATAATATATATATATATATATATATATATATATATATATATATATATATATGCAAGAAGCTAAAATTCATTAATCAAAGAGTATAAATGACAAAAGGTGGTTTACCTCAGCTTCCTTGTAGAACTTTTAAATGTTTTTTGCATACCCCACAACTGCCAACTCATTGTACACATCTCCGGCATCAATATCTTCAATCTTTTCCTTCGGTAATTTAATGTTCAGTCCACAAGCAGCCTATGCAAAAACATACTCTTCCACAGAGTCAAAGCTACTAGGAACACATTGTAGCTCTGTTTTATCTGTGAAATGCAAAAGAATATAATAAGTGCTAATCCACACATAAGAGGCAAAATAGAGATATAATGTGAAATATCAATCTAGATTTCTAGAGTATAAGTCACAGACATATACAGAAAGAAGTGAACATTGAGAATGAGAGAACTTGTTGATGCTTATAAAGGTGCTATCATCAAAGCAACTTCATGGCAACCACATCCTCCACTCCATAGAGCTTTGGATTGCAGCTACTACCAGGAAATTTTATTTCAACAGCTCAAACCAGCTGCAATTCAGCAGATCAGACCTGCACAGTTGCCTTCCAAGGGCTTTATCATCTCAGTTTCCACCCTCTTTATACCTCCAACACCCCTCCAAAATATCTCTCTTCCAACCATAAAACCCCAGACAGGCCAAAGAGTCCACCAAACTTTAGTGGACCTCCTTATTCCTCCATTGGAGCCAATCCTAGATCAGCTTCCCTCAATTAACTCAGATTTCATCTCTGCTCACCACTTCACCAGTTCTGTTCAGACCTCAGCTCCATGGGGCTTTATTTCCATATCTCAGGCATCATTTCCAACAAAAGATCAACCCAAAGTCAGTAGCAGACCTCCACTCAAGGCAAAATTACTTTGTTATTTTTCTTTCATTTACTTTGTTATTTTACTTTCATCTGTTGGTGGGGGACAGTTAGCTTGGAGCCAGTAAAGTGATCTAAGGCAATGCACGCAGCAAGGTTCGTTGCTTCACAAACATACATATACTCTCAGTATACAATAAACTAAAAAGAGGTGAAGTATTATAAGCTTTCAAAATTTGGAGACAAAATTATGGATTTTTAAAGCAAAGGCAAAGTAATTTTTAAATACATTATGAACTACACAGATTTAGACATAGTATGATAGTAATGCAATTGTGATTGGCTTACATATTTTTTGATATGGGGTTATAGAGTAGTAAGCCATGAAGCCCAATAGCATACTACAATTCAGCATACTACAGCTTATCTTCATTCATCAAGCTAGAATTCTGGAAGTGAGCAATAAGGGCAGCTTTTCCCTGGATGCGAACATATGCAAGTGATGCCACCTTTTCACTGTTGAACTTTTCCCATTTCTTGCCATTAAAAGCCTGTCAGATCAACTCTCTATTAAACATAGACATAGCAACATGATACATAGAGAAATACTAATACAGTATCAATTATTTACTGAGGGAAAGAGGGAAGCTTACATGATAAAATGGAACCATGAATGAAGGATCAGTCATATTGATAAATGCGTAGTCGACATTGCATTTGTTCTGAAAAATTAATTAATTAAAATTAAAAACCCAAATATAAAGTCATGTACCTGCAGCAACAGTAAAGATGCAATATCCATAGTACAAGATCGAACATCTGCCATAGCAAATAGGTAAAGTGAGAAGTCTACCACAAAAAAATCTGGGGCAAAAAAAGACACTGTTTATATCTGCCCAATTTTTGTTTCTTATACACAAAAGACATCTAAGGAATTAATTAGTGTGTGAACCCAAATAAAGCTTGTTTAATCCAAGATCTCCATAGTTTATGGTTAAGATAATACTTCACTAAACAGAAATATTAAGTATTTATTAATGGTTTAGGCCAAACTGTTTCTCTAAAAAATTGTTCTGAACAAATATAGATGTCAAAGTACTCCTTGTTCTCAAACAATTGTGTTTTAATTTCTCATTACAAATGAACTTTGTGTTCTCTATAAATGAAATGTAAATGCCAATTTCCTGTGTTTGCTCTGTTCTTTGATGTTGATAATGCAAACACAAATTGGAATGATT
Organism: Ipomoea nil; assembly: GCF_001879475.1. Lineage (NCBI taxonomy): Eukaryota > Viridiplantae > Streptophyta > Magnoliopsida > Solanales > Convolvulaceae > Ipomoea > Ipomoea nil. The sequence goes on along the minus strand of NW_017617107.1, from coordinate 233,783 downwards.
CCTCACATAAAACCTATAGCAATGAAGTCATGAGACGGATCTTGACGGATTTTAAAAATATATATATGGGAAATTTACCTAAAAGCTGTGAGACATAAAGTCTCACATTGAACAACACCATTTCTCAATAACACATACCAGGCAGAAAAATCGCATTGCTAAAATTAACCCCAAAAATACAAGGAAAATGCAAAAATCGCATAACTGAAGCTGGAATAATCAAATTCAGCGTTAAAGTACCAAAATCGATAGGATTGATCTAGAATTCGGATAAGCTGATGTGCCTATAAATCTTTCTGCTACTTCGTGGTTGGTGGCGTCTCTGTCTCTGTCTCCGTCTCCGTCTCAGAGCGTCTCCGTGCCGGTGCCTGAATCATATGCGGCTGACAGCAACGACGGATGATGGCGATGGAGGTGCAGTGGTGATCGATGAAAACAAGGGTTTGGATTTAGGTTTGGGGGAAAATTGTAAAATATTCTAAGTGTACAGGGTTTAGGTTTGGAGGGAATTTGTAAAATATTTACAGGGCGTTTGGTTGGAGGGAGGGAATTATGTGGGAAAAGAATTGTAATTCCATGGGAGTTGAATTACTGGGAATAAAGTGGGAACTTAAATTCCAGTGTTTGGTTGACAGGAATAAAATTACTGGGAATTTCAATTCCAATGTTTGGTATACATGGGAATTGAAAGGGAATAAGTAGTATAAAGTCAAAAATGTCCATTATTGTTGTTAGACATTAATTTTAGGTTAAAAAAGGAAGGGGTAATTTTGACTCATCACTATCTTTTTTTCCCAGGAATTAAAATACCAGGGGGGGACCTGGGATTTTAATTCCATGAAAATGGGGGAATTGCAATTCCATGGAATTGCAATTCCCTCCAACCAAACTACGGAATTTAATGGTCTTTGGAATTATGTGGGAATTAAGTGGGAAGGGAATTTAAAATCCCTCCAACCAAACACCCTGTTAAGTGTATGAAAAAAAAAAAATTGGAGGGTTTTGGATTTAGGTTTGGAGGGATTTTTTTAATTTTTAAAATTTTAATTTTTATAATTGAAGTTATAAGATCAATTCTAATAATAAAATGATGTTATATAATAAATTATATTTCAGTTTTATTTAATCAATGTAGTATATCATATAAAATTAAAAAATAAAATTATATATATATATATATATATATATATATATATATATATATATATATATATATATATATATATATATATATATATATATATATATATATATATATATATATATATAGTTGAGTTCAAATGAGGACAACAATATATAGAGGATTGTGCGGGATAAATAACGGGCACACAACAAATTAATATTAGGCACACAATTTAATACTCTATTAATTAACAAATGTATGCACACGACATACAAACTGCGGCACACGACTACATTCAGCCATGCACAAGACATACAGTCTAATGACACACACTACATCTGTCCTCACAGTCCTCTATAATGTACTTGTCCTCATTTGAATGCAAGTATGTATGTATATATATATATATATATATATATATATATATATATATATATATATATATATATATATATATATATATATATATATATATATATATATATCATTTGAGTTTTAAATGACCGTCAATGGTCTTCCATGTTCTAAAAAATAACTATCAGCGGTCCTTTTAAAATGTCTCGTGGTCATTTTAAACTTGGGTTTTTTTTTTTAAAGAATTAGGACCACGGGTGGTTATTTTTTAACTGTTGTTGTTTATATATAAAATAAAAGTATATATATATATATAGTTATAATAGCAAATTAAATAAGTATATTCATGGTTTTATAGAGATCGAGTCCACCATAAATCGGGTATATAGCGGGGAGGTTAGAAAATAGTAGCTTTATTATCCGGGCACTAGGCCCAAAATAGTACCGGATATATAGGTACAGAATGAGGGGTGCGCTAGGCCCAAGATAGTACCGGACATATAGTTATAGAATTGAACATTGGTACGAAATAGTAGCTTTATTACCCAGGGTGCTAGGTCTAAAATAGTACATATAAAGCCTGAGGTATAACACCATACCGCACCATTCAAAACACCACACCGCACCGCCGGGGCCGTTCTAGGCCATGTCGGACCGGCGCGACCGCACAGGGCCCCAATTTTTTTTTAAAAAAATATTCTAAATATATTCTATTATTTTATTTTTATACTTGATAATTATTATTTGTTTTTTTTTTTAATTCATATATTGGTTTTAATTGTAAATGAAAATAAAACTTTAATGAATTGAAATTGAAATTTTGGTGAATAGTTTTATATTTAAATATGAATGAAAATAGAACTATTAAATTAACTTTTGAATTGTATTATTTCTTTGTTAAAGAGTCCGGAGTTCAAAGCTGCCAGCCCAAAATTATAGGTAAATGATAAGGTGTAACACTTTAATAAACAAGGGTTGGTGTGGTTTGGTGGGTTTAGCTTTGTTTGTTATGTTAGAGGTCTTGGGTTCTATACTTTCTAGTGGCATCTTTAACTTATTTTATACAATCATTGTCTTGGTTCTCAGAGAGAACAAATAAGCAAATTGGTTATATCCTAGATGTTGTGCTTAAGTACATAAGTGTTGGTGTGGCTTTGTGGGTTTAGCTTTGTTTTTTATGTTAGAGGTCTTAGGTTCTATTCTTCATATGGGCATCCTTAACCTATTTTATAAACTCAGTTATATACCAGATGTTGCATTTTTATAAATAAGAGGTTGTGTTGCTTAGTTGGTTAGACCTTATTTGCTATGTTTAAGGTCGTAAGTTTAACTCTTGTTGTTAACATCGTTGTTTATATTTTATACAACTGTTATCTTTTATAAAATAATGATGCGCAAAGTCAACAGTTATAAAAAAACCATTTTCTTTGTAGTGTTGTGTATTCAAATACGCTTAAAGACAACATACCAAAGACAACGGTTAAATAAAACCGTTGTCTTAAACAAATAAAGAACGCGCAACGATAACATTTATATAAAACCGATGTCGTTGTAGTTTTGTGTTTTAAAGACAACACATAAATGACAACGGTTAAACAAAATCGTTGTCTTTTAAAAAAACAATAATGCGCAAAGACAACGGTTTTAAAAAACCGTTGTATTTGTAGTGTTGTGTATTCTAGTGCGCTTAAAGACAACACACCAACGACAACGGTAAAAAAACCGTTGTCCTTTAAATAAAAAAGAGTATGCAAACACAACAGTTTTTAAAAACCGTTGTCTTTGTAGTGTTGTGTATTCGAGTGCGCTTAAAAACAACACACCAACGACAACGGTTAAATAAAACCGTTGTCTTTTAAAAAAAAAAGAACGCACAAAGACAACGGTTTTAAACAACCGTTGTCTTTCTAGTGTTGTGTATTCCAGTGCGCTTAAAGACAACACACCAACGACAACGGTTAAAAAACCGTTGTCTTTTTAAAAAAAAAAAACGCACATAGACAACGGTTTTAAAAAACCGTTGTCTTTGTGGTGTTGTCTTTTCACAAAATGCACAAAGACAACACACTTACAACAACGGTTAAGTAAAAACCGTTGTCTTTGACAAAAGTGTTGCATCAAAGACAACGGTTTTGGACCAAACTGTTGTCTTTTATACAAAAGACAACGCTTTTGTTAAAAACTGTTGTCTTTCTAGTGTTGTCTATGTGCATTTTTCTTGTAGTGTCAGAAATCTTTCCTGCCCACTTCCATCTTTTAAGTCACTCAACTTAACAAGACATGATGACCCGGGATTTGTTATCATGACTTCTTCTCTATAACTCCAAATCTTTTTGAAGTTGGCTTCCTCATCACCTACTCTTATCTTCTTTGCCTTCCAAATAGCCCTATATGCTTGTGAATCACTCACATAAAATCCCTCCTCTGTGCAAACCTTATCTTTGAACTTTCTCATCATCCAATCTGGGTGATCTTTTAATTGAGTTGCCCACCTCTTAGCAACCACACTTGATTTCACCATTGAGTTCTCCCAAACCCAAGAACAACCTTCATGTTCATCTACCATGTTCAAAATCCTCCATGCAAATGACCCTATTACTTTCCTCAACCCTATTCTCCAAGGGCAACCCTCCTGTGTACACTTAACAATGACCCTTTCCTTGTCATTTTTTAGAGTTCTAATTTCTTTGCCATTATTGAAAGCATAATTTTGAACTGCTTCCCTAAACTGTTGTTTTGAAGCAAATGTCATGCCTAAAGTGAAATGGGGGTCTTTCATGTCTGTTGCAGCTCTAAATATGGGCAATTTGCTTTCCCCATCACCATCACTATCAGAATCCACTACTGACTCCTCATCAGAAAAGAAGATGTCATCCAAATTCTTAACCTTTTTCTTTGTTTGAGCTACAACAACCTGCTCATCTACTTTATCATCCTCTACAGTGAAATCAACAACTTGGCCATCATCCCCAGCCCCTACATCAACCTGCTCATCTACCCCCAATCTCTGTATCTCAATCTCATCTTCTCAATCACTTTCTGGCTCCAGTACTTCCATATCAGCTTCAATCAAGTCCTGGTCATCCATTGTTTCAACCCAAAACTCCAACATTTTACTTGGGTTGACCTCATTCAATATAGGTATAAGATCATTGTCTGATTGTAGCAACTTCAAACTATCATTCCAATAACAATAAATCAGGGCACCAACCTCACTATACCCTAACTGTTTTATCTTATCCTTCAACACATCTAGACACACTTCATTAGCTTCCATTCTTTCATACAGTTTTACATCACCACCCAAGTATTTAACTTCACCACCCTATTTACTATCCCATTATGGAAAAGGACAACTTCAAATGGGCCAACACCATCTCTTGTAAAGCCAACAGTCAACAGAGTGGTACCCACAAGACATAAAAACAATAATCATATGAAAATGATTCATGACCACAAAAAATTTAAACATAATGGTCCCCACAGAATAACAACAATGTTTCCTAAACCCTATATATGCACATGACAAGAATCAGTAACTACAACAATAGTATTGGTCCCCACAGACCACTACAACAATTTCCCATACTCATCAGAATTCATACTAACAATAATAAACAACATGCCACTACAGAAAATGGTCCCCACATTACAAGACACAAGACACAAGTACAAACTCCATTATGCTTTATGCATATATAACCCACACGGCAAACCCTAGAAATGCTTAACTTCCATTCAAACTCCACAAAAAAACACTCCACACAAACAACACAAACTCATTCACTATAAAATTCATACAATTCAAACAGTTACAAATTATTCAAACTTACTTCGTTGGAGCGTATTTGGGGCAGAATCCGTTCCAGTCGCCAATGATTTACGCATTGCAGTAGGCGAAGTGAAGAGTTCTCTTTGTTCCCGCTTTCTTCCTTCTTCCACACTGTCTTTGCGCTTCTCTGCTGTCTTCCCGCTACTTTCAAACAAAATTAGGGTTGCGTGGAGGTTGATTAAGGTGGGAAATGGGAATCCGTTCCCCCCCCCCCCCCCCCCCTTTTCTATGACCTGAACGGACGATTTTACTCTCTCCCCCCCCCCCCCCCCCCTCCCCCCCCACCCAAAAAAAAAAAATAATAATAAACAAATCCAATTGACATTCCGGCGCTACCGACAAATTAGTCGGAAGAACTCAATGGGTAAAAAAAAGCTTACTAAAAGGACTAAATCTGTTAGGTTTAAAAGTCACGAACTGAAATTACCACCTCCACTATAGTCATAGGACCAAAAGTGTAATTTTTTCCTGTTTGATATAAAATACTCGATCCGTGTTTAGACAACATGCCGAGAAACGTGAACCGGCTGGTCAAATTATAACGGCCCCTTTAATTAATACTAAATTACCCCAAAACCCACCAATAATATCTTTTTCTCTTTCAACTTTCCCAATCCACTGTCCAACTCTTCCAGTCCTCCCTCTTATTATTACCTCCGGCCGCCGCCTTTGAGCGGCGAACCCGTCTCCCCCGCCGTCGAGAACCCTAGCCACGCAAGCTCATCAAACACACGCGCGCGCGCGCGCGCGCGTGCAAAACCGTATGCTATATTGAAAATCTGGAATTCTTAATGGCGGCTTGCGTCTTTCTCTCCCAATTGTCCTCTCTCAGGTACCATCTCCTCTACTTACGATCTCTGTATTCGGTATTTTTGGAGCTGAATTGATTAGTATTCGCATTTATATATGTAATTCGAATATCAATGCTCCCTTACTAAACATTTAGTCGTTATCTAATTAAGAGTTGATTGCATATGCATATATTTTATATGTATTGCTGGGGATAGTTGCACGAAGTGTAATCTGAGTGGCGGTGATTGTTCTGGCTTTTCGGAGTCAGTTGGGGCAACTAAGGATAACTTTGACATAAAGGATGGTTTTGAAATGCGGTTGCAGGTAGTAGCAGTGTAATAGGGGAGATGGAAGAGCCAGGGGAGCTGAAAAGGGCATTCATTCATGCCACGGCCGGGGCAATCTCTGGTGGTATATCAAGGACTGTGACCTCGCCGCTCGATGTAATTAAGATTAGATTTCAGGTAATTGTTAGGATCAAGTGTTTACTACTATGCCAAAACTTATTTCCTTATACCGCCACACATTTTGAAGAGTCGGTGCTAGATATGGCCTTTTACCGGCTTCCGTCCAACAATCACTCTATCCACATGGTGCTGGACTTGGCCTTAATGGCTTCTGCTAAACAATTCTCTCCCAGCACCAGCCAGTCCTAACTGCTCTTGTTGGAACTCGAACCCATAGCTTGGCTCTGATATCACTTGTTAGGATCAAGCGCTTTCCACTACACCAAAAGTTATATAGCTTTTGGCATAGTGGTAAGTGCTTGATCCTAACGGAAATGTTGCAAAAGATGCTTCCAAGTTGCATGAAGTATTGCATTTGGTGTGTTATTAGTCGCTCTCTCTTTTTATGTATGGATGTCTTGATCATTGATTGATTGTGCTTGTAATTGAAGGTAGTGGACCTATTTGATGATCTTATTAGTTATTTGTTAGGTTCAATTGGAACCTACTGTTCAGTGGGCCCTGCTTCGGAAGGATTTATATCAATCATCTAAGTACACTGGGATGGTGCAAGCAGCCAAAGACATCTTCAGAGAGGAAGGCTTGCCGGTATTAGTGCTTTTTCAGTTTTTTCCAGTCTCCACTTAAATTGTTCTGGAATTATTTGGTTACCTCTTAGAGAACTGCCTATTTAAACTAATAATGGTGTGCCTTCTACTTCAGTAATTGATAGACTAGCATTCAGTTTTTAATGAATAAGCATGGTTTATGCTTCTATTCCATGTTTTGTATGCCCAGATATAATCTTATGTTGAAAATTCATGATTAAAGTAGTCACAACAAAGCTGTTTAAACATGCGTATTATAACATTTGTGATTGATTTGTGATGATAAGTAAAAGTATTATTATTGTGCAAATTAAACTGCACATTTTTCTCTTCTCTCTCCCCGCTCCCCGCACACATTCTGACAAACAATGCTCACTGAGACATGATGGCACTCTTGTGGTGCACTCAAGGTAACAAGCATTAAGAGTAGAGGAACAGGGGATTACAGATAGGAATTGGAAGTCCAGCTGCTTGGATAGAAATCTGAAAAGATTCAGAATCTAGTGCTGAAAAGCAAAGATAAAACTGTTAGGAAATCAGGCTACAATGGAGAAATGAAAGGATCAATTAGCCATTTTTTTTTGTCTCCCTTGAATGTACATAGAATTCCCCTATTTATTGCTGTAAAAATCAGAAAAATAAGACTCTTAGGTAATAAATTAGTGACTTTGATAGACTTTTGGACTGCTTTGAATTGTTTGGACTCTAGACTTATTGATAGTTCAGTGAACTAATCAAGGCCATAGCACCATCACACTTGGGAAATGTCTAAACAAATAAAACGTTATAAATTCTTATTATTCTCTTGAGTCTTGTCATCTTTTCACTGGCAGAATTCCAAGTTCTCTTTAAACATGATGAAATGTTTGTCAGATTTCCTTTAATTTGGAATTCCATTGCAGGGTTTTTGGCGTGGTAATGTTCCAGCCCTACTTATGGTCATGCCATATACTGCCATACAGTTCACAGTGTTGCACAAATTCAAAACCTTTGCTTCTGGATCTTCAAAATCAGGTTTCTAGTTGTAATCCTTATCTCCTCTCTAATTGTAGAGGCAGCAAAATTTTTACTTAGTTTTTCTGCAAAACACCCAACTCACATATGTACTATTATTTCCTTTTGTTCCATTGGCCTGATGTGCGGCATATGTGCTGTTGGTATCTTCAATTATTTCAGATGACCACATTAATTTGAGTCCATATCTTTCATACATCAGTGGGGCATTAGCAGGCTGTGCAGCTACTGTTGGATCATATCCATTTGACTTACTAAGAACCATTTTAGCTTCACAAGGGGAGCCAAAGGTACCGCTTTTAATTTTATTAATAGGATGCAGGAATCTTTCTAATTAGTCAAAGTAATATTTCTTTTATTATTTCCATAATTAAAAAAGAAAAACAATTTTACCTATTCATCCAGTTCAATGAAGTTTGTTGTACAAAACCTTCACATGATGTTCTTAACAAATGAGGTGGGTTGCCCACTTTCAGATTTACCCAAACATGAGGGCTGCATTTGTTGATATACTTAAAACTCGCGGTATTCGAGGTCTGTATTCTGGATTGAGTCCTACTCTAGTAGAGATTGTTCCTTACGCTGGTCTACAGTTTGGAACATATGATACGTTCAAGCGCTGGGCAATGGTAAGTTCTTATCCTCGTTTTGCTCTGAATTTGTGTGGAACAGTAAAAGATACACATTTACATCTTGATTTGGTTTGTCTGCAATTTCTAGGCTTGGAACCATCGCAGGTCACCAAATACAAGCTACAGCGATGATGGTCTTTCAAGCTTCCAGCTCTTTATTTGTGGGTTAGCATCTGGGACATGTGCAAAAGCTGTTTGTCATCCTCTTGATGTAGTGAAGAAGAGGTTTCAGGTAAGTTGTTACTGGTTACTGGTATACCACTAGTTTTATCAAGTCTATGGGTCAAAAGATGGTCAGAACTAAAATATACGTAGTACCATTTAGGCTTTTACTGCGCTTTTCAAGTTTATATGGATCAACTTACATGGACCAAATTTTCACCATCTGATGTGACAATATATGATTCGTATTTGATTAATAAATAGATTTTTTTTTTTTTTAACACAAGGTGGGGTTAGCTAATTCACAATAATCAATAAAAAAAAAAAGTGTTTTATTGTCCCGTCAGAATTTTGATGAAAAATTTTGGAGCTTGTAGCTTTATCCATTTTATATTTGCCATGTCATGGACATCTTAATATCATTGCAGATTGGAGGACTACAGAGGCATGCAAGATATGGAGCTCGAGTTGAGCATCACGCATACAGAAACATGTACGATGCTCTTCGTCGCATTCTAATCCAGGAGGGATGGGCTGGGCTTTACAAAGGCATAGTTCCATCAATTGTTAAAGCTGCACCAGCGGGTGCCGTGACATTTGTTGCCTATGAATTTACATCAGATTGGTTAGAAACGATTTTGACATGAGTTCAACTTGTTTAATTTTTTCACATTCCCCCCATTTGCCATCTGCAGAAAGGCAGGGGGATCAGTTTATATTTTGATATGAATTTTGTCATTCTTTCTGGTTTCTGTATCCTTGATGGCCTGCCCCCAATGAAGAATAGGAGGGGGGGATTGCTTGTCGATTGGACCAAAATTTATAGTTGTAGGAAGATAATACAGAATCAGCTTTCTAGGCTGTATACATACCAGCCTTATTTGGTAACATAGTTAGCTTATAAGCTAATTTTGGCTTATTTGATTATTATTAACTATTTGACTTGGTTAAACAGTCAATACGAGTGTTTGATTAATTAGTTTTTTGTAACAACTTATTGCTTCAAAATGCCAAAATTCAAAAAGCTGTTCAATGTAGCTTTTTTTGATTAGTTTTTTGAGGAAGTTATTTTGCATGTAATCAGCTATCAATTAATAGTTAATTTACCAAACATCTTTCTATAATTAGTTAATGTTATTAACTAATCAAATTCACTAATTTTAATCAGCTAACAATTATTTACCAAACACTTTCACCATATATTTGGGATCTGTATTGTGTTTACTCACGTTCTACGCTTATTTTTTCGAGTTGAAGGGAACATCTTTGTACGTAATGTGCAAGAGAGGGCTTTCATGTTGATTGTGTGAGTGTCTGTTAGTTTTCTAGTTAAACCAAAACGTCACTATTCTTAACAGAAGCTCATGCTTAGCTTCAATTTTATTTACAAACAATCACTTTTAGGGGCATGGCATTTCGTTTTAATTATCTAATATTTTATAAGTAATGCCGTTGAAATATTACGGAGTACACGTACGGGAATTGTTTCGCCACATCATGCTTTTTTCTTCTTTTGGCAGGACGTGATATCCTCATTTCTCTTTTAGGTTTTGTAAAATTATAGTAGCAATTTTTTTTTTTTCTATTTTCTCTATAAAAGAAAAAAAAAACATTTCTCCAAAAAGAATAATAAAAACAAAACAATCTAGCTATCTCGCAACGAAGTGGCTTCATCTCTCTATAGAGATGAAACAATACGGTCCTCTAAATTTTCTAATTATAAAACAATCTTAGTACTTTATTAGAATGAATACAATTTTTTATTTTTATTTTTTTTATGCCTTGTGGAACAAGGTAGCACCAAAATGGGAAAAATGGAAGTATAAGGAGTATACAAAGCGCGATGGAAACATACAAATATAGAATACAGAATACAAAACGCAAAAGAAATATACAAATATAAAATGCAGAATACAAAACGCGAAAAAACATACAAATATAAGAGAAGTATAAAAGTGCATATTCTTTAAACATGTATACATATTAATTGTTTATCTTGAAAGGTTTTATCGAGTTTTTCAAAAATTTATAAAATAAAACGTTTTCAAAACGTGAAAACGCTAACCCTTAAAACTTTTTACTACATTTATATAAAAGATTTACTTAGACTAGAATCATAACCTTAAAGCTCGTGCCTAAGATCTTCCTCTAACTTGAATAGTTGGTTTGAATTTGAAACCAAATCATGTTTAAACCATGATCACTCATATATCATGAGACTTGGCTCACGTTGTTGGTGGTGGCAGAAATTAATGATTGCAACAAACATCAAAATGTGATAAACAATCATCACCGTATAATCAATATTTGTTGAGCATAGAATATATAAAATAATAAATCTGTAACCTCACTATTAACTTAAACTTTTATTTAAAGTAAAACACATCATTTAGTTTAATTTGATATCGGAACTGGTAAAATGTTATGCGTTCGAATGGAACACATTTTTCAATTACATTCACTTTGCAATGTGAAAAAAATATTTGCCATTTTCACCATTCTTGGTGAATCAACTGGGGGGAAGGATCAAGATTGGATTACAAGACCTGAGAGTATTACTAGTAATACATAATCCACAAACACTAGACTCATTTGCATTAATATAAAGTCAAAACAGTGTTAGTGTTCACATACACTAAAAGCTTTGTGATTATTAGTAACAATGTGATCTCTGATTGCAAAATTGTGATGAGAGTATTTTGCAAAAACTAAATCAGAACTTCTTCTGCTCTTTGGTGTCCTCAGGAGGCAGTGACACAAACTGGACGATGCTTTGGACTTGAGAAACGTCGATTCGGAACTTGTTAGCTATTTGGTTGACATCCATAGGCCCTTCATGCTCATCTGATTTGCCTTGATACAACACTATGATTTGTCGTAACTGCGCTACGTTTAAGGTTCCTGGAGGCGCCGGCCTTCCCTCGTATCTGCTAGACTCTGTTGTTGTATTCCTTAGCTTTGGTAAAGGCCTATCATAGTTTTCCACAACCGATCCCTGTCATGGTAGCCTGACATTAGAAATTGACCAAGTTGATATAACAGTAAGTATCATTAAGCACCAGCTAATTTATAAACATGGCCAATCTGGCTTTTGGACCGACAGTAAATGTACATGTAAGGAAATCAGAGTGCAACTTGTTTCATGGTAAGATGCAAAATCTTTGCTGACCAACTACACCAAATTGACACTGTCATCTAAGAGAATTTTTTATTTATTTTTTTTTTTGAGTACTACTGACTCTGTTACAATGTAGTATCTGTTTATAATTACTTTCTCAACCTACTGAAGCACAATAGTCTGCCTCCACTAAGGCTCGAACTCACAACCTCCCACATAGGGGAACAACTTGGTGCCAGTGGACCACAAGGTCCTTGGCGCCATCTAAGAGATTCAATTGTTGCAATTTGCAAAACACCTTTAGTACAGAGTAAATGTTTTTCTAGTACCAAAGTCCTGTTCCAAGATGCTATGGCATTCACACAAGCATGGTAGATGAGCCAATGCTCCACAACATAGGCATATATGGAACCTAAAGAGGCCCATGCCTAACAAAGGGTTCCTAATAACACGAGGATCAAAAGTGCATGGTTAAGCGTTTGAAGATACGGTGTTGGGGACTGACTTGGGGGCTGGGGCCACTGTTCTAAAAACAGAGGGGTCCAATTAGCAGTATTAAGGACAGTGGTACAGGAAGTGTTTGGAGAAGAAACCGAGATGCCACAACATAGGTAGCATTGCATTATCCCAATGACTACATAAAATGCATATATTGAATTTATTAGTGAACTTTGAGATTCTAGCTTCTTAAACTGATTTGAAGGAAGAAGAAGGGAATTGGGTGGCAGATGCATGCATTACCATCATCAGATAAAATTCCCCCCACATAAAAATTGCAAAGTAAGTGGAGTCTATTAAAGGAATTTTTTACATTCCCAATTTATTTGGTTCAGTTTAGATTTGCCAAGAATTTAGTTTACGTCACATTTTACTCTAACTACTTATGAGTATAGACAAAGTGACGAATCAAATCCAAATGAATCATTTGCAAAGTGCCAGAAAAACCATGACAAAACTCAATAAAGCAATATCAGCACATATCCAGAGAAAGCAAAAATCACCAGCAACATTGGCAAATCACAAATTATACTATATTACATATATAAACTCACCTCACCCATTTCAAGTTTCCCTCCAGGCTTAGCACGGATTCTACCAACCATTTGACTAAGCATCACATCAAACTGTGGATCACGTTCTTCAAGGACACTTTTGGGATTAACTTTTGGAGTGCTCTCTAAAATGAGAGAAGAAATTACACATGTATGGTTATAATAGCATTCTTGTCTAACTGAACAAAAAAAAATTTGCAGTAGAAGTGAAACTTGAAACAACCGAATACATCAGAGAAGTTCTGTCTATTCCTAGAAATTACTCATGTTTCTTGCTCATATGCAGGATTCTAGAAGAAATTAAGAATGGCAGAATTGATTGGCTCTTTTGTTCAGGATGAGATGGGATCTACATTTGGATTTAACACACATATCATAGTCATGTAAATGATGGAGTTCGTCAACTACAAATTAGTTGAACTCAAATGAGACTAGTGTACCTATTCCTACATGATTGTAGCAGCATGGAACACTCATAGTCAAGCTGGGAGATCAAAGTGAGTGATGATTTCAGTTACAGGCTTATGAGGGAAAGAATGGATTAGATATTTAGATTGACAGATGTGCTCAATTAGGTCTGTTCTGTTGGTAAGTCTTACTGTGAGGAGCTCCAATATACTGCCCCTTTCGCTTAAGTTATCAAAATTTTCTTCTTCTTCTTCTTCATTCTCGCAGACTCACACTGAGAATCAATAAAGCATTGGAAATTAATGAAACACGTTTAAGATTATGAAACTTTTCTTACACCAGAAAAGTGTTTAATCTTAAACATGTTTCATTAATTTCCAATGCTTTATTGATTCTTAGTATGAGTCTGAGAATGAAGAAGAAGAAGAAGAAGAAGAAGAAGAAGAAGAATCTGCAACTCAATTTCAGCTAAATCGATTGTCACATACAGCATTGAAATCATTTTAATGTGAAATTAATATTTGAAGAATCTTAACCAAAATTGAATCTTGAAAATTCAAATGTCAAGATAAAGCATTAAATTCATTAAAGCTATTTGGTTTTTGGCACTTACCAGCTCCGGTGCCGACATTTTGGGCGGATATAATTTCCGGCGGCGGGGGTGGCGGTCTCTCAATGGGCTTCTTCAGCTGCGACGACGAAGTTTCCATTCCGGAGCTTCCGATCCTTCCAGCTGCTCGACGAAATGCCTGCCCCATCTGCTCCCTTTCTCTCTCTGTAATAATCTATATATTCCAATTCGTATGTATGCACTACTATAATTATACTCCTAGCCTTGAATCTTAATGTTGCATTTTCTTCAATACCAAACGAAGATGGATTATTTTCTATTTCTGTGCTTTTTTTCAAAATTGTTTTTGCAGAAAATTAGTTGCGAAAATCTCAAAGTGAAGAAGGTGCTTCAACAAAGAACGACAGATACAATACTTCTCCACGTAGACGGTTTGAGGTGGTATCGTCGCATTTATACCGTCCCAAAAGGTATCCGCAAACTAAATATAATCATTATATCTGAGTCGACCAAATCTCTCAGATAAAAAATGGGATTAAATCTCAGTGATTGATCAAGTTTAGATTAATAGCTCGAATTATTATTATTTAAAAAAAAAAAAAAAAAAAAAAAACCTGTTTACTCCAGACAATCTAAAGGAATTCATGAAATTGTTTATAAAATTAATTAAAATTTATTTTTTTTTAAAATATTTTTTAAGAAAGAAAAACAAAGCACCTAGAAAGAAAATCACGTACTTTAAGAAGAAAAATCATGCACCTAAAGTTTTAGGTCAACGCACTTTAAGTTTCAACAACTGACGCACTTAAGCACACAAATCACGCACTTAAGAACGAAAACCACACACCTTAAAAAGAAAAATCACGCACCTAAAGTTTTTGACCGACGCTTAATAAGCACACAACACAAAAACCCCGCACGAAAATCCATACATACATATATATATATATATATATATATATATATATATATATATATATATATATATATATATATATATATATATACACACACACACACACACACATACACACACTAGTCTTTTCTATGCGCGATGTGCAAAAACATATGGTAAATATTTATATTTTAAAAAATAACTAACAAATTTTTACTAATTAAAATTTAAATGAAATAAAATCTATTTATTATATTAATCTAATATATATATATATATATATATATATATATATATATATATATATATATATATATATATATAGTGTCTACAAATATTATTATCATTAAAAAATATAAGAAAAGATATGTTGGAGGCATTTGAATGGTAAAAGTAATGGGAAAGATAACAGAAGTTATAACGGTAAAGGTACTTTTGTCTAAAAAATTGTATAATACAACTCTAAAATCACAATGTACAAAATAATTAGCACTAAAAATAAGGACATAAATTAGGAATATAATTTTGATTGAGATTTAATTGGTCTTGTTTGGTAAAAAAATTGGCCTATAGGCCAATTTTGACTTATTTGACCACTATTAATTCTTTGATTTAGTTAAAATATCAATATAAGTGTTTGGTTAGTTAACTTTTGCAACTTCAAAATGCTAAAATTCAAAAAGCTACTCCAAACAACTTTTTTAATTAACTTTTTTAAAAAAGAAATTATACCAAACAGCTATCAGCTAACAGCTAATTTATCAAACACTTTTCTACAACGGCTAATGTTATCGACTAGTTATACCCTCTAGTTAACACAATCAACTAACATCTAACAGCTAACAACCATTTACCAAACACGGCCTTATGTTTTTAGATATAGGGGCATTTAGGTACTTTTTCACATGGTTTCTTTGCATGTGGTTTCCATACGGATTATGTTGCCTGAATTTAGAGAATTATAATCATGATTTAAGGAATTTTTTTGGTCATTTTTCTTTTTTTTTTTTTTTTTTTTTGAAAGGACAGTTATTTTCCTTAGTTCTTCTTTTGATTCTTTCCGGCGCTGGTGATGACTGCTTGGCATGGCTTCATGTTTGTTCTCTTTGTTTTGTTGTTTTGATTTTATTTTATTTTTGTCATTCGTTAGAGTATATTTTTTTATTATGTTTGTTGATAAATACGTGATTTTAGGAGAGGTGCATCGTTGTTGAGCTATGCATTGGTGGTGCTATCAGGTATCGTTGCTAGCATGAGGTTATACATTTGAAAAATTTTCTTCCTTTTTTATTTTGGGTCGTTGGGGATATTTGGCGTGGGTGGTGCATAATGATTGTGGGGATGTGCATTGGTGAGATTAGTGCGGTGCATCGTAGAACGTTGGGATGTGTATCGGTGTCCACTATGTGGTAAATTTTGTGGGGTTTTTAAGAGTTAGAGCAACAATATCAGCGCATAATATTGGGATAATGTCAGAGGAAATAACTTTGGTGGGGTTTAAAGATAGATGTGGGGTTTAAAGATAGATGTGGGGTGGTGTTAATTCATGATTTATTTCTCCTGCAAATGTTGCATATTTGTGGGTCCTGCTATTTGATAGAAACGATGAAAGCAGCTTAATTGTTGCGCGTGGAGCGCAACCAATGCGCACAGTAAGCAAAATACACTGTTCTCTTGTTCACTTCATTCTGTGCATGTTTTTTGCTTTTCTGTGATTTTTTTTTTTTTTACTTTTCTGATTTAGGTGTCAGATTTATATGATTTTTTCTTTTTTTTTTCTTCTCTTTTTTTTCTTGCACTCTTTCTCTTTCCTAGTTGTAACTTAAAAAACTGTGAAAGAAATGAAGCTGATATGGATGCTCTTAGGGGCTAGGGTTTAGGGTTTAGGGATTTAATGCACTTACAAATTGCTATACACCTTTGTGCACTCTCGGAGTAAAAGTCGTGCATTGCACATATTCTATGGAGCAATATTGTGCATTCTATATTAATATGGTTAAGCCCTGAATTGGAGGTCAGAAATGAAAGGGATTATATTTTAAAAATTTTGATTCATAGTACATATAATGGCAATGAGGTGGTGTAGCGTGTGGATTTTGCGCTTATTTGTTGATTAAAGGTTTATTGTTATAGACAAATACATCCTTAGAGGCCAAATATGAATGATTTTTCAACCTAAAATAATGCTAATTTTAGAAAATATAGGTTAACAACCAACTATAGATGGAAAAAAATGAACAATCTAGATTAAACCACAAATTCTCTTCTGGAGAGTGATTCTCATGGGAGCCGGACCATATATGTTTACTTTAATTAAAATTTATAACATTTGAATTTAAATATTATATCATTAAAATTGAATAGTAGTAAATATTATCCAAAATATACTAATACATTAAAAATGTTTAAATTTATTGTAAAAAACAATTCAATTAAAAAAAAAAATTGTTTTAAGAATGACAACCATTTGGTTTGTGAATTATCTTACAAAATGCAAGATTTTTTAAATAAAAATAAAAAGAAATAAAATAATCCGAGTGTATACGACGCAAGCACCTATTGACTTATTGAGTGGGCAACGTGCATTTCATGTGCGCTTTTTTTTTTCTTTATTATTTTTTTAATCTCAAAAAATCAATTCTTGCAATAGAATGCACTAAAAAAATGTTTAGAAGTTGTTTTCAAAAAAAAAAAAAAATGTGAAGTATATTTTAAAACAAGATTTTGCAAAGGTGTACTTTTATTGGCTTGGAAAAATATTAGTGCAAATGCTTTTGGAAAGATGTTAACCCCTATTACTTGTACATTTTGGTATCAATAGAAGGAGTAATGATTAAATCTAATGTTCATATGTCATATCTCTACAACCATATTTGGAGTTTTTTGCACTTTTAGTCCCACGACTATAGTGGCACTGGCAGAATTGATCCACGACTTTTGAACCTTGCAATTTTAGTCCACAACTATTGATTTTTTTGCAAAAATGGTCCTTCCGGTCACTTTTTAGTCAAAATTTCACCGGAAAAATAAAATTCTCCATTTTTAGCCGGGTTAAAATTGACATTTTACTTATCTAAAAAAATTGGTATTTGACTACATACAATATTACTGGGCTACATACTACTGCCCCAGGCGGCGGAGTTCCTGGAGCAGGCAGGGCTGTCAGTAAGCAGCGGAGCGGCCGTGGCGTTCCCCGGGCTAGTTGGGTTATCCGACAGCAGCATTGGAGTGGTACATGTATTCCGCCGCCTGGGGCAGCAGTATGTAGCCCAGTAATATTGTATGTAGTTAAATATCAATTTTTTTCTTTTAATTTTTTGAGATAAGTAAAATGTCAATTTTAACCCGGCTAAAAATAGAGATTTTTTTTTTCCGGTGAAATTTTGACGGAAAAGTGGCCGGAAGGACCATTTTTACAAAAAAATCAATAGTCGTGGACTAAAATTGCAAGGTTCAAAAGTCGTGGATCAATTCTGCCAGTGTCACTATAGTCGTGGGACTAAAAGTGCAAAAAACTCACCATATTTGTTATAAAATTTATCATTTATTGCTAATAAAAGTAACTAAACTGAACATCAAAGCTCAAAGACTAAGAGCATTCATAAGTGTGGATATTAGATGGTTTTTTCAGAAGAAAAATCTAGTGTTTGGTTTTTGAACAGATGTGAAAGTAAGTTTTTTCTCATTTCATCTTCCTTACAAGTGTTAAAATTATTGTGGGATCTACAATTTGTTTAAGAAAAACAATGCAACAGCATGAAGAAGGTGTGTGGGTCACAACAAGCGCCCAGCCATTGCACGCGCCAGCAGGTGCGTTAACTTGTAATGTTTTTTTTTTTTTTTTTTTTTTCGTGGCAGAATAAATTTTTTTCCTTTTTTTTCTTTTTATTATTCTTTTTTTTCTCCTTTTTCTCTTTCCTAATCACACTTACAAAAACTCCTCAACAATCGCAAAAAAAAAAAAAAAAAAAAAACAAAAAAACAAAAAAAAAAAAAACAAAAACTAAGGATGCTCTAAGAACAAACAATGACCGAAGGCTTATGAATGGCGGCATAGGACATAAGGTTGAGGACCACAACCTAAGATTATTGATTACCAAACAAACTAGGTGTAATATCATACGACATGGATCGACTCTTGCAATCTAGACACCATGACGTAAAAGTCTACCCAGCTAAAAATTTCTTTGGACAAAAACGGCACACCCCATCATAAAGGGTGAATTTATAATTCAATTAATTATATTATACACTCCAATCTAGATGTTTTATATTTTTAAAATTTGTGATCAAATAACATATTCACATATTGTATACATTCTCTTATATAGTTTATAGAATTATAACTCACAATATCATATATAGCATAATCTATTGATACTTAGAGAGTAAGAGTACAATCAGTACCAATTGAAGCTGGTAACATAGTATCATTAACTAGCTTAATTGTCGTGACTACGTGAGTGACTGTGCACTCTTTATTGCTTAAGCGATGTGCGGGCTTAAAGATGCCTCTTAAAGTTAGAACCTACTCGGCTACCCAAGATACTTCGTGGTCTGACAAAAAAAAAAAAAAAAAAAAAAGACTTAGCATCATTTGTGAATACTTAAAATACCAATTATGCTCCACTCTCATCCAAATATTCCTTTACCTACCACACTAACTAATATGCAACCATGAATTGCAGGCACTAGACTCTTGTACTTGGTTTGAGTCCTTCAACAATCAACAATGCTCATCTGATGTAACTCTCCATGTGACTAATTAATTTCATCACATAACTATCTCTTCAACAAGGATTAACAACAACAAAAACCATTGAGAGAGAGATAGAGATAGAGAGGGGGAGAGATGGGATCTCAGAAAACTATATTTGAATTGCTGTAAAATGAAAAGGTTTCTGCACTGTCATGAAAATACAAACAAACAAACAAACAAACAAACAAACAAACAAACCAACTATGGATGAAATTTAAAAGCATTATAATATTTACAATTCGACCAACTCCAGGATTGAATCAGTTGTCGCACTTGAGTTGCACGGCATTGTCAACAACGAGGGCACCAGAAAAGGGAAGAGCAGGGGAGACTCGCACAAGAAGGTTGTCGAGAACTAGACAGAAATCCTTGAGGGGCACTTCCGGTAACATCATAATAACAAAAATTATACAGCAACAGCATGGCTCACTCTTTGTATTCACCTTATTAGAGGAGCAACATGGCCAAGAATTTCATACCTGCATCGAAATACATCACCCCAAGAAAGGTCATGTCTCTATCTCCCAGTCTGAAAATTTGTGCAAACTATCTGCAAATGGTCAAAGTATTCATACCACATTCTCTCCTGATAATAGCAGATTAAACAAAGAAATGAGTGATGAATCAGAGGCTCAGAGCACTTACAGTATAGCAACCATCATGCCACAACCAATTCTAATCCCTGAAGTTGGGAACATGTTTCAGAAGTTCAGGGGCCTGAGGTAGTTCCTCCATTTCCGTCTGGTGGAGGTTGGAATTTGCTGAACGCATTGTATGTTCCTTCTCCCAGCTTGGACACTTCAGAGTTATTGCCAAACTCAGCAGCCTTTGTTTTGCCATGGGCTTGTTCTGAACTTTTTGACCCCAAGTTTTGTCCGGGGCCAGCTTCTCTATTCTTTTGTCTCCTGTTTACAGTCAAGAACCCATTGGCCAAAGCTTCCAAAGCTCTCATAGTTGGAGGACGGTTTCTTGTGCCATGTCTCCTTGAGCTCATGCTAGGTGGCTGTTGTTGATCAGAACTATCCACACCTGTCACCACCTGCAATTCACTGTCACTTTCAGGCTTCTTTACGCCATCAGTTTGTTCTTCAGTCGTTTCTGTTAAAGACAGCCCATTCTCAGAATCTGGTGAGACTGGAAGCACATTAAGGTCAATCAATATCCTTGGTTGAGGTTCCACAGGAGAAATTTCTGCAGGACACGAATTATTAACAGGGACACATTCAGTGCTCACAGAAGGGCTGCTTTTTGATGAGCTGGTGGATGACATCTTATCCTGAAAGGAGCCCGTCTGCAAAGCATTGGTTGCAGGCATATTATGCACACTTGAACAGCAACTGGGCATCGCCAATTCCACTCTGGAAACACAACTTATATTGTTTGTCTCTGTGCGACTACAAGCAGTTAGTCTTCGACGCTTTTTGGTGATGGGAACTATATCATCTTCTTCCCTTAGTTTCTGACTGATGCGGGGTTTCACCACTTTTTTTGACTTCATGTCTTCACAAAGATCTACATTCTTCATAGCATTGGTCACAGGAATGCTCTCAGGACAGCTGCCATGGACCTCTTCGTTTATAACATTAGCCATCTTCCTGTTTGTAGCACCAACTTCAAGATCTTTCCTGCCAGAAGATGTTTCCCCATTAGGTAAGCTTGTATTTGAATCGGCAGAAATGAGCACAGCTTGATCAAGCAACATGGTATCAACAGAGTCAGGTATATCGGTCGACACCTTCTGACTGTCCTTGCCACTATCTTCAGAATGAGTTTGAGTGGACAATTTTCTTGAAGTACCCAATGACAAGCTTTTCAAATCTCTTACTTTGTAGGGTTTACCATCACATAGGCTGGTATCGACAACCGTAAATTTGATGTCATCAGTACATTCATTAGGAGTTCTTGGTTGAAGATAAGAGTGGGATCTCACCGGAGGCAGATCATCACTTTCCACCTTTGCTCCATGATGCCCTTCATTTTCTTCGTGACGGTCTTCTTCCGTATCAAGGTCAAGCAATTTAGGTTCAGAAGCAACTTTACCAAGAACATCTGTAACGGAGTCAAAATAGTGGTTTCCCTTGACAAGCTTCCGAGAAAACTTCTTAACACCAGGCATGAGAAAAACCAAACTATGCTTGGAACTACCAGCACCATAGGGCATATTTTTAGGTTGCTCCGAGTGCCAACCTCTTGCCAGTAATAGTGGCCAGACAGCTTCCCAAAACAAATCATTAGACCGTGCTTTGCTCAATCGATAGCCTCCAGTCAGATACTTGATAATTTCATTGGGTGTGAGAGAGGAGCAGGCTTTGCCAGTAGGTATCTCTGAACGCATGGTTAATACATTATTGGACCTTGTGGGTTCGAAGGCCATACTTGTGAGATCTTTTACTTCGCCTATTCCAACTGCTTCTATGAGAGCATTAATCCCAACCAAACGCTTCAATGTAAAGACATATTCCTCCAAAAGCATTTTTCCCTCTCCAAATGTCCTGGAGATCTGTAAAATTACAAGATATCAGAAGCAGCTTTCAAAAGATAGGAAGACAAGCACAGTGGCATAATAATAGGCATACAAGGAAGCTAACTGCAGCCTATCCTAATAAGACCTTTCATTATCTTAGTTACCTTAGACATATTCTTCCAAGTATTAAGTAGTCAGAATGATAGAAGTACTAAATGACATAAGATGAGGGAGAAAACCTGAGTGAAAAGCACGGGCAAGCGAGAGACTAATAAATTAAATGGTCCTAGTCAAGGTAGTCGGGCGGCTTTAAAATAAAAAAACATGACTTGCATAGTTCAATAGAAAGAAGAAGATTCTAAGCACTGAAAGCATTCATTCAACCAAATCCTTTTTTGGGTAATTAGTGACAAAATGTTAAATTGTTGCACCTCAATATACAGTTTTTGATGATTTTAAGATCTGGATTGCTTGAAGATTTTAAAAAAATACAGTGCACTAGAAATCAAGAAGAAAAAATAAGCAGGTCAGTTCTCAATCCAGCCTGAGATTGCATTTAAATAATTATAGACATTAGAAAGTGAAAACTACTTGGAATCTATAAAGCGTTGCATATTTTACAACAGAAACTTGTACAAAGCCATTCCAAGCCTTAAGTGCCAAATATAATAAGTTTAAAAGAAAAGTACAGGTTATAAGTTATATCTCCTAATGCAGGTATACTACAAAATGATGAAAACTCAACTGGAGTCATTTGGTTGCTCCAAAAATAGTATATGAAGTGCAGATATATGTTAAAACAGCAATTGACAAAGGCTTACAGACAGGAATTTGTGAGATCAACATGCTGTTACCCCAAGAAGAAATGAATTCTACACACTTTTAGCATAATATGAGAGAATGTTTAGATAGAATTGATGCCACACCAGCACATAATTGGCTAAAAGGTCCCCATTGATGGATTTGGCATTCTGCTGGCATGTTTAGAAGTAGAAATGAATTATTCACACTTCTAACTCATTCTAAAATAGTGATGAGATGAAAAAGGAATATAGTGATGGCAATGATACAACACAAGCACTTAAACATCAATGGCCATGGAGACATAGAATGTACAAAAATGAAAGCCAATTTTCCTTCATCACAAACTTTAGTATGAAAAAATACCTCCAAAAGTTCACTTTGGCCTTCTGCTGACACTTTCGGAAATAAGCGAGACAACAGTTCCTGAAGCCTCGATCCAACAAAAATCTTTTGCCCATACACACATTTCCGGCTTCTAACTCTTCGACCATCTGACCATCTACGGAACTCATCAGATCCATAAAATTCCCCATAATAATATGCCATTATGTCACTGGTCTTTTTAGTTTGAACAAACCTCTTTACATGAACAAAGTTCTTGTCAAATATATAGAGAGCAAGGAGGAAACTTTTCCTTTCAATATCAGTCCACGAATCAAGAACATCATCTGGAACTAAACAGGACTCTGGGCATCCCCCTTTTGGTTGTTCCTCCTCAATTGATGCATTTCTTAATTTTCCATCCTCCACAATAATATCTGATGATGACTCAGATCCCCTGCTACTGGAGGCAATTTGTGAACTATCACCCAGCTTTTTAGTCGTGTCTCCTCCTTCATTCGCCCACCTTAAAGGTATGTGTAACCCAACAAATAAATCCCAAGAGTCAGTTCCTTCAGCCTTATTCTCTGGATATGGTGGAATTTCAACCTGATATTCTTCCCCAACTCGAGGGCGGATATGTGGCTCCCCAAATACACCACAAGCATCAGAGGAGTCTGATGGGAGTGACTTTCCAGTGGCCATGTGCTCAGTGCAATCTGTATTGGAATTCATCTGAATAGAATCCATTCAAGAGTGAAAGCCAGCAAAGCTTCTGTACATACAAACACAGACATAAATCGTCATAAAGCAAGGCAGAGTCCAATGCTTAGGATACAAAGGCAATAAAAGAATTTAAGCTATCGGAATGTTTGCAAATATGATCAAATCAAAGAAAATATTACAAGAAAGGCTGAAATGGAAAATTATGGACACCATAAATAGTAAACGGTAAAATACAACAGATTGAGCAACTAAAACATGATTCTTCTTATTGCCTTGAAACAGTTGGACAGAAATACAAGAAATATACACAAAACAACTGGATTGTTTTGTTCTTGCTGAAGAAACATGTGTACCCCCGCTTCTTCAGAATGGTTTTCATGTTCTCTGATAAATGTTGTATCTGAAAATTTTGTCACGTCTTCATATATTTATTGCTTAATATATATATATATATATATATATATATATATATATATATATATATATATATATAACAGAGAAATAGAAAGTCATTAAGAGCCATTAATTTTATCCCAAAAAAGGAACAGATATTTTCTTTACTCATGAACTATACAATAAATACAAATAAAATGCAAAATTAAATGAAAAGGTGGAAAACACTGGGAAAAAAAATACTTATTATTTTTAGACCTTTGACAAGAAAAGAATTAAAATGCAAAACTTGAAGCCAATTGAGTCTGGATAAAAAAATAAAAAAAAAAAGAAAAGAACAAAACTAAAGAGCATTGACCAGAAAATAGACAAATGAACTTGAATTTCCCTAAAGAAAAATAAATACGATGCAAATAAATGCACTGCAAAAACCAACTGCTTCAAATTCATCCCCGCCCCCTCCCCTCAAAAAAGAAAGTTAATTTACCCCAATTGATAAATTCTCAGGAAAGAATGAGAAATAACAATACAAACTGAAGAAGGAAACGCAAATGCAAAAAAAAATTGTGTGTAAAAGGTGGATTCTTACGATGCAAAATAAATACGATGCAAATAAATGCACTGCAAAAACCAACTGCTTCAAATTCATCCCCGCCCCCTCCCCTCAAAAAAGAAAGTTAATTTACCCCAATTGATAAATTCTCAGGAAAGAATGAGAAATAACACTACAAACTGAAGAAGGAAACGCAAATGCAAAAAAATTTTGTGTGTAAAAGGTGGATTCTTAACAAGCTTTGAACAAGCCATTACCTAATGAAAAATTCCGCAGGCGACACCATCACAATCAAACTCTACGATTACTTCACGATTCCCACTACCCAAGTCATGTTTCACAAGAATAAGAGTGAGTACAGCTATACAACGATGTCATACATACATATATACTCACAAGAATTATATACGTACACGTAAACAAATAGTGCTTTGGAAGGAATTGGGAACGCAAGGCATGTGAAGGATGTTGGGACTGAGGGAATTGATTTGTTGTTTTGTACGCAAAGTCTGTAAAAAAGGATAGATAAAGAAAGAAAGAAAGAAATATACATATACATAAATAAATACACACACACACATATTATATATATAGATACTGGTTCAAATGCGGGCAGTGCTTCCCGTGCAGCGTGCGTGGAGTCACCATTAGGTATGCATAAATGCATCACCCAGCGTTTGGAAATGCACCACAATAAAATGCACCAATGCACCACACACCAAAAAATGCACTACACCGCACCACACCTAATGATGCATTTCTGAACACTTTGTGGTGCATTTATGTGTACCTAATGGTGAATGACCGCACAGCCGCACACACGCACCAAATAAGATACATGACATATATAAACAAGTGTTATATGATACATTATGCAATGCCACAACACGTGAATAAAGGAAGGGAGGAAGGGAGAAAGTGAAAAAGTGAGAGGGGTGGGGAAGAGTATGGGACCAAGGACCAGGTTGGAAGTTTGTACCTAGGTTCTAAAACAAGCATTTCGTGATGTTTAATTCAAAGAGGAAGAGACTAAGGGCCCATTTACTTCACTTCTCCAGTTTTGCAAATCCAAACTCAATTTTTGGGAATTATAATCACAATTCACAAATTCAATATACTATTGGAAATACTTTAAAAAGTTACAATAACACTAATATTTTGAGTGAATTTTTTAGACCAAATATTCAAAATATTTTTGGATATGTTTAGTTGAGTGAAATATCTATAAAACATACACGGTTAACCACAATCAACTAGCTTCCCAACTTAGCCAATAGCTAATTTTACCAAACACTTTTAACCACAATCAACTAGCTTAACAGCTCTCAACTTTCAACTTCTAACTTATAGCTTTTCAGCTTTCAACTAGGCTTGCCGAATAGAGTCTTCAATTTATCTAGAAAAGTGGGTCATATCTCCAATTAGTAAAACTATCCTAAGATTCACAAGATTGTAAGTCAGCAAAGCTTGAGATGAGCACAAGATGTAGATCATATAATAACAAAGAAATGCGTAGGAAAGCAAGGCCCAATCTCCAATTCTCCATATTTATCATACAAATTGACTAGAACTAGTCTCAGTAGATATCAGTTGAAAATTTGAGATGATGATTTTACAGAAGAGTTACAAGGAAAATTGAAGAGGTAAACTTGAGAGACCTAATTTTAAAATGGCAAAGGGTGAAAAACTGAACCATATCTATGTTAGCAAAAGCAGTTCAATATAAAACAACCTGTTTTAGCATTGAACAGTATTGAATCTATTGATTGTAATACAAGGAAGTAAATGACAAGATATAGTGCATACCTTAAGTTAGGATCAGTCAGATCTTTGTGTTCTTTATTATACTTTAACGGAGTCCGTTACAGAGTTCTCACGAAGATACGTCAAAAACAAGGAACTTAGTGAGAATGCTTTTCATGTTCGCCTATTAATACAGTATCTCCTAAGAGCTGTCAATTTGTCATCCATTTAATGTCATCTCAAAATCTGTTTAAAAGAAAAAGTTTCTCTCCAGTCACATAAATTATACAATCAACATAAAAATACCAACTAACAAAAAAAAAAAAAACAAAAAACAAAAAAAAACAAAAGCAGTTAAAGTGCATAAAAAGGCACCACAATCATGCAAAATAGTCTAGTTCTGATATTAACAAATAACACGGTTAATGGTTGCTTAAGTGCGATAGATTATACAATCTGCTTGAACAAACCTTTGGTTTCAAAAGGTTGATCAATTTCAATGAATATTGAAGACTCAAGTGTTGTTTTATAGGCTAAGTATTAATTTTTTAAGATTGATTTTTTATTCCTTGTGATAAACCTCAATGATTAATTCATAATGTGTTTTGCTAAAATGCCAAAATATTTTTTTGCATCTAAAATTGCCAACGTAGTATTAAAACCAACCCAGTCAAACAATTCAATAGGAGCCTTGACTGAAGCTCCTTATCCTTTTGATTTTCACGTTGCAAAATTTTTCGTAAGTGCTCAATGTTATATTTTGAAAGGATATATATTATTAATAGAAATTTCATGTATATAACAATGGCTCAAAAATACCCTTAATATAGCGATTACATGGCACTAAATGATTCAAACTATAATGACAATAAACTAATTAGAACTCTAACAACATAGATCATACAATCCTAATCTAATACTCTAATACCCCACCTAATCCGACTATCCAAGCATGTAAAGCATATAAAAGATTGTAAATGAATCATTTTCAGAAACTGCTTGATCCAAGTGTAACAAATAAATGAAAGATTGTCAAATAGTTTGCCTTCATAGTTCCAATTTGTTTACCTTAGACATACCATTATTCTCATCCTATGAGAACATAAAAGAGCGATATTACTCAAACCAATGAATAAGAAAATTCAACCCTAGAAAAAAAACAATTGAAAAAGGTAAAATAAGAATGTTAAAGGCTTCAAGAAAAAAATGAAAGAGTCTAAAAATTCCTCAATGATCTATTAAAAAAATGCATGACAACATAAGCTCACTCATGAAATAAAGAGGAAGAGTTTGATATTAAAAACAACAAATGTTGAGATACATTAGTTATTGCCATCAATGGAACTATTGCATAAGAAATTAAGAAAAATAACATTTAAAAAAAAAAAAATAGAAAGAAAAGATATGTTTGGCAAACAGCTCATTGCAATCACCGTCAAGGAAGAAGTATGTTGATCTAACCCAAAGTCAAACTTGTTCTTGATACCAGAATATAAGGAAATGACACTTTTGGTCCCTCAATTATAGAGGTATAGTCAACTCAATCTCTCAATTGTTGGCATCTCGACTATTGATCCTTAGGTTAGCACCAAAGTGGCACATTTGATCGCCTAGTGACAAAATTATTAATACCAATGTTAAAATCAAGAAACCCTAATTTCTCAAAGTAATTATTGTAATTTCACACGAGTCTACCATCTACCATATTTCAATTGACGCTTAACCTACATGCAAGAATGAAACTAATTTGTTTACACAGTATGGTTTATGAATGATTTCACCAATAATTGCTACATGAACATTCCCGCCTATGACGTGATGGAATCTAGTCGAGTCCCTGACAAGAACCGGATGCCTTCTAACTAGTGATACGTGTTGCAAGCTTGGAGATTCTTGAATACTGCAGCACAACTATTGTTTTGTGTTGATATCAAACCGAACGCAATGGCTAATCTTTCACTGTGGACAAGAAGTTGTTCCTTTCTCTTTGGTAAAGTATTTATTATTCAATATCATCCTCCTTAGAATTTGTTCTCATTACTCCTACCATGAAATGCAAACTCCTTTAACTTGTGTTATATTTCTTCCATTTAGGGATGATGCTGCCACCAACTATAAACCAGTGAACTTTACCCTAGAAAGTACTCCACTGATCCAGCTGCAACCAACCTCCTTCAAATTTCTTTCAGCCATCATCCTTTGAATGTTAGCAGCTCCGTCCCTATTTCCAAATGAAGTATCTAAGTTGAACATTCGAATATAAGCTGCAGTGTCATTCAGGTATACTAGTGGGAGCTTCTGAGCTGAAATTTTAGCAAACTTGAAATTATGGTGAATTGAGCACCTACCCAATAGACTTTTCCAGCTTGTTGCGTTAGGTTCAAATGGTATTGTTTCAATCAAATCAAGTGCTTCACCTAACAAACCCAGCTTGAGAACAAACATCTACCATGCAGTCATAATGGTCAATAATTGGCTCTACACCATACTCACTGCCCATCATTTCCAAGTACTCTTCAGCCACTTTGATTAGACCAGAATGACTACAAGTAAAAAACAGCAGTAAATGTAATAGTATTTGCCTTACACTTGCCATCATCATTCTAAAAAGTCTTAGGGCTTCAAAAGCATCACCCTGTTAAGCAGATCCAGGAATCATTGCAATCCAGATCATAGTGTCAGGGCTGACCAGTGGTAATGGAAGCAGGGAGTTACCAGATTTGCTTTACCAGTTGGGAAAATGGTATTGAAGTAGTAGACCAGTGTGAAATTACAATAATAACCCTGAGAAATTAGGATTTCTTGCTTCTAATGTTGGTTTTTAATGATTCCATCACTTGGGGGTCAAATGTGTCACTTTGGTTACAAGGACTAAGATTGAAGGCACCAACAAATGAGGGGCTAAGGCAACTATACCCTCATAAATGAGGAACCAAAAGTGTCATTTTCCCTAAAATATGTCATGATTGAAAAAACCATTTATATAGAGATTAAATAACATTGAATAATATTCAAACTATAAGAACTTTATAACTAGAATTCTAAAGAATAGGATAGATAGTCATACTCTAATACTCAAACACATTCAAATGATGAGCATGGCTAAAGTTTTGCTAAACCTCAAATTGTGTCTCTTATTCTTTCCTCAGCTAGAAGGTTAGAATACTTGGTCCATAAGTCCATCCATAGGCCAAAGTGTTGGGCACAACTAAAGGGTTAGTTAGACCTCCAACTGTCTCTCCCTCAAGTCTAATTTCTAATAGACTATTTTGTACCTAGTGCTTGATCAAAGTACCTCACTAGGAACTCCACCCGAGTCACTCCAACCGACTATTTCTTAAATTGGTTTTGCAACATTTTTAGAGAGTCAGATTTTCAATCAATTATATTGCGCTACTGGAAGTCCAACCGAACACTCCAACCAAGTTAGTGTTTTATTTTGATCAACAGCTACAGTCTATATTAGAGCTCTTTTCATGCTTTATAAGTTAAGTTACATGGTTGGACCTTCAACCAAGCCTCCGAAAGAGTTTTGTCGGTCTTGAAGCTATTGCCTAGATTACTCAAACAAATGTTATACCCTGATCCCCCCCACTCCCCACCTCCCCGGCCTGACTAGATTCACTTGGCCTTATCTTAACCCCAAATGGAAAGCTTCCTAAGTAATTAAGATGAAAGTGATATGCATAGAGTCCATGGCAAAGCAGCTGAACTCAAACTAGAATAACACCACAAATTTCAGAGGAAACCTTCATGAGTTCATATTAGTCCAAACAAAAAAATTTCATTCTTAAACTGGAACTCAGGTAGAAAATACACAGACAAACCAAAACCACAAGAATGTATATTTATGTCAAAATATAGTAAAACCCTATTGCAACCCCATCATAGACCTAGGGTCCTAGGCTTAGCCCATTGTGTACCTATATAAGCATGACGTTAGTACCAGAATGTATATATTACAGATTTACTGTATTATCACATTACTAGTATAATCAATAGGAGCTTCTTCAAAGACTTTTACTGCAATGTTCTTTTGCCAAAAAATAAAAAATAAAAAAATAAAAATAAAAAAAGGGGGGGAAGGGGAGGGGGAGCATTTTTGTCACACGCCACTTTTTTCCTTCTACTCCCAACCTAGTTGATATGACCAAAATACCCCTAATTCTTTCTTTGTTTAGAAAGAGGCATTATAGTAAAAAAAAAACATTTGAAAATTTTCCTATAATCAATATATTCCATTTTTTCTAGCTTTCATATATTAGTTTCCACCTCATTCAAGTGGTAGATATTCACCACCTGCCAAATCTTCAATTGTTCAATTTAAACATGGTATCAAAGCCCTAAAGCTTAATCTATTTTCAAATTTTTCAGTAAGAAGCCTTGGGTATTTTCCTGTGAGTCACATCTTCCTTAAACATTTCACAATTCTCTGTTAGCCGCTTGGAAAAACTAATAGCCACTACTATGTTTGGAACCTCGTCGTAACCTCATGATGGGAGTATTGCCATTGGAGTTCCTCCCATTGCCCCACATATTGCCTAAGAAATTGGGTCATCCTATGGATTTTCATGTCAATCTCTCATTTTGGTGATTGCTTGTCGACACTACCCTCATTGAGTGTTCCTCTCTCCCTTTAATGACCTAATTTGTAAAGTTGGCACCACATGCTATCATCGACTAGTGAGCCAATACCCTATTTTCTCCTTTCAACATGATAGCCCAAAGGAAGCCCTTCACTATTTCAACCTTCACCTTTACCAGTCTTGACAAAGGAAAAACTCTCTTTTTGACAACGTGTCCTAGAGTGCATTGAATTGGACCCTCCCCTTAAAACGAAAGCTTTTAACACCACCAATATCATTGACAACCAGGTGAACTCAAAGTGGACCGAACAAGCTTGGGATTGGATCCTCCCCCTCAAAAAGAAGCTTGGATGCCACCAATACCACGGGTAGACACCCGGGTGAATACAAGGTGAACTGAACAAGCTCTAATACCAAGTTAGAATCTAAGATTGGGCCAAGCTCACTCAACTGGGTTGTAATGCGCATGGCCAAACCACACTAAAAGATTAAATCGAATCAATTAGCTAGTCTAAACCATTGAGTTATAAACCCATATATTTCTCTCTTATTGAGTTATAAATCCAATCAATTAGCTTTCGTTTCAGGGGAGGGTCCGGTCCAATTTCAAATGGTGAACCGGTTAGATTCAAAATGGACGGGTTGTCCAGTTGGGGGGGTGTTAAGAGTCCCACATTGAAAAAATAAGAGAGAATATATGGGTTTATAAGACCATGAGTTAGACTAGCTAATTTGTTGGATTCAATCTTTTAGTGTGGTTTGGCCCATGTGCATTATAGCCTAATTGAGTGACCCTAGCCCAATCTTAGTTTATAACATATATGTAACTTAGGTGAGGAGAAAGTGAAAAAGAAAATCATAAACATATATTAGATATTGGCAAGATGGTAAGAAGCAAATGGTATCAAAACAAAGCATTTATCACATTTTCTTATTAATTTTGTATATAGAAAAGTTGTGACTTCATCTATTTATTGCATAGTTATATACGAAAATGAATGGTAGGGAAGTCATTAAGATGCAATTATTCATAGCCAAGATCTATCCAAAAGCAAAAGATTTTTTTCCTTCGCTCTTTTAAATCATACAATCAAAACAAATAAAATCCTAATTAATAATAAGGGAGCAGTGGTGGGGGAGGAACAAAACTAAAACAGCAAATGGAAAAAGATAAAATTGACCATAAAATTATACAAGTGAACTTGTGAGTTCCTAAATAGAAATTAAATACTCCATAGATGTTAAAATAAATGCAGTGCAAAATACCAACCACTGTATAATCATCCCCACATCCACCTCAAAAAAGATGCAAAATTATAGGTGCCCAAAACCATCCAAGCCACATTCGACAGACTAAAAAATGCAAGTTTCTCTATTTTTAAATATTCAGTGGTTTTAATGTTTAAAAGCAAAAAAGATACAGAGAAGCTTATGGTTTAATAATTTAGAGAGTCAAAAGCAAACCACATCCTCTGCTATATATGCATTCAAGTATACATATTCACTCTCACACACACACACACACACACACACACACACACATATATATATATATATATATATGATTTTTTGACTTATTTAATTCAATAAATTTTCTTGTGTTATTTTTTAATTTTCAACATTTAGGTTAGTATTAACTATTTAGTTGGGTTTGGTACTCATGAACATTATACCAAGCCATAAATTAAAAAATATAAATATAAAAAATAAAAAAGTGCAGACAAAGGATCGAAAAATATCGTTAAAACATATTTTGTAAATCAACAATAAGATATTTGTTATTTGTCCAAAGATAATAAAATTTTATGTTAACAGCTTAGTTTCTTTCAAAAACTAATATAAGCATGTTATATATTACTAACTATTAAACCACCAAACCGATGAAACTAAACTGCTCATTTGTTTGGGAGTGTTGTAATGTGTTCTTGTAATTTGTTGTACCAGGCTTACTTGTTTATTGTAATAGAGTGCTCATACTTCATTCAGCTCAAAAAGTTAAAGAATAACAAAAGAAGTAGTCCATAGTTGAAACTGCCAGATGAACACCCCTACCTAAAATTGAAAACTGGGATGCAATAAAGTGAACAGCTTGGTAATAATTCTTTGAAACTGTAACAGAATTATCAAACCCCAGATCCATTTTCCAGCAAATACCAACACCAAACTAGAAAATAACACCACAAACTCCAAGGAGAGACCTTCACATCAATCCTGGCAAAGCAATGCAAAAGGCGCAATCACTAACCTCTCATGAACAGAAACCAAGACAGGAAATACACGAACAAACAAAAACCGGGACAATGTATTTAAAAATAAAGAATAAATCTTTAACAAGTCATCTCTATACCGCAAATTCCCAATGCGATCCCCACCAAAATCAAACTCCACAAACACAAACACTCCCCCATTACTCAGTCGTGTTTCGCAAGCATAAAAAGGGGACCAATACAGCACCATATTTATACACGCACATATACACAAACATCTAACGAGCACTGCAAATATGCATACATAAATATGCAAGAATTGAGGCCAAGGAAGTGGGACTGGGAAATGGGTCTTGGAGTTTCAAATGCATAACAAGGCAAGACCAAGGAAAGCTAATAGATACCCCACACATAGACACAAATACTGTATGCATATGTTACCATATATAGGAAGAGAGGCAAGTATTTACCTGGGTTCTAAACGAGCAGATGCTTGATGTTTCATGGTGTCGAATTAGGAGGGGGGAGGGGTAGTGGGGGGTGGGGGGGTGGGCTAACCAAAATAAGAGGAAAAATGTGAGACTTCAGACTATCTTATTCTCGCTAGTCGTTGCGTGCCGAGGTACGGGCAATGTGCGGGGGGGGGGGGGGGGGGTTGGGGGCTGTTATTATATTATACTGTGTACTTGTATGGTATGCTATCTTCTACGTCTTTTGTTCTTTTTAATTAACGACTTTAATTCAAAAATTTTAGTTTTATTTGGAACATTTACTGGACGTTTGGTTGGGAGGATAGAATTTAAATTACATAAAATTGTAATTCCGTTGAGTTTGGTAGGAATGAAATTATAATTTCATCTTACTAAACACTCCATTACAGAATTATAACACGTTTGATTCAAGCTTCATATACATATACACACAGAGAGCTTGCTCACTTGCCGCAAAAAGCAAGTCTTAAGTAAGATTTTTCATCCACTAATATTTATATACTGTGAGATAATTAATATTTGAATATATACCTATATATTTTTTATATTTCCATACTTTCCACATTTCATTTTCTTTTTTTTTTTTAGTTTTATTTTATTCTTTACATATTTTATTTCCTACCAAATATATTTTTATTCCTCTAAATTCATTCAGTTAACTAAACATGCTATTAGAGTTTTAAAGTATTTTGTATAATTTTGAATCTTATTTGTTAACATTATATTCATTAATATTTTAAAAATTGATTATAAATAAATTGAAAATACTTGCTAACTAAATTATAAAATATCTCAATTGTTTTTTTTTTTTCTTTCCCATATTAACTTATAATGTGGGGAATTGGGGATTAAAAAAATTATTTTTATTGTTGTTTGTGAATTAGTCAATATAATCCCACTAAGAATTTAAATAAAAAAAAAACAATAATGTCACATCAAGTGATCAAGTTTGATGAGGAGAATATAACAAATTCTTATGATGGAAAGGATATATTTATATATAGTAAAACTTGTATAAAAAAATATTAGACATGATATTATAGAATAATTTGAGAGAGATAAAGGGGTGGTATTTGGTCCATTTAATAGAAAGTAAATTGCTATTTATATACAAATAACAAATTTGCCATAATTTTACAATCTTTTATATTTATTCTTTCCAAATCTTTTATATTTATTATTCACTAATAAAATGATCATGAAATTGTAAAAATGTCTACAATGTTATATGAACCTGATATTATTTAACCTAACTGACTTATAAGAGCCCGTGTAAGATATATATCTAAATTATGTATGCATTATTTATGCTTTACCTCATGTTAAAATTAGTGTATTTCTTAATTTTTTTTTCATCTAAAAAATATACTTACACTACTAAATATTCTGTTAGTTAAGTATGAACTACCAAACGTACATATACCTTAATACATTAATTTTCAAAATAATTTACTTAATTAAATAATTATATTAAACCAAATATGTTTTACTATAACATTTAATATTTACCTCAACAAACATATCTTTAAACACACACATTTATTTATAATAATAATAATTAAATCTTATTAATATAAACGTAAAAACTAAGTTAATATTCAATTATTTTAATATAATATGGATTATGTGGTCTGTGTTATTTGTTTATTTATTATATTTTGAATCATTTTAATATTAAGTATCAATGTTACATTGAGTATTTATTTTGGTGCATCGTACATATAAATTCAATGTGCTAAAATATAACCATGTGCATTATTACAATGTGATGTACGACACATGTATTCTGCGGTCTTATTAATGTCGTTTTACCATACACATGTATTCTGCGGTCTGAAAATTATTTAAAAGAATACTTACTAATAAAAAATAATTTTAAAATATTTTTTAATCACTCATAACATGTATAAATCTTATATTTTTAAAAAAATACTATTTGATAAATATCATAAATTAATTAGTACAATATCATTTATATTTATAAATTATAATAATTAAAAAATTAAAAAATGTAAACCAATGATTTCAAAATGAAATTAATATACAGTTACAACTTAGACATAAATATAGCATGATTAGATTTACTTTAATTAGTTTTAATTTCGTTAATAAAATGACTTTTCTTTATCAGTTTTTTTATGGGAGGGCTAAGAGAGTGTTTGGATTGCTGAAAAATATTTTAAAATAAAAATACATACTAATAAAAATAATTTTAAAATATTTGTTAACCCTCATAACATGTGTAAATGTTATATTTTTTAAAAAATACAATTTGATAAATATCATAATTTCTGTTTATAATAGTTAAAGAAAAAATAAATAATTCAAAAATGTGAACCAATGATTTC
Organism: Ipomoea nil; assembly: GCF_001879475.1. Classification (NCBI taxonomy): domain Eukaryota; kingdom Viridiplantae; phylum Streptophyta; class Magnoliopsida; order Solanales; family Convolvulaceae; genus Ipomoea; species Ipomoea nil. The sequence continues at coordinate 197,381 of NW_017617107.1, read as the reverse complement.
AAAATGAAATTAATATACAGTTACAAATAAATGTAACATGATTAGATTTACTTTAATTAGTTTTAATTTTCTTAATGAAATGACTTTTATTTTTCAATTTTTTATTAGAGACCAAGAGAGTGTTTGGGTTGCTGGAAAATATTTTAAAAATAAAAATACTTACTAATAAAAAGCAATTTTAAAATATTTTTTAATCCCTAAACCTGAGAAAATTTTATATTTAAAAAAAATATAATTTGATATATTGTTAGGAATAAATTGTAATAGATTTTGATATGCCATATTGTAAATCGTAGATTCCCAATTTTATTTTGGTTAGACTAGTCGAGTCATAGACCAAGAAAGGGAAAAATAAATTCATTAGTTGAGGAAATGGATGAAGAAGATATAAAGCCTAAAATCAAGAATTTGCCTAGAGAAAATGGCAAACAAAAGAGGAAGATGTATGCATATGAAAATATGTATACAAGTTATGAAGACTATCATCCGAAGAAGAAATTTCTCAAATATCCAAGAAGAAATCTCTCAAGAAATCAAGAAGAAATCCCTCAAGAAATCCCGAAGAAAAAAGAACGTGACTTGAAGTTTGCATGAAGCTATCTTGAAGATCAAGCATCTATAGAAAGAAAGGAGTACACCAAGTGAAACAAAATGATAACCAAAAGGCTGTACGGATGAGTTGGAAGAAGCTTGAAATATTATATGCAAGATTCACAGGTTTGAATCTCACATCCCACATATTTTAAAGAAGCCGAAGGGAAGCAATTTGCAAAGTCAAATGGGATGAGATTTCCAAGTTGACTATGGGATGAAGTTTCTTAAGGATGAAGTTCACGCATCTCACCCTTGGGGCAGAAGTTTCAATTTGATGTGAAGGGATGAAGAGTTCACGCATCTCACCCTTGGGGCAGAAGTTTCAATTTGATGGGATGAGATTTGCAAAGGGTTTCAATTCAAGGGATGAAGTTTCAATTCCAAATCTGGGGCCTTGGGGTAGAAGTTTCAATTTGATGGGATGAGATTTGCAAAGGGTTTCAATTCAAGGGATGGAGTTTCAATTCCAAATCTGGGGCATGAGATTTGCAAAGGGTTTCAATTCAAGGGGCCTTGGGGCAGAAGTTTCAATTTGATGGGATGAGATTTGCAAAGGGTTTCAATTCAAGGGATGGAGTTTCAATTCCAAATCTGGGGCATGAGATTTGCAAAGGGTTTCAATTCAAGGGATGGAGTTTCAATTCCAAATCTGGGGCAGAAGTTTCAATTTGATGGGATGAGATTTGCAAAGGGCTTCAATTCAAGGGATGAAGTTTCAATTCCAAATCAAGTAAGGGATAAGATTTCAATTGCAAAATCAAGGAAGGGATGAGATTTCACTTCCAAATATAGTAAGGGATGAAGTTTACATGGGAAGAGATTTAAGGGATGAGATTTCAATTGCAAAATCAAGGAAGGGATGAGTGAAGGATGAAGTTTACATGGGAAGAGATTTCCCAAGTCAATTAAGAAGATGAAGTCTGGAAGCAGTAGACAGACCCAGACGTGAAGTACAGAGGAAAATACAAGAAGAAGTTGCAGAAGCAAAAATACAAGTCTAAACTAGTAAGGGATTAAAGAAGTTGCAGAAGCAAAAATACAGGTCTAAACTAGTAAGGGATTAAATTGGAGATTATACTTTGAAAATAAAAATCCCAAGAGGCGTGATCTACACCAGATGAAGATTTTTGGGACGCCATTTTTGCAAGAACTTCTACCTCAACTTGCAGAGAATCTCTAACATATCTGCAACGTTATCTTATCCTCTGAAAAGGCTATACAGCTAGATGAAAATTAAAAAATGAGAACGTTTCTTTCCAACGGACGAATTCTCATTACCAGCTATAAAAGGATGAAGATTGAAGCAGTGGAAAAGCAGGGGCGAAAAAAGAGAAGCAAAATAGCAAGAAGCGAAAATAACAGAGCTAAACAGAGCATACAAAACTCAAAAAAAGCTTTCCATCTCAAGAGCTTAAATTGATATATTCTTTGTGAGATAAACACTCAGAGTGATACAGAGCTTACAAAAGAAATATTCAAGAGTGTTAGAATCTTCATCAATTACAAGAGACTGAGCGCATCAACGAAGATCATCTACAGAGTCTCAAAGTTGGAAGCAAGGCAAAACTTGTTTTGGAGCAAAACAAGGGAAATGAGGAAAGTAACATGGAGTTGTGAAATCCTGGATTGTCACATGGAGTTGTGAGATCCGAAGCAGCAGTGTCGGAAGACATTGGGCGTGATTAGTGCGGGCTTTGTGATCAAAGCACTAGATCACGGGATACGTTTCTACCGGATAGTAGAAGACGGGGGGAAAGTAACGCGGAGTCGTGAAATCCAGGGAAAGTAACGCGGCGACGTGAAACCCGAAGCAGCAGTGTTGGTGACACTGGGCGTGATTAGTGTGGGCTTGGTGATCAAAGCACTAGATCACGGAAATTCATTGTATCTTGGAACCAAGAAGTGGTGGATATAGTGAATTGCTCTTGGAGATAAGAGCAAGTGGAGTAGGAGGATTACACCACCTCGCGAACCACTATAAATTGTCTTGTGTTCTTTACTGCTTTCTTTACTTACTGCTCTTGCTTGCTTCTCACGAGAATAATCTTGACACAATCTACACACACACGGTATCGTTTATTTTATTTTCGCTGTGCACCATACTCTAACAATCTAGTTAAGAGTTTTGGTTTATCTCTGGCTTAGCAATTGTGGTTCTGTGCTAAAAAGTTTGAAAGTCTATTCACCCCCCCCCCCCCCCCTCCCCCTCTCTAGACTTTCACTTTACCTCTTTTGGGACCAACATATATATCATAAATTAATAATTGGAATATCATTTATGTTTACAATGAGAATAATTAAAGAAAAAATAAATAATTCAAACATGTGAACTAATGATTTCAAAATGAAATTAAAATACAGTTACAAATAAATATAGCATAATTAGATTTACTTTAATAGGTTTTAATTTCCTTAGTGAAATGACTTTAATAAAAGTAAAATCATCCTTTACAACATTTCAGCCCAAATTAATATGGGTTAGTAAAAAATTAATAAAGCGTAATTGGTAACAAGATTTTATATGAAAATTAACTAATATATCTAATGAATTGTTGCCACAAATTAAAGTCAATATGTACATAAAAATGGAAAATGGTTACCAAATTTTGAGAATAATTAAATTGTTATAATTGTGAAAATAATGGATACAAATTATGCGTAACAAATAAGAAAATTCGTTTGAAATTCTGCATAATTTTATAAAGAAATAATAATTTATTAATTATTATTTACACTAATTTATTAATTATTATTTACACCAATTTATAAGCTTTATTTACTATACTAATAAAAGTAAAATCCTCATCTTCCACATTCCTGCCCAAATTAATATTTTTTTGAAAATACTGCCCAAATTAATATGAATATTAATTAATTGGTAAAAAAAAAACTAATAAAGCTTAATTGGTAACAAAATTTTATATGAAAATTAACTAATAACTAATGAATTTTTATCACAAAATAAAGTTAATATGTACTTAAAAATGGAAAATAGTTATCAAATTCGGAGAATAATTAAATCATTATAATTGTGAGAATAACGCAAACAAATTTTGCGTAATAAATGAAAAAATCCATTTGAAATTCTATGTAATTTTATAAGGAAATAATAATTTATTAATTATTATTGACACCAATCTATATCCATACTATTAATAAAAGTAAAATCTTCAATTAAAATGTCTTTCACCCTTCTGATACGATATTGCCCTTCAAGTTCTAACAAAAACAATTCACGTTGATGCTCTCATATGCCATGACTATCAACAAAAGTCAGGCTCAAACAATAACTCACATTGAGTTATTACTGAAAAAATCAGTCTTTAGTCACGGTTAATTGTATGTGACTTTTTCCCGAGTCACCCATCTTGATGGTCTGATGATTTTAACTCTAGATGAGGATGGATAAAATTCTGTTACTACTACCAATGTCGTCTACAAAGAGATTTTCAATAATGTATAATTCAAGCCATTGATATTATGTTTTTTTATATATATACAAAGATGACAAAATTGCTATATATCTACATAGAAAATATATCTTCCGTATAAATAATTTCTATAACTGAGTTGTAAGACAACGAGCTAATTAGGCCACTTAATACAAATTATAAACACAGATATATAAATCCTCTAAAGTTGCAGCACCGAATGCGTATATCTACACATTAGCTATTAATTGGGTAATTATTTACTCGAATTCAAGCATTGATAACATCAGAAAACATAATCGGTGCAACTCAATTCTTCAATTGTATTATATAATATTCGATGTTATAATTTATACAATTGTATATAGATCTAAATATTTTAAAATATTATAACAAATTCATTTCGTGCAACGCACGTGCACAAATATTAGTATACAAAAAGGTAAAATTGAAAAGAAAGTGTAAAGGAACAACACTAATAACATAAACAACAAACATTTGATACAACTTATACTATCAACTAGTTTTACACACGCATTGCGCGAATGAGTTAATGCCCATTGTTTATGATTAAATAAATATTTGAAAGTATATCAATGCAAGATTATATATGAGAAGTTCATACATTAGTAACTTAATGTCAAATTTATTTATGTAAATATGTAACTTATAGTACATGAATACAATGTAATATAGGAGATTCATTATAATTGTTACTACATTTTTTTAAAATAGTAATCAAGTATTTTTGTTGCAAATGTTTCTAATATATTTAATGAATGCACATATATACAAGATCAATTAATGAATACCAGTCCTTTAGGTGTTTTGCACAGTGTTCATTTAGTTCAACCATTATTGTTGAATAAATTATTATGGATAAAGAAATTTCTAATTTAAGGAATTTAGATGAAGTAGTAAAAATTTAAAATTTTTAATAATAATGTAACCCAAAGATATTGGACGATTGGTAAATATGATGTAACCCAAAGATCAAAATGATAAAGAAAGTGTTTGGTTATTCAACAGTTTGAAGCAACAATTTATTCCAAGCCACTGAAAATACAAACATTGCAATTTACAATATTTTCACTTAGCGTTTTTGAGAATGATTTCTCCAAAACACCTCTATATTTTTTTTTTTTGTTAAAGAAACAATTAAAACTGTAGAGTCATTTCGACTCCTTGGATAACAAGAGCTAGTTTCGCTGGTTCACTGCTTACCCATCAACGGATGGGTAAGGTTATTATTAAATTGGAGCCTTAAGGCTCCTTTTATTGGAGAATCAAGGCTCCCATGCCACTTTTCCCATCGATGTAGGAAAAATGGCAAAACTAATGGGAGTCGAACGTTCGGCTCCCCATATATTTTATTTATTTATTTATTTTAAATTTTATTTCTTTTATTATATTACTATTATTATTTTTATTTTAAAACAATTATTATTATTATTATTATTATTATTATTATTATTATTATTATTATTATTATTACACGCGCATTGCGTGAATGAGATAATGTCCAATGTTTTTTTTTTTTTTAAATAAGTACTTTAAAGTATAGCAAGGCAAGATTATATTGTAATTGTTCATGCACAGATAATTGAATGTTAAATTTACGTATTTAAATAGACAATTCTAAGTTTACAAATGCAAGATAATATATTCAAGATTAATTATAATTGTCAATAAAATAATTGTATAGGTATGGTTGAAACCAAATACGGGACATAAGGGAAAGCAAATAAAAATTAGGGTATAAAATATTAAATATATACTAATATTGAAGAGCTAACCGCTGATTGTCAAACAAGGACATTGCGAGATAGTTTCCAACTTCAATTTGGTGTGTGATTTGAATACTCTTTTTGTCAATAAATTCCCCAATAGTTAATATGATTGACTTAATTATATATATATATATATATATATATATATATATATATTTTAAACAATTATTATTATTATTATTATTATTATTATTATTATTATTATTATTATTATTATTATTATTATTATTATTATTATTATTATTATTATATTTATACCCTTAGGTCATTTTACATGTTAATCTAAATAGCTAATTTTTTCAAATATCTTTTTACCAACCGTTGATATAATTCGCTGGTCAAATTCGCTAATATAATTCGCTAACGCTAACCGCTAACTGCTGATTGTCAAAAAAGGACATTGCGAGGTAGTTCTCACTTCAATTTGTTGTGTGATTTGAATACTCTCTTTGTCAACAAATCCCTCAAGTAATTACTATGATTGACTTTATTAATTATATTTTTTTTAATTTTTTCATGGTATTAATAAAATACTTGGTAAATTAAAATATATCATTATTTTGTATTGTAACTTTGATATTTAATTAAAAAATAGTGCACAAAAAAGATAATAGACAATGTAGTGAATATAATCAATTGATGAATTTGAATGTAAAGAATTTTTACATTGGAGAAATATAAAGACAATATAACTAATAAAATTATTTCTCTTAATTAATTTATTGATAATGAATAATTTTTTTTAATAAAGACATTGTAGGGACAATGTAGCGAATAAAATTAAAGTCAATATGTACATAAAAATGGAAAATGGTTACCAAATTTGAGAATAATTAAATTGTTATAATTGTGAAAATAATGGATACAAATTATGCGTAACAAATAAGAAAATTCGTTTGAAATTCTGCATAATTTTATAAAGAAATAATAATTATTAATTATATTTACACTAATTTATTAATTATTATTTACACCAATTTATAAGCTTTATTTACTATACTAATAAAAGTAAATCCTCATCTTCCACATTCCTGCCCAAATTAATATTTTTTTGAAAATACTGGCCCAAATTAATATGAATATTAATTAATTGGTAAAAAAAAACTAATAAAGCTTAATTGGTAACAAAATTTTATATGAAAATTAACTAATAACTAATGAATTTTTATCACAAAATAAAGTTAATATGTACTCTAAAAAATGGAAAATAGTTTATCAAATTCGGAGAATAATTAAATCATTATAATTGTGAGAATAACGCAAACAAATTTTGCGTATAAATGAAAAAATCCATTTGAAATTCTATGTAATTTTATAAGGAAATAATAATTTATTAATTATTATTGACACCAATCTATATCCATACTAATTAATAAAAGTAAAATCTTCAATTAAAATGTCTTTCACCCTTCTGATACGATATTGCACTTCAAGTTCTAACAAAAACAATTCACGTTGATGCTCTCATATGCCATGACTATCACAAAAGTCAGGCTCAAACAATAACTCACATTGAGTTATTACTGAAAAAATCAGTCTTTAGTCACGGTTAATTGTATGTGACTTTTTCCCTGAGTCACCCATCTTGATGGTCTGATGATTTTAACTCTAGATGAGGATGGATAAAATTCTGTTACTACTTACCAATGTCGTCTACAAAGAGATTTTCAATAATGTATAAATTCAAGCCATTGATATTATGTTTTTTTATATATATACAAAGATGACAAAATTGCTATATATCTACATAGAAAATATATCTTCCGTATAAATAATTTCTATAACTGAGTTGTAAGACAACGAGCTAATTAGGCCACTTAATACAAATTATAAACACAGATATATAAATCCTCTAAAGTTGCAGCACCGAATGCGTATATCTACACATTAGCTATTAATTGGGTAATTATTTACTCGAATTCAAGCATTGATAACATCAGAAAACATAATCGGTGCAACTCAATTCTTCAATTGTATTATATAATATTCGATGTTATAATTTATACAATTGTATATAGATCTAAATATTTTAAAATATTATAACAAATTCATTTCGTGCAACGCACGTGCACAAATATTAGTATACAAAAAGGTAAAATTGAAAAGAAAGTGTAAAGGAACAACACTAATAACATAAACAACAAACATTTGATACAACTTATACTATCAACTAGTTTTACACACGCATTGCGCGAATGAGTTAATGCCCATTGTTTATGATTAAATAAATATTTGAAAGTATATCAATGCAAGATTATATATGAGAAGTTCATACATTAGTAACTTAATGTCAAATTTATTTATGTAAATATGTAATTATAGTACATGAATACAATGTAATATAGGAGATTCATTATAATTGTTACTACATTTTTTTAAAATAGTAATCAAGTATTTTTGTTGCAAATGTTTCTAATATATTTAATGAATGCACATATATACAAGATCAATTAATGAATACCAGTCCTTTAGGTGTTTTGGCACAGTGTTCATTTAGTTCAACCATTATTGTTGAATAAATTATTATGGATAAAGAAATTTCTAATTTAAGGAATTTAGATGAAGTAGTAAAAATTTAAAATTTTTAATAATAATGTAACCCAAAGATATTGGACGATTGGTAAATATGATGTAACCCAAAGATCAAAATGATAAAGAAAGTGTTTGGTTATTCAACAGTTTGAAGCAACAATTTATTCCAAGCCACTGAAAATACAAACATTGCAATTTACAATATTTTCACTTAGCGTTTTTGAGAATGATTTCTCCAAACACCTCTATATTTTTTTTTTTTGTTAAAGAAACAATTAAAACTGTAGAGTCATTTCGACTCCTTGGATAACAAGAGCTAGTTTCGCTGGTTCACTGCTTACCCATCAACGGATGGGTAAGGTTATTATTAAATTGGAGCCTTAAGGCTCCTTTTATTGGAGAATCAAGGCTCCCATGCCACTTTTCCCATCGATGTAGGAAAAATGGCAAAACTAATGGGAGTCGAACGTTCGGCTCCCCATATATTTTATTTATTTATTTATTTTAAATTTTATTTCTTTTATTATATTACTATTATTATTTTTATTTTAAAACAATTATTATTATTATTATTATTATTATTATTATTATTATTATTATTATTATTATTACACGCGCATTGCGTGAATGAGATAATGTCCAATGTTTTTTTTTTTTTTAAATAAGTACTTTAAAGTATAGCAAGGCAAGATTATATTGTAATTGTTCATGGCACAGATAATTGAATGTTAAATTTACGTATTTAAATAGACAATTCTAAGTTTACAAATGCAAGATAATATATTCAAGATTAATTATAATTGTCAATAAAATAATTGTATAGGTATGGTTGAAACCAAATACGGGACATAAGGGAAAGCAAATAAAAATTAGGGTATAAAATATTAAATATATACTAATATTGAAGAGCTAACCGCTGATTGTCAAACAAGGACATTGCGAGATAGTTTCCAACTTCAATTTGGTGTGTGATTTGAATACTCTTTTTGTCAATAAATTCCCAATAGTTAATATGATTGACTTAATTATATATATATATATATATATATATATATATATATATTTTAAACAATTATTATTATTATTATTATTATTATTATTATTATTATTATTATTATTATTATTATTATTATTATTATTATTATTATTATTATATTTATACCCTTAGGTCATTTTACATGTTAATCTAAATAGCTAATTTTTTCAAATATCTTTTTACCAACCGTTGATATAATTCGCTGGTCAAATTCGCTAATATAATTCGCTAACGCTAACCGCTAACTGCTGATTGTCAAAAAAGGACATTGCGAGGTAGTTCTCACTTCAATTTGTTGTGTGATTTGAATACTCTCTTTGTCAACAAATCCCTCAAGTAATTACTATGATTGACTTTATTAATTATATTTTTTTTAATTTTTTCATGGTATTAATAAAATACTTGGTAAATTAAAATATATCATTATTTTGTATTGTAACTTTGATATTTAATTAAAAAATAGTGCACAAAAAAGATAATAGACAATGTAGTGAATATAATCAATTGATGAATTTGAATGTAAAGAATTTTTACATTGGAGAAATATAAAGACAATATAACTAATAAAATTATTTCTCTTAATTAATTTATTGATAATGAATAATTTTTTTTAATAAAGACATTGTAGGGACAATGTAGCGAATATAATCAATTAATGAATTTGAATGTAAATAATTTTTATATTGGAGAAAAATAAATACAATATAACTAATGAAATTATTTCTCTTATTTAATTTATTGATAATGAATAATTTTTTTTGAATAAAGACATTGTAGACACATAATTCAGATGATATAAAAGATGTTGCCTCTTCGATTGATTGGGTCATCTTTGATTTCATTAAACGATCTGTGAATCGTGCTGCCCATAAATTAGTTCGGGATGCCGTTTCGGTGTCAGATTGCGGAAGTGGTTCGACACTCCTCTTTATCTTATTCCGATTCTTTTCTCAGATTTAATGAATTAATCACTGTTCTTCAAAAAAAAAAAAAAAAAACATCATTTTTGTGTATTTTTTCTCCATTTAACATTAAAATAAGTAAAAACACATAAAGCTGAGCTATTTAGGGAAGGATTTTGATATAAAGAATGTTTAAAAAATACCTAATTTTTTCCTTTAAATTTAAAATCTTCTTGAGACAAGTAACAAAGCGTATTTTTTTCTCCATTTAACATTAAAATAAGTAAAAACACATAAAGCTAAGCTAGTTAAGGAAGGATTTTGATATAAAGAATGTTTTGTAAAAATACCTAATTTTTTCCTTTAAATTTAAAATTTTCCTGAGACAAGTAACAAGGCCCAATATAGTAGAGAGCAGTCGTTATATCATAAACCGCAGTGCATGTGCACCGCGGTCAAAAACGGCGCCGTTTCTTTAAGTAAAGAAACGGCCCGCCGTTATAGTTAACGGAGTCCGCTTGTTTGGTGTATTAAACACCAACTGACACTACGGTATATCTAAACCGACATTGCAGTTATATCAAAATGATACTGTAGTTATAGTGAAATGAAACTGCAGTGTATATAAAATGAAATTGAATAACATTTCACATATTTGAGTGTATATTGTACAATAAAGCTGTAATTATATCAAAATGATCATGTAGTAGTGTTTTAATGAAACTATGGTGTATATAAAATAAAATTAAATAACATTTTCACATATTTGAGTCTATAAATATCGAATGAAACTATAGTTATATCGAAATGAAACTGTAGTTGTGTTGAACTGAAACTGCAGTGTATACAAAATGACACTGAATAACATGGTTACTTTTTGCAAAAAGGTACGAAACGGCGAAAAACAAACACCGTTTCTTTTCATTTAAAAAAAGGACGCGCGGTGCATGATTGATCATGCACCGTTGTGCATGATATAATTTGCCAGTAAAGAGTAATGTGTTCATTGTTAGTGTAATGTGACCAGAGGGCAAGCCAAGCCATTTGTGACAACCCAAAATATTTTTTCCAAATTCAGTTTCCGAAAATAAATTATTTTTATTCCTACTATGATTTAGCCCAATTTTTTTTTTTTTTAATTCTTTAAGTCCAATGATTATGTTAGAGCCAAAATAATTCTAAGCCAATATTTCTTTGTCCAATCCACATTTTATCTCTAGACTAGCTCAATTACCACTTGTAATCCAAACCCAACATACATAGCCCAAATGAATTTATTCCTAAAATTTAGCCCAAAAACCATTTTGGCAACCATATCCCCCTCTCTACAGATATTTTCCTTACGTGTATGTTTGTAATCTGTATACATACATTAGTCGTGGACACGCGTTTTGCGCAAAACGTCATGCTCAACAATGAAGTGTATTCTAAATTTTAAATAATAATGTATATAATTTTTAATAATTGTTATTTGGTATATAACAAAATAAAAGAACACATAAATATTATTATTATTATTATTATTATTATTATAATATTAGGAATAAGGGTCAAATAGGCCATCGACCTGCACATGATAATACAATTAGGCCACTGAATTCAAAGAACCAACAATTGAGTTGTAATCTTGAGTTGTATATAATCTATTGAACTTAATTATGGCTCCTATTATCATTATTATTATTATTATTATTATTATTATTATTATTATTATTACAAATAATATGTTTATTTTCAGGAAAACGAACTAAACAGAAAAAATGCAATTTATTAGTTTTCAACCAAACAGAAAAGATAGTTTGACATCAATCATTATTGTGTGGACCATATTTTGTATACTGTAAAATAATGTACATTTAGTACAAAAATAATGTACATTATATTCAGGGGTTATACATTATTTTTGTACTGAGTGTACATTATATTGTATAATGTACTTTCAGTACAAATATGATGTACATTTAATATATTAAAATGTACTTTTTTGTTATGGTCCACGTAACATTGTGTGGACCATGGTCCACACAATAATTCATTCAGCCAAACACTAGAAAATTAAAATATTTTTCGAAAACTGAGCTATTTCTTAAAAAGCATTTTTCATAAAACATTTTTCAGGTTTCCAGATGAACCCTTAATAGAATTTGTTAATGATGGATTAAAACTACCACCTTACACATAATTAAAAGTGAAAATTTATATAGAGTAATAATTGAGTAGGCAATATATTTAATTAATGTACTAAAATCGTTTTTTGGTTCGTTTTGTTTTGTTTTTGTTTTATTCAAAGAAGAGAGCGTAAACGGTTAAAACTCCAATTCCAAACAAGTGAAACAACAAGACAAGTCCATAGGGACGACACCAACCATCGTTATGCTGTGGAACCATGCCCACCTTGTAAGGTGGACATTGTTCCAAACGACGACGTTTTCATGTGGTTGAGTAATGGTGTCGTTAGTGACACCGTTAACATCCATAATTTCTATACTGTAGATTAATAATTTTTATACTGTAGATTCATAATTTAAATACAGTAGATTCATAATTTCTAAACTGTGCGATTGCGAAGAGAGAAACGTCGTTAACAACAAGTGAAATATATATATTTTTAATTAGAACGACGTCGTTTTCAACGAACACGACGCCGTTGTGGAACTATGCCAACCTTACAAGGTGGACACGGTTCCATAGCATAATTTGCCCGACACCAACCCTATTATAGTGCACTTAGATCCCCGATTGTGGCATCCCGGTTATCCATTTAAATGGATGGTCATAGGTTCGACCTCCGGTGGTGGGGCTTAGATTCTTTGTGTTGAAAATATTTGAGAAAGTATAAAAAAGATACTACCTTGTAAAGAATTATGAGTATTTCAAAAAAAAAAAAAACTTAATTTTGGTATCAAACTAAAACAAATCAGCTTGGAAAAAAAAAGGAGAGGTTTTACATGAATTAACTTTACTTCTACTCACTTGATTATATTGGTATTTAAACTTTTGATCATTAAATATTAATTTAATAACTTTTGATTTTTCAATTTTTTAAAATAATCAAATCCAGTTCAAAATACTCTTGTATGATCGAAGTGAAGCAAAATTTGGTAAAAGTGACTAAGTGAAAACTCATAATTAGACCTTTTAAATCAAATTTACAATTTAAAAAATCTGAGAGACCAAACACAATTCATAACAGGTGAAAGTTGAAATTAATAGCTAATGTTAAAACGCAATGAGTCTCCCTCACTTTGAGAGGTTGTTCATACACTGGCGCGTAAAACTTAATTTCGAGTTATTGTTCTCAAACATTACCTATGTGACCAACTAAGCTGTCTATGCGAGCCGTAACATATATTTATATTTATATTTTATGGATGACTATTGAGAGTATTGACTAATGAGTCAATTAGAATATTGGATTGACTTTAACCAAGTTTGAAAAATAAAAACTACAATGATAAATGTACTTGGAGGGTGTAAATTTTGTCACATCTCTTAATTTTATTGGAGAATTAAAAAAATGCTAATATTGTCTCACTTTTGTGAATTATTAGAGCACGTTATTGTAAAAGAGAGTAAAAAATGAATTAAAATTAAAAATGAACCACAATAATATTTAAAATAAACGTATATCAAGATCTATCTTACTACGTTAACTCTGGTTCACGGTATAAATATGGTAAAAGGTAAAAGGAAAAATGTTACTCCGTATTATGCAAAGAAAAGTGATAGTTTTCTTAAGGTGAGGCCCATTAGAGATGGGTCGGTCCAGGTTTAGTTGGATCCAATTTACTAAATGGGCTTTATCGAGGCAATAAAATTGGGGGTTCATTTTCAGTAAATAGTAAATGAAGAATAAACAGAAAGAAGCCAATCGTTATATCCTACACCACGGCGCACATAGCACTGTGCGCCGCGCGCCTCCCAAAACGACGTAGTGTTGGGAGGCGCGATAAGAAGTTGCTGAGATTATGTGTATTTATTCACAACGTTATGTGTATTTGTTCACAACGTTATGTGTATTGATTCATACAGTTATGTGTATTTTTATACAATTATGTACATTCTTTTTATACAATTATGTACATCCGAATCAGAAAATTTGTGTGTATTATGTTAAAAGTTGATGTGTATTATGTTAAAAGTTTATGTTTATTATGTATTATGTTAGATTATGTGTATTATCTTTTAAAAAGAGTATGTATATTTTGTTATATAATTATGTACATTCATGTATAACATTATGTGTATTCTAGTATAACATTATGTACATTCTTGAACAGCGGTTTTTTTTTTTTTTAAGAAAAAACTATTGCCATTCACTGGGGCGGGAAATTTAAAAAAAAAATAATAATTAAAACGACGTCGTTTTACATCTGGGCGCATAGTGCAACGCGCGCCGTGGTGTAGGATATAAATTGCCGAAAGAAGCCTTAAAGTTTACGAAGGAAAGCTAGTCTGGCAAATTATACTATAGACCATGATCTATATTGCAATGTGGATCACTGATAAATATTTATTTGGAATAAGAGTTAAATAAATTTTTTAATTATAGATCAAAGTACCACGGCTGGAAATCTCCGTCCAACATTCATTGGACGGAAAACGCGATATATTGGTCGGAAACGAGGTTTCCGTCCAACATACCGACCAAATTGAACGTTCGGAAAAACGCTTGTCGGAAATTTCGTCCAACTCCACTTTTTGGTCGGAAATTCCGTCCAACATATAAAATTGGACAGAAATTCCAGACAATAACCCACCATTCTTAAAACGTGGGAATTTTCGTCCAAATACATGTTTTGGTCGGAAATTCCGTCTAACTACGTGCGTTGGACAGAAAAATCACATATTATATTTTGTTATTTTCCTTCCAACTGTTGGTAGGAAAATTATAAATCATATGGAATGTTTTTATTATTTTTATATTACCATAATTTTATTTATACATATTGTTAATAAATTATATGTCATCAACGTAACAAATTATTGAACACACTAAATTTCAAATTAAAAATATATTTAAACATAAAAAATATTTACAACAAAAATAGTCATGTTCATAATGCTTCCAACAATAGACTATAAATACCATACAACAAAAATATATACTACTTAAGTATGCTCGATGCACACAAATAAGCCTTCAAATCCGGCACTTCTTCTATGACTGTGATCAATGCAACATCCGCAGCCTTCTACTTCAATGACTTTGATCAAGTGTAGATGATGGGTATACCTGCAAATGCAACTAATTTAAGATGATGGCTTTGATCAAATAAACATTTTTCTCATGCATTTCTAAAGTGATTTCTAGCAAAAATGACCTTACTTTCTTGATGGTATAGATGAATGTAAGTTCTGCAAAACTTTCTACACTTCTCCACCACTGTTTCTAGTTAATCACATGTGTTGAGTGTATTAAGACAAATGGAATATCACATAGTCAAATGCACATATATTGAGTGTATTAAGCCAAATAATAAACATCAGAACTGAGTTTTTAAGTTTAAAATATAGTGATGAACAATTATTAGTTGTACAATAAACCATTTGCCAAGTGTGTACATCAGTAAATATTCATCCTAATTTCAAAAATAGAACACAAATTCATACCGTGTTCTCGCCAAGAAGAGCTCTGAGAGTTGCTAATGATCAAAAGTCAAGCAGTTGTCCCTAGCTTTCTCAATCCTAGCTCTTGCTGTCTCAATGAATCTCAGTGCCTGAGAAAGAAACACGACTGTCAAATGATAATCCATAAAGTAAGTTGGAGTGGATAATCCACAAGTACAACTGGACCACTCACTTCTCACACATTGACTTTAAAGATAGTTCAACGATATGAATATCAAAGCACTAGAACATACTATTAAAGAGACTCACTCAGTACTGCATATTAATGATTATTGACCTTGTTAGCAAAATATTTGCTATATCTCATTCATGACCCAACAACTTCTACCTTAGGATTACATTTGTACTATCTAGTAATATGAAGAAACAAAAGCAATTTATGGGACAATTGGATATGCATATTACTCCAAAATTTCCTGTTCTAAAGGCAATGATGCACGCAAGGATCACTGTGTGGAGATCATAAGAAAGCAACGACTAACATAAATCAGAAAAGATTAATGTGGAACACAGTAAGAAATAGTAACATCAAACATACATGCAAGAAAAGATTAATGTGGAGTAGATTAATCCATACTATGTATTCTGTGTCTTGAACTATGACCGGGGTCTCCTTAATTACAGGAGGAGCTTCTTCTATTGCCTTCCGTGCGCCTCTCGCTCTTGGATAACTCAGTCTGCATTTATTGATCACAGGAAAAACATTAGTCAAGTGCAATACACTAACTATAAAGTTATTGAACTAAATTTCATAGAGCGAATCCTACATACATTCAGTAATAAGTGAAGCCCTCAGAAGACTTTTGTAATATGCATAATCTATGTGGCAGCGGAAACAAGCCTGCATACAACAGTAGTGAGGTACTTTACCAACAAAAGCTTTTGGATCTTTATAGCAGCTGCTTCACGAAACATACAGTTTGCAAGCCAACATTGCTGATAATTGATAAGAAAAGTTTAGACATAAATCAGGATTTCTATAGCGGCTAGATGAAATAGGTAACAAAGCATTAAAAATATGAATTCAAAAAGCTAGTAAATTTTGTCAAGACACACTAGTACACAATATTCTAATGCAACTAAACATGTATATGGGAACAACCTAATCACTGCCTTGTAAGATAAAGCTCATGCAAAATGGAGGAGAGTGGTAGTTTACAACACCTGCTTCGAACAGAACTTTATAATTTATACTTTTCTTTTTTAAACTGCTAAGTTTAACACACTTAAAAGTATCTATAATGTTATCTCAAAATTTCAATTTTTGAATTGAAGTAAAAGAAAATAAAAATCTGTGAATTTGAATGATTAAAAGAACTAACACACTACATCCTGGGACTTCTCAAATCTAAATATGTTGAGAAGAAAGAAAGTTGATTGTTCTCACCTACCAACAACACCACATGGTTCTGAACTTCTGATATCCCAATCAATCACTAACTAAAAAATTATAATCTTCCTACATTTTATATATACATACTGCACCACCTAGCAGTCTAGGTTATCTATAAGGAGTGTGATATCTTGAATATATGCAGCAGAAATAAAATGCACAATTGCTGCTTTAGTTACTATTTTGTTCACACACACAGTTCTACTATGTTTTATGTTTAGTTATGCATAAAACATAAAACACTGCTTTAGTTATAATAATTTAGACTACTCAAGTTCAACTGGCTAGAATTGAGGTTTAAATTGACATCCAACATAGAATAGATAATAATTCAGACTACTCAAATTGACAAAGGCATCCAATAAGATACCTCTCCGAATCAAAACTACCACCAGACAATCCACATTGCACCAGACGTTGCGGGGAGGAATCGACAATAGAGACTAATATCTGAAATAAATTTAAAAAATTGAAACAAATTACAAATAAAATAAATAAATAGACTTACAGGTCGCGGAGTGGAACCGGCAGCTCCGGGGTCGTGGCGGTGGCGAGTGAGGGAGCTCCGACGGAGGAACGACGGCGGCGGAAATGGAGAGGAAATGACGGTCGGCTGTGGTTTTAGACGTCTTCGTAAATGGAGTGAATGGCGAGGGGGCGGTGTCGTCGGAATGGTCTCAGGCACTGTCGGCTGTCGTCGTGAGCGGAGGAAGGGCAGCGAAAATGGAGAAGGCAGGGCGGAAAGGCGTCGTCAAAAATGGAGTGAATGGCGAGGGGAAGCGGGAAATTTTTGCTGGAAGGGATTGGTTAGAGGCAATAGAAGAAGCCCTAATTTTGCTGGAGACTATTCCTTAACAGAGATGATGGAAGCGGGAATTTTTGCTAAGTTCTCTTTTGCCAATATTTTTTCCATCCAAATTATATTCCCGCTTCTCTATTTAGTGTCCACTATTCTAGTATTCCTTTATTTTTTAGCTAAAATATTTAAATTTCCGTCCAATATTGTTGTTGGACGGAAATTGAAATACCTATTTTTAATTTCTACCTATCGGTCAATTCAGGTTTACCAACCAACATCACAGGTCGGACGAAAATTCCGACCAACACTCGCCTGTTCGACGGAAATTCTGTCCAACACTCGCGCGTTGGACAAAAAGTCTGACCAACTTTTTGTCCACCCATCTTTAGTGACATAAAGTTGAATTTTTTGTTAAAATACCGACCAACTTACGGTTGGACGGAAATGTTGGACGAAAAACGCGAGATTTCCAGCAGTGTACAATATGAAGAACAAGAAAGGCCATGTTGGATGGATGGTTCTCAAAGTTGATTTGGAGAAAGCATACGACAAATTGGCCTGGAGCTTTATCAATGACACATTACAAGATATTGGACTAAATGATCAATGGAGAAAAAACATCATGGCCTGTGTAACTACGTCTAGACTCGCTATCAACTAGAATGGAGGTGTCTCTAATTGGTTTTGGCCTGTGAAAGGAATTCGACAGGGAGACCCCATATCACCCCTTATCTTTGTTTTATGTTTAGAGAGACTCAGTCATTTGATTAACTTTTCTGTTAATGCAAGGACCTGGAAAGGAATTAATGTAACTAGAGATGGCCCTCACATCACCCACCTCTTCTTTGCGGATGATATGGTATTGTTCGGGGAAGCTACGATCAACCAAGCAAAGGCGATGAAGAAATGCCTAGACGATTTCTGTGGATGGTCAGGGCAGAAAGTCAATCTGCACAAGTCTTCAGCCTTTTTTTCTAAAAACACATCTACCACGCTCCAACAGACTATTACTGACATGATTGGCTTTCAAAGAGTGGAGGATCTGGGTAGATACTTGGGGATGCCGTCTATACATGGCAGGTTAACAACGCAATCTTTTGCAAATATACTAGAAAGGATGCAAGCAAAGCTGACTGGATGGAGATCCAGAACTTTGTCACTAGCTGGCCGCCAAATCATGGCTCAATCAGTCCTATCCGCTATTCCATATTATTCTATGCAGACCATGCCCTTCCTACTGGTATCATTAGTTCCATGGAGAAGCTGATACGCAATTTCTTATGGGAGAGTTCGAATGATTCAAGAAAGGTTCACCTGGTTAACTGGCAGACAGTTACACTAAGCAAATCCAAAGGTGGGTTGGGTATCCGTCGAATGGAGGAAATTAATCAAGCCTTTCTAGCAAAGCTTGGTTGGAGGATCCTTCAAAATGAGGAAAGGCTATGGGTAAGACTAATGAGAGCTAAATACTCAATCACTAGTGAGGATTGTTCACTGTGGCAACCAAAGAGGATCATGTCCCCAATTTAGAGGGGAATTCTAAAGTCCACTCCTATTTTGCAGAAAGGAATTAAAAAGGTAATACTGAACGGTGAGAATACCCTGTTCTGGATCGATAGCTGGATTGACGAAGGCCCGCTTAGGAATGTTCTTTCTGAGCCCATTCCTCTCCCAGAACTCTACAGAACAGTTGCTTCATACTGGGATTCAGACCATGGATGGCGATGGGATCTGTTTGATTACCTGATCCCGGTATATTACCTGGACAAATTGGCAGCAATTACTGTCAACAACATTGAGGGGGACAAAGATTCGATTGGTTGGAGATATGAACCATCCGGCGAGTTCTCTGTCAAGTCAGCTTATGATTTAGCCTTGGGTTTGCCGAACAGGATAGAGCCATCTAAATGGAAAAACGTTTGGAAATTGAAGGTGCCAAAAAAAATCATCACCTTCATGTGGTTAGTCAAGCATGATAGAATTTTGACAAACAACAACAGATTCAAGCGTGGCTAAACAACCTGCGCTAATTGTATTCGATGCATTAATATAATTGAGGACACCCAGCATGTTATTCGAGATTGTCCGGCAGCCTCTGTAGTTTGGAATATGATATTTCCATCTTTCTATTCAATGACTGCTCACCTACCCTTCCCAGAATGGCTCGACACAGGTGTAACACCTCACTTTTTCTAACTCTTAATTATAACTCTAAACAGTCATTAACATCACTAAGCAGAGGAAATAACTATAAGATAATTAGTGAGAGTGTCACCGCCACAACCACCACTCCGTGGTGATTGCACAGGCTAAGGGGTAATACTATAAATAAGATAAAAATCTGGCATCCAAATAAAATACTGGAAACATAAGGGGGGAAAACGTCACCCCAAAAGTCAACATCATCCTAAAAAACATAGAGTCAAAAAGTCTAAAATCCATAACATGATCATCAATAAAACTAGAGTTTAGACATCTCAAACTAAGTGACTAATCTAACTCGATCTCTTCTCATTGCTGGGCCCACCTGAAAGGGGTTTTGCAAGCAACACATGGACAAATAGGAAAACACCCGTTAGCATGAAGCTAAGTATAACCACACTCAACCATGTAAAGCATTCTAGCATTTACTTTGAAAACATTTGATTTCTTTATAAACAATTAACTCATCTCAAATCATCTTTAGATCTAACACATACTTTCTAGATACTTGCACCCTATTACATCAGCTGGCATGCTAATATATATATATAAGACTGTTCACTTAAATTCATCAGCATATAAACTTCTCAAATAACTTAACAAGCAATTCATGCTTACAGATAGGATCATGCTAATAAATCATATAACAGGTATTCTCATGCTTTCATATTTTCATCCCTATATTCGATAAACAAGACTTCAAATACAACAAAACGGTTATAAATCAACATTCTCGTTATGTACTCTCATGCGATACTTTACTCAAATGCAATCTTGTGCAATGCTATAATCATACTCATGTGCAACCTTGTGCAAAGCTGTAATCATATGTAATATCGTGCAATACTATAGTCATACTCATATGCAATCTCGTGCAACACTTATACATCATACTCATATGCAATCTCGTGCAATACTATAAAGATACTCATATGCAATCTCGTGCAACAATATACTCATACTCATATGCAATCTCGTGCAATAATATAAACATACTAATATGCAATCTCGTGCAATAATATACTCATACTCATATGCAATCTCGTGTAATACTATATATATATATATATATATATATATATATATATATATATATATATATATATATATATATATATATATATATATATATATATATATATATATATATATATATATATATATATATATATATATATATATATATATATATATATATATATATATATACTCATTCACTCATTATAAAAATAGAGTACTTTCTGTGGAGGTCTCTTTCTTACTTTTGAGTCTCTCTTGACTCGCTTTCTTTCTCTTGAGTCCCTCTTGACTCACTTTCTTTCTCTTGAGTCCCTCTTCACTCACTCTCTTTCTCTTGAGTCCCTCTTGACTCACTTTCTTTCTCTTGAGTCTCTTTTGACTCGCTTTCTTTCTCTTGAGTCTCTTTTAACTCACTTTTTTCTTTTACTCGTAGACGGCTTAGGGTTTCACCGATGCGTAAATTACGCCATCGGAAACGGCATAAATTCGACCCAATATCTCCTACCGTCTACGGAACCAATCTCGTGGTTCTATCTCTATGGAATCAGGTATCGAATTATTAGTGTGCACACCCCTTAACCAGAATTCCAAGCCTGGCGGGCAGTTTCTAACCTCGTAACGTGGGAATACGCCGCGTCATATATACTGGGACCGCAATATCCATAAATATCTCCCGAGAGGACATAGTCCAAACGGTATCCTCCAAAACCTCACCGATATAGATAATACATAAATATATCTCTCATGCATGCAACAACTCTACTACTTCTCAATGCATTAAAGAATGATATACCACATACTTATGGTTTTTGAAAGTATTCGTGGGCTCACGTTGACCCCTTATGCTTATTGAAATATGACACATGCGAAATGTCAAAATACTCTATAACATGCTTCTAAACCATGTATAAAATAACATGAAGTATTCAAGAATATAATATCATGCTCGGTTTGTAACATAGCAAATTCTATACATTTCACTCAACAAATATGCTTCTATTCTCATTGATCAAATAACACAATCTAGTAATGCTTTCATACTAAATCATATTCTCAAATGATCATGCTTCTTTACTCAATAAAAACATCAACAGATCACATAGTCAAATAATTCTTCTTACACAGTAAACTAGCAAATATATACTCTATGTAGCAACTCTTCAATAAAACCTTCATAACATACTCATTTTTTAAAATCCAAATTCAACGAAATCAAAGCCAAAACGTGCGCCGAGGCGATCCTGGAAGAGCCGAGCCACAAGGGCCCGTAACACTTGGCCCGAAACGACACGTTGCTGGGCCACAAGGGCCCGGCCACTGCACAAAATCTCATCAGAACAATACTCAGGGACCTGGGTCGGGACTCCTCATGGTCCGCCCCATGAGCCCCGCTACTCCATCGGGTCTAGGCGACGGCCCTCCTCTAGGGCCGTGCCCTAGACCCGTGTGACCACGGCTCAAGCCGGCGGCGCTCCTCTAGGGTCACGGCTAGGGCCGTTGGTCTGATCTGGTGCACACTGTGTGTGCACCAGAAGGCTTTCTCATCTGCAAAACTCAATCCAAACAAGTCCAAACCATTCTCAACAACTCATAAACAATTACTAGATCACTTCTAAGCATAAACACAACAAAATCTCATAGTTTCTACTCAATAATAAGGCTTCACAGAGCCAAATTTAAGAAGGAATCCATGGGGTTATACCTCTTGTAGACTTCTCTTCTTCTAGCTTGGTATCCACCTTCTTCCTTAGCTAGCTACAACCTCCTTCACCTTCTAAACATCTCAACGAACCACACAACCAACTTAAACTAGAATCTCAGAAAATGATGAAAGCTAGAAGGGAAAATGAGTGGATGGAGATGAAGGTTGAAAACTTACTGTGATTTCTTGGTGTTCATGCAGGGGAGAGAGCTCAATGGTGGAAACAAAGAGGCCAAGTCTGATAAATGCTCAATATATAGGAGCACAAAATCCTAGGATGATCTCCTATGATTGGTGGATGGCAAAAGTGTAAAAACTTTGGCTAGAAATGAATCAGGCAAAGATTTTGGATGTCTAGTGGTCCACCATGCTCCATGGACCAAGGGATAAAAATGCTATTTTAAATACTTTGGGGTTGAAAATGAATTTTCTCAAAAAGCTATTTGGATGAACACTTGTTTAAAATCTTTTTGAATTCTCCCGGTCTCACTCAGATAAATCTCTCGATTTAAATCTTGGTACGCGAAGTACCCGAAAACATAGGAATTTTCGAATAGAATCCATCTTTGGTGTTGAATTAATTTAAAATGTGACAAAAATATTTTATTCAAACACCAATTGATCGCAAAAATTTTTAATGGAGTGAAAATGGCTATTTTGGAACTTCTTAATACCGGATTTATAAAATGAAATTTTGGGTTGTTACAACAGGTATCAAAGGAAATCCGAATCGCAGACATCCCTGTAATGACAGTACGCTCTTTGCAATCACGGCATGGTGGATTTGGAGATGGAGGAATGATGAAATCTTCAACAACGTGGTCAGAACACCCACTTTCAAGGTAGCCTGGTTAAGATCCCAACTTGAGGAGAATACTAAAGCTTTTGCAAGATCTAAATCAGTCCAGAAAACAGTTTGCATAGACACATGGACCAAGCTTTGTTGGTCGAAACCCCCTAATGGTACGGTTAAAATCAATATTGATGGCTCTGTTGACCTCCATACCAACAAGGCAAGCTGTAGGGGAGTAATAAGAGATAGCTCTGGGAATTGGCTAAGTGGGTTCATGTATAACATTGGTGTATGCTCCACCTTAGAAGCTGAAACCTGGGGATTACTAAAAGGTATCCAGTTGGCTAATCACCTCAACCTCAAGAATATCATATTTGATACGGACTCTAAAGATTTATCAGAGAGCCTAACCTGTACCCAACACATATCCAGCATCTGCCACAATCTTCTTGCTGCATGCAACCAGGAGGCTAGGAGTTTTGATGAATGGAAGATCACACTAATTTGCCGAGAGACCAATCGCCCAGCGGACGCCTTAGCGGTTAAAGCTAAATCTTTACCAAGGGGATTACATGTGCTGCAACATCCCCCCCCCCCCACCCCCCCCCCCCCCCCGCCGAATGAATTCTAGACTTACTAGCGGATGACATAGATGGCATACCAGCTTGGCGCCAAGTCCATGTAACTTAACTATTAGTTTCTTTGGGTCTCCCCTTCCTTTATATATATATATATATATATATATATATATATATATATATATATATATATATATATATATATATATATATATATATATAAAGTACAATTAGTCCCTTAAACTAACAAAAACTTCAATTAGGCCTTTTATCTTTTCACTTTTATATAATTAAGTTAATTAACAGGTTATATTTAAGTCACAGTTAATTTTTTTTTCTTTTTTAATTTTAAAAGTTGATTAAAATAAAATATATATTTTAATTCAAATAAATTAATAAATTAAAAAAAAAATCTGGCGATCAACCGGCTTCTCCATCCAGTTGGACGGAAAATTCGGCCTGGTTTCTTCGTCAAACTTTTCAGTTTTTTTTTTTAAATTCTTTTTTTTTTTTATATAAAAAAATTAATTTTACCTGATATTACTTTGTGTTTACGTGCAAATTGAACTAATTGTCCAAATTTAAAAAGTTATGGATTTAATTGCATACAAGTGAAGAGATGAAGTACCTAATTGGAGCTTTTGTTAGTTTATGGGACTAATTGCATTTTGGCTTATAGTTGAAGGACATATTTGACCCTTATCCCTATTTATTTTTATTATATTGTAGGTTCATTTTTAATTTATTGAATGTTCATTTTTAGATAGTATACCAAATAATAAACTTTCAATATACTAAAATTGGACCTTAACAAATTGAACTTCGATATACTAAAAATTAATATTCACTAATCACTTTGTAGAGCTTAGCTCAATAGTTCAAGAATCACACTAGATGTTTTGCTCCAATAATAGGGTGAGGGTTCGATTCTCACTAAAGATACGGGAGGGTGGGAGTGATGAAAATTTCTTGTGCGCAAAAATTTATTTTTTTTTTAAAAAAAAATTAATATTTAATATACTAAAAATAAATTTTATGTCAATAATACATCTTACAAGGTATAGTAAATTATGTTCCAGGATTATATTAGGTCCAACTTAAACAAAACCAAACAGGCAAAGGGGGTCTTTGGTAAATAGCTGTTAGTTAATTGAGTTTCATTTTATGTCAATAATACATCTTACAAGGTAAATTATGTTCCAGGATTACATTAGGTCCAACCTAAAGAAAATCAAAAGCCAGAGGGAGCCTTTGGTAAATAGTTGTTAGTTAATTGGGTTAGTAGGTTTGACTATTTGATAGTATTAGGTGATTGTAGAAAAACGTTTGATAAATTAGTTGTTAGTTGAGTACATGCAAAATGACTTTTTCATAAAGTTAATCGAAAAAACTGTTTTGAGTAACTTTTTAAATTTTAACGTTTTTAGAGCAATAAGCTGTTACAAAAAGTTAATGAATCAAATATTTATATGAATTGTTTAACCAAATCAAACAACTAATAATAATTAAATAAGTCAAAATTAACTAATAAATTAACTATGTTATCAAATAAAAATAAATTAAGAAAAAAAAAACCAATCATCTCTTTCTTCCAAACCTATATGACAGGTAATCATATAATATTTTAAATCTCTCCAGTTTTGGTGGCATGACTTTGTTCAAAGCTTTACACATGTGCATGTACGATATGCATGTTAGACTAAAAGTGAAATTATATGTTCAAATATTTTTTAAAAAATTGAATATATATTTTTTTTTTGAATGCAAAAAAAATTGAATATATTATTGTATTATAGTTTAAATATTTAGTTCTTACTTTTTTTGAACACTATTTCGTTCTTTCTTATTTACAAGAGTTTTCATGAATTGAATAATAACATATTCTGTCATCGTATCAAGAACGTGCTTAATTTTGAATCTGAGTTAATTTTAAAAATGGTCCCTGACTATTCATCTTTATTAAATTTTATCCTCGACTTTCAATTTAATTACAATTGGTCTTTTGACTGTTGATTTTGTTCAAGATTTGGTTCTCTGGATAAATATTTGTTTAATAAGCATTAAAATTTAGGGTAAGAACATAAAAATTAGCTATTAGAATCCTTTTCCAAATTTGCATATTTAAGGGTGTTGAAATAAAAGATATAATCACCTCAAATTTCAGGCATAACTCGACACGCTTAAAATATATATTCTCTTTATAATAGCCTTTAGGACTCTTACAACATTAGTAATCCCACAGTATTAAGAATCCTATCATCAATATAAAACTAGAATAATGTCCACATAAGGTTTTACAACAATAATCACCTCAAATTTTGGGCAAAAACTTATCAGTAGCATACTCGTCCAAATTGACTTATATATGCATCAACTGCATGTTCTTCGCATTTCTACTAATGATGAACCTAGTGTATGAAGTTTATGAATCAACTTTTGTCATCTCAATAACAAGCCAATTTTTACATTTTACACTTTAATTTAACGCTTACTAAATGAATATTTAACTAAAGGACTACCAAATCTGGAACAAAATTGATCAATAGTTAAGATACCACTTATGGTCAAATTGAAATTAAAGTCGAAGATAAAAATTGATAAATATCAATGGTGAATGGATCATTTTTAGAATTCTCTCTTTTGGATCATATCAAAAGTATCTTTCGCTTTGAATCCTTGAATGTTTTATCTGGCTATGAGTACCCCTCTCCTGTACTGTGATTCGACTATTATAGCAGAAACTCTAACTTGCAAGGAGACCCTTTCTTGGTTGAAAAACAAGGGTGAAGAGTCCGTTGCTATGTACACGGATTGTGCTATTCTACGTGGTAATCTTTTGGCTACTTAGGAGATTCTATCTTATATTGGCATAACTTTGATAGAATGTATTACTTTGATGAGTACTTTTGTTTCTTGTATGTCCTCGTTGCAGGATGATGCTATGTTTTGGGATGTTGTTTCTCCTGGCTCCATTTCGGAGCTTTTAATATACGTTTTGCTTTTACCTTTAAAAAAAAAAAGAGAGATGTGTCAAATAGGCCCATGTACTATTATCAAGTGCTCAATTCCCACCATGAACTAAATTAAAGGCTAATTAACCACACTTACCTACTAAAGTAATATCTAATCTTTTATGTTTGCACGATAAGATAGGAGCAATGATATTCTCAAGATAAATTGAGGGGTATTTGGTACTTTTTCTTAAATTTGAGAAATATTATATTTTAATTAATTGGTTTGATCCATGAAAAAAATTCACTAAAAAATATTTTTCTCAAGAATGAGGAAAAAGTTTTCCACTTCTCCCTTGGTATTTTATTTTTCATGAAAAATTAGTAGGACAATAATAATAATAATAATAATAATAATAATAATAATAATAATAATAATAATAATAATAATAATAATAATAATAATAATAATAATAATAATAATAATATTATTATTATTATTATTATTATTATTATTATTATTATTATTATTATTATTATTATTATTATTATATTGGTCTTTATACTTATTATTTCTTACAATTCCAAACCCACCAAAACAATGAGATCATTATTCTCAATAATTTCTTTTTCACGAACCAAATAATATAATTAATCTTTCCTTTTCTATGGAATTTCAATTACATTCCTCCTCAAATATTTCCGCAATTCAAACGGGGCGGTGTAATGAATGAAGGTGAATGTCAAACTATTTTTTTTTTTTTTTGATACATTAAGTTTCTCAGCTTACATTAGACTAATCCTAAACCCCTAGCTAGAACCCCTACCCAAGGGCGGTGGTGAACAACAAACTTAAGAAGACGTTAACTAGCTCTGATGTTATTCCGCTAGTCCCTTTCTAATGTGTTTTTATATGTTATATATGAGAGTTTTTATCAGTGATAATATTGAAGTCAAAAGAGTAGGTAGTATATATAATAGTAGCCAACCTATATTAGGTATGTAACAATACATCATATTTGATCTCTAATAGGTGTTTAAACACAACTTTCACTCTCGCGATTCTCTTGAATCAATCAAAGGATTAACACTTAATTTATAATTTATTTTTGTCACTGAGAAAGCATGATAGTCTTTGATTCCATTTTGAAAGAAAAATTCCATAGGTTTATAATTAAATTTTATATAATTTTGCTTAACTATTAAAACCTAGCTCCATATATAATTAAAATAGCCAAAAATCAAAACCAATATGGATCTAGATCAAGAAGCTGGAATCTCACAACAGTGATGGTGTGAAGGACCACAGAATATTCTTTAGATTCTTAAGAAAATATTACATGCATGGAATAATTTTCAAATTAAAAAAATGATTTCTAATTTAACCACATTTCATTTTTTTAATAAAAATGAACTAAACAACAATTTCATAACGTACGTAAATGGAATCTTATAAAGCAAGTCAAAACCCTAAGATGGTTCACGGAAGTAGAGGGTTTCTGTCGTTTATCGCCAACAGAAAACCCAAATCAAGTATTAAGTTGTTAATTAATTAGTTATTAGTTAATTAAGACAATTACTTAATTAAGCCAGCCCGTCATGGAGAAACATAAGTATGTCTTCTCTCTTGAAATCTCACCATTAATTAATTAAGCCAATGGAATGAGTTTCCTGGTCCGACAACCTTGGAGCATACGTTGGCGTTGATATGCCTAAAGAGAATACATTTCACAAACCTAGCTGAAAAGGTAACTGAAAGCTGAAAACTAGTTGATTATGCTTAAAAGTATATGGTAAAATTAACTTTTTGATAAGCTGATAAATTAAAAAGACAAAAAAATAACACTTTCATAAAATTTAAATGATGTGTTTATTATATTGTTTTTATATTATTAAATATATGAGATAAAATTAATTTATAAAAAAAAGTTTTTGTTTTTATAATATATATGAGATATATATTAAATTAAAACAAAAAAAATTTTTAATTGGTAAGGATAAATGATGTCACTTATTTATGAATAGACGATTGGAGTTAGAACTTTAAGTAGTTGCTGGGTGGTGAAGAGTTGCGGAAAATGATAAATAAAAATATAGGAGAAGAGAAAAAGGCCAAAAGGATTTTAATTGGGAAGGGTAAAAGAT
This sequence comes from Ipomoea nil, assembly GCF_001879475.1. Lineage (NCBI taxonomy): Eukaryota > Viridiplantae > Streptophyta > Magnoliopsida > Solanales > Convolvulaceae > Ipomoea > Ipomoea nil. The sequence goes on along the minus strand of NW_017617107.1, from coordinate 167,882 downwards.
GTGATTTATTTCTACTATACTAATAAGAGCCCAAGAGAGTTAGGCCTATATAATGGGTAGAAAAAATGGCGGTCACAGATTTTAATCAAATGAATGGCTCAGATTGATTAAAAGATTGATAAGATTTAAATTTTACACTAAAATTTCCTAAAATACCCACACACCGTTACTAATTCCGTTAAAATTTTAAGAATTGCCGTTAGTTCACCGTTAACTTACTCATTAATTTTAATAAAAAAAAAAGGTCTTAGTTTCGAACCTCATCCCAATCAAAGTTGCCATAATTAGCACTCTATTTTACTCTTATTAAATTATATAAATAATAATTTAGTAGCTACAACAAAAAATTATAGATATGCATTTCTTTAATTTAGAATTATGTGTCCACAATGCCTTTATTCAAAAAAAAAATTATTCATTTTCAATAAATTAAATAAGAGAAATAATTGTATTAGTTATATTGTCTTTATTTTTCTACAATATAAAAATTCTTTATATTCAAATTTATTAATTGATTATATTCGCTACATTGTTCTTACAATGTCTTAATTCAGTAAAAAAAAATTATTCATTATCAATAAATTAATTAAGAGAAATATTTTCATTAGTTATATTGTCTTTATTTTTTCTCAAATGTAAAAATTTTTACATTCAAATTCATCAATTGATTATATTCACTAAATTGTCTATTATCTTTTGTGTGCACTAATTTTCTAATTAAATATCAAAGTTATAATACAAAATAATGCTATATATTTATTTACCAAGTATTTTATTAATACCATGTAAAAATTAAAAAAAATATAATTAATAAAGCCAACCATATTAACTACTTGAGAGATTTTGTGACAAAGAGAGTATTCAAATCACACAACAATTTAAAGTGAGAACTACCTTGCAATGTCCTTGTTTGACAATCAGCAGTTAGCGGATTTGACCAACGAATTTATTTAATTATTAACATTGGGTAGAAAAAATGACCGCCAAATTATTAAATCAAATGAATGATTCAAATTGTTCAGGTTTTAATTTTTTAAAAGTTTTTCTAATTTATCCTTAATTATATGATTATCCATTTAACTTTTCCGTTAAATATCGTTAATTCACCGTTAGTCTAATTCTAATATTAACGTCTAATATAGAATTATAATTACACCATTAATCTAATTCTAATATTAAAGTCTTAATAGAACTTAACCACAAATCCTAATGTCGAAATCTCCTCAACCAATATTAGTATATATTTAATATTTTATGCCCTAACTTTTATTTGTTCTCCCTAATGTCCCGTATTTGGTTTCAACCATACCTATACAATTATTTTATTGACAATTATAATCAATCTTGACTATATTATCTTGCATTTGTAAACTTAGAATTACCTATTTAACCCGCACGGGCTTAGCTCAATGGTTTAATGGGCAGTATTTGGGAGAAGAGACCAAGGTTTGAACCTCGGCGGCGGCAGTGCGGGAATTATGTCCAAAGTGGGCAGATTCCTTGTTCGCACCGGCATTTGGTCCTGTTTGCTGAACCATTGAGTCACCGTGATTTACAACTTCCCACAATGCTCTGTCGGGTCAGAGTGTGGGGGCCCTTGGGGTTGGGGACTCAACCTTTGGGAGAAGAATTACATATTTAAATACGCAAATTCAACCTTCAATTATCTATGCATGATCAATTTCAATATAATCTTACCTTAATATACTTTAAAGTACTTATTTAAAAAAAAAAAAAAACATTGGGCATTATCCCAATCGCGCAATGAGCGTAAAAAATTAGTAAAATAATAAGGATAGAGATAGAAAAATGTTAGGAAGCTCCTAGCTTATTTTTGAAACGCTATCTAAGATGCTTTTCAAAATAAGTTCTTATTTTTTTTTTTTTTTTTTTGAAAGTTACTGGCTCTATTACATTGTAGTATCTGTTCATATACTTTCTCAACCTATTGAAACACAAAGAACCAATAACGCCTCCACTGAGGCTCGAACTTATAATCTTCCAAATGGAAGTCCAACCCGGATACCATTGGACCACATAGTCCTGGTAAGTTCTTATTTAAAGATACTAGTTTATTTTTTGGAACATTACCAAACAGAGCTTATAGCTCATTAATAGTTTAAAATAAGCTATAAGCTCCTAAATAAGCTCTGCCAAATAGAGTCATCGTCCTATTTGGTAACATAGTTAGCTTATCAGCTAATTTTGACTTATTTGACCACTATTAACTATTTGATTTGGTTAAACATCTAATATAAGTGTTTGATTAATTAATTTTTTATAATAGCTTATTGTTCTAAAATGTTGAAATTCAAAATGATGCTCAAAGCAGCTTTTTCGATCAATTTTTGATAAAGTCATTTTGCATGTAATCAGCTAACAGCTAATTTACCAAACATCTTTCTATAATCAGCTAATACTATCAACTAGTCAAACTCACTAACCCAATCAGCTAACAAATATATTTACCAAACACTCTCATTAACTATTTTGTTTGTAGTTAATTAATTAGTAATTGCAAATGTCTGTTACGTACTAACCTAAATGTGTGGTCACGGGATTTAACTGTAAAAAATTGAGAAAATATATAATACAAATACTGCCTTGTAAAGAATTATAAGTGTTTGAAAGAAAAAAAAAATAGTAATCACAATTAACTCTTAAAAAAAAAAAAAAAAAAAAAAAAAAACTCAAGGTGGCCGGAGTAAACCTCTTATATTAGCAAGATCCAATTGTATTAAGTTTAATTAATCAACCCACCTTATTTGTCATATTCTTTTAACATTGTTGAAATGGTGAATGATATTAAGTTATTAACATCAAAGAATGTGAATGCTCAATGTTCTTACGTGAATACTTCACGAAAAATATTAAAAGAAATTCTAGTATCGCTTTATTTACCTTAATTAATTTTTATCTTTAGTTAGTTATTGAATAATATTAGGAGATTCTTGATAGATCATATCATGACTTTAGCATATATAATAGGGTATACTATGAAACATAAGAAAATAATATGTGGACCATTGTCAATTTGATTCCGACCCTATTCTTGCACTGATAGTGCATTTTGTCTAAATATTTCATTTCTTTATTTTATTTTTCTTTTTGTAAAATTTGTGAATTTATTTTGCATGATTAAATCATAATATACTCGACTGATTTATATATGCGCTCAATGCATATAAAAATGTGTGACACTCATAACTATCATTTTTCCCATACATATTTCCAGTAGATCCGAACCTCACATAAGTTACATTGCCGCCTCCCGTACGTCATGAACTTCAACTCTCAGACTACGAACCAATTACACCCAACAATTCAATTAAAATTAGTAGTTAACTATTGGGAGTTTGTTTAGAGAGGCGAGTCTAACTAGCATCTTGTAATATGTTTAAATAGAGAGTTTTACTTATCAACTAGTAATTAATCCTCACATTTTAGGTGGGCTAGCTAATTAAGTGAGGTATCACAACGTACCTTTTATATTTATTATCTAGGCCAACCCTATTATTAAAAATTAATCAAAATCAAGGACAACTCAAACCCCCAAGTTGGTCAGATAGTTAACGTAGTAATCACAAGGTTACAAGTTCAACTTCCAACTGAGGCAGCCTATTAAATTTTTCAATGGTCCTTCATTCAATACGCATTATATTCTTGGATAGTGGTTGCGGATTTCTTTCGTGACCCAGAAAAAAAAAAAATCAAACTCACATTGATTCAAATTTTATGTGGAAGAAAAAGAGAGGCTCCATTATTGTCCTTGCTAGCTTCCAGCTAAGAAAGGTGATTGACTTAGCTTTAGTTGAATTCAAATGTCATCTTCAACACCATCAACAATTGTTTTTTGTTTTTTGTTTTTTCTTAGCTTTATCTTTATCACAACAAATAATGTTGAATTAATTTTCTAAATGATATTATATATTGTGGATAACACCAAGAAGTTTTGGAGAGATTAATGAGAGTTTTAAATGACTAAATCATTTTCATATATCCCATCCTTGTCATCCTAGTTCTTCCACAATGAGGAAAACAACAAGGGATTATTGAAGTAGGTCAACCACAATTTTACTGACCATTTCCAAGTTGGTGCCAAACAATTTGTCAATTTAATAAGGGGGGAAAAGTACGTACCAAACCCTATACTTTTCTTACGAAAATTATATGAATAATAAAAGGAAACATAAAATAAATCAATAAATTAAATAAATATATTACAAAAATAATATTGCAAAGTATAAGATTAGTTGTCGTTTTCAGGCAGTACTGTAGGCCAGGAGTTGTCTTTCCAGTCTCCAACATGCGATTTTATTTTTTGAATTCTCAGAAATATTAAATAAAAATGATTATTGATACCAATTTTGATCTCAGGATCAAATGATTACCATTACACCAAAAATTATAACTAGTAATGAAGCTATACCTTTATTTTCTTATACTTGCGCAGCAGTTAGCGTCACACTTTGATGGTAAGATGATAGACTTGACTTTTCGAATCGCCGCCCAATAGTTGTACACATATGCCAATATAATCCCCGATATACTCGTTTATTCACTAATACACAAAACACTTTTAACGTTGGCTATTTGAGACCTACAACGTTAGTTAAAAACCGACGTTGTTCTGATATATACATGTTATAAACAAACTATACGACGTCAGTTATAAAATAACCGACGTCGTGTATATATATATATATATATATATATATATATATATATATATATATATATATATATAACTTACAATGTCGGTTATTAATACATAATCAACGTTGTATTTAGTTTTTATTTTTTTTAATAACATACCACGCCAGTTTTTTGTGGTGATATGTTAATTTTTTTTTAAAATTAAATAAATACGACATCGGTTATAGAAATAACTGACGTCTTATGTATTTAATTTTTAAAAAATTAACATATCACGTCGGTGGTTTTGTAAAAAAAAAAAAAAAAAAAAAAAAAACGATGTGTATGTTATTAAAAAAAAATAAAAATTACTACCTACAACCAGGAAACTGGAGACTCAAATAGTGTCTCCATGCATCAATTAGTTTTGTGCACATTATCAACAAACAAACTGCATACGTCCTAATAAAAAACCAACGTTAAATAGTTTTTTAAATATGTATAAATTTATTTAACCTTTTAACATCGATTATATAAAAAATTGACGTTATAGATCCGACGTTATATGTTATTTATGCAGTAGTGATTAATCAACATTATAACATATATATTAATTTAATAAAATCACAAAAATATGTTTACATTTGTATAAGTTTTATGTGCATCTAGTAGTATATATTGTAAGAAATACATACAATTCAAGATATATCATTCATCCAAACTCTATATATCTTTTGAAAAACATACAAATTCCTTTTTTTTTTTTTTTTTTTTTTTTTTTTGGGTAAAGCATGTATAATTCTACTTCCATTGACCATAATGACAATTCATTTTTGGAACTAGGTTTAAAAGTAACGTTATATTTTTCTCTTAATTTCACATTCTAAATTTTACCTCTTTACATGACAATATATTTCATTGATTTCTTTTATATTTGATTGATAAATACATTCATTTTTAATACCGCGTATAGTAGGATTGATCAATCTATAAGAATTTTATTGTCACATCAGAAAGTGAACATTAGGAGAAAAATCGGTAGCATTATTCTAGGTTTAATTGATTAATTTTAACAATTCAAAGAACTAAATATAAATATATAATCAAATTTATAATCGAAAATTAAAAATTGAAGTAACAATAATTGCAGGACTTTAAAAAGTATTAATTTTATCTCTTCCATATATATATCTTACTCCGTAAAACAAGGGTTTTAACTTTTTTACTTTGCAAATTGGCTTTCTACCTAATTATAGGTACAATAATTTAATATAATAAAGTATAATAGGTGCTCTTTATTTATTTATTTTGTACATAAAATTGTCTCTTTCTAGTTACTCTCAACTTGGTTCTAGAACACTCCACAAATTAACACATGTCAAAAAGAGTTTTATATATATATATATATATATATATATATATATATATATATATATATATATATATATATATTAGTGATCAAATGAGATCGAACTAATCCTTAGGTAAGAACATGAGAATCACACGAATACACACAATCTATTATTTGAAGTGGTTTTCTAGGTTTGTTGGACTATATCTTCTGTGCACAAGGAGCATAGTAGCAAGGATCAAACACTCACCTTATTATTGGAAGCAAGTACTAAATGAAACTTATCATCTACTAGACCATTTTTTTTTAAAAAAATAAAATAAAAAAATCATCTACTAAACCAATACCTTGGGGCTGTTATTTCATTTAATTAATTCATACAAAAAAAAAAGGAATTATGACATTTATTTTAATTATGTTAAAGGTATAAATTAAAATTTAGTACAAATAACACTTTACTTAATTAGAAATAGACTTCAAAGTTGTAATGAACATGTTCTAATTCTCAATCAAAATGCCACTTTAATTTGTTGGTATACACACAACTGATCAAAACCCTAAAAGACCATACATACAGATCTTCCAAAACTACTCTTGACACTTTTAATTTATTTGTACTCGATTTCATGTTAAACATTACCCCCTCCATAGTAATGTTGATTACTCTAAATTTAATTACATTACATTCAAAGAATTATATAAATTTGATCTAATAATTATATTATCAACTAGGCTCGGGGGTTTGACTCATACATGAGTTAATACCCAAAATACTATAGTGATTTTTCTCAAATCCGTCCTAAACGAGTTTGTTGACCTAATGTAGTTTTAGACTTATGTATTTTTGCTCAATTTAATACTCTGTTTCTTATTTTGTCAAATTAGTGTTAAATAATCTCAATATTGGCCTTTCTTTACCCTCAGCCCTATGAAGTGTGAAATCTTTTTTTTTTTTTTTTTTTTTTTTTACGAATTACTCGCAGAATTACTCACAGACCAAATGGATGACAGTAAAGAGAGGCCAATATTGAGATTACTGAATTGTCCCTTTATTTAACACAAAATGAATGGAATAACAAACATATGAGTAAATTGAGAAAAACACAAAAGTCTGATACTACATTAGGTCACCAAAATTGTTTAGAACGATATTAAGAAAAACGATTATAGTTGAAGATCATTTTGGGTATTAAATCACTCATACAGTATACTAAATAGAAACTAATAATGTAATTAAGTGTAATGAGCACTATATGTGGGGAGCATCTTATGCAAGAAGATTCAAGATTTCATGTCAAGCCCTCCCACCCTCCCTAGAATCAAATGAAATGAGGAAAGTGTTAGGAAAAAATTATCCAAACTTGAAAAAACTTAGCCACCTTGTCAACATCCATACATTTGAATGATTGTATTTAATTTTGAGTCCTCCAATGAATGTGGCACGAGTGGTTATCAGTAACCCCACCATTGATGCTGACCCGGTCGGCATCTCCACATGCCCATCCATTTTTATTTTTTATTTTTTTCCAATTTCCCCAAATCACACACCAATTATATTACCAATTGGGATATGGCCTATCTAGCTTAATTTCCATTCCCCCAAGGCCAATTCTTTACACCTTGTAGTAGTGTTAGGGTAGTCTCCACCACCTTTGAATAAAGTAAAAAGGGTATAGTAGAGTGAAATTAAAGTTAAAGTTGCATGCTCAATATAATCTATCTATCCTACTTAATTAGTTAGGTTAGTTTACTGTTTACTTATCTATACTAAGTTAGGTTAATTTACTGTTTACTTATACCCGTTTTAAAACTTTATAAATGGCTGTCTAGCTTTTATGTTCAGTGATCTAAACCTAACCTTAAACTTGACTGTTCGTTCAGATCTATAGAGACCAGAAGAGAAAAGCTGGATCAGAGACCTGGTGTTAAATTAGATCTTTCTGGTTCCCGTCTTCAGAGAGAGCGAAAGTTAAAGGTATAAATTTCAATTTATAGACTTGACTGTTCGTTCAGATCTATAGAAACCAGAAGAGAAAAGTTGGATCAGAGACCTGGTGTTAAATTAGATCTTTTTGGTTCCCGTCTTCAGAGAGAGCGAAAGTTAAAGGTATAAATTTCAATTTATGGTTACCATTGAGTTATATTAGTGAGATGATAAGTAAGAAAAATGGTTTGACTAAAGCCACACTACTCTTTTAATTAAAATAGGTTAAGTAGTTGAAAATTGAAAAGAAAAAAGAGCAGATGGAGATGGGGGAGAAGTCGGGGGCGGCGAACGAGGAGGAGAGTTTCCGGGAGCAAGACCGGTGGGTGCCGATAGCGAACGTGGGGCGGATCATGAAGAAGACGCTGCCGGCGAACGCGAAGGTGTCGAAAGACGCGAAGGAGACAATGCAGGAGTGCGTGTCGGAGTTCATAGGGTTCGTGACGGGGGAGGCGTCGGAGAAGTGCCGGAAGGAGCGGCGGAAGACGGTGAACGGCGACGACATCTGCTGGGCGATGGCGGCGCTGGGATTCGACGACTACGCGCCGCCGCTGAAGCGGTACTTGCAGAGATATAGAGAGCAGGAAGGGGAGCAGCGAGCAAATCAAGAAAGAGGTATTAGCAATGAAGAAGTAGAAGCCGATAATACTATTAATAATCAATTCCAGGAACCTTCTTCTTCTTCTTCATTCCATACTAAAACTCCATGGTAGATAGATAATCAGAAGATGAACATTAATTAATCTCCAGGTGGATGGATATATGGGTTTTCTTTAGTTTCATGATTGATTTAGAGGTCAAGAATTTATCATTTGTGTATTGTATTTTGGTAAGATTATTGTGACGAAATGAAGGCTATCTAGGAAGGATTTGCAGCTATCCAAACCCACAACAGGTCAGTGATTAATCAAAGTAATGTTGTAATCTTAGTTTAATTTCATATGCTAATTATTAATAAAAACAAAAAAAAAAAAAATTAAAGATAACATCATGTGTGTATGTTCTGGAATATACATATATCTTTTGATCTACTTCTTCTTCTGTTTTTTGTTTTTGTTTTTGTTTTTTTTTTTTTTCTCAGTTTGACAATTCAACCATAGCTTAACAGTTACATGCATCAAATACATAGAACATTATTTGATGAGGTAATTAAAGTCGTCACATCTCCCATTTTTCTAGGTTAGTTCACCCATTAATTACAATTAATTGCATCATATATATCCTAGCTTTCATCTAATAAATTTTTAATGTTATATATTAGTAATAAATTAAACACACAAATAATGGATGTAAATATCATGAATTACATTAAATGGTGAAGAACTTTTGATATATACATATATACTGCTCAACATACGAACAGTATGTATAGAACATTTTATTACTTTATGAGAGATTGAGAATTCATATTGACAGAATTGAATTGAAGCACTTTGATGCTGCTTATTATATTCTACATCTTTGAGTCATGTTATTACTGTATGGTATCAACTAGTATGGGGCTGTTGTAGGTTATTGTATGTACGGATGGCTACTTTGGGTAGACCTAATGTGTATGTGTGTGTATATATATATATATATATATATATATATATATATATATATATATATATATATATATATATATATATATATATATATATATATATATATATATATATATATATATATACTTGTTCAAATGAGAACAGGGCTTCTCGTGCGGACGGTGCGAATTACACCGTTAGATATGTATAAATGTACCACACAGTGTTCAAAAATGCACCAGAATAAAATGCACAAATGCACCACACCTAATGGTGCATGACCGCACAATCGCACAAGAAACATTGTCCACACAGGAACCTGGCAATATATATATATATATATATATATATATATATATATATATATATATACATTTTAATGTCAAAATAATGTGTTAGTGTTTAGCTTAGTCTTAATATGATCTAGGTCGTTTACGGGTTGACTTGTTGGGGTTCATGGGTTAATGGTCAGCATGTTCAACTGGTTAATATTAGCGTGATAATTATATTTTTTGGATGTTATTTTATCATTTTATAAATATTATGGGTACATTATGAATTGAATATTTTTCTATTTTGTGGGATTAAATTGTAGATTTTTATTTTAGCTTTTTATAGAGTTTTATTTTTTAATTTTTAAAATCCGTATTAACAAGTCTAACTGGTTTAAATCAATTATCTTGTTACGTTAATCCAATACTTGTTATTTAAACGTGTCTATTATTGTGTCAATTTTTTTAAAAATGGTATTGACTTGTTAATTTTAATAGACTGTGTTTCTATGCTTAGACTTATTATATTGTATTTGTATCATAATCGTGTCAATCTATTTAAGAATTTTAAGGTTTAAGGAGTGTATCATATGTATTGGAGGTTTAATTTTCTATAAACTTCTGTAGGATATATATGAATGTGTCACAAAGGACAATTTAGGATGAAAAACTTGTCTAACTATAATCAAGGATAAACTTCATCAATGAAAGTTTTGTTGAGTTGATAAAATAATTTAAGGGGTTTTGCATTGGTATAAAGTCAAGAAATTAATGTCCATTAATTGAAGTAATTCGTAGTAATTATTAATTTTATTGAAGTATTAGTGATGGTTATCCCTATCTTATTAATTACTCCATCTGTCTCATTTTATGTATCTGATTCAGTTAAGGATACTTGTGATAAATATTGTTGTCATTTGTCAATACAAGGACGAAGCTAATTAAGTGCCTAAGTGCAATAGAGTGGTGTCAATTGACACCATTAATTTTTTTTTTAAAAAAAATATTATATAAAATTTTAGATTAAGCATTAAATTTAATAAATGAGAGTCAAATGTATAAATACAAAAATAAAATTATTTAAGTAGAAATAAATATGTAAAATCACAATTTACAAAAGTTTAAAGTCCTATTTTCCTCCCAATTCTCCATCCCTTGCAATAAATATTGAAGAACAAATATTAGGCTACAAAAGAGCAAAATTTGAAAAAAAAAAAAAACATAAGTTCAAATGCAATAATCTCCTTATCTTAGAATGTGACATTAAAATTTGTGTAGTATTCATCTTAAATATTTCATGATTTTATTTGTAAATTATTAAAATTGTGTCAACTGAACATTTATATTTATATTTACCGGGGATGTACAAAAATTATTATCTCATGTATGTATTTAATACTAAAATAAATTAAATTATAATAACTTTCAAAAAAAAAATTAAATTATAATACTTCACTATCTACAATTTTAATAAGAGCCAATAATGTTAGGCTCTTAATTGGAACAAAAAAATGTTGGTAGTATTGTTTCTTAAAATGAATGGTTCATATTATTTTGATTTTAGTATTTTTTTTAATGATTTTCCTTATTTACCCTCTATTATATTATTTTCTTCCTTTAAATAACCTAAATTCCGTTAGTATAAATGTTAGTAACGGTCCATTAACTATTTATTATTTTTAACTTACTCATTAATTTCTATAAGAAAGGTCTTAAGTTCGAACCCCATCCCAATTAGAGTTGGCATAATTTAAACATCTACTACGAATATGTTAAAATGTATTAATATATATATATATATATATATATATATATATATATATATATATATATATATATATATATATATATATATATATATATATATATATATATAATATAAAATTGAACATAAACTTTGGTCAAATAATTAGTCCGACTAAATACATAACATTCAAAGTTAAGCATCAAAGATTATAAATCAAGAATTTTAAAAACCATTTAATTTTTATGCATTTAAAAAAAAATTAGGTTAAGTTTATTTTTTTCGTTTAATTAATCTTCTTTTTGATTATTTAGATCACAACAAAACTTAATATTTCAATTATACTTTTGCATTATTGGTATGATTTAGGTCGTTATGGTATTAATATTTTTTGTATGTATTTTTATAATGGTACAATTGTACATTACTTTACAAATATTATACTATTATTTTTTTATCGGAGAAAATTGTTCTTACATCATTGTCAGACATGCGCGACCTAACTACAAAGTTGTTGATCATAAATACAATTACACCTGGACTCTAAAACGGTAGGACCATTTTCCAAAGAATTGACAATGTCGACATCCCACTGGCTCAAATTGAACAAGTTTACACATTAGACTTTTATCAATGCATGAAAACTTCTAAAGAAATTTGTAAGTTAATGTTTACTATATCATTATAACAATATCTATTGTAACTATATATTTTGAATTATTTATTATCATCCTCTATTGACAAGAATTGTAACAATTGTCATTGACAAACTCTCAAAACAATTAATTAATAAATTTATTAATTTATTATATTCACTACATGGTTCATTGTCTTCTTTTTACATTATCTTGTAATTAAATATTAAAGTTATAATACAAAATATGTTATATATATATATATATATATATATATATATATATATATATATATATATATATATATATATATATATATATATATATATATATATATATATATATATATTTGCCAAGTATTTTATATAAATATAATAAATATTAATATTTTGTTCAATACTTTCACATGATAACCTACGACACACATATCACAACGCATGAAACATATAAGGGAAAAACTATCACTACCAAATATCAATAAGTGCTTGTAAGATTTAAAGAGTTAATAGTACAACTAAGATCTCATCATATACACACAACAAGGCAAATCTAAAGCTTCCTACACCATAATTTCATTGCACGATGAATCCATCTATGCTACCACCAGTAACCTAATTGCACATGACACATTACCAATAAAAAAAAAAGGACATGTACTGAAGATGAAGACAATAACAATGCTACCCCCAAAAAAATTAATAAGAATTAGAGAAATTTAAACCAAAAGTAGTATTTATTTAGACTATCGTTTTTAGACTAAATATTTAGACCAGCGTTATTACAAAGTTGCAAACATTTATTTTAGTGACAATATAATCAATCTCTCATATATTATATTACATTTATATACTTTAAATTACCGATTTAAATAAACAAATTCAATATTTAATTTATTTACCTATGCATGAACATCTCCGATATAATATTGCACTGATATACTTTGAAATACTTATTTAAAAAAATCATTGGGCATTATTTCATTTGCGCAAAGCGCGTAAAACAACTAGTGTATTTATACAGAAAAATATAGTACGAAATATATAATTAAAAACTAATAAAGACATGCCAGTGATAACTATTGCTGTCAATATAAACATGCGTGCCCATATATGTGTGTGTAATCGATCAATTGTTGTAACATCATGAAGTTATATGTGATTTTTTTGAATAAATTGTAAGTGTGAAAATTTTAACACTATAAAGTACAAATTTAACCATATAGAGTGCATTTATGGATAAACATTAAAACCTTAAACCAAAAAATTAAATCTAAAACCTAAATCGTAAATATTAAACCATAAATAGTAAAAGTGAGCCTATAAACGAAGCTAAAAAGTGAAATACTAAATTAAACCAAAAAAACTACGTACTCCATAAATTATAAGCTCTAAAACACGTTCTTAAGTGCACTATATTTTTAAACTGACAAAAAATGCATGGTATAGTGTTGAAAAGTGTACTTTTAGTGTTGAAAATATTACCAAAATGTCAGCTCAATTTTTACCCCTGATGAATATATTGAAAATGACTCAATAATAATAGAGACCTGGGGTCTGGGAATGTATAACCCGAATAGTCCAAGAAAAGTCTCAAGCTTGGAACTTGCCTCCGGGCCCAGAATGATGGGCCTTGACTTAGTCATATGACCCATCGCATGGGCCTTGACTTAGTCTTATAGCCCACCGTGAAATTAGCAAGTTAGTTAGGATTATTTTGTATAATATAAATAGACATGCATTTGTCCTATTAAGACATGTTCTATCCTTTGTCCTAAACTACCACTTGCAATAGCATTTCATTCTCCTTGTAAGAGCTTGATAACTACGATCTTAATACAATACACGGTCCTCGCGACCTTACAACATCATTTTATTTATATTCTTATCCATTTCTTAATTGCGTTACTTATCGGGTTTAGTAATTCGGGCCACCCTAGGTAACTAAATCCATCAACCCCTTACCCTAGAATTGTTAGATTTGGACAAGTGGATAATCAAGATTGATTTTTAATTTTTTCTGAAAGAACAAATTTTCATATGATCTTTTTCCTATATATAATGGTGAGAAATATTTAGCCCAAGTTTACTTCGATTCTTGTGTTTTTACTCTTTTAGTTTTCTACTCTCCATTCTATAATTTTCAAATGAGGTAAATTTACAAGTAGATATATTTTTTTTTTCCAAATAATTTTCATTACCAAATGCTCGATCTCTAAAAACTTCCCTCAAAAGAATATAAAATCACTTCTTGAAGACCTAACATGTTTGTTGAGTTAGCTTTGTACAAACCATTGATTTGTTGTAGTACTTCTCGTTAAGCATCTTGTTGTAGCAGGTTCTAATACTATACAACTAATCTTATTTGCTAAAAATCATTCCAAATTCACAAAAGCATAAAACCTTCCATATGTTCCCTTTTCTTGGTTATAACTCATTGCTAGTATTCCTTTGCTCTTTCCTGGTCTTATCATTTTTATTTTTCACTACTGGAAATTATGAAATTTCCGACCACCTGAAAATGATTTTAAATCAAGTAAAAAGCCTTGTTCTGACCACTTTTGGTATCCGGAAAAACCTTTGTTGCTATTTCCGACCACTTTTTGGTATTAACTTGATTTAAGATCACTTTCAGGTGGTCGGAAATTCCATAATTTTTAGTAGTGTTTGCTCTTCTCTAGTCGTAGTTCTAAAAATGTTCAACTATGATGATATCCAAATTAAAGCTAATCCATCTGCTAAGAGCAACCTCAATAGTTGTAAATTTTTGTGAATTTTTTGCAGGTCATGTAGCAGAGAGAAGCAAGTGAGAGGAGGAAAAAAATAATAAAAAGAAAAAAAGGAAACAATAAATTCTGACAGAAAAAAAATAATAATAATAATAAGGCATTACGTGCCTTCTGGCCGCGTAGCAATCAGCGTAACTTTTTCCCTTTCTCCCCAAAAGTGGACCCTATCCAAAAATCATATTTGCAAGAGAAAAATCTAGCCAAAAATCCCCCTTTCCCATTAGATAAAAACCGATTCTTAATTTTTTTCTTCCTCAAAAACTGAGCAAAAACCACTATTGTGATTGCTCTAATGATGGCAAGAAAACCAAGTTGGCATAGAGTTAAAGCAATCATTATACCAAGGATCATGGTTCACTTTGTTGTCGCAAATTATGCTGTGCAACCGTGTGCACCACGGTTGCAAAACGACACCGTTCACTATGATGGAGTAACTGTGCCATTAGTGGCACCGTTTAACTCCACCAATCAAATAATTTTATTTATTATTTATTATTTATTTATTTATTTATTTATTTATTTTTATTTTTACAAAAACTCCAATCGACGTGTAATTATGAATATATAATTATGCAAGTCTGAATATATAGTTATGAAATTATGGATATATATTTATGAAGTTATGGATATATAGTTATGAAGTTGTGACTATATAGTTTTGAAATTATGGATGTGTAGTTATGCAATTATGGATATGGTTCTCTGTGAACAAGCACTTTAAGAATTCTGAATATGGAGTAATGTAATTATGAATGTCTAGTTGTGAAATTATGAATATATGGATATGAAATTATGAATGTGTAGTTATTATTTCTGAATGTACTGTTGTCAAATTATGAATATATAGTTATGTAATTCTGGACATATAGTTATGTAATTCTAGATATATAGTTATGAAATTGTGGATATATAGTTATGAATTTATGGATATATCTTACTGTTTGAATACGAAAGAAAACTGCCTAACGCCGTTAACGACGATCCGAACAGGATTTTTTTATTATTATTATAATGAAACGACATCGTTTTGCAACCGTGTACACATACATGGTGCACACGGTTGCACAACATAATGATTGCTTTGTTGTAAGGTGGAGCACTAACATAAAATAGATTTTAAATATATTAAGGGTTCATTTTTTTAAGGTGCATTATTTGGTATATTATCAAATAATGAATCTTCAGTATACAAATAATATATCTTTTGTATATTAAAAGTAAACATTTATTCATGGTCCATAGTATAATTTGCTAAGTTGAAGTTGTTCATTTCCAGCAACTGTACTATTCCAATTTTATTAAGGCTATCTAGCAAAGCCATTGTAGTGCAACCAAGCCCAATCCTTTTGCTCCTACTAGTTAGGTCCTTTTTTAAACCCAGAAGCCAGTTGATGATGTTTCTTGGCCGAGGGCAAATAGCCCGGCAAATTATTGTGTGGACCATGGTGCATAGTGTGCATTGTGAATATTAAATACATTTTTAATATATTAAAAGTACATTATTTTTGTATTGAGGTATATTATTTTTGTACTAAAGGTACATTATATAAAATAATATACCCTTAATATATTAAAAATATATTTTCAAAAAATGTACCTTACGTACAAAAATAATGTACTCTTAGTATATTAAAAATGTACTTTTTATTTATGGTCCACACAATTGTGTGGACTATGGTCCATGTAATAATGATTGAAATAGGCCAATGATGGGGATGCGAGTCGTTATATCATAGACCGCGGTGTATATCATAGACCGCGGTGCATGTGCACCGCGGTCAAAAACGGCGCCGTTTCTTTAAGTAAAGAAACGGCCCGCCGTTATAGTTAACGGAGTCCGCTTGTTTGGTGTATTAAACACCAACTGACACTACAGTATATCTAAACCGACACTGCAGTTATATCAAAATGATACTGTAGTTATAGTGAAATGAAACTGCAGTCTGCAGTGTATATAAAATGAAACTGAATAACATTTCACATATTTAAGTGTATATTGTACAATGAAGCTGTAATTATATCAAAATGATCATGTAGTTGTGTTTTAATGAAACTATAGTGTATATAAAATAAAATTAAATAACATTTTCACATATTTGAGTCTATAAATATCGAATGAAACTATAGTTATATCGAAATGAAAATGTAGTTGTGTTGAACTGAAACTGCAGTGTGTACAAAATGACACTGAAGAACAGGGTTACTTTTTGCAAAAGGGTGCAAAACGGCGGAAAACAAACACTGTTTATTTTCATTTAAAAAAAAAAAGACGCGCGGTGCATGATTGATCATGCACCGTGGTGCATGATATAATTTGCCTGGGGATGCCGCAAATTATGTTGTGGACACGAGTCCAAAATGACGTCGTTTTCAGGGAAAACACGGCATTCCAGTTAAAAAAAATTTTTGATTTTGTCTCGCCGTTAATGGCGTTATTCGTTTGTGGCATTATGAATGTACAGTTATGGAATTATGAATGTACAGTTATGAAATTATGAACACAGAGCTCTAACATTATGAACTTACAATTATGAACATATAGTGATAAAATTATGAACATAGAGCTCTAAAATTCTGACATAGAGCTTCGAAAATTATGAATTTACAGTTATTGAATTATGAATGTACAGTTACGGAATTATGAATGTACAGTTACGGAATTATTAATGTACAGTTATGCAATTATGAATGTACAGTTATGGAATTATGAACACAGAGCTTTGACATTATGAACTTACAATTATGAACATATAGTAATAAAATTATGAACATATGCTCCTATAACAAAGCGGTCTGAAATTTTTAAAAAAAAAATAGTGGAAGATAACGGTGCCGTTAACGGTGCCACTAACGGCACCGTTACCGTGTCCACAATGCATGCTGGACACGGGTCCATAGCATAACGATTGTGGGGATGCTGAGCCTTCCCAAAATAAGAAGCTAACAAGCAGGAAATTAAATATGTTTATTAGCAAAAGTTGTTTTTTAATTGACTATTTTGTTGTATAAATATTTATGGGTTCACTTTTTAATTGAGGCGGGTCAAAGTAGATTTGGATTTTCTTGATTGATATATTGTACGTTCAAAATGGATAATGAGTGAATGAGAAATCGATTGTTAATATATACCTATTTGAGTTGGAAAATGGAGATGGAAAGGTATAGAAGAACCTTTGTCCCACATTGAAAGAGAGATTTGGATTTGCACTAGTATAAATACAACTCAACTCATTTTTTTTTAGAAGATGTTGAATTATAAATATTTTCTCTTACGCGCACTACCATACCCTTCTTTTGTAGCGAATCAGTTTTAAAGAAAGAACACACAAGCCAGATTTGAATTTTTCTTTGCTTAATTTCATACGTGGAATTATGACTAAGATTTAAATCTAGCTATCATTTATTTCATTTTATGACTTATTCTCTTCACTTTGTTTTGGTTAATTTTACCCAGATGGATTAAGAGATGATGATCCCTAGCTTACTCGTGAAAAATGTTGAATACTATGTTGACTGGTTTGACTTGCTATCACAAAGATAACTATTTCACTACCTCTTCTCGGTTGGAGACTTGGAACACTCTCCGATTGCTATTAGAACGGAGGTTTTATGGTGTTTAGTCAAAACATGTGTTAGTTTGTCGCATTTAGGGGAGCGTATAGTAAAGTTCGGAAATCAAAAGTATTGCTGGACGTTTGGTTGGAAGGAATTAGAATTTCATTCGTACTCAATTTTGAAGATAAATAAATTCCTTTGTTTGGTTGGAGAGAATTACAATTTCTTATTGGAATTATAATTTTGTCTCTGGATTTTTTTTTTTTTTTTGAAGGGTAAAAGAATGAATAGATTAAATCAATAACTCCAAAATGGAGTAAAGGGGATAGTGTTTCAAAACAAAGTATCCACCTGCAACGAGGCGATACTAAGACCTAGCTAAAGTGTGTGAGCAATAATATTCGCTAATCTAGGAACATAAAAAATAGAACAATAGTTAAAACTACTAATCAAGGAAGAGCAATCTTTGGTAGCTACTTTCAATTCCTTGGTTTTAAGAAAAAAAATATAACTTTGAGACAGAATTACCCCTCTATTTTTTATCTAAGAAAAAAAAATAACATCTCCATATTGGTTACAGCGTGTCTTCTTTGTCGAATCTCAAACCAGAACACCAAAGATCAGACTTGCCAACACTCTCCTCCTATCTTTATGAGCAATAATCATCAATAGGTCAACCTTAACCAAATATGTTTTCTCAAAACTCTCTTATTTATTTTAGAAATAAGTGTCAAATTGGCCACTGAACTGCACACAAGAATGCAATTAGGTCACTGAACCTAAAAAACCTACAATTAGGTCCCTAAACTAACCAATTTCATTCAATTTGTCCATTTTTTAGGTTTCTCAAGTTGCTAACAAGTTACCCCTCCACATAGGATGCATATGTGGCATTTAAAAAAAATTTAATTAGTTTTTTTTAAAAAAACCTTAAATTAATTTTTTTAATGTTTAATAAATAAAAACTAAAATAATTTATTTTTAAATTAAATTTTTTAATGTTTAATAAATAAAAATTAAAATAATTTGTTTTTTTTTTAAAAAAAAATAAAATCCAAGCCCTGAACCACGTCTTAACAAATTATTTTATTTTCAAAAAAAAAAATCTATTTTAATTTTTATTTATTAAACATTAAAAAACTAATTTTAAAATAAATTATTTTAGTTTTTATTTATTAAATATTAAAAAAAAACTAATTTAAAAATAAATTATTTTTAAAAAAATGCCACATATTCATCCTAGGTGGAGGGGCAACTTGTTAGCAACTTGAGAAACTTGAAAAATTGACAAATTAAATGAAATTGATTAGTTTAGGGACCCAATTGTAGGTTTTTTAAGTTCAGTGGCCTAATTGCATTCTCGTGTGCAGTTCAGTGGTCTATTTGACCCTTATTCCTTTATTTTATTGGACTTTCAATTTAATTTTAATGTATATTTACAGCGTGTTATATAAAATTTCAAAAGTAAAATTTAAATTTAGTCCATGTGTATATAGCGTATCTGCCTAAATTTTTAATAGTATATTTTTCATTCTTTCTGTGCACAAATGATGTGTATGTGTTGTACAACAACAACAACAACAACAACAACAACAACAACAACAACAACAACAACAACAATAATAATAATAATAATAATAATAATAATAAACATTATTTTTAACTTTATAGTACTTATTCCTTTTCAATTCCCATGTATACCAAACATTAGAATTAAAATTTTTAGTAATTCTATTCATTCAAACCAAACAATGGAATTTAAATTCTCACTTTATTCCCACATTATTTCTCTCTTATGGAATTAAAATTTCTTTCCCTCCAACCAAACGCCGTTAATTTCCACATAAAATGTCAATGATAGTATAAATTAGACCTGAGGTTATGACTTAGGAGTCTATGTTCACCCTACATAGTAAAATTAAAAATGATAGCATGTTTGGTCGTAGAGAGGAATTGTAATTCCTTTCTCACTTAATTTCAAGAAGTGAAAAAATTTCAGAGTTTGGTTGGGAGGAATTGTAAATCCTACCTCGAAGAACTTTTGGAGTTCAATGACCAAATTCCCCCCTTAATAATCCTACATTTTTTCTTTGAAATTACAATTACACAGTCATTTTGATCTTTATACTACTTATTCTTTTTTTTTTTTTATCAAAAAAACTTTATTAAGCAAAGGAATTAAAATGTCTTACAACTGATGGTCCAAAAGTGACCATAACACATACTCAGCCCTCGAGATTTGGCCTACACTAATATAAAGAAACTAAAATAAAGAATGGACTCAAACCCTAACAAGTCAAGTCTAAAGAATGAAAGAATAAAATAATGGACTCAAACCCAACTAGTAGGCCAGACCAAAGGAATAATAAATGAAGAAAAATAAATAAATAATAGGGGTGCTGAAACGGAGGCGCAGAATCCCCCTATCGGCGTTGCACCAATTTTCGCAAAAACCAGCAGCATAACGACTGTTAATAGGAGAAAAGCTGCACCTGCGTGCCACCATGTACTAGTGCTATTTATTCCCTTTCAATTATCATATATATACCAAACACTATAATTGAATAATTTTGGAATAAAATGAGAATTTAAATTCCAGTGTTTGGTTTACATGAATATAATTACTGGGAATTTCAATTCCAATGTTTGGTATACATGCAATGGGAATTGAAAGGGAATAAATAGTATAAAGTCCAAAATGTCTATTGTTATTGTGGGCATCAATTTTAAGTTTAAAAAAGAGAAGGGTAATTTTATCTCATGATTATCTTTTTTTTTTCTTTCTAAAATCCATGGAATTAAAATCCCGGGAGGGACGATATAAGATTTTAATTCCAGTAAAAAATGAGGGAATTGCAATTCCTTCCAACCAATTAAACTAAGGAATTTATTAGCCTTTGGAATTAGATGAAAATTAAATGAGAATATATGGAATTTAAATTCTCTCCAACCAAACGCACTGTTATGTGAAGTGAAATATGATCTAAAATACAATAGTGGGGCTTTATTTATTCCGAGGACCACTACCAATATGCCATTAATTGGCACCATTATAACACATTCATTGCAAAGTTAGAGAGAAACTTTAATTAATTTGTACCACTAGCTAAGTGCTCATTATTAATAACTAATTTTTTAGTATTTGCATATGGACCAAAATTCTTAAGCTATTCTATTAATGAATTTCTCATAAAAGTAACTTAAAAAATTTGACATATTCTTGTATTTTAAAAGTTTTTATTTGATATTATCACCGTTGTTGTTTAGTTTAGGACAATATATTTCACACACCTAAAAACAGTTATCAATTAAACGTTCTCTTATTTTGATCCGAATACACACTTTTAATACTTTACGTAACTTAAACGCCTAGAATCTCTAAGTTTCATGGAAAGTTGCTTAGTGCTTGTGTCGTACCAATTCAATAATTGATGCAGACTGATATAGTGGACATATATCATATACATAATGTGACTTAATCTCCATCCACTCAAAATAAAACTAAAGTAGATTCCCTTTCCCTTCAACAATGGAATGCCAATGCCTTTAATCTCCTTTCCATCCACTCACTCTTGCAGTCTTCCTTGCCTTATTAGGATCATCAACCTTATAATAATATAATAATAATATAATCATGTGTTTTCTCACACCACTTTGTTTCAACAAACCATTCATGCACACAACACATCAAATTAGGTAGAGCTGCCATGAAAAGCTTGAAACATTATATTATGCAT
Organism: Ipomoea nil; assembly: GCF_001879475.1. Lineage (NCBI taxonomy): Eukaryota > Viridiplantae > Streptophyta > Magnoliopsida > Solanales > Convolvulaceae > Ipomoea > Ipomoea nil. The sequence goes on along the minus strand of NW_017617107.1, from coordinate 145,658 downwards.
GCCCCACAGGCTTCCATTGATTAATGTGTAATAGGATATACAATATAATTTCCATGTCACAACGTAACCTTTTATATAAAATATATGTATGAATAAGAGTTAAATTTTGAAACGGTTCATTGATTATACTAGTTTTAATATTTTGTCTCAACTTTTAATTAATTTCGCCTAATAAAGTTATTAATTATGAAATTATTACCTATTTCAATTATCATGTTAAACAATAATTTTCATGCTTTTTGACCTTCTCTTGTAAATTAGCAACGTCAAAAGAAATAAAATGGGAGAATTGAAAGATATGTTTTGTCTCAACTAAAAAGTTAAGCTGATGGTTGAACTATAGATTTATATGTATTATGGGTCAAGTTACACATGGACACAATGTCTCTGTTATTGGGTGACTGTTTCAAATCTATGACCTTTTTTTATTTGGGGTTAACTTTGATACTAAATTAAAAAATATGTTATGTCCCAATAAAAGTCTAAACAGATAGTTGGACACATGTGCATAGTCTCGATCTTTTATTGGGTGACTGCTTTGGACGTGTGGTCTTTTTTGTCTGGGATTGACTCTGATATCAAATTGAAAAATATGTTATGTTCCCTATGTTATTAGGAATAATCTTTGTATAGATTTTAATGATGTTACATTTGTAATTTAGAATCTTAGACTCCCCAAAATTCTTTGTAATCTTTGTTCAAAGTCTTCCGCTAGAGGTCTTGGCTACGACAGGCCATAGATGTATTTGTGAGGCACGGATTGCAATTGAAGGTTGCCTAAGGGAAGCTGACTGTGATCACTTCCGGCAGACCTTATCTGGCAGACCTCGTGTAGATTAGTGCAAGGTCAAACGGTAGATCCCAGCTATATGTTGTAGGATCTTCCGGTAGATGTTTTATTGTCTAACCTTTCTTGTCAACAAATTTCTAGTGAAGACCAACTTATCTTCAACAACATATCGGTAGAGAAGTATAGAGCATACAAGAAAAGTCTTATGATGTCAGCTGATAAGAGCTGTTGTACACGCTCATCAAGGACGTCTGAATGTAAGATATTTTCTAACAAAGGGCAAACATGCTTTTTGGCCTATGAAAAAAAGTGGGTGATGTCGTGCTCAGAGAGGAAAAAAGGTATTATCCAAAGGTAAAAAATAAAAAATAAAAAATTGTGCAGCTGTAAAATGAGGAAATGATATGTTTTTGGACACCTACCATTTAAAAAGCGTCAAAAAGGGAAGATTTCAAATGTTCCTCCCTCACTCCTTTAAGCTCTATATATAGATAGTTTCTCTCCTAAAGCGTGAAAAAAAAAAAAAAAAAAAAAAAAAAAAAAAAAAAAAAGAAGCAACGAGCAATGAGTTATGAACGAAAAAAAAAAAAAGTGCAAAACGCTTCAAGAATATTTATGATTCTGTCTAAACCATTAGTCTTTCTTGACTAATCTCTCATGAGCTTGGTTCTCTTCCTATTCAAAGCGATTTTGTGGTAGACCCTTGAAGAAGAAGGTGTTGTAGTGAAGAATGTGTAACTTGGTGTTGAAAGTCATTCATACTGTCTTTGTCGTGTGATCACTTATATTTGGGTGAAATACTTGTGATGAAATCCCTCATGTGTTTAGGAGAAGAGTGGAGAAGGGGATTTACATACTGAACTATTTGTAGGAACCGTTGGTAGAAAACAAATAATAATCAAATAAAAAAAAATTGACTATTATTTTCTGGAAAGAAGGGAAGAAAAATTTGAAGAAAATTGGCTAGTGTTTGGTGTTGGGTTTTTGCAAGAGTCAAGTGTGCACTCTTTCCTTAAAACCTTATTTGCCACCTCCCGTAGATGCTAGGAGCGTTGTGGCCTAGGCTTCCCAGGATAAAACTTGCTATGATCCAATGTTTGAGCATTCAAACAAAGGATCCGGCGAGCAAGACAATGGCTATGAACACAGTATGGCTTAAAGAAAGAGTAGAAGCAGAGAGGTTTTGAGGCTAAAAGATGAACTTTCGTGTTCTATATTTTCTGTGTAAAACTCTACTGCCCAACTCCTCCTTTTATAGGGGTGAAGGATTTAATAGCTTTTAATTAGGCACTTAAGGACACCCCTTCACCTTCCTGTAACAGCACCATTAGCATGGCCTTCAATTCAAAATTTAAAATTGGAATTAACTCAGAAAATTAATTCCGTAACAGTAGAACTGAAGAGCCAACGGTCAGAAACTGTACAGGTTCGTGTAGGCCGAAACTTCCAGTTTCGACCCCAGGCCGAAACTGGAAGTTTCGGCCATGGGTCCCAAGTCTCGGCCCAAGTGGCCGAAACTATGGCAACTACCTAGTTTCGGCCACTTGGCCGAGGTTTCGGCCACACCCTGTGGCTTGTGTTGGAAAATTTATTCTGAAGTTTGGCATAACTTAGCCCGCAAGGCCAGCCAATTTCCGGACGACATTCGTGCCCGCGCACACGAGCTCGGGCTTGAATCAAGCCTTTTTTCAATCGCATGGTCAAACTTCTCGTGCCACTGCTTAGGCGCTTGTTTTAAACCATAGAGCGATTTAACCAACTTACACACTTTCCTCTCTTGGCCCGGAACCACGAACCCTTCGGGTTGTTCCATATAGATTTCTTCATCTAATTCGCCATTTAGGAAAGCGGTTTTCACATCCATTTGATGAACTTCCAAGTTCCGCAACGCGGCTATGGCAAGTATCATCCTAATGGAATTTATTCTCGTCACGGGAGAATACGTGTCGAAGTAATCGAGGCCCTCGCGTTGCCTGTAACCCTTGATCACAAGCCTAGCCTTAAACTTCTCGATGGAACCGTCCGGTTTCATCTTCCTTTTAAAGACCCACTTGGATCCTAAGGGTTTACTACCCGGAGGAAGATCAACCAGTTCCCAAGTGTGATTCTGTAGAATAGAATCCACTTCACTTTTTATAGCCTCTTTCCACATTGGTCCTTCCGTAGAAGTCACGGCTTCTACATACGTTCGAGGCTCGTTCTCTATCAAACAAGGTAGAAGATCGGGTTCATTTTCTAATAAACAAGTTAGAGTACCCGAATCGTACTCTAACAAGTAAGTTAGAAATTCAGGACCGAATGATTTTCCAACTCTCGCCCGCTTACTGCGTCTCGGCTCGAGCTTGGGTTCTCTCTCAGATTCCCCACTATCATTATCCATAGTTTCGTCAAACGTTCGTTTTGACGTACTTGGTCCCTCGTTGGACCTACAAGGAAATATATTTTCGAAAAAATATGCATTCCTTGATTCTATTATCGTGTTCTCGTGTACATCCGAATTATTGGACTCGTGTACTAAGAACCGATAAGCACTACTATTATGTGCATAGCCAATAAAGATACAGTCCACCGTCTTAGGACCTATCTTTACTTTCTTAGGTGTTGGCACCAAAACTTTGGCAAGACACCCCCACACTTTCAGGTACTGGTAGGAAGGTTTCCTACCGTTCCACAGCTCATAAGGAGTCTTATCGAGCTTCTTTCGGGGTACCTTATTCAAAAGGTAATTACTTGTCAAAATCGCCTCACCCCAAGCATCTTGAGGTAGGCCCGAACTTATAAGCATCGCATTCATCATATCTTTCAATGTACGATTCTTTCGTTCGGCAACACCGTTCGATTGAGGTGAGTAAGGTGCAGTACGCTCGTGTATTATACCTACACTCGCACAGAAGTCACCAATAGGTGCTTCGTACTCACCACCTCTATCGCTTCTAACCTTCTTAATTCTCCGATTAAGTTGGTTTTCCACTTCATTCTTATAAAGAACGAATTTATCAACGGCTTCATCTTTGCTCTTAAGCAAATACACATAGCAGTATCGTGTGCTATCGTCGATAAATGTGATAAAATACTTATTACCACCTCTCGTTTGTATCGATCTAAAATCGCACAAATCACTATGGATTAATTCTAGTAGTTCAGTTTCCCTTTCAACCGATTTGAAAGGTACTTTAGTTAGTTTTGCCTCAACACAAATTTCACACTTGTTATTTGTGTCAATATTAAAGTTAGGAATATGGTCCATGCTAATTAATCTACGCATAGAATTAAAATTAACATGACCTAGTCTACCATGCCATAAATTGGAAGACTCAAGCAAGTAAACAGAATTAACTTTGCTTTTATTGATAACAGGAATTACACTGAGCTTAAACAGCCCATCAGTTACATATCATTTACCAACAAACATCCCTAACTTGGACAAAACTACTTTGTCTGACTCGAACACCATGCGAAAGCCATGTTTGTTCAACAGAGAGCCAGACACAAGATTCTTCCTCAGCTCAGGAACATACAGCACGTTGTTCAACGTCAGTTCCTTCCCGGAAGTCATCTTCAGAACCACCTTGCTCATGCCTTCCACAGCAGACTGAGCAGAGTTTCCCATCCACACCTTTTCACCCTCAACGGTCTCAAAGGTGTTGAACATCTCTCGGTTGCAACACAAGTGCCTGGTTGCACCGGTATCAATGAACCATTCACGAGGGTTTGAGCCCACGAGGTTCACCTCGGTCACCATAGCCGAAAGGCTAATCTCGACCTCTTTCTGATTGCTATCTCCAACAACATTGGCTTCAGAACTCTTGTTCTTCTTCCTTGGAGCCTTGCATTCAGATGCTCTGTGGCCATGCTTGCCACAATTGTAGCATTCACCAGGAAACTTGTTCTTGGTAACGCCACCTTTCGGACCTAGCTTTCGCTTGTCCTTCTTGTTCCTCTTGGAGCTCTTACCGTGCTCCACAACGTTGGCCTTGGCGCCAACAACGATAGGAGCCTTCCTATCATTCGTCCTGTTCCCTTCCTCAATCCTGAGTCGCTGGATCAGGTCCTCCAGATTCATCTCCTTTCGCTTATGCTTAAGGTAGTTCTTGAAGTCCTTCCAACCTGGAGGCAACAAATGGATCACAGATCCCACTTGGAAGGCTTCACTTAGCACCATGCCCTCGTCACGGATCTCATCAAAGATTAATTGCAAATCTTCTACCTGACTTAGCACGGTCTTTGAATCAACCATTTTGAAGTCGAGGAATCGGCCAACTACAAATTTCTTTGAGCCGGCATCCTCACTTCGGTATTTATGATCCAAAGCTTCCCACAACGCTTTTGATGTGCTTATCTTTCGATATACATCATATAGCGTGTCACACAATCCATTCAGGATGTAGTTTCGGCAAAGGAAGTCCGAATCCTTCCAATAGCCAACCGCCATCACAGATTGTGCATCTTGTTCCTTCAACTCGGGAACACTCTCGGACAAGAACCTTGCCAGGCCGAGAGTTGCTAGGTAGAACAACATCTTCTGTTGCCACCTCTTGAAGTTCGAACCAACACCGGTGAACTTCTCCGGCTTTTCAGCCGAACCACTCGGTACCGAAGGTACCCGAGACATGGGAATATATCCCTCAGTGCTCCCACCATCTTGTGAACCAACGTTCACTGGTGTAACTTGGGAATTAGCAACATTGTTGCCGTTTCCTCCATTGTTGTTCTCAACAACATTTTCTTCCCCATTGTTAACGATTGGCAACTCGGGGTTCTCCATTTCTTCAAGGAAATTCGAGAAAACAACCAACGGGAAAACAAGAAATAAGGTTTTAAGATTGTAGGAACCGTTGGTAGAAAACAAATAATAATCAAATAAAAAAAAATTGACTATTATTTTCTGGAAAGAAGGGAAGAAAAATTTGAAGAAAATTGGCTAGTGTTTGGTGTTGGGTTTTTGCAAGAGTCAAGTGTGCACTCTTTCCTTAAAACCTTATTTGCCACCTCCCGTAGATGCTAGGAGCGTTGTGGCCTAGGCTTCCCAGGATAAAACTTGCTATGATCCAATGTTTGAGCATTCAAACAAAGGATCCGGCGAGCAAGACAATGGCTATGAACACAGTATGGCTTAAAGAAAGAGTAGAAGCAGAGAGGTTTTGAGGCTAAAAGATGAACTTTCGTGTTCTATATTTTCTGTGTAAAACTCTACTGCCCAACTCCTCCTTTTATAGGGGTGAAGGATTTAATAGCTTTTAATTAGGCACTTAAGGGCACCCCTTCACCTTCCTGTAACAGCACCATTAGCATGGCCTTCAATTCAAAATTTAAAATTGGAATTAACTCAGAAAATTAATTCCGTAACAGTAGAATTGAAGAGCCAACGGTCAGAAACTGTACAGGTTCGTGTAGGCCGAAACTTCCAGTTTCGACCCCAGGCCGAAACTGGAAGTTTCGGCCATGGGTCCCAAGTCTCGGCCCAAGTGGCCGAAACTACATGTTTCGGCCCAAGTGGCTGAAACTACATGTTTCGGCCCAAGTGGCCGAAACTATGGCAACTACCTAGTTTCGGCCATGGGTCGCAAGTCTCGGCCCAAGTGGCCGAAACTACATGTTTCGGCCCAAGTGGCTGAAACTACATATTTCGGCCCAAGTGGCCGAAACTATGGCAACTACCTAGTTTCGGCCACTTGGCCGAGGTTTCGGCCACACCCTGTGGCTTGTGTTGGAAAGTTTATTCCGAAGTTTGGCATAACTTAGCCCGCAAGGCCAGCCAATTTCCGAACGACATTCGTGCCCGCAGGTGCCGGCGCACACGAGCTCGGGCTTGAATCAAGCCTTTTTTCAATCTCTGCTAGTTGGAATTTGATTTGCACACCCCCCCCCCCCCCCCGCGCGAGAGAGCCTCTATGCTATACAATTCTACAAGCTTCAAAAGAGCTCTTGTATATAAGGGGGGGGGGGGGGGGGGGGGGAATCTTCATTCCAAAGCAATGTGGGACAAAAGCTCACTTTTTCCCTTCATTTTCCAACTCAAATGGGTCTACTTTGAGAATCAATATCTCATTCACCCATTATCCGTTTTGAGCGTACAATATATCGATCTCTTCGTCTCACTACGAAGAATCCGAATCCACTTTGACCCGACCCAAATCGGAAGTGGACCCCACTGATAATTGTACCACAAAATAGCCACTTAACATGCCATTTTAAGCTATTTTTTCCAACACTATTTTGGCTTAATTTCTCTACCCCTTACTCTCTACTTTCAATTGCTTATCTGTTTGAGCTTCACATACAGATCCACGATCGTTTTCAAGAACAAACCGCTACAATTAATTTAGGAAGTTTCTCTCTATGTCTTCCATAGCGCACTCACAATTGAAACTTTTTTTTTTTACAAAAGTTTCATTTATTTATCTTTCTAAATTCAAGTTTATTTAGAATTATTTTGACAAATCAGAAGAAAGTCTATTCAACCCTTCTTCTACACTTTCTTACCACCTTGGGATCAACACCAACAACTAAAAATTTAAATTGATAATTGAGTTGCACATTTATTATTTATATATATTATGTGTATCATCAACCTATAAGAAAGGAAAATACATAGAACTCAACTAAAAATAGGTTAAGATGGTGGAAAGAAAGAGGTGGAAGGGGATTGAAGCGGAAATGAACCAAATTTGTAAGGGTAAAATTTTCTGAGAGAGAGAGAGAGAGAGAGAGAGGACATGCCTAAAAGTTGTATTTTTCCATTGATTTTAAAAAAAAAAAAAAAAAAAAAAAGTAACTTTCATTTTGGGTCCGTTGTGACTTTTTTGTGAAAGAAAACAAGAAACTTTATAGATAAACAAGATTTTTTCCTTTGTCCAAATACAAGAGGTGGCGAACATACATCAGCTGGAGCCTGGAATGCTCTCATAATCAACAAAACATGACAGAAGAAAACATCAAAACAAAGATCAACAATTATATATGTTAACTTCCCGACAAATATGAAAAATACCCAAGTCCAAGGCATCAATCAAGGGAAGCGTGTAATTCTTATATCATTGTTTCTTTTATTCCTTGTGACGTGTGTGTACATATATATCGGTTCCCGTGCGGTTGAATGTGTTAGGTGCAGTTATGGCTTAAATCTGCGTTATTGATCTCGTTAAATCAACATTTAGGATTCACAAAATTAAAAATTAATGTAGTGAAAATTTGATAATTTTTGCATCTGGGTCAAACTTAAGGTGTGTAATTTTAGTAATTCCCGCTAAATTTGGCGACATCTTAGTATTTTGATCATATCTCACTCTAGGAATGCCCGATTCAAGTGATTCTTGCGTCATTGGAAAGAAGACTCGAAGGGCTACAACCTATGATGTAGCGGAAAACTCGACACATTGAGAAATTCCAGTAAGTCGCGCGAAGAAAGAAGAATCTTGATCAGAATTTGGAAAGTGGCGCGGAAACTTCCTACTTTATCCCTACTTGACTCCCGCTATAAAAGGCCCATGCATCTTCCCTCAACCCTAATGACCCCTAAGCTGTGTTTTGGAGACAAAAAAAAGATGAGAATTAAGAGCTACAAGTTGCCTTGGGAAGAAAGAAGAAAAACTAGCACTACAAGAATGAAGACATTTAGTGACAAATTTTTTGTGACACTTAGTAATTTAGTCACAAATAATACTGTTTTTGTGACAAAAAATAATTGACACTATTGTGTGGGATAATTGTGACAACTTTTTTTGGTCACAGATAATATGGTAATTGTGACAAGTAAGTATTTGTTACATATAAGTTGTCACTATTACTAGAATAATAGTGTCGTAACATAAGTTGTCACTATTTGTTGTCACTAAATGTGTGTGCATTTTGGTGGTATTATAATTATGGCGGGAATGAATGTAATTGTGACAAAATATAATGTGGCCACAAATATTTGTACCTTTTGTGACAACTAGTTGTTGGTCACTCTTGTGTGTACTATTTGTGACAATTTTTTTGTCAATAAAAATACAATTGGTTAGTACCATTAGAAATGAGAAACAATTGTGAGAAAAACACTATTGTCACTAATATTGTTATTTTTTGTGATGAAATTGTTACAAATATTTGTGACGCTCTATAAATTGAGACAATAATTGTGTTGATTTCAAGTTTTGTCACTAATTTATGATAATTGTGACGAGTAATTAGTTGTTACAATGACTTTGTCACTCTAATTAAATAGATGAATATTGTGTGAAGTTATGTTGTAATCAATGTTTGCCACTAAAATTGCATTCAAGTTGGTGTCAAGTAATTTGGTGTGAACTAGGTATTAAATATTCTGGTCACTTAAAATGCAACTAATTAGTGCTTCTTAAAATGAATGTAATTGTGAAAATACATGTTATAATCACTCATTTTTAAACGTTAAGTTCACTGTCACTTATTTTACTAATTTGTCATATCAATTTTTTTTTTTTTTGGAAATAAAAATGTATATGTTTAGTACCAACAATATATTTCAATAAAGTACGTACAATTTTGTACATTAAGAGCTATCCAATGTAGTACGTACAATTTTTACAATATGGTTGTATCAAATATGTAATATAAAATAAATTATATATAATAAAAAGTTGGTTAATTGGATCAATTAATTGAATTAGTTAAAGTATAATTTAGTTTGGTTGATTAGGTAATAATTTCTCAAAATAAAAATCCAATTAGCTAGTTTGATTCAAAATTAATCAAATTAATTGAATTATTACTACTAACTACATTAGCCTATTATTTGGATGTGGTAGGGAGGGATGTGTCGGATTTTATTATGGAATGCTTGAATACACGATCCTTCCCCTCTAAGTTGAATGAAACAAATGTGATCCTAATCCCTAAGAAGAACACCCCTGAACGGATGACGGATCTCAGACCAATAGCTCTGAGTAATGTGGTATATAGAGTGATGGCTAAGATGATCACAAATAGAATGAAACTGGTGATGGGAGGTATTATTTCTGACTCACAGGGTGCGTTTATACCAGATAGACTCATTACGGATAATATCCTCGTAGTTGCGGAGGTGGGGCACTATTTAAATCGGAAGCAGTGTGGGGCTGTTGGTTGGGGGACCCTAAAACTTGATATGGCCAAGGCATATGATAGGATGGAATGACCGTTTATAAAAGGAATGCTTTTGGCTCTTAGTTTTGATGTAAGATGGGTGGATCTTATAATGCTTTGTGTGACAACAGTATCCTATACCTTCCTAGTTAATGGATCGGAGAGTCAACCTGTAATACCTACTCGTGGACTACGCCAGGGGGACCCATTGTCCCCATATCTTTTTATCATTGGTGCTGAAGGTCTCTCATTATTGCAACAGGCACAGAATAAGGGATTAATTCATAGCTGCAGGGTTGCCAGAGGTGCTCCCCCAATCTCTCACTTGTTTTTTTGCAGATGACAGTTTACTATTCTTCAGAGCTAATGTGCAGGAGGCCAATGAGATTAAATCTTGCCTGGCTAATTATGAGCTTTTATCTGGACAAGTGGTTAATTACCATAAATAAAGCATCTGCTTCAGCAAAAATACTGCTGACAGTATAGAGATCAGGTAGCGCAAGCTTTGGGAGTTGTCCAAGCTCTTAATTTTGGAAAATATTTGGGGCTCCCTTCTTTTGTTGGAGGAAATAAAAAAGCGGTTTTTGCTTATATTGAGGACAAAATCAGACAAAGAATAGGGTCTTGGAACAAGAAGCTTCTATCACAGGCGGGAAAGGAGATTCTATTGAGAAGTGGGGCTCAGGTCATGCCTACTTTCTCAATGGGGTTTTCTTGCTACCTATATCTGTCTGTACGGCTATTGAACGAACAATGAACCGGTATTGGTGGGGAACAGGCAGGGGCAGGGGAATCCATTGGAAAGCTTGGGATAAACTCTGTATCCCAAATTAGAAGTATGGGGGCCTGGGTTTCAAAGATTTGAGAGCTTTTAACTTGGCAATGTTAGGAAAGCAAGCATGGCGCTTTCTTACCAACACTGACTCTTTGGTATCTCGTGTGTATAAAGCCCGATACTATCCTAATAGTAACTTCCCAGAGGAAACTTTAGGAGGGAATCCCAGTTATTGTTGGCGGAGTATTATGGCAGCCAAACAGCTGGTCTGTAATGGAGTCAGGCGACGTATTGAGACTGGGACTACTACACTGATATGGGAGCACCCCTGGCTTCAAGATGATACTGACCCAATGATTCATACTGAGATGCCACCACAACTGGCTGGATTTAGGGTGGTAGGATTAATAGATCAGGAAACAGGCCAATGGGACCAGCAGATCTTAACTGATATTTTCGAACCAGGTGATGTGCCTAGAATTTTGAAGATACCGATTTCACCAGGATACGAGGATACATGGTATTGGCATGGGGACCCAAATGGTGTCTATACGGTCAAAGATGGATACAAGTTGGTAGTTGGGAACTATAGCACCCCTACTAATGGAAACTTTGATAAATGGCTCAACCTGTGGAGCCTGAAAATCCCACCCAAATGAAAGATATTTTTATGGAGAGCTTTGAGTGGAATCCTTCCTACATCTAATAATCTACTTTTAAAGAGAGTGGAAATTGATCCGGTTTGTGCTATGTGTGGTGTTGGTCATGAGAGTATAATGCATTCATTGGTATCATGTGACTATGCTAGGTTCATATGGGCACGATCTAGCCTTCCAATCCCCAATATTATAACAGATATTTTCCATGAATGGTTTAGTGCATTGTTAAGTGTTCTAGACACTAATGGGATCATGTTCGTAGTTGCTATCCTCTACCATTTATGGAGAGCACGGAACGGAGCGGTCTGGGATGCTTGTCTCCAAAGACCCACGAAGGTCCTTGCTACCGCAACAACCACCATGCAAGCATGGGCGCGTGTCCACCGGCCGGCTGCCCCGCCATCCCGAGCCGAACAGCCGCCTGCTCCCGCCGATGGCCAAGCTCTCCCTTCACTGCCGGAGCACGACCCACAACATACTACTGCTGTATTGTCGCAACAGCAAGAGCCACGACCGGTCACTTGCTATATCGACGCTGGATACCGTCATCAAACCAACACGGCGGCGGCAGAGGCAGTTTTGTTCAATGCCAATGGCGAGTATCTCTCTGCCTTCTGCGCCCCGCACTCGACATATTTCTCCCCCATGATGGCCGAAGCAATGGCGTGCAAAGAGGCGCTTGCATGGCTACGAGATCATGGCGAACGACTGGTTCGGTTGTATACGGATGTCAGGCACTACAACGACACTTGTCTTCATCTATGCCTATGCCCCGGTCGTACGTCGGATACGCTTTACAAGCCTGTAAGGCTCACATGTCAAGTTTTGACATCGCTATCGTTAGTTTTGTTTCTAGATCTCAGAACTATTTAGCTCATAGTTTAGCTTCTACTGCTTTTGATTACGCTACGACTATGTATTGGGACATCGTCCCCTCGAACTCCATTTCAGCATATCAATAATAGAACCACATTGGTTATTTTCAAAAAAAAAAAACATTAGCCTATTATTTGTACATTAAGAGTAATTCTCTTAGTATAATTTTTGTACAAGTTGGTTGTATCAAATATATAATATAAAAAATAATATACATAATAAAATATTGATTAATTTGACCAATTAATTGAAACAATCAAAGTATTAATTTGGTTGATTAAGTAACAATTTTACCCACAAGGTAATTCAATTTTAAATTAATCAAATTATTAAACAAGTTTAATCTTTTTGTTATTTATGTACATTAAAAAAAAATTAATTATTTAAAATATTAAGTATGGTCAAATATTCTTTATTGTTATCTATTACGGAGTATTTCTTTAGTAATTATTTAATAAATTTGAAAAGTAAATAATAAAAAGATAATGGCGCCTCTTCTTTTTTTCTTTTCTTTTTTTTTTTTTTGAGAGAAAATTGACGCCTCTTTTTTTGTTCTTCAATTATACTTGAACCCTATAATCATAGTCATAGTTGCATCAACCCTATAAAATTATTATAATTCATAATTTCCTATTTTCTAATCGTGTTGGAGTCTTTGCCTCTCTGGAGGACTGGACCTTCTTCGCGCTATATGGTGTATTCGTACGGGTACCATGCTAGTATGTATGTATGTATATGTATATATATATATATATATATATATATATATATATATATATGTGTGTGTGTGTGTGTGTGTGTGTGTGTGTGTGTGTGTATGTATGTATGTATGTATGTATGTATGTATATATATATATATATACATACATACATACATACATACATACATACATACATACACACACACACACACACACACACATATATATATATAGAATTAGGTTCTGGTGCGGTTAGGGTGCCAAGGTGCAGTTGTGCGGTTTAATCTGGGCCATTCATCTCGCTTAAATCAACGTTCAGGATTATCAAAATTTAAAAAAAAAATTGATGTGGAAATTTTGTAATTTTTGCATTTAGGTCAAAATTAAGGTGAGCGGATCTGTGATTAATGTGCGTGAGTTTTGTATATAAGATGCGTGAGTTTTGTGCCTAAGGTGTGTGAGGTTTGTGCTTAATGTGCGTGGGGTTGTGCTTAACTTGAATAGTTGTTAAAACTTAAAGTCTGTGAGTTAATACTTAAAGTGCGTGGATTTTGTGCTTAATGTGCGTGAGGTTGTGCTTAATGTGCGTGGATTTTGTACTTAATGTGCGTGAGTTTATGCTTAATGTCAGTAGTTGTTGAAACTTAAAGTCTGTGAGTTAATATTTAAAGTGCCTGGGTTTTGTGCTTAATGTGCGAGAGGTTGTGCTTAATGTGTGTGAGTTTTGTATTTAATGTGCATGAGTTTGTGCTTAAGATCTAACACTTAAGGTGCGTGTTTCTATCACTTAAGTTGCGCCATTTTTAGCTTATGCTTCTTTCATTCAGACACACATTTTTTTTTTAATTTTCATTGATTTGAGCCATTGATCTAAATTTGATCAACGGCTCAGATCTAACCGCACAACCGCACGGGAAGCTATACCGCATCTAAACCCTTCCCTATATATATATATATATATATATATAATATATATATATATATATATATATATATATATATATATGTGTGTGTGTGTGTGTGTGTGTGTGTGTGTGTGTGTGTGTGTGTGTGTGTGTGTGTGTGTGTGTGTGTGTGTGTGTGTGTGTGTGTGTGTGTGTGTATTCAAATGAGGACAAGCATATTATAGAGGACTGTGAGGACAGATGTAGTGTGTGCCACTAGCCGGTATGTTGTGTGCACGGCCGAATGTAGTCGTGTGCCACAATTTGTATTTCGCATGCTAGATTTGTTAATTTATAGAGCCTGTGTTCGAAACCTGATGTTTACATTTATTCTTGTGTGCCATCATGCATTAAGTTGTGTGCCTAGTATTAATTTGTTGTGTGCCCATTATTTGTCCTCACAGTCCTCTATATATTGTTGTCCTCATTTGAACTTAACCATATATATATATATATATATATATATATATATATATATATATATATATATATATATATATATATATATATATATATATGGAGCTAGCTAGCAGTTTAAGTGCGGAGATAGTCCCAAGTGAAAAATGGGGTGAGATATGAGCCGTTGATTAAATCTAGATCAACGACTCAAATCAATGAAATAAGAAAAAAAAAAAAAAATACGCGTCTGAAAGGAAACCACGCACCTTAACATTAAACATTAAAGTGGCGCAGCTTAAGTACACAAAACACGTAAGCACACGAACCACGCATCTTAATAAGGAAAATCACGCACCTTAAGTACACAAACACACACCTTAAGAAAGAAAATCACGCACTTTTAAAAAAAAAAAAAAAACAAAATCACGCACCTTAAGCACACAAAACATGCACCTTAAGTACACAAAACACGCACCTTAAGCACACAAAACACACGCCTTAAGTACACAAAACACGCACCTTAAGCACACAAAACACGCACCTTAAGCACACAAACTACACACTTTAAGTACACAAAACACGCACCTTAAGCACACAAAACACGCACCTTAAGTACACAAAACACGCACCTTAAGCACACAAACCACACACTTTAAGTACACAAAACACACACCTTAAGCACACAAACCACACACTTTAAGTACACAAAACACACACCTTAAGCACACAAACCACACACTTTAAGTACACAAAACACGCACCTTAAGCACACAAACCACACACTTTAAGTACACAAAACACGCACCTTAAGCACACAAAACACGCACCTTAAGTACACAAAACACGCACCTTAAGCACACAAAACATGTACTTTAAGTACACAAAACACGCACGTTAAGTACACAAATCACGCATCTTAAGTACACAAAACACGCACCTTAAGCACACAAACCACGCATCTTAAGAAGGAAAATCACGCACCTTTAATACACAAAACATGCACCTTACGCACACAAACCACGCACCTTAATTAAGAAGGAAAATCACTCACCTTAAAAAGGAAAATTACGCACCTTAAGTTTGACCCAGATGCAAAAATTACCAAATTGTCACCGTATTATTTTTTTAATTTTGTTAATCCTGTACATTAATTTTAGCGAGATCAATAGCACAAATTTAACTCCATAACCGCACCTGACACACTCAATTGCAAGGGAACATATATATATATAACATAATATGTGTAAATCTGAAATTATATCTCTGGTTTTTATTCATATTTTTAGAACTATTATATTTGTACATTAATTTTAAAATATTGTACATCACATTTTATGATGACAAAATTATCCAAATTTCGTTATAACACCATTAGTGTTTTGTTAAAAATATTCAAATAGTATGTATTAGAAGTAATAATATTATACAGTAAGAATCTATTGAATCATACCATATTTATTAATCATTTAATTAATTTTATCCCAAAATTATTAACATAGTTAAATTACTTCATTAAATTATAGTTTTAATATTCAGCTCAAACCTTTATGCATTGCGTGTGTGTATATATATGTGTGCGGGCGGCGATGTCCTTAGGTGCGATGGTGCGGCATCACAAATAGTTCAACAAATATACATAATCAACGTTAGGAAAATGCACCACAAAAACACACACAAATTAGGTACGTATCACCAAAAACACACAATTAGGTGTGAGTAAAAACATCATACAGTTAGGGATGACAATGGGTCGGGTGTGGGTCGGGAAGGACTACATCCTTCACCCGACCCACCTTATATTTTCTCCACCCACCCCCACCACCAACCCACATCGGGTGAACTTTTTCAAAACCCACACCCACCCCCACGGGGTGCGGGTGCCCACTACGAATACCCACCACTTATAATCTTAAATTTTTTTTTCAAAAAATAATATTTAAATTACCTACACATAATAAAATAATAAAATTCATTAGTTATATAAAACATAAAATAATAAAAATATTTAAATATAATAACTAAATTGTTAATTTTTAAAAATAAACTTAGCAGTTTAGATATAAAAATAATAAAAATTCACATGAACTTATAAAAACTTTTATAAATAATTACATGGTGGGTCGGGTGAGGTACTAGGCGGGTTTTGTACATAGAACCCGAATCCAACCCGACCCACCACGGGTTTACTTTTTTAAGACCCACCCTAACCCACCACCCACCACCCAAAAAAATCCGATCCATGCGGGGTGGATTCGGGTGGATATCCGTGGGGCATATTGAAATTGTCATCCGTACATACAGTGCTCGGAAA
This sequence comes from Ipomoea nil, assembly GCF_001879475.1. Taxonomy (NCBI): domain Eukaryota; kingdom Viridiplantae; phylum Streptophyta; class Magnoliopsida; order Solanales; family Convolvulaceae; genus Ipomoea; species Ipomoea nil. Next base: position 129,119 of record NW_017617107.1, on the reverse strand, counting down.
TACACCATTGGGGTGTGGTGAGTTATATGATTTATTTTTTGGGTCTGTTGTGCATTTCATTGTGGTATGTTTCCCATACACGGTTGGTGCAAGTTGTTAACACTGTTGGTGTATTCTGAAATTCCGCCGCACCTAAGGACATCGCCGCTTTTGAACTTTTTCCTATATAGAGGGGTGATCACATGTGGTCATGTTGTTAGGTGTGGTCATATGGTCAATTATAGGCCATTAGATTAGATAGATCCAATGAATCATATTAATCAAGATTCTTCAAGTATTTTCGCGTACATTCTCCTACCCAGGGAACTGCAAGGGTAAACTCGTCATAAAGCACCGGAATAGGAAAAATCACATTGTTGTGTGTTTTATTACACTATTGGTGCATGTTGTTAACACTGTTGGTGTATTCTGGAACCTGGCCGCTATAAATGCCACTGTAATTACCATAATACGAGAATACACCATTGGCCTGGTGTGTTTCAATGTGGTGTATTTTATTACACTATTGGTGCATGTTGTCAACACTGTTGTGTATTCTGAAACCCGCCCGCTATAAATGGTCACTGTAATTACCATAACACCCCCACTTACCAAAACGCGCGAAAATCTTCAGAATTACCACTGCCGCTAGATTAAATTGATTCAACGACACAGATACGACCACACCGCCACACCTAATGACATGACCACATATGAGTTTGCCCTTAGGGTTGGGGTTCAGCCTTTGGAAGAATGACCACATATGAGCGCTCTTCTATATATATATATATATATATATATATATATATATATATATATATATATATATATATATATATATATATATATATATATATATATATATATATATATATATATATATATATATATATAGAATAATGTTCATATGTGGTCATGTTGTTAGGTGTGGTCGTGTGGCGGAATTTGTAAGGGAAACAAACCACAATGAAATGCAAAAAAATACCAGAAAATACACAACATACCCAAAAAATACACCATATAATTCACCAACCCCAATGCCCAATGGTGTATTTTTGAACACTGTATGGTGTTTTTACTCACACCTAATGGTGTGTTGTTGGTGATGCGTACCTAATTTGTGTGCGTTTTTTGTGGTGCATTTCCTGACGTTAATGGTGTATATCTTACTTAACTATTGGTGTATTCTGAAATTCCGCCACACGACCACACCTAACAATATGACCACATGTGATCACCCCTATATATATATATATATATATATATATATATATATATATATATATATATATATATATATATATATATATATATATATATATATATATATATATATATATATATAATTTGTAATATATTGAATTTCCGTCAGATTTAAACTAAATTTAAATTGAGACTGAAAGTGAAGTGTGGATGATCCAATGTGTGACGAGAACGTCTTCTGGAGACCCTTCGCTTTCATGATAGACAGCATGCAGCAGTTTGCAGATTCGGATAAGAAATAAGGATAAGCATTGAATACCCAAATAAGCTTAATTGGTAGATCAAACCTGAGTACAAACAAAATTAAAAATTTAGAGATGGGAGAGGACACCAAATTTTTATTTTAAATAAATAAATAAATGGAGGGAGTTTTAAAGATCTGGACAAATAAAGTCAAAAGATAGCATCAATATATGAATGGATGTGTTAGAAAGTTTTCTTCATCAATAAGGCATAGTGTTTTTGCTTTACGGAAAAGTATGTGGTTGTTATTTGAAAGTTTTGGATGAAACTCGTTTTCCGATTCAGCTGATAGAGGACGCAATAAATTAGTTCAGATTGTTCATAGCAAACCAGTTCAATCCATGAAGACAAATAGACAAATTTGATAAGAACTCGAATTTGGAACCTTGTGATGACTAACCGAAATATCCCAACAATAAGTGTTGTACTACATTAATGACATTATGTTACAAATAGGGCAACTAACAATTGTGAGATTAGTTATTAGTTAATTAATAATCTTGGCAAATTCCAAGGTTTTCTTGCCTTGAAGCTTGTTGGTAACATAATGTCTGCTGTAATCTCCATGGTTATATCTTCTGTACTTGGAGGGGTTGTTGTTGGTTTCATCCACTAATTCTGGCATTGGCCCCACCTCTATTTCATAGCTTGGGGCATAAAATGTGACAATTGAAAGCCTGTCCTTTTCTTTGTCTGTCACTGCTCTATGCTCCACACTCTTGTATCTTCCATTTGTTAGAACCTGTTCACAATTTTTATAGTGGAATCATAAAACACACAAAAATGTCAAAAAGAATGGGCTTTCTTCTCTTGGAAGAGATGATGAGAGGTAACTTTATTACCCAAAAAGAAAAAAAGTTGTATATGCATGTATTGGAAGGGGATGCATTAGTACAGTCTAACCTACTGTAGTATCTGTTCAACAATAATGTCAACCCTGATTGAGATGAGACTCGAATCTAACTTTTAGTTATTGTAAAATATACCCTTAACTTTAATTACCATAAAAAAAAATTGTTATTTTCGTCCCTAGAGCAATGGAACCGTGAAGCTCTTCGACTCATATTCTACGTTAGGTTTTGGTAAAAATCACATATCAATGTGTTTTCGTTGCTAATGGAGGTTCACGATTTCAAATGTTCAAAGGACAAAAACCATAACTTTTTTGTAAAGTTAGGGATGTATTCTGCAATAACTTAAAGATAGGGGCCTAAAATAACTATCGAACTGCATAAATTGAGGGACTAAAATAATATTTTTCTTGCCCACAAAAAACGAAATTCCTTCGTCCCCAGAACCTCCACACCCGACCAGACATGATGGTGCAGAGGTAAATCACACTGAAAGGAGAACCAGTGCTAGATGCCCACAAATCATATTTTTCTCAAGGATATATGTAATATTACCTCTATGGTGTCTCCAATATTAATGACAAGAGCATTTGGGATAGGCTGAACAGGAATCCAAGCATTGTCCTTGAGTATCTGAAGTCCAACTGAGTTGCTGCACTTTCCCTGTTGTAACACTGTAATGGCACTTCCATCAGAGTGGGGGCTGAGCCCCAGAACAAGGTCTGGCCTGGGGCATGGTGGGTAATAGTTCATCCTTACTGCTTGGACAGCCACTCCAAACATTTCTTCAAACACATCCCCACTCAACCCCAGGCTTGTGGCTATGTATTTCAACAATTTCTTGCATAGTTTCCTTACTTCTCTTGAGTATGCCTCCACTGTTTCACTGCACCATATCAGAGTAGTCAACAAAACATCAATGTTTTTGTCCTCCTAGGTTGAATATATATGTTGTTGTCATCACATGGACAAGTCATTACCATGTGTAAAAGATTGTATGTGCTAAATTTCTTTTCTTGGAATTGGTACATCTAAAATGCAACCTAAACATGCATGTAAGGGGTGTTTGGTAAATAGTTGTTAGCTGATTGGGTTAGTGAGTTTGACTAGTTGATAACATTAGCTGATTGTAGAAAAGTGTTTGATAAATTAGTTATTAGCTGATAGCTGATTACATGCAAAATGATTTTCTCAGAAAGCTTATCGAAAAAGCTATTTTGATCGAGTAGCTTTTTGAATTTTAGCATTTTGAAGCAACACGTTGTTACAAAAAGCTAATTAATCAAACACTCATATTAATTCTTTAGTCAAGTCAAATAACTAACCGTGGTCAAATAAGTCAAAATTAACTAATAAGCTAATTATGTTACCAAACAGGGTCGTAATCTTTTTGAAAACAAATTGAAGATTTATAGTAAGACCATGGGTTTTAGAGTTAGGTAGATAAGAAATTTGAAATTTATACATGTTTGTTGACACTTTGACTTAGGAAAGTTTGGATCAATAACTCGTAGGCTAGCCAAGGAAATGGACCAGTTTAGGTTGCACATAGCTAACAAGTTCAAACCAAGAATGTCAAGGAGATAAACCAATTTAGGTTGATATAGTTGACCAGTTCAAATAAAAAAAAGCTAATAGGACGCTGAGAGTAAAGTCGAACTTGTAATTGTTGTTACCAAGTCAACGGCCTAGCCAACTTGACTAGAATTGTCCCGAAATGGGATTAGTTGACATGTGGAAATCTTATTCCAGTGACCAAATCTTGTTGTAGCATGTACTCCTCCATATATTAAATGGATCAGACAAGGCAAAATCATGTGCAATCCGTAGGTTTTTAAAATATTCACATGCAAACAAAGCTAATTAAGGTAGTATGTACCTGAAAGCAGCTGGCTTTGTGGGCCAGAGTTTAGGGTTTCTACTGTAATGGGGCTCTAGTCCAAGTGCAAACATGTTGCACCAATCAAGCTTTTGGTCCTCAGAGAAAACAAATGCTTGACCATATCCCTGCACACTTCCTGGGGCCATTGGATATTTCTGCTTCTCCTCCAAAGGCATCATGAAAAACTCCATAGCCATTCTCTCCATGCTCTCAAGTAAACTCACCTCAACCCCATGATTTATCACCTCCAACAAATAAATAAATAGATTTTAGAGTTGTTGAACATATAACATGAAAAATCGACAGAACACATCTTTCAATTTGTTATCAAAACAGTCAAAAGGTCCTATATTCAAACCTTGTTAGGATCAAAAGCTATAGCTTTGGTGTAAGTGATAAGCGCATGATCTTAACAAGTGGTATCAGCACTTGATCTCAACCCACGTAAGTGAAGACCGTTGAGCATATAGTATAGAAAAGATTTGTAATAGGTGCGAACCAACGTTAACCTGTGAATCTATGAATTACTGAAGGATTGCACCACAACTACTACAGGATTACACCGGTTTCTAGACATGTCTAGAGAGACCTTGCGGTGCATTCATATTCTAATTGCGGTGCAATCCTTCAGTAGTTCGCATGTTAAAGCAAGTTTGCACCTAATTATGGACCATATACAATATACAATATACAATATATATATATATATATATATATATATATATATATATATATATATATATATATATATATATATATATATATATAACACCACAATTCCAAGAAAACAAAAAGAAAATTGTTTTTTTTTTTTTTTTTTTTTGTTATTTGGCAGCATAATCTCATTGTTTGTTGAGACAGGGCAGCTGTTTCAATTAGTATAGCTACTACTATACTCTAAGATTCATGAAAGCATATTAATTAACTTAGTTACCCATATATAGAGTATTTATGAAGAAGCTAAGAAAGAAGCAAAAATATATATACCTGAAAAAATCCCCATTCTTGACAAGCAAGGGTGAGGTTGGATAGTTCAGAGAGGAAGAAGTCTTGAGAATTGTTGTTGTTTTGGTTGGAGAGTTTGGATAAATCGATGACTGGGATTTTAAGGTCACATGAAGGAGGAGAAGTAGTGAGTGTTGGTCTTTCTGTCATGTTCCTAACAAACCTTTCAGGAATATAAGATGGCCTAGTCTTCCTCAATTCTTGGACATCATCAATGTGGCCAACCTTGATAGGAAAACTTGGTGCTGGAGACATTATTATTACTATTATTTTCTCAAAGAATACAGAGTTGTGTGGATGTTTGTATTTGGGTGGGTGTAGCTCTGAAATATAATAATGGGGGAAGTGAAGTGGGGGTTGAGAAGTCTATAATATATAGGGCTACTTAGTATGTACTACATTCATGTGGTGGTTTATAAATATCTTATATCTGCCGCAACATTTGATCACAAAATGCAGCAGCATGTCTGATTCGCTCCTTAGTCTATGCCCCACTAATCTCTTTTCGGGATTGGATTTGGCTCGACCTAAGTTCACATCTCATTCGGGGTTAGACTTGGCTTTTGTCTGAATTCGAACCTTAACTATTTAACCACATCACTCTAAGGATGGTAAACTACAACACCACATATCGAATTAAACCGGAGCTGAACTCGGCCGACGCCCAATAGAATAATCTCAATTGAGCTCCCATATATGACAAAAGTAATCTCAAGATGTCAAAAATTGCATGTTCTGCCATATTTGCTCAAAAATTCTTAAAACATTAAATATTGATGAATTGAGCATCATATCCCACCAAACTAAATGAGATTCAAGGAAAATCATTATAAATATGATATTATAAATAGAGAAAATGGTCAAATAGGCCCCTGAACTTTTTTCAAAAGGGCAATTAGGCCCTTGAACTTCAAAAAGGTACAATTAAACCCTTAAACTTATCATTTTAGTCCATTCAACCCCAACAACCGGTAATTTACCTGAAATAGCCAGTCATCAAATTTCTGCCGACAATTCCGATGAAATTCCGGCGATCCTTTGAATTAAAAAAAAAAAAAAAAAAATCCGGCGACGGTCGTCGAATTCCGGTCATCTTCCACTGGAGAAGATGACCAGATCTGGCAGTCTTCTCCATTGGAGAGGACGACTGTGTGGTCGCCTTCTCCACTGGAAAAGGCGACCAGACAGTCGTCTTCTCCACTGGAGAAGGCGGCCGTCTGATCGTCTTCTCTAGTAGAAGACGACTGTCGCCAGATTTTTTTTTAGTTCAAAGGATCGCTGGAATTTCATCGGAATTGTCGCCGGAAATTTGATGACTAGCTATATTTCAAGTAAATTACTGGTTGTTGGGTTTGGATGCACTAAAATGATAAGTTTAAGGTTTAATTGCACCTTTTTGAAGTTCAAGGGCCTAATTGCCCTTTCGAAGAAAGTTCAGGGGCCTTTGACCCTTTTCTCTTATAAATATTATACTAGAATTGAAGATAGCCTCAAAATTTCTTAATTATATTACTCCCTCCGTCTCATTTTATGTGCCTAATTCGGTTAACGAGGTTTAATTGAACTTATTTTTAATTCAATTTTTTATAATATTAAGTTTAGTATTAGTATACAATATTTATATATTTAGAAACTACACTAAAAGTACTATTAAACACACAAAAAAAAAAATCAAATTTAAAAATAAGTAAATAATACTAAAGAAAATAAACAAAGAATAAAAGGTAGGGATAACAATTCTACCCGCACCCAATGGGTTCGCCGCATCTCCGCCCCTACAGATTTTAAAATACCCGCATAATTTGGATAATGGGTGCGGGTATGGAGGAGAATTTTGTATACCCATGCGGGTATGAGGGCGGGTGCGCGGGAGGTATCCCCGCCCGGCACCCGCACTTATATATATTGTTATTAGTATTAATTTATTATATAAATTTATGTATATTTTATAATTAAAAATGCATAATGAATTAAACTTCTTACTTTTTTGTTTATAAAAATTAAATAGGAACAACACAAATAACATAATGAGTAAACACTTAATACAATTTATACTACCAACACAATTTTCGTTCCAATTCATGACTAACTTCATTGACTCTTATTAAATTTTAGAGTTATGTTCAAACTTATAACAAAATCCATGTGATAATTAGAATTGTAGTATAAAATTTTTATTAGATTTAAGTGTAATATTAATAATTAGAGTTGCAGGTTGGGTATTACCCGCACCTACAAAATCCCTGCGGGGCGGGTTTGCGGGTGCGAGTATGGGGTAGGAGTTTCATTATCCGCGCGGGTGCGAGGAGTAGGTTGGGAATGCGGGTGCGAGGGCAGGGGATATATCCACACACCCACTCCGCCCATTGCCATTTCCTAATAAAGCGTTGATTTGATCAATGATATAATTGTAAGTAGGACATATAAAATGGGACAGAGGGACTATTAATTATTATAAATTACTATGTTGTTTGATTAATTTGTTTACATAACAAGATCTATTACATATTAATGTAAATAACTTGAGTCCACCTCTTACAGATCTTTAGTGCACTATTAGTGATCAGCGGATACACTCTCAAGTTCGTAATTAATGGGGATATGTAGTGCATAGATGATAAGCCATGAAGTGGACTTGTTTGAACGGGAGGTGAGCTTGAAGCATCCTCTCAACTACCCTATTTACTTTTGTCACATTAGTGTAAACACATGGCACAATCAAGCTTATAAAATTTTCATTTTTATAAATTATATGGAAACATATATAGTCACATATATGCATGGATCTGCACCCTGCAGATTATTATATATTGCAATTGTGACTGTGCTGTTGACCCAACTTTAACATGGTGATTTCCCCATCCTGGGCATATATGCATTATTGTGCCATATATATATATTTGTAGCTTTTTATTTGGCTTATTATATGTACATCATTTGAGCATATATACAAAAATCCAAGGAGACTATTGGATCCAAAATAAGTTACTAAACAATCATAAATCAAACGACAACATCTTAATCATCAATCATATCATGCCTTCAAATTTACTGAGTTTCAACAGTTCAGTTTAGAGGCAAAGCCAAAAACATGTTTTCATATACAGAATTCATGGAAGCAAAAGTAGTGTCATTGGTTTGTGTGAAGAGAGCAGTAATAGGTTGAGTGAGCAGAAGAATTGAGTGGGGACCCTTCTCTTTGACAATTTGTCGTGCCCAAATCTTGTGTTTCTTGTCTTCATCTCTAGTCTATACTAGAGTGGACAGACATACATATATGTGCACTTAAAATGTTTATGTTTAGTGAAAAGTTCCATGCTAAACTTTTTTACTTTCCCATGTGAGTTATAATTGGTTAGTTATTTAACTAGAGAAGTTACAATTGAGTAATACTACACTTATATAGTTATATTTAATTTAATTTGTTGAAAGAAGGGAAAATGACACTTTTTCCCTCTGAGTTATATACCTATAGTATTTTTTCCCCTTAAATTATTGAAGTGGTTGTTTTTCCCCCTGAAATGTTAAATGGACATATTTACCCTTAAACTAAATATTTAATTTATTTATTTTTCTCCAACAAATTATGACCATAATTTGGTTCAAACTAAACAAACACTATAGCAACCAAACAGAAATATTCCAATTACAATTTAGAATCGAAATTCGATATTTAGAGTTTATTAAAATCGTGAACCGGAACGGACGGTTAATGTTCCGAACTGAAAAAATAAAATACATTTATTATTGAATTTAGACTATTTTAAAATAAAAAATAAAATTTTAAAATAAAGACGGTTCAAAATCGCGAATCAGATCCGGAACCGCCGGTTCACGGTTCAAGATTCAATTTTTTTGATAGATAATTTTAATAAATTGACATTTAAATATTGGGTTCTAGATCTGAATTATAACCGTAAACTATTAATTCGATTGCTTTAGTATCCGGTTCAATTCAAATCGAACCGTGGTCATCCCTACGTATACGCAATAATTTGTTGGAGTAGTAAAATAAATAAAATGTTTACTTTAAGGGTATAAATGTCAATTTAATATATCAGGGGGGAAAAAGCACCACTTTTAGAATAATTAAGGGGGCTAATGTGCTTACCTAAATAATTGAGGGGGAAAAAGTGCTATAAGTATATAACTCAAGGGTAAAAAGTGCCATTTTCTCTTGAAAGAATATAATTAGTTAAAAATGATAATATCTAAGTGGTCATTTGGATGTAATATCTTGAGTGGGTTTATCTTTAATTTGGGTCGAGTCAAAGTAAATTTGAGTTCTCATAAGAAAAAACGTTTAATTTGGTATATTATATACTCAAAATAGATAATAGATTAATAAAAAAAAATGATTCTTAAACTACACTCATTGAGTTAGAAAAATGAAGCTTTAAAGACTTTCAAGTAGCATTTGTCTCACTACATATTGGAAAAATACGTGGTTTGCACTTGTGTAAATATAATTCAACTTTTTATAGGCAAAAGAGTTTCAGTACAATTGTGTGACTTATATCACATAGATGTTTGAATTATGCAGTATAAAGGCTCTCTATGTTCGGTGTATGTGTAGCCTCTTCCATTTTGCAACTAGGGGTGATTAATTCTCATTATTTTGAGGAGTTATAATATTTAACTCCAATTTTTAAACTTAGAATTTAATCTATAATCGAAAACTTGAACTCATGTGTACCCACGTGCTATTAAGGCGTTTGGTTGGAAAGAATGAATTAGCGAGGAAAGGAATTGTAATTCGGTGGGAAAAGAATAAGATGAGAATAAAGTAGGAATTCAAATTACGTTGTTTGGTATGGATAAATAGAATTATTGGAATTGAAAATGAAAGAAGTGGTATAAAGACTAAAATACCCTTGTGTAATAATAATAGTAATAATAACCAATGATAGTAGTGTCATTTTATCTATTTTTCTTTTCTCATCACATCCACTGAATTGCAATTCGTGGGGGTACTCCACGAATTGTACCCCCATGAATTGCAATTCAACAAAAGGAGGAAATTGCAATTTCCTCCAACCAAACAATGTAATTGGAGCATCCATTGAATTCCAATTCAACTACAGCTAAATTATCGTGAACCAAACGCCCTGTAAATGTTTGGTGTGTAACCTCTTCCATTTTGCGACTGTGGGTGATTAATTCCCGTTAGTTTCAGGAGTTATACTATTTAACTCCAATTTTTAAACTTAGAATTTAATCTGTAACAGTTGTAACATCATGTGTTATTTTAGATTGGACTTTGCTATACTCTCCTACATTTATCACTCACACAAATTCACTCACTGATGTGGGCATTTTGTAGTGAGTTAAAATTTGAAGAAAAAAAAAAACTAACCACACAAAAATAGTCAAATCAGAGAGTGGTAAAAATTGTGTAAACATTGATATATCTTACATAGTAACCTCTAAACATTTGTTCAACTCTCATGGGTGTGCTCATTTTGGTTGTGAAACACTTTGCCTAATTCTACGAGAGTTTATAAAGAGAGATCATACAATTCTCATTTGAAGCGACATCACTTCTCTATTACATAGGTGATTCTTTTCTCGATTATCCACATACTCTACTCATGTCAACCAACATTATTTATAATCATTAAAGCATTCATACATGCTAAGCTCATGTGGGAATCATTGTTTCAATGAGTGGATAGGAGTTTGAGACCCCTACAATGACCAAACTTCGATCATTCTACAATTTAGTTGTTCCTTAATTTTGAACCTATGTGCCAATTAGGTTGGATATCTACTATAGAACTTTATTGCAAGCGATTTAGTCTCATCCCTCATGACAATTTCTCTATCAAATCTCTACTTAACCCTTTGGTTAGGAAATCCACTATGTTATCCTTTACTTCATGTAGTCAAAATAGCTAGCACCCATTGTGATAAATTGGTTAATGGTATTATGTTTACGAAGTTTAGGTCTAGACATACCATTATACATATTACTTTGTACCCTCCAATTGTAGCTTGACTATCGCAATGTATACAAATTGGAGGTAAAAAATTTTTCCCGACTATGAATATCCTCAAAAAATTAGTGTAATCGTTCAACTTCTTCACTACACTTGTCTAATGTGAGTAGGCATCTAGGTGCAGACATGCAGACAAATTTGGTACATCTATATAAAGATGATCAATGGCCGAAAATTAATGAAAAGAGATAAAATGTTGTGACATTTTTTTATAGTGCATTTGCAGATAACTATAAGTGCATTTCAAAACTCTTGTGGTAACATAAATGAGGAAGGTGATAAGAATCAGGTAGTGTCTTCCATGCACTCAAAGCATTTCCAAATGTACTATCAAGCATCTCTAAATACACAATCGTTATTACAAAAGAACACATAACTATAGGATTGTGCATTTAGAAATGTTTGATAATGCATTCACGGATAACTAAAAGTGCATTTCAAAACTCTTGTGGTGACACGAATAATGAAGGTGATGAGAATCAGGTAGTGTCTTCCATGCACTGAAAGCATTTCCAAATGTACTACCAAGCATCTCTAAATACACAACCGTCATTACAAAAATTACATAACTATACTCTAAGCATTTTCAAATGCACCATAAAGCATTTCTAAATATTCAATTATAATTATAAAAAATTACAAAATTTTCATCACATTTTTCTTCATTTTCATTAATTTTCAGTCTTTGATCATCTTAGATGAACGAACCAGATTTGTTTGCATGTCCGCATTTGAACTAGGTTATATATATTTGTGTGTCTGTGGGTGGGTGGGGGTGTGTATATATGTATATAATAAATTTAAATTAAAGAATTAGTAAGTAATATTAAAACTAATATCTAATTTATTTTTTTAAAAAAAAAAACTAATATACATGAAGTAAAGATTTTTAAAAATCCTAGTTTTTTTTTTGAATGCTAGTTAATTAGTCCTACATTTAATTAAAAAAATTGAATAGTCAAAGACCAAATGTAATTCATATATAATTGTCATATCACCAAAAGTGAAATTTATTTTTTACAATATCAATTATCAAATCTTAACCCCCAAAATTCACAATTCTAAATACTAATTCTACAAATCTGTCTTGACCGCTGGCTAGATAAATTCGTAAATCTTCTTTCTTGGTTACTATTATCACTAATTGTTTATGAGGCACAACTAGTATCGGTATTGACGGTAAATATGTTACCGGATAATATTATATGAATAACAATAGTTGCATAAGTGAACTGAGATAATTTGTATTGCTAAGTGTTCAGTCTTTTCAGTACAGAATATGGCGTGTCCCTTCAAGCTGAGGGGAGCTCTATTTATGCTAGGTCCTAATGGTAACAACATGAAGAGTCATAATTGGGGAGCTGAGGCTAACGGCAATAACATGAAGTCATGAATAAGGCGCTGGGGCTTTAATTCTCTACCTTCAATGCAATGAATGGCCATAATGTTTCCACCCGTTGGTGTTCTGCCTGTTGGAATTCCATGCGGTGTCGGGTTAGATGCCTGTTGGTGATCCAGGTCGGGTGCTAGCACCATTACACTATCACCAGTCCCCCTACTCCCGAGTTTGAGGATGTGTTTGAGCTGACTTGGGAGTAAAACTGAATCAAAGATCCCCATCATTTTTTTAACCAAAGTCCCGGAGGTCGACCGAGGCGGGATTCAGCAGATGATTGCTGATGTTGGCCGATGCGCGGGGCCTCGGCCGATGATGGCTGATGCTAGCCTAGTCGCGCGCCTCGGCCGATGATGGCCGATGCTAGTCGAGGCGCGGGGCCTCGGCCGATGCTATCTGAGGCGCGGGGCCTCGGCTGATGATGGCAGAGGCGCCCCATGATGGCCGATGCTGGCCGAGGCGATGGCAGAGGCGTGCGCCTCGGCCGATGTTGGCCGAGGCGGGCGCCTCGACTGATGATGGCCGAGGCGTGGGCCTCGGCCGATGCTAGCCGAGGCGCGGGGCCTCAGCTGATGCTAGCCGAGGCGCGGGGCCTCGGCCGATGCTCGCCGAGGCGGGCGCCTCAACCGATGTTGGCCGAGGTGGGCGCCTCAGCCAATGATAGCCGATGCTGGCCGAGGCGCGGGGCCTCAGCCGATGTTGGTTGAGGCGTACGCCTCGACCGATGATGGCCGAGGCGGGCGCCTCAGCTGACCTCGGCCTCTTTTTTTTTTCTTTTTTTTTTTTTTTGCTTGTTTGTTCGTAGCTTACTTCGATAGGCCGTAGGTTCGGTCGAAGGTCAGCTCTTCCGTAGAGTAGTGAGCGAGGTCATACCTCGTATTACCCTTAGGGAATAGCGTTTTCGTAACCAAACTATGAGCTTGGCCAAGGAAGCGCCCTTCCGTCGGGTAGCTAGCGGGATCGGATCCCATGCTGGCCCTTAGGGAATGGAGTACGTGTAGGGTAGTCAGCGAGGTCAGACCTCGTACTGACCCTTAGGATATAGCGTTTTTATAACCAAACTATGAGCTTGGCCAAGAAAGCGCGAGGGTGGTGGGCGTTCAATTGCTTGTGAAAATATCCTGATCTTAGGGCATGGATGAATATTGGGATCGCCGCCTTAGAGTCAAAGTCGTAGACATTATTGACTTCCCTTTTCCATTTGTTTTGGAAATCCTTGAGGCTCTCACCTCTGTCTTGCTTTATTACGCAAAGGTGAGAGAAGGGTTTCTAACGTTGTATGCTGCTGGAGAAGTATGTGAGGAATTTTTTGGACAACTCTTCAAAATTTTGGATCGAACCATTTGGGATGGTATTGAACCAGTCTTGGGCCGCTCCATCCAAGGTGGACAAGAATGCCCGGCACATGACGGCGTCCCCCGCCCCGATCATTACCATAGCGGCCTTATATCTCGTCATGTGAACGCGCGGGTCGGCGGTCCCTATGTATGCTTTGATGGCGGGCAACCTAAAGTCTCTCGGCAGAGGCGCGTCCATTATACTTGCGTAAAATGGGGCTGCCATCCGCACCTCGGGTTCCGGCGACTGTTCGCTCGCCTCTACCTTCTTCGCTAACTCTTCAATTTTTCTTTGCAGCCTCTCGACCAGGGCTGAATCGTCAGGGTGCCGGCGCAGAGCCGACTCATCAACGTGCCGGCGCGGGGCCGACTCATCAATGTGCTGCTCATCTAGGTGTCGACGTGGAGCTGACTCATCAACATGCCAACGCGGGGCCGGGTCATCAAATTCGCCCATTTCCTCCGTGGGTGATCTCTCTTCTGCTTTGCTTTCGTGTCGGCGATGGCCTCTGGTAGAAGATTCCTCGGCTCGTGATCCCAATCTTTGCCGCACAGGAACCCTATGTCCCAATCGTCCGAGGGCAGACTGGGCAGATCCTAGTCGTCGTCTCGACGGTCCACTTCTTTGGGCGCCCTCCTACAAGCCCCCTGTCCCGGTGTGTCGTCCCGCGTCCCTCGCCGCGTGGGCTGTGTCGCGTTGTTGCTGGGTTTCTACCTTTCGTGGGGACTCCACCTCTATTTCCTGGAGCCGCGACGGGGGCACTTGGCCTTGCAATCCCGCCATGGCCTGAGTTAGTGCCGTCGCCGCCTGTTGAATGGCTTCGGCAGTCGCCTGGAGGTTCATGATTGGGTTTGTCCCTCCGTTGTTTAGTTGCTCTCGGAGGTCTCCGGCCCTCCCGCCATTGAGTTGTTCTCGGAGGTTTCCCCCACGGTTGTTGGGGAGTTGATCCCACAGATCACCTGAAGCATTGCCATTGTTCATGTTGCGGGAACCGTGGGAGCTGCCGGATCCTGAGCGTGCCATTCTTTCAAGCTTGTCGTTGAAAGAGAAAGTTGTGTGCGTTGTTGTGTGTGTTTGGGTACTTGAGTGTTGATCTTAGGCTCTCAATGAAAGCACCAATGAGGGTAAATATGTTACCGGATAATATTATATGAATAATAATAGTTGCATAAGTGAACTGAGATAATTTGTATTGCTAAGTGTTCAGTCTTTTCAGTACAGAATATGGCGTGTCCCTTCAAGCTGAGGGGAGCTCTATTTATGCTAGGTCCTAACATTAACAACATGAAGAGTCATAATTGGGGAGCTGAGGCTAACGGCGATAACATGAAGAGTCATGAATGAGGCGTTGGGGCTTTAATTCTCTCCCTTCAATGCAATGAATGGCCATAATGTTTCCACCCGTTGGTGTTCTGTCCGTTGGAGTTCTGCCTGTTGGAATTCCACGCGGTGTCGAGTTAGATGCCTGTTGGTGGTCCAGGTCGGGTGCTAGCACCATTACTCTGTCAGGTATATTAAAAAAAATTAATGGCTTTACATATTAAATATGCTTTTAAATAGGCTTCAAGTCCGACCAAACCAATTGTATGCTCAGAAGTCATAATTGAGCCTTAAAAAAAAAAAAAAAAAAAAAACAGCCCAGATTGGGACTTCAGATTTTTGGAACGTTATGTTGTGCAACCGTGTGCACCATGCAAGGTGCGCACAGTTCCAATTCATAATTTTTATACTGTAAATTCATAATTTTTAAATCGTAGATTCATAATTTAAATACAGTAGATTCATAATTTCTATATTGCAGATTCATAATATATGTACTGTAGATTCATAATTTCTAAACTGTATAGTTATCAAATTATGAACACAGAGTTCTATGATTTGTGAATACAGAGTTCAACAATTGAGAATATGAATATCGAAAATTATGAACATATAGCTCTATAATTATGAACATATATTTATAAAATTATGAACATATAGCTCTATCACATGTTCACAAATCTAATAGTCTAATACTGTAGATTCATAATTTAAATACAGTAAATTCATAATTTTTTAAACTATGCGATTGCAAAGAGAGAATGAAATGTTTGAATGCGAAAGGAAACCGCCTGACGCCGTTAATGACAATGAAAAAAGATTTTTTTTTTTTAAATTTAGAATGGCATCGTTTTGCAACAGTGTTCACCATGCATGGTACACGCGATTGCACAACATAATTTGCACAACATAATTTGCCTAGATTTTTACAGCAGACGCAGACCTAATTTTTTAAAATTCGGGCTTGGGCTTATTTTCATCCTAATTAAATATGAGAAATGTGTTCTAACGACGTCGTAAGAATATAAAACGCCGTTGCATTCATGTATACATATTTCCTCCGCTGACGACGGCCGCCGACAACTCCGGGTGGGAGAGAGAGAGAGATCATGGAAAAATTGAGCGTAGAAGAAAGAAAGGCTCTTCGAGGAAGCAAATTCGCTCCTCTTCCATCTGCCCCTCCACCTCGTCTTCAACCCAGGTAAACCCTTCCCCCGCTCCCCGGCCGCATTCCAGGAGTATTATGTATATCCTTTCCTCGTAAAGTATAAATTAGGGCTTGTGTTTAGGCAGGCTCATCCGGGGGGAACTTTGAAGACGAACAAGGCTGCAGCTTTGGCGAAATTCCTCGAGAGAAAATTGCAGGAGCCCGATGGATTGGCCTCTGTTGATCCAAGACTCGTGGAACTCGCAGTGAAAAATGCTCAAGAGACTGTTCAATCAAGTAATTACTCCTTCGTTTGCTTTTTTGCTTCTAATTTTCATGGATACTAATAGAGGTAGTTTATCATATGATTTTTGCTTCAATTTAGTCTCTCGAAATATTCCTTTTACAAGTTCTAACTCTTAAAAGCATATTAGTATTTGCATCAGAACATTAAATTTGATTAATTTGTTGCTTATCTTTTGTTTTTAGAAAGGTGAAATTTTCATGTGCTTTCAGCTATGTTTTACCCATTTTGACATATTGCTTAATCCCAGTCAATAGAGGCTTGGTGCTTTCATCATATGCAGAATTAAGGAGGAAGTTTATTGTTTTTGCTTTTACTTTATGCTCATAAATCAGATGAAGTTCACCAACAGATAGAAAAATTAGGAGACTACTGATTTTCTATATTTAATGCTACTGTTTCTTTAATATTTATCCTGGCATAACTCATAAGTTGTGAAATTTGCTGGAGAGGCTGTAATGTTTTGTTTTGAACCTGGAACCTCAGAAGAAATATGAAGGTGTGACTTTTTTTTTTTGGGTATCAACTTAGAAATGTTACAGAAGTGCTATAATTATTGATATTGATTGATTTAACTCGTTGAAGTGCTGTGGAGTACTGTAATTATCAAACGAGCTCAAAACATGTCCACTGATCCTCAGTTGTGTGGTATCCTCCTTCACCTTTCTAGTTTTTGAAGGGTATAAGCAAGTAAGCAACTATGCTAAGCTTGATGATCGGTGATGCTAATAAAACGGAACACATTGCAAAGCAGCTTCATTTGTTCTTTCTTGATTGTGTTAAGCAGAGATGAATGCCTAATTTACGATACCTAAATAGTGATTAGTTAACCAGCTTGGTTGGCATGAGTGGCCGTGCACTCTCATCCTTAAGAGAGGTCGGGAATTCGAACCCCCTCTCGTATGGAAAAACCAATCTGGCCAGCACTTTGCCCCTTAATTGGGCTGGGCCGGTGCGAATGGAGATTAGTCTGAGTATGGTACAGGCTTAAAGGTGCCTCCTACTCAGGACTCATGGTCTGACAAAAAATAGTGATTAGTTATTTCACACAAAATCAGTTGTCTAGTATTCATCTGTAACAGAAGTGCAACCAACCTTTGTTATAGACCAGGATATCTAGGATCGCGTCACAGACTTAGAAACTTAGGAATAAAAACGAAGCTTTTCTGGAGTGCTTCTTCTCCCCAAATGAAGCTTTTTATTGGAGTGCTTCTTCTCCCCTAATGAAGCGTTTTTTTGGAGTGCTTCTTCTCCCCCAATCTTCCATTTAATAGGAAGCCAAAATACAAATTTCCCAGATGTTCCTTCTTCAAGTACATAGGTAGGTATATATACAACACTATAAAATCACCCACTAACCCACTCCTGTATTATAACTACCCATGATTCCACTACAAAATAATAATAATAATAATAATAATAATAATAATAATAATAAAATAATAACTACTGCAACAGTGTCCCATGATCATGGTTGTATCAACCTTTGTGTGGATTTTGCCCCGAGTTGGATAAATATGATATTGTACTTTCACTTTGTAATGAACAGGTGGAACATCTAGTTCAGGAAGAACAGTTCATCATGTGGAATCTTTTGATGATTCTGAGGTGCTTTAGCTTACATTAATCGTCAAATTTTAATCTTTGCCTCTTTTTTTTTTCTATGTTGAACTTCTAAAGAGTCGTGAATTTTGCAGGTTTGTACCGTTGTGGAGGAGGTAAAAGTTTCTGTGCCTAAAAAGAAGAGTAAGAAGCAAAAGAAGGAGTGGAACAAGATGCTAAGAAAAGAAAGGAAAAACAAAAAACAGAAGGTGGTTGTCTGACTTTAATCTATCAACTTTTATGTGCAGCCATCCATCTTCGACTTAGATTCTTTGTTTCTTTTGCAATGCAGATGGGTACCGACGACTAAACACTTGAATGACAATTTTTTTAATTTTTAGGAGAATTCATCCACTAATTTGGTGAAACAATCAATCATTGCAGATTTGCAGACAGGGAATCTAGGTTTCTGGATGGTTTTAAGATTGATAGTAACAATATTTCATTCTTTTTGCACCTTCCTACTGTGATTGTTTAGTGGTCTTTGATCTCTTTCTCTGATGCTTTGAAAAACAGGCAGTGACTTCAAACTTGGAACTATGCAAAATTGCCTTCGAGCATTATGGATTTAAACTTAGAACTACATTATGAGCATATACACCCTTTTTTTCTTGTCAACTACACTAGATCTTGGTGTTTTCATAGTAATGAAAGAAAAAAAAAAACATATAAAATTGCGTGAATCAATACTTTGACAATTGTGCGTTTTGATTCAAGAAGATTGGATTAGTCAACAAATTTTCAATATATTTTTAAGTGAGAGTGAACATGTTTCAAGAAGATCAATAAATAATTCAGGATTTGATCATCTTTTCCGTATAGAGATTTGAGATTTGTGTCTCTTAACAATGGTATTGATCATTATATATACTTTTGCCCATAAAAATTGAATTCCCAGTCCCAAGGGTTTTTCATACTCCGACCCGACAGAACATTTCGGAGTATGTAAATTATGGTAATTTAATGGTTCAACATACAGGATTAAATTGCTGGTGCACATAAGGAACATTGATCTCTTGCTTCAAATACTATCTATTGAATAGTGAGCTAAGCCCGTGAAATGTCCCTTACCCCACATACGACTTACTGAACAGTACTACTAACCAAGTATCATCCTATGTACTCGTTTTCTACCTATTCTTAGGGCATTTTCAATAGTGGGATTTTTAGTGTGGTCTTTGAGAAGTTTTTATTTGTGTAATTAGGAAAGAGAAAATGAGAGGAAATACAAAATAGATTTAAAAAAAAAAAAAAAAAAAAAAAAAAAAAAAAAAAAAAAACGTGCCCAACTAGCGCGAATTGTTCTTCACACAAATGGCTTGCGGCTGTTCATGTTAACAAAAACTCCAAATTAACAAGAGGACTCCATACATTCTCTCACTTGTTTCTCTTTCTTTTATGTTTAGTATTTTTTCTTTAAAAACCGTGAACAATCTCCTTAATGAGATGCTCTTAGTTTCTTACTGAAATCATCATGATTCTTTAAAGTGTAGTGTACTATGAAGGAATTGGTTATACCTCCCGGGCCTCAATTACGTGAATACTCAATAGTTGCATTATGGACCATGGTATATGTAACAACATGCATTTAAGGGATCTTTATTTATTTTTTTTCAACTTAAATTTATTTTACTTCTTTTCTTTTTGTACAAATAAATTAATGTGTAAAAAATATATCATTACATTTTTCTAATTAAGATCTTTAAACGACACTGACATTGATTTTTTTTTTTTAAATATAAATAAAAATATCAAATAGGCTCATGAACTTTACTCAAAAAATCAATCCCTTAATCTTTTAAAAGTTGTAATTAAAATCATAAATATATGATTTTGCAGCATTGAAGCCCAAAAACTGTTTGGTGACCTATAATTACAGGTCACCAGGGTTCCGGCGAAAATTTTTGGTCACTCAACAATTTGATCCAAAATTTTGGTCTGAATGTTGCCGGATCTTAGTGACCTGCAATTGCAATTATAGGCACTAAACGACTTTTGGGCTTAAATGCTGTAAAATAAGATGTTTATTGAGTTTAATTTTCTAAAAATATATAAAATCCATAAATGGCGTGGATTGATATTAATGTCATGTTGAAGAATATAGTATAAAGACACGAGTATATTGGGTTGCATCATATAGTAAGAATACTAATATCAAGAGTACTTAGATACAACCCACTATCAAAATTAGCATATGACCATAAAAATCAGTCGTTATATTATAGAACGCGGTGCATGTGCACCGCGGTCAAAAACGACGCCGTTTCTTTAAGTAAAGAAACGGCCCGCATCATATAGTAAGAATACTAATATCAAGAGTACTTAGATACAACCCACTATCAAAATTAGCATATGACCATAAAAATCAGTCGTTATATTATAGAACGCGGTGCATGTGCACCGCGGTCAAAAACGACGCCGTTTCTTTAAGTAAAGAAACGGCCCGCCGTTAGAGTTAACGGAGTCCGTTTGTTTGGTGTATTAAACACCAACTGACACTACAGTATATCCAAACCGACACTGCAGTTATATCAAAATGATACTATAGTTATAGTGAAATGAAACTGCAGTGTATATAAACTGAAACTGAATAACATTTCACATATTTGAGTGTATATTGTACAATGAAGCTGTAATTATATCAAAATAATCATGTAGTTGTGTTTTAATGAAACTATAGTGTATATAAAATAAAATTAAATAACATTTTCACATATTTGAGTCTATAAATATCGAATGAAACTATAGTTATATCGAAATGAAACTGTAGTTGTGTTCAACTAAAACTGCAGTGTATACAAAATGACACTGAATAACAGAGTTACTTTTTGCAAAAGGGTGCGAAACGGCGGAAATAAACACTGTTAATTTTCATTTAAAAAAAAGACGTGCGGTGCATAATCGATTATGCATCGCGGTGCATAATATAATTTGCCCATAAAAATTCTTTAGAAATAATTTTTTTTTTTTATAAATTGAAAAAAATTAATTCTGAACACTTTTTTTTTTTTTTGAAAAATAAGATTTCTTAATTTACAAAAGAGGTTATATTGATTGGTGGTTTAATTCTTAACTAAGGGTGGGCAATTTATATCGTGGACCTTGGTTCACAGTGTACTGTGGACCTTGGTCGAGTCGTTATGCTGTGCATTTGTGTGCACCATGCATGGTGCACACGGATGCAAAAACGACGTCGTTTTGATGTCGATTTAAAAAAAAAAAATCATAATTGCATAACTACACATCCATAATTTCATAATTATACATCCAGAATTGCATAACTATACATTCAGAATTTCATAATTACACATCCATAACTTCATTACTATACATCCAGAATTGCATAACTACACATCCATAACTTCATAACTATAAATCCATAATTGCATAACTTCATAACTATACATTCAGAATTGCATAACTACACATCCATAATTTCATAACTATAAATCCAGAAATACATAACTATACATCCATAATTTCGTAACTATACATTCAGAAATTATGCACAACATAATGTTGTTGACGAGAATTGATGGGGAATATACCCCGGGTTCAGGCTCCTCGTACGCTCCGTGCTCCTGTTTGGATCGGGTCAAATGAGTTGGGTCTAGGTCCACGGGTCAAAGTCAAACCCGTCTCGGTTGCGCCTATAAAAAGGGCCTTGACCCTTCATTTTAGGAGTTTTTTCCCCTCTTCCTCCCTAGAGACTCTACTCTCTCACTTTGAGCTTTCCCCCTTCTCTCTATAAAAACCACAAGAACAACATATGAATAAAAGAAGCTTATTTGCTATATCTCTTCTTCCTTGTTCATACGCGGGAATTACCCGTATCAAGAATCAAAACTGATTTTTTTTTTTAAGTTGGACGCACGTTTTTAGTCAAAACGACGTCGTTTTTGCATCTGTATGCACCATGCATGGTGCACACGGATGCACGACATAATTTGCCACCCTAGTCCAATACATATAATTTGACTTTATAATGTACAAAATTCATGTTTGTAATGTACATAATTTATGTTCATAATACACATACACATAAACACAATATAATGAAGACACATAAACACTTAACATAATACACAGAATTCATATTCATAATGTACAGAATTCATGTTCATAATGCACATAATTAATGTTCATTATATCATGTTTGTGTATGTGTATTATGAACATAAATTATGTGCATTATGAACATGAATTATGTACATTATGAAGTCAAATTATGTGTATTGGACCAGGGTTCACAGTGTACTGTGGACCCTGATCCAGGATATAAGGATCCCTAAGGGTGTGTTTGGTTCATGAGTTTACACACTATGAGTGAGAATCAAAATCATAGTTAGTGTTTGGTTGACTACTTTTTAAAAAATAACTATAGAATTTGATTATCCCTTCAATTAAAAAATCATTCCCTAATTACAAATGGGCATTGTTATATCTTATTGGCAATATGATTTTTAAGTTTGATTAATGCTTTTAGATTTTTGTTTTGATTTTTTTTTAGTCATATTGATGCTTTGAATGTTATTATATTAGAATCAATTGTCTTAATTTATTATTTTTATATTTTTAAAACCTTTTTTCTTATTATAGGATCATACATAACCAAACATTAATATTGATAATCATTCCAATTACACCATACTACCAACATGCAAAATATTTTCACCAAAGCTCATTACCATTACTAAGAGCATCCACATTAGTTGGGGAGATTTGGGAGATAATGTAAGAGTGATTAGGAAAGAGAATGTGGGAGGGGAGAGAAAAAAAATAACAAAACAAAAATTGAAAAAAAAATAATAATAAAAAACTGCCGCGTCAGGCGCGCTGTCAGCGTGCCTGACGTGCTACACTGCATTGCACGCGCCCGTGTAGACATCAGTGTTGTTTTTTATTTTTCTTTTTTCTCTTTTTTTTTCTGACATTATCCTTGAATTTGCAGAGCAAATATTTTCACAAATAATCTCACCTCACATTTATTATTATCCCCACCCAAGATAATTCATCTGATAATATCTCTATAATATCCACTGATGTGAATACTCTAAATATTTAATTCTCATTCCAATTCTGATTCCCTTATACAAATCAAACACACCATAAGTTTTTGATAAAGTGCATTGTGGTTAGCAATTCAGCATATGATAATTGAATGGTACTTTTAAGTTTTAACCTCACTACAAGTCAAAGTACTTATAGGTGGGTAAAGTGACTAAAGTACAATCATAGTGGGGCGAACTATAATTTACTCAAAGTAATAGTACTCCTTAATAAATTGAAACACAAATCCTACAATTTTAGGGGCTTGATTCAAGCAATATGAGGTTATATATGATAATGTGGAAAATGTAATATTATATTACATTGCTTGATTTAAGTAATCTAAAAATTAAAGTAACATGATTCCATTTAATTTTACATTATATTTTAGAAAGTAATTTCATTACTTAGGTTAATATAATATTTCGTGAACCAAATACCACCTTAGAAGTAATATTAATCATTATTTATTGAAAAAGAAAATAAAATTTTAACCCCAAGTTATAAAATAATAGCTTATTTAATATTTGAATCCTTGTATTATAAGCAATACTATTTGCAATCATTGAGTTATCAACAAACGTTATTGCTATTACTTTTCAAAAATCCTAGTCAACTATGGTTATTAATGAAATTTCACATAAATTTTCTTTTGCATCTCAAATTACAGTCCAATTCTATCACTTATTGATTAGATACAAATCACACAATGCATGTCAATAATTGCTTTTGCACGTTTTTTTTTTTTTTTTATTAGCGAATTATATTGTTCATTTTTATATTTGACCCTTGTACAACCGTTACCAATCCTCTCTACAGTTATTAGAACCTATCTTGACATTTCGTTAAGATTGACGACCTTGTCTCTCATCAAGTTTATTACACATGTGTCACTCACTAACTCCATCTTGTCCCATCAATATCGAGTAGTTCAATTCATACAAATGGCCTAACCAACCACGACATATAGATACATGTGCCACTCAACAAAAGAAGCCCAATATATGTTTCATTGAGTACTCCATAAAAGCCGATGTATGTCTCTATAAAAGAAGACTGTCAACGTCGCCTTCTGTTTCGGAAGAAGAATGTGACGATCACGCTTCTTCCTTTGAGAAAGAAAGTGGCCAGCGTCTCCTTCTTCTCTAGGAAGAAGGCGACCGACGTTGCCTTCTTCAGTGACAACAATGTGACCGGTGATCATCGGTGGATAACTGGTTATTGGGTCTGGATGCATCAAAATAATAAATAGTGTATATTTGTGGTGAGTGTGATTTAAAGAGGAATCGTTAAATTTGAATGATTTGTTAATTGAAGGACCAACTATGTGACTTTACTTATGATTCAAAGATAAAAAGTAATAATATCTAGAGAAAAGGGTCAAATACACCCCTAAACATTTCACTAAAGGTCAATTAACCCCACAAACTTTTAAAAAGGTCAATTGAACACATGAACACACAATTTTGAGTCACTTGACCCCATTAACCGGTAACTTTTACCTGATGAACCGGTAATTGACACCGTGGCGTGACACATAAGCGTTGGAGTGGGTACTTGGCTGCCACATAAGCATAAAAAAGAATTAAATTAAAAAAAATTAAATTAATAAATAAAGAATTTAAAATCAGCCCTAAATTCTAATTCTTCTCGGCGTCTTCTTCATTGCGTTTCTTCACCGTGTCTTCTTCTTCTTCTTCTTCTTTGTACTCCATCTCACCCAGTACAGTGCTTCTGAAACTACTGCTCATTCCTTAAACAAATACAATCAAAATAAACAAATAAGCTTTTGAAACTACTGCTCATTCACCCTTCTTCTTCTTTGTACTCCATCTCACCCAGTACAGTGCTTCTGAAACTACTGCTCATTCCTTAAACAAATACAATCAAAATAAACAAATAAGCTTTTGAAACTACTGCTCATTCACCCTAAACATATAAAAAGCTTTAGTTTTCCATTCCCATAAACAAATTTGCGGTAGCATATCAGTGGTATGAAAAAAGAAATTTATACTGCTTAAAGAAAAAGAAAAAACCTAAACCCTAAAACTAGTGGTAGAAGAAAAAGGAAAAACCTTCAATGGTGATGGTGGTGCGACGAGGTGGTGGACCGCCGGAGTGGAGCGCCGAACGGTGGCGGAGGCTGTTGCAACGAAAAAGAATTAGAATGAAGAAGACGAGAAGAATTAGGACTAATTAGGACTAATTAATTCTTTTTACAATAATTTAGGACTAATTAATTCTTTTTAGGGCTGAATGAAGAAGACGAGAAGAATTAGAATTTAGGACTGATTTTAAATTCTTTATTTATTAATTTAATTTTTTTTAATTTAATTCTTTTTTATGCTTATGTGGCAGCCAAGTACCCACTTCAACGCTTATGTGTCATGCCACGGTGTCAATTACCGGTTCATCAGGTAAAAGTTACCGGTTAGTGGGGTCAAGTGACTCAAAATTGTGTGTTCATGTGTTCAATTGACCTTTTTAAAAGTTTGTGGGGTTAATTGACCTTTAGTGAAATGTTTAGGGATGCATTTGACCCTTTTCTCTAATATCTATAAAGTAACAACTAAACTTACAATTAGGGACCAAACTCCAAAAGTGCAAATTTCCTTATTATTTATGTCGTTTTAAAAAAACGCAGCTAACCACAAAATACAAATGCAGTTTCGCGGCTATTACCCTCAGAATCCATCTTTCTACTGCTACTTCTTCTCCTTCTTCTCGCTCACCCACCCCGCTTTGCGCTCCCAGAAACCCCATTTTAGTCTCTATATATCTGCCATTCCTGTCTATGCTCCCACTCGCCGCTCAATTTTCACTCACTTGTGCTGTCAAATTTGAATTTGATTCAGAAGAATCTTCAGACGCGTGGATTTTTCTATCCTGTAAGTAAACCAACTGTTATTTGTTTTCATTTTTCTTCGGTGCGTTTTTTGTTTTTTTTTTCCAAGTGTTTTGTACTGAGAATTTGATTTTTCTTTTTTCCTGCGTTTCCGTGAGCTTTTCCGGATCGTTTCTTTGATTTCGGTCATTTTAAATTTCGAGTTTTCTGTTTGAAGCATTTTTTGTAACTTTTTTTATTTCGATTAATTTCACTGCCAGCGTGTGTACTGCGTAGATTGGTTAGCGTTTTTAGCTGTTGGAATGGAATTTTCGAGCTATTGGGTTAATCGGATGGAACTGTAACGATTAACACAGTGGTTATTTAGTTTGAAGCTATTTTGTGTAACTTGAATTTGATGTGGGGGTGTACATATAGCTTATGTTGTGTTAATTTGATGAGCTTGGTTTCAGGTATAAAATTTGATTTATTAGAAAGTTTCACTTGAACTTTTGTGCGGATTTGAACTGTTTGAGGAGTTATCTGAAGGCCTGAGGCTCATCTTGATCCTTTTGAATTAGCTAGATATGGGCTACTGCATTGGTGGGTAATTAGGGCATATGATTGGAATTGTTTAAACTGAGAAGTTATGCTTGAAAAAAAATTTATGGAATTGCTACCTGCTTTTTGAACTTATGTAAAGAGGCCTTAGTGGTGAAAAAAAGCATATAAGATTCTGTTCCTAGTCTCTTCTTTAGTAACATTTTCTTTTTCTTCCCATAAACAATTGAATAAAGTGGTTTCAATGGAACTTTGCCAGAATGTGGATTCAAAATAATTAACTGTTTGGAATATGCTACTTGGTTTGAGTTTCTAAAATCTCAATGCATTCATCAAAATAATTACATGGTTGAGTTTCTACTAGTTTGACTTTTGATTTGCTGAAACTTTGACGAATGAGTATGACTGATCACTGATCACTGATCACTGATGTGGCTTTGTACTTTGCTTTTAACATGTCATGTGATTTTTAAAATTGGAATTTGCATTTTCTTCTTGGTATATCATTGCAGAATCTTAGTTATGGCCCCACCAAGACAACCAAGGAGCTTAAATAAACGACATTCTAATAGAAATGATGTCTCCCTGAGTAATGATGGAGATAGTTCTAAAAAGAACATGCAACGGGTAAGTGTTGTTAAGATTCTATTTCTTCTTTATGCATCTCAAATGGACTTTCTTTTGTCAATACATAGCACCTCAGATTTTACTATTTATTGGCAATATTTTCTTTCTATTTATGGATATGTGCTTAAGGCCAACAATTATGGATTCTTATGAAAGGTATTTTATATTCCAGTTTTGAAAATTATAATTTGCAGAGTTGTAATACCAATTTGCAGAGTTGTAATTTTGCACAATGATATGGGTGTAAATGAGCCAAACTCAAACAAAAAAGGGTTTTTTTGAGCTTGCCCGTTTAGCTTTTAAAGTTTTCAACTGTTCAAGCCCATTTGTTTACGAACCAAGCTATCATTGAACTGTATATGAGTTGTAAATAGATTAGGAGAGTCAATTTGTTTTTGTTGTTGTTGTTGTTTTTATTTATTTATTTATTTTTTTATATAATAGTTTTTTAGTTTTTTCCCCCAATTGTAATATTTTATCCCCCAATAACTTCATTTGCTGTTTTGTATTTGTATTGATCATATAAATAGCTTTAGAAAGAAGCATCTGAATGCATCTTGAATCAATAATTTCCTGTTAAATTGCAGAAGAGGAAGTATATTGACATGTTAGGTCCTCAATGGAGCAAGGAAGAGCTGGAGAGTTTCTATGATGCATACCGGGAGTATAATAAAGATTGGAAAAAAGTGAGCATTTTAGTTCCCACCATGTTTCTCTAACATTGGACTAGGTTTTGTTTGAATTAATTGGTCTAAGGTTAGTTCAGATCAGAGTATCACACTTGCATTTTTCTAGGTTGGTTCTTCCTGATTTAATTTTTTGTGGACCAAAGCTCAGTTTTTGCAAATGAAATCATTTCCTTTAGGTAATTTCTAAAGGGAAAAAAGAAGTGTCCTTTTTTACTAATGGTTTAATTTATCTCCTAAATAGGTTGCATGTATACTGGATTTTTTCACAATTCATGAGCAGTCAGGATTTTCCTATTCTTTTCATTAATTAATCTAGACTGGCATGTTTTTGCTGTGGTTAATCTGTGACTATTTACCTTAAGTGTTGTTTTGTATTTATTTGCAGGTGGCAGCAGCAGTCCAAAACCGATCAGTTGATATGGTGGAGGCTCTTTACACCATGAATAGGGTAAACATGGTTGTTTGAATGTGGATTGTGGACGGACAAGATAGTACCAAGAGTTTTGGGAGAAGAAGAGAACGGGGATGGGGGAGGAAAATAACTCTTATTCAAATATTCATTTTAAAAAACAATATTTATAGAAGGAAGACCAGTATATATACAGGCCTTCCAATGGGTCCTTATACATTCCATTCATGATTCAACTTATAAAACCTGCATCAATATTTATTTATTTATTTATTTATTGTACTTAAGATCCTTTCAATTACTGTCCTTAAATGCTGTATGCTGAGCATTGCTTGGTTTGCTTTTTCTTTGACTTTTGGAATGTTAATCTTCTGGTCATCTTGAACTTTCATTTTTATCAACTGTGAACAAAGAATGGCTGAATGGGCTTATGGTACCATTTATGTATATAATCCCTGCGTCACTGTTTTGTAACTCACATGCTGTTGTAAATTCAGGCTTACTTATCTCTTCCTGAGGGGATTGCTTCTGTTGTTGGGTTGATTGCAATGATGACTGATCACTACTGCAACTTGGTGAGATACTATACTTCAGAATACATTGAACTTTCACATGATTGGTACTGTATATAATATATATTATTTAATTGTTTAAGCCAATTGCTCCCCAGTCCCCCCCAATCTTCTGTTTTTCTTGCTTTTGAAAAAGTGAGGATTCTCATTGCATACGAGTGATAACAATTGTTTGAAATGTGGTGGAATGATTACCCTTCAATTGAAGTGCATCACAAATAATATCTTTTCAAATTGCTCATGGAACACACACACATTTTATGATGTTACAAGTATATGCCTTTTGTAATTGAGAAGTATTGGCAATTCTCGTTGTCATTGAGGCTTTCTAAACAAGGAAATTTATAAAGTATGAATGGCTCATTGCTTTCATGTTATGGTGACTGAGTAATTAATGTGTGTGATGACAGGTTGGAAGCGATAGTGATCAGGAAAACAATGAGGGTGCAGGAACAACTCGAAATCCCCAAAAACGCGCTCGGTGTAAAGTTCAGGCTAGTAAAGCATCTGATTTGCACCCTTCAACAGTTGCATCAGGTTATGATTGCCTGGCATTATTGAAGAGCAAATGCTCAAAAGGTTGTGCACCCTTTCCCCTGAGAAAACCAAAAAGAATAAGTTATTGTCTTCAAAGGAATCATGCTTTTACATTTAATGACCTGCCAATGCAAGTTTTCTCATGGATCAGTCTTTAGATGCATTGCACATGAGGATTTATGGGATTTAATTGAGTCTCCTTTCATGTTAAATTGAATTTCGAATTCCAAATTTCTTTCTGTTGCACTCCTTTGGACCTCTTCCGGCCCATAGTAGGACTATGGTTTACTTTATTGTTAATGGATTAATGCTGGGGTAATATTGATGATTCTCTGGAATTTTCTTTCAGGGGACCAGACTCGTGTTGTAGGAAAGAGGACACCACGGTTTCCAGTATCACGCTCTAATGAAAATTTTAAAGCCAAGAAGTATTTTTCTCCAAGTAGACAAGATTTGAAAATAAATTTAGATGCCCATGATGATGAAGTTGCACGTGAAATAGCATTGGCTTTAGCAGAAGCTTCACACAGAGGGGGTTCTCCTCAGGTTTCTCAAACACCTATTCATGGAACAGACAGTGCTTTGTCCTCTCCTGCTTGGACCACTGAAAGCAATGTAATGACTTTGATCTGAACTCTTCTGTTGCTTTCTTGTGCACAAATTTTCAAAAATACTTAACCTTGTTTGCTCACTTTTTGTCAACGCAGCATGCTAATCTGGAAATAGCCAATGCCAAGGTTCTCAGTAGTGAAATGGACAGAGAAGGAAGCATGGAAGTTGATACCAGAGAGTTATCTAGTTGTAGGAATTATTTGATGGAACCTGGAAGTGTTGGCAAAACAATGCAAAAAGGGAGAAGACTAAATGAGAAAAAGTTGAAAGCTGGGGAAAGTGGTGACTATAATTTTCATGATATCAAGGAAGTATGTAGTGGTACAGAAGATCATAGATTGGGTGCAGTAAGAAAGAAACATGAAATGGAGATTCTGAATGAAAAAGTTTCAAAGACTTGTTCACAGGGATTTAGAAAGAGGAGCAAAAAGGTTCTTTTCCAAAGAGGTGTGGTGATTTTTCTCCAATGCCTTTTTAAAAAAATTCATTTAACTTGTTTACATGTTTGCATGAGTTTATTCTTGGGCTTGATTTAGGATCTAATGGAGATATTCCAATGGCATGAGTTCTAAGAATTAGTTTATAAATCTGGCTCTTAATATAAACCAATGACATTCTTGGTTTCTGTACAAATTTGCTCATCCCTGATTCCTTCATTGAAAGATCTATTTTGCATAAAGCTTTTTCTTTATTTTGCCAATGCAAGGGATGTCTATTGTATTCAAATTAAAAAACATGAATTATGGGCTAAAACAAATACTTAGAACTGCTCTTTATACCCATAAATAGAATTTCGTTCATAATTTATGCAAGTATGAATTGATTGAGACAGCATCCAGTGATACATTTACTATAATAAGACTTATTAAATTATTACTCTCTATGTCATTTTACTTGTCATGTTTACTGTTCATTGGTCAAACCAACTCTTCTTTCTTTGTTTATTTTCTTTATCATTTTCTTATAAATTTTAAATTAAAATTTTTGTATTTAATAATATTTTTCATGTAGTTTACAAATATATACGATTATACGGAGTAAATTTTATATACTAACTCTAAACTAAATATTATGAAAAATTGAATTGTAAATAACTTGTGTCAAGTACTCAAGTCTTCTTAACTGACACATAAAATGAGACGCAGAGAGTATTTTAGATACTTTGTGGACCTTAGCATTCATGCCTTCTATGACTTAATGGTATAATATTTCCTCCTTTCATCAAACTTGTTGTCTACAGAATTGTACAAAAAGAGATTGCTTCACTTGAATTTCTGATTTTTTGATTCAAATCCAAAATTATTTTTCTATAATATTATCTTGTGGGTATTAAAGAGAAGTCATAAATCGTTGCAATCGTTGCACACTTCCTGCCAATGTTAACTTTCAATTATTATATACAGATGAAGGCTCTACCTTTGATGCTCTACA
The DNA here is from genome assembly GCF_001879475.1 of Ipomoea nil. Lineage (NCBI taxonomy): Eukaryota > Viridiplantae > Streptophyta > Magnoliopsida > Solanales > Convolvulaceae > Ipomoea > Ipomoea nil. Next base: position 97,479 of record NW_017617107.1, on the reverse strand, counting down.
AACTTTGGCTGAGCTATCCCTAATGATGCCTGCAACAGAAAATGATGATGGTGAGGATAAACACATTTTCTCTTTTGACTTTTCAGCATTGTATTAACACTTGCAATCTGCAACTTAAGATTTCATTATTCATGTTTGTGCATCTCCATGCTTTCCCTTTTCTAATTAAAAAGAAATTTATTATCTGACTTTGAATACAGTAATACATCTTTCTTATTCTTGATGTTGAATGCTTGCCTAATTAAAAATGAGCTATGCAAAATGTGTAATTTCTTGGAAGTTTCATTTCAAATATTTGTCAGTGCCAGTTATATAGCACCAAGCTGTTGTTTATTTTCAGTTGCTTTTTTATTTTTTATTTATTTTTACTTTATTAGCAATTATGTGAGAATACATGAATTGGATATACGTGGTGTGCATCAGTGCCATCAAAAGATATTCAGGAAGCCATATCTCAACTTATGTTCTGAATCCTATGTTCTTTCCCCCTCTTTATCTGACAGAGACATTCTACTGAAACGTCCTGGCTTACTTTATCTGCTGCCAAATCTCAATAAAAAACCAACTTTTCTAAAATTTGTAAGCCTATCCTTCACATTTAAATGGCTTGTTTAACCCATTTCAAGTGTACTTTGTTTAAGGATGAAGAAGCTGCAACTTTTTTGCCATTGGTTTGCATAATCTACACAGTTTGCCCTGAAAAATCATTTGGCACTTCATATCATTAAGATTTTGTGTGCTTTGAATCATTGTTCCCTTTGGATTTGCATGATGCATCTGCAACAGTGTTCTTACTCCTTTATTGTCATTCAAGAGTCAACGGACCAGGTCAAAGATGAGAATAATCATAATGGTGAATCTGAGTCCTTAGAAGCTATTCCTAAAAACCTTCCAAGGGATAACTGTGGATCATCAGGGGTTAAAAGTAAATGGAGTCGACGCATTTCGGGAATTGTAGTTGCTTCTAGTAAAGCATCAAAACATGTAAAGGTTTCATGTGGTGCTATTGCTTCTCCTGAAACAACGGAGGTGAGGAAAACACCAAAAAAGTTGGTATCTAAGGTAAGATGGGATATAAGTCGTCCAATAGTAAATAATTGATATTTTCAACAATGTTCTTTGTGATAGAATTGAGTAAAATTTTGAAGCCTTTTATGCAGATGCAAACAAGTGAAGCTTGTCCCAGTAATTATCTCTCTGAATCTCAGGAGTATGAGGTATCTATGCTTTTTTTGAAAAAAAATTGTTTTCTTATTGATTAATTTTTTTTTTACATATTTTCTTTTTGGAGCTTAGTTGAACATGATGTTTAAAATTATTGAGACTTCCAGTTAAGCTTGATCTATGAATGTGTATTAAGTATAGCAGTTAATATAGCAGCGTTTTTTTAAGTCTCTAGATTTCTGTTGGCTTTGAGTTTCTTCATTTCTTGTAGGACTCGTGTCAAATATGAATGTCTGATAATCTAGGACATGGAAGTGTCTCTACTTGATGACACAAGGATGGTATGCTATTAGAAATATGGGCTATTTGTCCTTTTTAAGTTAGGATAGTATATATGAAAATGAAAAAAGAAGTTTAGTGGGAAGAAAGTGGACACCATGTTGGCACAGATTAAAAAAAAAAAAAAAATCTATGCACGACACAGAGCATTACACTTATGGAAAAAAAAAACAGAAGAAAAACTTAGTATTATGCCTTAATGAGTAACTTCATGAACTGAGTTTTTTGGTCTTCTTTGCTTTGAAGTAGCTCTCTCTCTCTCTCATTTTATTTTTATTTTTGGGCTAACTTTGAGCTGTCCATGCCTGTTATATTTTAGCTGATTCTGAAGCTTTTAAAAACAACCAATTTGACATGATTCCATTTTCGTATAGACAAAGGAGGCACCAAAGAAGTTGATCAATAAGGGTAAAAGGTCTTCTCAAAATGCAACACCGAAAATTACAAAGAATAAAAAACATTCCGTAAGTGCTGACCCAGGGATTAATGGAAGTGATTCAGCTCAATCAATTGCCGAAATCCCTGCACCGGACGGGGCTACCTTGTGTACTAAAGTCAGAAGCAGGCGTAAGATTGAACTGAAGAAACCACAAAAGCAAAAAGATTTGATGCTTCCTGATAAAATTTTGGATGACAACAATGACAGACCCTCTGCTTCAGTCCATGACAATGTGTCCAATCTCAAGGTTTGTTGATTCATGTCATATTATTTTGTTTATTCTTTGAACTTTATTTTAATTATTCATGCATGTTCTTTTAACAATAATTGTATTGCGTTCAACATGGCATGCAGAAAAGGCTCTCTAATTGTCTTTCTGATGATCATGTACGGAAGTGGTGTATGTTTGAGTGGTTTTACAGTGCAATTGATTATCCTTGGTTTGCTAAAAAGGAGTTTGTTGAATACTTGCATCATGTTGGATTAGGGCATGTCCCAAGGTTAACTCGTGTTGAATGGAGTGTCATAAGAAGGTATTTGTATTCTATTGCTTAACATGAGATTTTGTGAACTTCTTATCAACTGATTATTCTATAACGGATCATTTTTGAGAATGGTGGTGCAGTTCTCTTGGCAAACCACGGCGATTTTCTGTGCAATTCTTGAAGGAGGAAAAAGAGAAGCTAAATCAATATCGTGAATCTGTTAGAAGACATTACACCGAACTATGTGAGGGTACCAGGGAAGGATTACCCACTGATCTTGCAAGGCCATTATCAGTTGGACAACGCGTCATTGCAATCCACCCTAAGACAATGGAAATTCATGATGGAAGTGTGCTGACAGTTGATCATTCCAGGTGCCGGATTCAGTTTGACCTTCCTGATCTTGGGGTTGAATTTGTCAAGGTAATGCATCTTTCAATATTGAACTTAGTGCTATAAAGTTTTGAACTCTGTAAATATTTGTCATTGGATTTGAAAATTTTAATTTTAGACCATAATCTGAAACTTATTAATAAAAATTATAATTAAATTTGGAATTGTTGTCATAACTCATATATTTAGCTGATTGCGTCACCAAGAAATTGGGGATGACTCATCTGACTTTTAACATTGGTTGAATTTCATATTTGACCCTAAAGTACAATGGCAAACCACATTTTTCTTGCACAATGCTTTTCCAATCAATGACAAGGTTTTCTTAAATCTTAATAGAGTTGAGTGACAGAATCTTCTCCAATTTAGTGAAGCTTTTATGTATATATAGTTGCTGGGATACGATAAACCTCTGGATTTGAAATTTCCTCTTATATACATGTGATTGGCCATAATTTAGAATAATAGTATACTCACATGTATATAACGTCCTTTGACATGAATACTGAATTGTTTCTTTTGCTACTATTGTTTTTTATTTTTAGAAGATAGCTTGATGCAGTTCTTTATGCTTTGGCAGGATATTGATTGCATGCCCCAAAATCCATATGAGAACATGCCTACATTACTCGCTAGGCACATTGATGCCTTGGACTTGTCATTTGAGAACACCCCCAAGCACAAAGTGAAAGCTCAATCAAATGAGAGTATGAAATTCTCATCAGGAGTTCTGGAGAATGGTGATGGTTTCCTTAATTTATCTCCAATGAATTTTGCCATTAACAATCTGTTAACACAGACAAAGGTCAGCATTATACCTCTTCCTTTTTCTTCTTTAGTAACTCATATCGCGAGGATATCTTGTGTCCATAAACTTGAATGTGATAAATGACGAAAAAGATTCCTAAATTCTAAACCTTCTGGTTCGTATAAAGGCAGGAATAGAAACTTGTTGCATTATTTTAGAGGGATTTTTGTTTAGAAAGTCAGCAATAATCTGGAAGCATTTGGCTCAATATAACCTTGTAAATATTTCATCCTCACACCATGCTGGCCTATTCCACTTTTCCTTCTATGGTTATTCTTATGAAGAGTTGTGAGGGACGGGATATTCATGACACCCTGAGCTTCACTTGGTGGGAATCAATATGTTTGCACTAGCATTATAAGTGCTGGTTGAGTGAAGGAAGCTGTGATGGATCATCCCATAGTTAATGAATATCTGTTATAACCTTCTAAACTAGGTGACAACATCAAGTGCTGACTGGCAATCAAATATTGGGACAATGGAACCTGCCACAGCATATTCTCAGCCTAGTAAAATGGCTCAGCATCAAGCAAAAGAAGCTGATGTTCGTGCTCTTGCTGAGCTGATGCATGCCCTTGATAAAAAGGTTATTGATTTTTAACTTGTTACTTTTTTGCATATGTTGATGTTTGACATCTGTTTCTTTTGTGTTGTGCCAATACTCCTTGTATCTCTCAAAAGCAATCAATTTGAAAAAATTCACAGGTTTGAGAAACCATATTTATTTAATGTACTGTTAAAATAAAATAATTGTATCACCATTCTCTTCATCCTTGACTCCAATTTAAGACCGGGGGGTGTTGTTGGAAATCATTCCAGAAAAAAAAAAAAACATTTTCTTTAGTACAGATATAAGGAACAGTTTTCATGGGACAACCCAAACAAAGCTGAAAGCAGAATGGTTTTTGGAGGACAGGACTGGTATATCACTGATTAATTTACTCAGGCATCTCTTATGGCCAGTTTGGTTCACAAGAAAATATTTTCCTGGGATAATCTTACCTTGTTTGGTTGATGGGAGAATTTATTCCATGGAAAATGAATTCCTCAAATTCCTTGCTCTCCTTTGGTATTTTATTTTCCACACCTTTTGGGAGAAAAGATACAACATAAATTCCTATATTACCCTCACATATCTTTATTATTTATGGGCATTTGAGTCGTTATACTAATTATTCCCAATAACTTATTTTCCATCAACCAAACAATGGAATCAATATTCCAAGTAATTTCTTTTCCATGAAGAGGCTGTTAGTGTTTGGTTGTTTGCAAGTGGATGACTGCAATAGGTAAATGTCACTCACTGTCAAATGCTTCATTGTGTTTTCCTTGTCTCTTACTAGCATTCGCATTTTATCTAGTTGATTATTTATAAGAGTTTAGTATTAATGTGCAACATAGAAGATAGCTCATGGGCTTTGATTGAACATTTAGCATGCTGTGATCGCTGAATTGAGGCACATGAATGATGATGTGATGGAAGATCAAAAGAGCAGTGACTGCACTCTTATGGACTTGGAGCCTTTCAGAAAGCAATATGCCACAATAGTATTACAGTTGAAGGAAGTAAATAAACAGGCATGTGGTCAACATTTTGATGAGATTACATGCTACTTTCCTTAGGTGGAATTTCTTGTCACTACACTAGCTGCTAAACCTGTTTTGCTTGGCAGGTTTCTTCTGCTTTGTTTCATTTGAGACAAAGGAACACATATCAAGATAACTTGTCACCAAGGCCCGTTGCTAATTTTTGTGATCCTGGTGATATGTTGAACACTTACGACCATTATACAGGCCAAGCTCAGGAACCTGGATCACATGTCAATGAGACTATTGAAAGTTCAAAAATAAAAGCGCGGATAATGGTGGACTCTGTTTTGCAGGTATAGAAACTCTTGCTTAAAGGCTTATACTTTGGATGGGCACTATGATATGGCTAATGTTGGATAGGCACTCAGAGGATAACTCTTAAGTAGGACACACTTCTTTTAATCAACCACAGCATCAATCCTGAAACCTGTATCGACTTTTCGTTGTTGTTTTTCAAAGCCCTATTTTATTACACCTTGTTGCACGTAACCTCTCGTAACTACTCTTGGCACTTTTTGCAACAATCCTATGCAAGTGTTATTTTCTGTCCAGGAATTTAATGGAATGGAGAGCACTACAGAGAATGTGGTGGGTGCTATAGATTATCTAAACAATCAGATTCCACAATATCATTCTTGCTTGTTAGCTGTAACATATTTCATATTTCAGCATACTTACTAGCTACTCTGATCCTCCGATTAATTGATTTTAAAATATTGTATTGTTGTAGGCCCCTGATTCTACTCTGAACAGACCTGTGAATGGAAACGAGGCAGATATCCCTTCAGAGCTGATTAGTCGATGTGTTGCAACTTTTCTTATGATTCAGGTAAACCATTGTGTGTGTATCAAATGTTGTGATTCCCTCGATCCCATTTTGAAGATTTTTTTTTTTTTTTTTTTTTTTCTCGGTCTGACTTTTGTACTACTCGATAATAATTGCAGAAGTGTACAGAAAGAGAGTTTCCTCCCGCAGGGGTGGCCAAAATACTGGATTCTGCAGTTGCAAGCCTGCAGCCGCGTTGTTCACAGAACCTCCCGGTTTATACTGAAATTCAGAAGTGCATCGGAGTCATAAAAAACCAAATATTGGCACTCGTACCGACATAGAATGTAACTCTTTTAGGTTTACAAGGTAGAGGTAGATAAGTTGGTAAGCTTGAATGGTGATGAATGCATTAGGTATTCTTCTCTGCGTTTTTCCTTAAGTTCAGTCTAATGCTGGGCTCATTTTTGTTTACTGAATTCTGTCAAAAGACAGGGAAGAGGAGGGTGATATGATCAAATTAATGTTGTTATAGTTTAACATTTATCTCCAAATGTCATAATCAATTTTAAGTGCAATAGTTCATAGCATATGCTCATTGATATTTGCTAAGTTGAGTTAATACTACTTTCACTTTCTATTTTTGGTTATCAATTTTCAAATTTAACAGATTCAGTACTTCATTTAAAAAATTTGTTGCTATAAAAGACTATTTTGGTAAAAAAAATATGGAGTTAGTTGCCTTGCTTTGCCTATATGTAAATTAATAAAAGTGTACTGTCATTATAAACTTATCTTAAAGAAATGCTGTATATATCTAGGAAATTGTTGTTGAGATGTTGCTTTCACACTGCCGTTGGTGAGACTTGATCTTTGGTCTCTTATGTGACAAATCTTATCTCTGCGACCAATTGAGTTATCTATGCAAGTTAATTTTTGCATACTTGCATTATGGTTTTAAGTTGGAGTTTGAAAATAGAGATTTAGATTGATTAAATGATATTTAAATTTATATTTATTAATGTCAAATTGTCAATGTGCTAGTTTGTTAAAATTGAAAATTTAGAATTTTAATTTGAAAATGTCAAAATTTTTAGTTAAGTTTGCCTAATATAGTATGATGCTTTAAGTAGGGTTGTCAAAGTGGGTCGAAGCTTGCACCCGCCTCGCAGTTGAATAGGTTAGGGTCGTAAAAAAAGATGGCCCGTGAAAAAGCGAGTCTAATGGGCCTGACTTGCTAAGACTCGCAGCCCGAGCAAGCCCTATAAAAGAAATATATATACATATATATGTTACACACTTACACTTACACTCAGTGGAGGCGTTATTGGTTCTTTGTGTTTCAGTAGGTTGAGAAAGTATATGAACAGATACTACAATGTAATAGAGCCAGTAGCTTTCAAAAAAAAAAAAAAAACACAACAAGGCAGTACGCTATCTTGCTATGTAACATTTTAAATAGGGAAAATTGCATCTTTAGTCCCTGAGTTATAACCAAGTTCTGACTCAGTCCCTAAGTTATGGTCGTTTCCGAGTTTAGTCCCTCAGTTATGAGCAAAGTGGCAAGTTTGGTCCCTAGCGTTAATATTTTGTCTACAGCTAACAGAAAACTTAAAAACAATTTAATAATAGAAGGGTAAAATATGAATTTCAAATTATAATCCTCTTTTTGTGTTGAAACTCGTTGCGCAACAGTCATTCTTTTCTTCTTACACATACAATTGAAGGTTTTTTTCTTCCCCAAGCTCTGAAATCTCCCACTTCCGTTAGACATAAGAAGAAAATAATGATGGTTGTGCAATGAGTTTCAACATAAGAAGAGGATTATAATTTGAAATTCTTATTTTAACCCTCTATTATTAAATTGTTTTTAAGTTTTCCGTTAGCTGCTGACAGAATATTAACGCTAGGGACCAAACTCACCACTTTGCTCATAACTGAGGAACTAAACTCGAATACTGCCATAACTTAGGGACTGAGTCAGAACTTGGTTATAACTCAGGGACTAAAGATGCAATTTTTCCTTATATATATATATATATATATATATATATATATACCATTTTTAAAAATGTAATTTTTTTATTTTTAAATATAAAAAATAATATTATTTGTAGACTTATTTTTTGAAATTTAAATTCAACAAAAATAAAAAAAGTCCTCGGGCTCATCGACCCGCGTGGGGTGGGCTAGGGTTGCACCATAGCTCGTGAACCTAGTGGGCTGATCCGCAAAAGCTCGCTAGAAATTATGTCGGCAGTGGAACGGGCGGGCTCGCTTTGACATTACTAGACTTTTAAGGTTAAAGCCAAAAAAAATTTAGCCAAATAAAAAAATTAGTCTAATAGCCCAAAATTAATAAGTCACCAAGTTAAAAGAACATGAAAGCTTAGAGCATGACCAATGGTGGTTTTTAAGGGTATTTGCTATGTTGGAAGAGAGGCAAATTGATGTGGTAAAAGAGAAAAATCATGTTTTCCTGCAATAACTTGGGTTTTTCGATTAAAAAATACAAAACATAATAAAATGAATGCAGGTCGGGGGCACATGATCTTTTTGTGCTTACTTGGCGATTAGAGTGATCACCAGACTAACAACCACTCTAATTATACCCTTTTTACATTTTTTAACTTCTATTTTCTTATTTAGAATATGGGCAAAAAATAAAAATAAAAACTCACTATTTGCCATGCTCTTTCAAGAAATGTGGTTTTTCTAAAGCTTTAGATTCTTGAAACTTTTGAGATGTACCCTTTGGTATATGATGGTTTCATCAAACAAGATGGTAGATGTAGTAGATTTTCTTGTCAACCAAATCGGATTTTAAAAATAACTGTTCATTATGAGATGTAGTTTATTGGTAATATATACATTGATAAAAATACTATGTAGCAACGTTTAGTGGTCCAAGTTAACCATGGTCCTTTAACTATCTTCCATAGGATCACGATTGGTCAAATTTTGAAAGTTGAAGGATCATGGGTAGTTAACAATTTGAAAGTCAAGAACCACGGGTGATCAATATGAAAGTCTAGAACTAAACGTAGCAAAATCACTATACTTGGAGGGCCCCATGTGGCATTAATTCGGTAATGTTACGCTCACAAATGAAAACCAGAAGAACACTTCACCAAGACAATCATCTTTAAACCTTATAACTCTGAAACTAGACACTGCATTTCATATTTGTAATTGGAGAGTCTCTCCCCATGAGCATCCTGCGGGCTGCACTATATTGCAACTTGCATAAATGGATAGTATCCATTTTGCTTATAGCATCCCGTACTCGTGAAACTAATCTGAATTCGACTAGAGCCATACCCGCAGAGTTTTGACTCTTACATAAGGGATGATGATATCCATTTGAGTACATTCCTACATTGCAATGCAACTTGCACAAAAGGGTAGTGTCCAAATACGTCATGCTATACGCGATTATCTCCATCTTACATGTAGATTTTAGGGAGTTCAGCAATCGTTATACCATGAACCATGGAATATAAGGTTCATTTTTAATATACTGAAGGTTCATTTTTAATACATTGAATGTTCTTTTTGTGTGAGTGTGTATTGGCCACCAAATAATGAACCTTCAATACATACAAAATGAACATTCAAGCTTGGTTGGCGTGAGTGGCCGTGCATTCTAATCCCTTAAGAGAAGTCGGGAGTTCCAAGTTCGAACCCCCTCTCGTATGGAAAACCCTATCTGGCCAGCACTTTGTCCCTTAATTGGGCCGACTCGGTACAAATGGGGATTAGTCTGAGTATGGTACGGGCTTAAAGGAGCCTCCTATAGTTAGAGTCCCTATGTTCCTGTGACTCAGCTAAACCACCAAAGCTTTGACAAGCCACTTTTCTCTTCATATGTATGAAAAAAAAGATTACTAGACTCATAAATGTCTAGTACTTAGGATGTTCACCTTTCTCAATCTCAGATTCTCAACTCAAGAATGCAAGAACTATCAACAGATACCTCAAAGATTTGCAATCCGTACGCATACTTCAAGAACTTCATCACCGATAAATTTTGTGAAGTTGGTAGATAGGAATAATCCCACAACACTTCAACAATTAATTTAAAGAATTTTCAGTTTTCTTGGTGAACAAATAGCAGAAATGCAATAGGATCAGATAATGTTGGCAGGATTAAAATATATCATGAGAACGTATTAAAACGGGAAACAAAACACAAAGGTATCTGCAAAATACTAAATACTATGCTATGTATCAACAAAATTAGAAGAGAGAGATCCGAGTTAGAACCAAGTAAATTTCACATCAATTGCATCACCAACGTGAGAGGACCTGAAAGTTGTTCCAATTCAAACAATACACTCGAAAAAAGAATCAAGGTTATATTTTATTTTTTCTAAGATAAGTTCTTAGCAGGTACATTCTAACCTGCAACGAAGTTTCGTATATACCTTCAATAGCTCAGAAGCTTCACTTGTATGAAACTCGATGTAATTTTTCACAAATTTCTCTTCCGAAGCCATCAGCATAGTTAACAGATTAAGGTCATCCTTAACCAAACCCTTTGCCAGCAGAGTTCGATAAACCAAACACCTAGGAGCAATCCTTTTCTCCAAGCTTAACGAAAGAAGCACGGGTCTCTTGAGGAGTACAGATCTTTCGAACCCCATTTTGTTAACGAGGAAATCAACCACAGCTACAATCTTCTCCGTCGAAACCATCATACACCAAGGATGCTTCTCGAAAGTTTCAAGAATCTCGGCCTCAGAAAACCCGCATTTCTTGTAAGCCTCCATCTTCTGTGACCAAGTGACCTTATTCATCGTCGCGAAAGCCTTGATTGCCAGAACAAACATCACTTTTAACGGGTTAAACCCCATCGCCTTCACATCCTCCACGATCTTCCCAAACTTCTCCTTATCCGTATGAAAAACCCTGGGGCAGTGCTTCAACAAATTCACGATATTCGACTTGGGCACACCTGCATCTCCCAGAAGCCGAATATTACACTGCAGATGCTCAAAATTTAAGTTGCGCTGGAATGTCTTCATAGCCATTACAGTGTTGCTACTTGAACCAAACATACTATTCAAGAAATCAAAAGTGGGGGCCAATTTATTCTCCACACTATTCCAGAAAATCTGAGGGGTTGTAGTGAGTAAATCAATCAAGTCTTCCTGGGAAAGACCAGAAGACTTGAAAAATTCAATCTTTGGCAAAAGGGTCTTCTCCGGATCACATAAGAGGACAGGGGGGAACCTTCTGACCATGTTTGAGATCTGGGATTCTGTGAATCCATGGTTTCTCAAGAATGAACGCACAGAGTCTGGCTTATCTGGGGTTTCAAAATTCACGTACCGGGAAGCTCTGAGAGCTCTTTCTTGAGCAAACCCAAGTTCGTTTATGAAGTAAGAGCAAGCAAATGAAGCTTTTCTTGCAGTTGCAGAACTGGATTCAAGAGCTATTGATGATGAGAATGGAGCAAGTTGAAGAAAACATAGTCCCTGAGTGAGGGGTGAAATTCTAACAATTGAAGACCTCCCATTATGAGCAAAGATTTTGCATACGAAATTTAACATTTGAAGTAATACAGAATGAGCAATTCAAAGTTCTCACCTTCCTTCACTTGAATCCAGATTCATTCAAATTTGCATTGCCTTCAAAACCCTTCCCAGAAGCCTCTCAAAGTCCTTAATGAAATTTCGTTTTCCCTCTTTTTTTTTTCTCCCTATTTTGCCCTGTTATTATTATTATTATTATTATTATTATTATTATTATTATTATTATTATTATTATTAGGGAAAATGGCACTTCTTCCCCCTAAGTTATATACTTATAGCACTTTCTCCCCCTCAATTATTTAAGTGACTGTTTTTCTCCCTAAAATGTTAAATGGACATATTTACCCTTAAAATAAATATTTCATTTATTTTCATTCTCCAACAAATTATGACAATAATTTGGTTCAAACCAAACAAACACTATAGCAACCAAACCGAAATATTCCAATTACAATTTAGAATCGAAACTCGATATTTAGAGTTTATTAAAATCGCGAACCGGAACGGACGATTCATATTCCGAACTGAAAAAATAAAATACATTTATTGTTGAATTTAGACTATTTAAAATAAAAAATAAAATTTTAAAATAAAGATGGTTCAAAATCGCGAACCGGATCCAGAACCGCCGATTCACGATTCAAGATCCAATTTTTTTATTCATAATTTTAATAAATTGAAATCCAAATATTAGGTTCTAGATCTGAATCATAACCGGAAACTTTTAATTCAATTGCTATAGTGTCCGGTTCAGTTTGATCTGAACCGTGGTCATCCCTACGTATACGCGATAATTTGTTGGAGAAGTAAAATAAATAAAATGTTTACTTTAAGGGTAGAAATGTCAATTTAATATATCAGGGGGAAAAATCACCACTTTTTAAATAATTGAGGGAGCTAATGTGCTTACCTAAATAATTGAGGGGGAAAAATGACTATAAGTATATAACTAGGGGGAAAAAGTGCCATTTTCCCTTATTATTATTATTATTATTATTTTAATCCCTCTACTCACAAAAATCTGTAATGGTCTTATTGAATCAGCTTATCAGCCCACTCCAAACTGGAGCGTTATGATGACAATTTATATTCTGCACCAGGGCGCGCATTGCATTGTGCGTTCTGATATAAAACAGCATCGTTTTATTTTTTTTGTTGAAATTTCGCTATTATTCTTCCAAAAAAGCTTAACCCCAACCCTAAGGTCCCCCCACACCCCGACCTGACAGAGCATTTATGTTTACGGTTAATTTTCTTTAAAAAAAATTTCATGTTCAAAAATTTACATAATTTTATACTAGAATACACATAATTATATACATGAATGTACATAATTGTATAACAAAATACACATACTTTTTTAAAAAAGATAATACATATAATCTAATATAATACATAATATACATAAACTTTTAACATAATAAACATCAACTCTTAACATAAAATTTCATGTTTCGGATGTACATAATTGTATAAAAAAAGATGTATATGATTGTATAAAAAATGTACATAATTGTATAAACAAATACACATAATTTATAAACAAATACACATAATCGCGTCAACTCCCTACATAACTTACCAAAACGACATCGTTTTGGGAGGCGCGAGGTGCACAGTGCTACGCGCACCGTGGTGCAGGGTATAACGATTGTGTTATGCTTTGCAACCATGTGCACCATGCAATGTGCACATGAAATTGGATCCATAATTTCTATACTATAGATCCATAATTTCTATACTACAAATTCATAATTTCTATACTGTAGATTCATAATTTCTAAACTGTAGATTCATAATTTCTAAACTGTATAGTTATCAAATTATGAACATATAGTTCAATGATTTGTGAATACAGAGTTCAACAATTGGGAATATGAACATTGAAAATTATGAACATAGAGTTTTGTAATTGTGAATATAGAGTTCAATAATTATGAATTTATAAAAGTATAAAAATTATGAATCTATAGTATAGAAATTTTGGATCTATAGTATAGAAATTATGGATCCAATTCGGTGTGCACCATGTGTACAACATAATTTGCCAAACTAGGTTACAATCATAGGTAACGCAATCGTTGCATCATGGTGCACATAGCACTGTGCGCCCCGCGCCTCCCAAAACGACGTCGTTTTGGGAGGTGCTGTAGGGAGTTGACGTGATTATGTGTATTTGTTTATACAATTATGTACATTTTTTATACAACTATGTACATGTTTTTTATACAATTATGTACATCCAAATCAGGAAATTAAAAAAAAATGTGTATTTTGTTATATAATTATATACATTTATGTATACAATTATGTGTATTCTAGTATAAAATTATATACATTTTTTAACATAAATTTTTTTTAAAAGATAATTAACCGCCAACAGGGGGCAGCGAAAATTTTGTTAAAAAAAAAAAAAAACAAAAAAACATCGAAACGACGTCGTTTTGCATTAGGACGCACAATGCAATGCGCACCCTGGTGCTCGATATAAATTGCCTAGGTAACGCACTCAATAAAACAAATGAAGAAATTGGACCACTACGAAAGCCCCTTTTTAATTTGGGCTAAAACAAAAGCCCAATAGGTGGTTGTTCAATAGTTATGCAGTGCAACCGAATGCACCATGCACATAGTACATACGATGCAAAACGATTTTATTTTGACTAAAAACGTGCGTTCCACTTAAAAAAAAAAAAAATCAGGTTCGATTCTCGGCAATAGCATTATTGTGGATATATAGTTATGAATTTCTGGATATATAGTTATGAATTTTTGGATATATAGTTATGAATTTATGGATATTTAGTTCATTCATTGTGGATATTTAGTTCATTCATTGTAAATATTTACTTCATTCATTCACTGTGGATATATAGTTATGAATTTATGGATATAATAGTTATGAATTTATGGATATATAGTTATGAATTTATGGATATTTAGTTCATTCGTTGTGGATATTTAGTTCAATCATTGTGGATATTTAGTTCATCCATTAGGGATATTTAGTTCATTCATTGTGGATTTTTACTTCATTCATTCACTGTGGATATGTAGTTATGAATTTGTGGATATATAGTTATGAATTTATGGATATGTAGTTATGAATTTATGGATATATAAAAATGATATTGCTGGGAATCGAACCTGATTTCTTTTTTAAGTGGGACGCGCGTTTTTTAACCAAAACGACGTCGTTTTGCATCGTATGCACCATCCGCATGGTGCATTCTGTTGCACAGCATAATTTGCGGTGGTTGTTGGCAAATTATGCTGTGGACCCAGGTCCACCTTCAAAAACGGTATCGTTTTGTTTCAAAAAGACGCTGTCTGAATTTAAAAAAAAAAAATTTACTTTCTTCCTTGCTGTTTGTCTTCAGAATTCGTTCCTCTAGATTCACAATTTTTGAATTCTGCATTCACAATTTTAGAACTCTATATTCACAATTTTAGAATTCTATATTCAAAATTTTTGAACTCTATATTCACAATTTTTGAACTATATATTCACAAAAAAAAAAAAAAAAAAAAAAAAGTAAATATCATTGGCTGAGGAAACGTTGCCGCTAATGACACCGTTATTCTAGACACGCAAAGCTGCATCGTTTAGGACCTGGGTCCATGGCATTACAATGGGTGGTTGTTCTGGAGAGATATGCAACCACCACCGCATAACAATTGTTAGATCATGGACCATGATCCACATTGCAAGGGTTGTTATATATTTATTAACAATATACATATTGTTAATAGAATGAATATTTCAAAAGATTTACGAAAAAAATATTATTTACCCTTTAGTGTTGTTAAAGTTTTATGGAACAAAGCAATTGTTTAACTTTTAGTAAGTTGTTAAAGTCTGAACTAGGGTATATTAGCAGGATCTAGTTCACTTCTCTGCTATGAAGACTGAAGACTGAACTGGACAGATTGTTCGAAGTGTTGTTCAATACAGTTGCAGCCACTGAGAGTTTTACGAGATTCAATTATTTAAAGGTTATCTCAATCTCCTTGAAGATTGATCAAGAATTTTATAGATATAGACTTCTACACATTGAGATTGATACAAAGCTAAATGGATGACTTGACTACTCCTTTGTGCTAACAAAAAATCAACATCAAGTCAATTTCTCCAACCTCTTATAGGCATAATATCCCTTTGGAATTGACGGAGTCATTCAAGCTGCAATTGAGGGGGATCGTCAATTCTGAAGATCAGGAGATCGAAGCCAATTCTTCATTGAGGGAGTTCTTCAAACTAGCTAAGTCTTTAGCGTTACTCTATTGAATCCTTCTTGTAATTCTCGTTGATTTAGTGAATCGCGTTCTTGGAATTAATGGAGAATTGGGCAGTATTTTCCATGGGATGCCCACAAGGTGTAGGAGTATGCGTACTTTGAATTCGGTTACCAAACCTTGCGTCTTGTTTACTACTTTCATTTGGTTGCTTGTGCTTTAATTTGTGCATACTTCGTTAGTCAGATTGTGTAGGAACTAGTTATGTGTTTATCTGTTTGAGTGAATGTGTGATAAGTTCATGTGCGATAAGTTCTTGTTGAGTTTGTTACTATATGGTTTAACACATCCTTAGATCATTCACATGTAATCAGACTCTTGGCATATTGCCATGAATTTCATATATATATATATATATATATATATATATATATATATATATATATATATATATATATATATATATATATAGTCAGGTTCCTATGAGAACAGACCTTCCCATGCGGTCAGTGCGGCATACACCATTAGGTATGCATAAATGCACCACACAGTGTTCGAAAATACACCATTATGTGTGGTGCATTTTTTGACATTTCATTCTGGTGTATTCTCAAACACTGTATGGTGTATTTATGCATACTTAATGGTGTATGTCGCACTGACCACACGGGAAAACCTGTTTTGACAGGAACATATATATATATATATATATATATATATATATATATATATATATATATATATATATATATATATCATAGTTCATGAATCATATAGTATCATAAATTTAAGTTGTCATCTCTAATTTTTTGTATGATGCATGGTAACAGGGCGGTATGAAGGCAGAGAGCATATTCCATGTTCCCGTCATAACATTGCCTCACTCTCGTCCTCGTTCGTGTTCTCACGGGAAATTTCAAAGACGGAGAATCCCTACTTCCAATCAACCCTAATATTTGACTGGAAGTAGGGATTCTCCGTCTTTGAAATTCTCGTGAAGACACAGACGAAGACGAGAGTGAAGCAGTGTTATGCGAACGGGAACATGGAATATGCTCTCTATCTTCATTCCGTCTTGTTGCCATGCATCATAAGAAAAATTAGAGATGATGACTTAAACTTATGATACTATATGATTCATGAACTATGATCCATGATATAAATATTACATTTATGGATAAATGATCTCGCATTTATTAATTGTCATTTTCAGAAATATTTATACTATCCTTTTAAAGAATAATATTATATTGTACATTTCATGTAACACAACTCAAATATAGTGAAGCTTCGAGTTTGCCAAAATATGCATGCGTGCGCATTATTTCGTGGAGTGATGTTACATTACCCCTTTTTAATATTCAACTTTTAGTGGAGTTTTTACGTGCCACTATTTGATTTTAGTTTTAAATATTTAATTAATAAGTAAATATATTTTTTTAAAATTTGTGATATGGTTGGTTAATTTATTAATAATTAATAAATATAAAATGCTTTGTTATCACGTAAAGATGTGAATATTATGAGATAAATTTAAGAAAGAGAAATAGTAACTTTTTTTTTTATTTTGTGTTGCCAATGATATTTGGTTGCATATGAGTATAATAGAAAAAGTTTCTCCTCACATTCACAACAATCTTACCCACAAAAGAAAAATTTCAAGTATAAGAGTTAATATATTTTAAGTCTTCCATGTATAATGATTTTTTTTTTTTTTCACTTTTGATCATCAACATTAAAATAAAATCAACCAATTCTAACTTATACGGAGTATGTATTAATTTTTTGTCATTTTCAGACCTCCAATAGATTTTTATCAAATGACTCCTTGAGATAGTGTCAAAAATATAATTTTATTATCCAATTTCGAAAATCATTCATAATTTGAAGAAAAAAAAAACCAACCTAAATCATCTTAAATTAGAAAACACAATAAGAATATATTTTAGGATATGAAGATTGTTGAAATAATATAAGATGGTGTAGGATTTTTTTTTCTTTCTAAATTTTGGATGAGTTAAGGAGATATGATAATAAAATAACGATTTTGATCATGTCACAATTCTCAAATAATTGTTTGATTGAAAAAAAAAAAAAAAAAAAAAAAAAAAAAAAAAAAAAAAACTATGAGGGGACCAAAAGTAACAATTGGAGGATAAAAATTGATCGACTTTAAAGTTGATGACCAAAAGCGATAGAATCACTATACTCGATAGATCATAAATCGGGTTTGTTAATAAAATATGTTACAATAGAGTTATCTTTTATTCCTCTATGTTGTTAAGTTTCTATGGAACAAAATAGTTGTTCAAGTAGTTCTTCAATCCTTGTTCTAGGGTAGATAGAGTCTAAACTAGCATTTAGAATAGTACAAAGTTATTCAGATGTCAGACTCATTGAAGTGAAGACTGAACCAGCTGAGAAGATTGTTCGAACAGATGTTCGAGACAGTTATTCAGTTAAGATCTTTGTGGTTAGACTACTTAAGGGATTATCACCACTTTATCAGTAGATCAAGGGATTTACAGAGAAGATCAAATACACTTTCGAGAAGTTTTTGGAGCTAAATCAAATGACTTGATAATTCTTCTTCAAATGATAAAAGATTCCTACATCAAGTCAATCATCAATTTGTTGTTGATTATAGGTTGTTCACTCACATGGATTTGACGCAACTCTGCTGCAATTGAGGGGGAGCTTCAGTTTGAGTGATTGGGAGATCTCACACCGGTTCTTCAAAGAAGGAGCTCATCTTATCCTCTTCTTCTCCCACATAGTGTCTACTAAATCATTAAGATAAGCTCGTGCAGACAAAAGGAACTCATCTTGATTAGCTAAGTTGTAGCTGTATATTCTTGAAGTCCTTTGTGTTCTTCACTGTGATTCAGTATATCGCTTCTTTTGAGATTTCAATGAAGAATCGGGCAGTCAATTCATGTGATGCATGCCCCCAGACGTATGAGTTGTATTTTCCGAACTGGGTTATCAAACTCTGTATATTCATTGTTGTCTTCTTGCTATTATATTATTCATTATTAAATGGGTGAACTACTAATTGCAATAATCGTTGAACTAGTTCAGAAGACAAACATTTAAGAAACGTAAATCTGCTTATCTTAGTTCATTACTTACTCTTTTAGTCCACGCAAATCATTCTTAATTAATTGGACTCTTGGCAATAAGTTGTATAATTTCAATGTTAACTCTATAATAAGTTTGAATATCAAATTTGAGGGCCCATTATTGCGCATGCCCCACAAACTAATGAAAGAAGTAAATCGCAGAATGCGACTCAACTAACCTATAGACTCATCTCAAAATATTTTTTTGAAACACTTTTAATTCTTTATAAGTCAATATATATTCTATACTTTCTTAATCGTTTTCGGTCTAAAAAAACTATGCCACCCAACCCCCAAATATCAAATTGATATTTTCAACAATTTTCATTCATATATTTGTCAAAATTTTGATGAAAGATATTTTAGATGAGCTGAAGGTGGCCCAAATGAGTCATAGTCTAACGGGCAATTAGGATCTCCACATTTGTTGGGCCCAAAATGGGAAATATTCTTCCAAAATTGCGACAATAAATGGTAAATGGAATCTTTAACAGGCAGGTGTTGATAGAGATAGGATAACAGAAATTCCACTTTTCCCAAATAATTTACAATATATAAAAATTAATCAAAATATCTTTTTAAAAAATTATATGTTATTGTATGTGATTTTTTTTATTTATTTTTTTTTAAATTCTTGTTTGTCATGTTTTATTTACAGATTATTATTGCGATTAATATTATTTATTATATTTATGTAATTTAACATATCTATTAATTTTACTATTTTGAGTAAACAACCAAAAAAAAAGGAATTCAAGAGGACTAAGATTAATTATCTTAAACTTTATGTCTAATTTTACATGTTTTATCTATTACTTGAAGGCCAAACTAATTCATTACTAAAAAAAAAATGTGATTTTTTTTTTGTTGACATTCTCATTCCATTCATTGTAGTCACCTTTTGATGATTGGTGTTACTTTTTATAATATTTGAATTTAGAATTTTACTTAAAAATACTTTAAAAATTGCAATAGAAACATAAATGTCGAATACTAAGATATCATAATATCAACTAATTTCACTTTTGGTCTCTTGATGTACTATAATAATATGTCTACTATTGGTCATTGAATATCATTTTAACTTCATTTCTCTCAATCTTTTAAAGTCAACCAAATTAAGTCTAGAAAAACTCAAAATGACTCTTTTGCGGAACTTCACCCTTCCTCTTGTGAAAACATTTTAAATATTTTAGATAGAATTTTATTAATTTTGAACCCAAATATATATATATATATATATATATATATATATATATATATATATATATATATATATATATACACTAGCAGTTAAATTGATAGTTTAGAATTAAAAGTAAAAATGTCGATAAAAAATGATATTCTCTTCTCCCAAATATTGCATTCTAGCTAAACCATTAAATTAAGCTCATGCGGACAAAAAAAAAAAAAAAATGTCGATAAAAATGATATTCTCTATATGAAAATAATGAATAGTGTTGAATGGGTGTGTTTGAATATTGAAGACAAAGTTTTAAAATCTTTTAAGAGTGCAATTAATGAAGGAAGAAAAAACAATGGAAAGGTTAGTTGGTCCTAAGTAGGAGGAAAAGAACACAAAAATAAAACACCGACACTTACTACTTTAAACACCACGCACGCACTCTCTTTTACGCCCAAACGGCCAAACCTTTTTTTTTTTTTTTTTTTTTTTTTTTTCTTTTTGTTGTTTTCTTTTTATTAAATATTCCCCTTTTAAAACGTTGCTATATTATTTTCTTTTTCTCTATACTTTATCAACTAATAATAATAATAATAATAATAATAATAATAATAATAATAATAATAATAATAATAATAATTATTATTATTATTATTATTATTATTATTAAGAGTATCCCCAATGGGAAAATTTTGGATGGTTTTTGCAGGTTGTAATAATGTTTATGTGAACCAGAGAGAGAATGTATTAGTATGAGAATATATTTTCTGTATTCAATGATAATGTCTAAGAGTACAGAGAGCAAATATATAGAGATGCTAGATAGTCATAGTCTACCATGGATAATAGAGTCCTAATATTCCCCCTAAAGCACAAGTTTGGTCAGCCAAAACATTGAGCTTGGAACGGAGTAAATTAAAACGTACAGACGAAAGAGACTTAGTAAAAATATCCGCTATTTGATCTTTAGTAGAAATAAAATTGACTTGTAATTCCTTCTTTGCTACCTTATCACGAAAAAAGTGGTAGTCGATCTCGATGTGCTTGGTGCGAGCATGAAACACCGAATTAGCACATAGATAAGTAGCTCCCAGATTATCACACCAGAGTTTGGGCGCAAAAGGTGGCGCAAACCCGAGTTCCTTCATCAGAGAGACAAGCCAAGTAACCTCTGCAGAAACATCAGCGAGTCCTTTGTATTCAACCTCAGTGGAGGAACGAACCACAATACGCTGCTTTCGACAAACCCATGAGACAAGATTGGTCCCCAAAAACACAGCAAAACCACTAGTAGATTTTCGATCATCAGGATTGTCAGCCCAATCCAAATCAGAATATGCATGAATATCCAGAGAGGAAGAATGAGTAATTTTAAGACCGAGATGTAGTGTCCCATTTACATACCGTAACACCCTCTTGAGAGCCGCCCAGTCCGCAGTAGAGGGAGAGTGCATGTACTGACACAAACGATTGATTGCATAGGAAAGATCAAGACGAGTTACCGTAAGATATTGCAGAGCACCTGCAAAGCTACGATACTGAGTGGGATCAGCATATGACACCAAGGCACCGGTCTCAGCCTTCGCAGTTGAAACCGGAGTGGCCACGGGTTTGCAATCAACCATACCTGCTCGTTTTAAAATATCCTTCATGTACCGTTGTTGAGACAGAAGCATGCCACCAGACAACGGAACAGTCTCAATACCCAGAAAAAACGAGGGTACTCCCATATCACGAACTTTAAATTCAAGAGCCAGCTTGCCAATATGATCAGTCACAAGAGCCGAATCAGAACCCATGACTAAAATATCATCCACATAAACCAGAAATATAGACAAGTATTGCCACGTGAATATATAAATAAAGATACATCAGTTTTGGAAGGTGAGAAACCAACAGAAACCAAAAAATCATGCAAACGCGTGAACCAGGCGCGGGGAGCTTGCTTAAGCCCATACAAAGAACGTTGATAGAGACAAACGTGCCCGGGCATCGTTTTGTCTTCATAGCCAGGGGCTGGCGCATATAAACTGTCTCAGCAAGATTGCCATTTAGGAAAGCATTGTGAATGTATAACTGTCGAATAGTTCATCCACGAGAAATAGCTAAGGATAAGAGAAATCGTACCGTAGTCGGTTTAACCACAGGACTAAACGTCTCAAAGAAATCCTCACCAGCAATCTGATTGAATCCCTTGGCAACTAATCGAGCCTTGTAACGCTCAACCGAACCATCATCTTTTCTCTTGGTTCTAAACTCCCACTTGTAGCCAACCACATTCATACCTGATTTAAAAGGAACGAGTCGCCATGTATTGTTGTGCACCAAGGCATTAAATTCCAAATCCATTGCATCCTGCCATTCGGAAAATTTGACCACTTGAGTAAAACATGTAGGCTCAGTAGTGACATCAGTGGATAGAGCAACATGATCATGCGGCCCCAAGCTCCGCGTATTCATCCCATGAGACCGAACGGGTGAGATAACGGGACGAGATTGATCACGAGGTCGACCTCTCGGCCGAGCAGGTGGTTGGTCCATGATTGTCTGCTCGGACTCGGTCATGGACGGCTCGACAGAGGCAGGCTGATCGCGGTGCTGGTCGGACCTGGCAATGGGCACGACAGGTTGATCAAAGGCCGAGACAATACTCGGCTTACCACGAGACACAACCGGCGCAACACCCCATGCTTCGGGCGTGGTGCGGGTACCTGCGAGTCAACAAAAGCAACAAAAGGAAAGACAGTCTCATCGAATCACACATGGCGACAGATAAAAACCTTGTTAGTGTTAGTGTCTAAACAACGATAGCCACGAAAAGATGGGGGATATCCTAAAAAGACACAAGGAGACGATCGAAACTGTAGTGTGTTGCGATTATAGGGACGCACGTTAGGAAAACATAGACACCCAAAAACACGCAAGTATGAATAAGAGGGAGGAGACCGATGCAAGAAATAATGAGGAGATTTATCAGATAAGACACAAGTGGGCATTTTATTAATGAGATACACAGCAGTTTTGAAGGCATAATCCCAGAAACGAGATGGAACAGAGAACTGGGCCATTAGCGCCAATCTTGTTTCGACAACATGGCGATGCTTGAGTTCTACTCTGCCGTTTTGTTCATGAGTATACGCACAAGACATGCCTGTGACGAATACCCAACGACGCGAGAGTTGAACCAAGATTTTTGTATTCTCCCCCTAAATCAGACTGAAAAGATAGAATTTTACGAGAGAATGAACGTTCAACAAGTGACCGAAACTTATCAAATATCGCATACAAATCAGACTTAGCCCGTATAGGATAATACCACATGTAACGAGTGTAATCATCCACAAATAATACAACATATTTAAAGCCATTTGCAGAAAGTATCGACCCAGAGCCCCAAATATCCGAATATATTAATTCTAAAGGATGCGAACTAGTAGATTCAACACGCGATAAAGGAAAACGAGACAACTTTCCCAATTGACAAGAGAAACAAATATTGCGCAGATCACTGGGATTAAAAGAACTAAGACTAGACGAGCCTAAAATTTGACGCAAGACCCGAGAGTGTGGATGCCCAAGCTGCATATGCCAAACGAAAGATGATCGTGCAGCAACAAAAGCAGCGAGAGCCGGACGCGAGGCAGGCCAGGCATATAAACCCCCAGGCGCATGCCCCTTAAACAGAGTGTTCCTGGTTGTAATGTCCTTCACAAAGAAACACGAAGGGTGAAACTCAAAAAAGACATTATTTTCTTTAGCAAAACGCTGAACAGATAATAACGAAGAAGATAAACCAGGAACATGCAAGACATCAGACATACGAAACGACCTAGAATCAGTGGCTAACGAAATAGAACCAACAGTAACAATAGGCAAACCTGTACCATTGTCGACCCGAAGTGTCTCCGGACCATCATACGTAGTAGAGGACGTCAATAAGGTGGGATCAGGAGTGGCATGATTTGTGGCCCCAGTGTCGGAAAACCACTGATGAGAGTCATCCATAGAACCTTCAACACCAGAAACGACGACATTCGCCTGAGGATCCGGATCTGGAGTGAAACGATGCCAACATGTCGTAGCTATAATGCTATATGCCCTTGCTTGTTGCAAAGTTGACACCGAGGGCCCGAGTTGGACCGTCCCCGGCCATGGCAAACGCGCCTTCTGCTGCGGCCGCCACCTCCTCGGTTTTGCGGACTGCCACCGCGACCACCGTGTCCTCCACGGCTCACGGCCAAGGCTGTCAGTGCGCCGAGAGCCCCGCTGTCATCCGAACAGATCCACTCCTGCGAAACAAGAAAATCCGCAACCTCTGGGAGAGGAACGGGAGCACCGCGAGCTAGGGTTGCCACCAATGGTCGGAACTCCGGGCGTAAACCGCGAAACACGTATAAGTTCTGATCATCCAACTCAACATGATGGCCAGCGTGAGCCAATTCATCAATCAACATCTAGGCACGACCAAGGTAATCAGATATGGAGGAATCACCTTGACGGAGCCCCTAAAGTTCGCCGAGAAGCCGGAGTGCACGAGGGCGGGTAGACGAACCTAGGGTTTGTTCGATTACCTGCCAAAGCTGCAGCGAGGTGCCCTTACCGACGGCGAAGCGAAGAGTCTCTTCGGATAAAGTGGAGATGAGCATGAAGAGGATGGCTTTGTCTTGCCGGTGCCACGCGAGCTGCCGTGTCGGGTGATTGGAAACCGCCGTCGGGGCGCTGTCCGATGATGCCATCGGAAAGGGTGTAGAACAATCAATAAACCCTAGAAGCCCTTGGCCTTCAAGAAACGGAAGCATCTGAGTCCACCAGAATAGATAACTCCGGGAGGTCAACTTTAACGAAACAAAGTGATGAGCTAATGAGAGGCTACCACTCGTAGGCATCGTAAGAATCTCGGTAACAGTCCGTTCAGAGGAACCAAGAACAGAGCCGTCATTAACACCGATATTTTTCATGAAAAAACCTAGCTGATACCATATAAGAATATATTTTCTATATTCAATGATAATGTCTGAGAGTACATGGAGCGAATATATAGAGATGCTAGATAGAATCCTAGTCTAATACGAATAATATAGTCCTAGTCTAATATGGATAATAGAGTCCTAATAATTAGGATGTTGCGGGAGAATTTGATTTTTGGAAGAAAAGTGAGTCCCACTAAAAAACAGACTCCTCTGGTGCACGTGAAGCACAGCAAAAGTGTCCAGTCGGGGGCGTGCTCTCCATGCAGTTAACATAGCTTTTTCCTTTTTTTTTTTTTTTTTTTTTTTTTTTCTGAAAACTAAATTTTCTTGTTTTTTTTTTCCTCCATTCTTCTCTTCTACTTGACATCTTAAAATGTGCAAAAACCAAGCTATTGAGGATGCTCTAATAATAGATAAATAGATAAATAATTATAATTTTATTTTATTTTTACTAAATACTAATGTGACATGTTGTTATTAGTTGTGAATTCGACGACCGAGTAAATAAATTTATATTTTTCTATCAAATCATGTATAATAATAATAATAAAAAAACATAATACTCATATGCCGAAACATATATATATATATATATATATATATATATATATATATATATATATATAAAAGAAGTACATTACAAGAATAATTGTGTAAGTTATAGTCAAATACCAAATTTTAAATATCATAAGTCAAATACAAAGTACCAATTTTAAAATCACAAGTCAAGCAATACGTATTAACAAAAATACAAAGCATTTAAAACATATAGCTCATAACTCACTACTGAAAATTATAAAATTTTCGACCACCTTAGAGTGATCTTAAATCAAGTTGAAAGCCTTGTTCCGATCACTTTTAGTATCCGAAAAAACCTTTATTACTATTTCCGACCACTCTTTGCTTTGTTACACGTAGAACGCGTAAGAACCCATACAAGGGTTACGAGGGCCACCGGCCGGTAAAAAAACCAAAAGTAGCGCAACTGCTAATTCAATGTTAAAGGAACATAACATTACAAATTACGGAGTACTAATTATATGTCTTAGCGTCCACATCATCAATATTTATTGAAACGTGTAATGAAACTTTTAACATTTTTTTTTTTGTCCGGTTTATCAGAGATTTTACTAACACAAAATATTTGTTTTAACAAGCATGTTGTCTGTTAATAAAGAAAAACAAAACACATGTAAGTTTCATAAGGAAAAAAAAATTGAAAGTTGAAAAAGAAAGGAAACCGCCTTGAGTTAATAGTATGTTGCACTCTTGCACGGGCGTTGTATTACCAATACTTTATTGTCTTATTTTGGTTTTATATATGATTTTAATGTTCATATTTTTTGTTTTTGTCTATATTATAAGTAATAATTTTCTAATACATAGTTGTGGTTTGAATATTTTGGTGTGATTGTCTATCTTAATTGTATATATTTAACCGACTCAAATCAATAACTTGTAAGTTATATTGACCTTATATATACTTGTAACAAATTATAAAGCATGCGGTATAACTTTGTAAAGTGCGCAGCGTTACGTAGTAACTTATGACATTATAAAAATTCTTTTATATTTCATATTCTTGTCCTAAATTATATGTTTATTCAGATAATGAAATTAAACTTAACTTAAATATTTTACAATTTAATTGTTATAATATTAATTATAGTATTATAAGTGAACAAAATTTATATAATTAAAACTATACTAAAAGTTTTATTAAATACCAAAAAAAAAATGAAAACAAAATTTCTTTAAAAAATAAATAAGCAAATGGTAAACTGTCTCATAATCCTAATTATTATTGAAAGATGTAATTTATAGTTGGATTATTATGCTCAACACGCTCAGCTCCCTCATGTGTATTGACTATTGAGTTTAACTTTGATACCAAATTTAAAATGTGTTTTATCTTAACTAAAAGTTTAAATGTATAATTAAATTACATATTTATAATTTATATATATTATGGTCAACAATTATTTAATTAAGCACACTATTTTGTTCAGCAGACCAATGATTTCAATCCAAAATTAAAAATTTTGAAAAATTATTAAGTAATAATTTGCTAATAAATAGTTGTGGTTTGAATATTTTGGTGCGATTGGCTATCTTAATCGTGTCTACTTTAGTTTGATAATAATGTAAGCTGCAAAACAATTATAATAATCCCAAAAAATTTCACAATTCCTTTGGCTTACGGGAAAGTCTGCAGTTGTTACTTAAAGAGACACTTTGAGTGAAGCTAATTTTTTGATATTTACCAACAAAGAATTAAAAGGTAGTAAATCAACCTAGATTATCCCTAGCTAATTAACCAGCTAAAAATGAAAAGACCAATAAGCAGCTCGTTACCTGAAGTGTGCTAAAGGTGAAGATGACCTTGTAACCCTAGTTAATAAGGAACCATAAGGAGGTAAACCAGATCTTTCACAAAGAGTCAAACTTGAAATCTTGTAATTATCAACTCGATCAACTATCAACCAACTTTACTAGAGTTGTCTCCAACAAATCTTACACCTTCTTGGGTTATAATTTAGTGAGTTTCATAAAGTTGTACTTTATATCTTGCAAGTTATACTGATCCCATATATACTTCTAACAAAGCATAAATATAATTTTATAAATTCATTTATATTTAATACTTATGTCCTAAATTATATATTTGTTCGGATAATGAAACTTAACTTAAATATTTTACAATTTTTTTTTTTTGAATGTTACTGGCCCTATTACATTGTAGTATCTGTTCATATACTTTCTCAACCTACTGAAACACAAAGAACCAATAACGCCTCCACTGAGGCTCGAACTCGTAACCTTCCAAATGGAAGTCCAACCCGGGTACAATTTAATTGCTATAATATTTAATATAGTATTTTTTTAGAGAATAAAATATAGTATTATTGTAAGTGAATAAAATTTATACAATTAAAACTATAGTAAAAGTTTTATTAAGGGAAAATGACTCTTTTTCCCCCTGTGTTATATGCTTATAGCACTTTTTCCCCCTGAGTTATTCATGCATTCACATTTGCCCCCTCAATTATTATAGAAGTGGCGGTTTTTCCCCCTGATAATATTAAATGGACATTTCTACCCTTAAAACAAATATTTTATTTATTTATCTTCTTCAACAAATTATTGCTTATACGTAGGGATGACCACGGTTCGGTTCGAACTGAACCAAACACTATAGCAATCAAATTAAAAAATTTCGGTTATGATTCATAACATAACTCAATATTTGGGTTTCCGTTTATTAAAATCGTGAACTGGAAAAAAAATGGATCCTGAACCGTAAACCGGAGGTTCAAATCGGAACAACTACTAGCAATAGCTTAAATTAGAATTATAATATTTGCAAATAGTGTATGTTTTTTTCCGCATTTATATTGACTCTCACATATAAGTATATATAATCGCGGTTTGAGTTTTATTTTGAACCGTCGGTTCACGATTTTGGATCCAATTTGAACGGTTGGTTCAAACTTTCTTTTAAAATTTTATTTTTTTATTTTTAAAATATTCTAAATTCAACACTTAATGTATTTTATTTTTTCAAATCGTGGTTATAATTTGTTGGAGAAGAAAAATAAATGAAATATTTATTTTAAGGGTAAATATGTCCATTTAATATATCAGGGGGAAAAACTGTCACTTAAATAATTTAGGGGGAAAAAGTGCTATAAATATATAACAAAGGGGGAAAAAGTGCCATTTTCCCTTTTATTAAATACAAAAAAAAAAAAAAAATGAAAACAGAAGTTCTTAAAAAAGAAATCAGTGAATGGTAAATTGACTCACAATCCTAATTATATTTGAAAGATGTATGTGTTTTATACTTTTATTTCAATTAAAAACTTAAATTTATAGTTGGATTATTATGCTCAATATACTCCATTCGGGGTGTTAGGGTTTACTATGATATTAAATTTGAAATGTGTCTCAACCTAACTAAAAAGTTAAATTTATAATTAAATTTAATATTTATTATATATATTATGGTCAACAATTATTTAATTAAAGTTTACGGAATAATAGTCAAATGATTCAAATCTGATCTATACAATTATGTTTTGAAAAGAAAACAAAAATTATGAATGAGTTAGATGTCGTATGATTTTTCACAAGCTCGTTTTTATTATGCTATTTGTCCATTTTGTACCCTTTTTTTTTTTTTTGAAAGTTTGTCCATTTTGTACCCACTTTATAAATAGATCAAAATTCAATGTACCTAAACGGCTAAACTAACCTATAAGGCTATAATATAAATGAACGGTTTGAAAAAATTAAAATTGCATTATTTCAATTCTACAGTTTTTTTTTAACCAACAGGTGTGTAATTAATCAAAAGAACTAAGTTGCGATTAGAATGAGGGGGACCACGCACCAAATCAACGGACCGACTTGAGCGAAAGTAAACAAATTCTTTGTTTTTTCTTTTCTTTAAAAAAATCTCCTATTAATAAACACTTCTTAAATCACATATTGACTTGAATGTATGTGCACTCTGTGTGATGTCCATTTTATGACTAGTCAGCAAAAAAAAAATAATAATAATAAAAAAAATCTCAAGTTAATAAACACATCTTAAATTATATATTCACTTGATCAAATGTGTGGTTTGAATGAAATTCGCTAAATGACATTTATCGGTAAAAGACTGCAATGAAATAAACTAATTTAAGTTGTCCATAGTTAATCAACTTGGCCCGAAAATAACTGTCTAACATTCTTGATTGATTGCTTCACATATTCACATTTCTATAATGAGGTTGCCATAATCTTGAGTGGAAATAGTACTCTCTACAATTCTACCACTTGTAGTGTATTAAATTATCAAAAAAATTTATATGTACTTTCATTTTCTATTCTCCACTTTCACCATTTGTATTAGGACTCACATAAAAAAAAAAAATAACTTATCAGTAATTTAGTGAGTCCATGTAGTATATCTCTAAATTACCATAGCAATGCATTGAGTAAATTCATGTGTTGTGAGTCCATATTATAGATACATGTAGTATTTTTTTTTAATTCTTTATAATGTAATACTGAGGTTCGAAACTATAACCACCCATTTAAAATAGTAATTATTATTGATGCATCACACTACCTTAATAGTTGACAGATACTTGTAGTATCTTATTTGTTTTTAAAGAAATATAATTAAGTGACATTCTTATTATTAATAATTATATTATGTTATTCCTAAGGTATAGATGAAATTACGTGAATAATAACTCTAATGTTTGGCACGCTTTAATTATTGGCTTACTGGTTAAAAAAAATCCAAACATGATGTAAAAAAAAAAAATAAATAAATAAATAAAGTTTCCTTATACAAATAAAAATTCAAAATTAAACTCTCCCAAAAAAATGTTACGCATATACTTCTTATAAAAGAATGTTCAAATATCATAACCACCAATTAATACATATATTAGCCAAAGACCTTATGGTCAAACGGCATAACTGTAACTCTCGAGATATCTCAGTCAAATGTTTAGTGTGGAGACATTGATTCTTTGGGTTGGGTTGAAAAAGTTCGAGAAACCTTGATAACGAGTATCAAGTTGTAATAGAGTCACTCAAATGGTTGGTGTGGTATTTAAATTAACTTTTGAATTGTATTCTTTTCTTTGTTGAATTTTTATGCATTATGTTTGGACAAAAAAAAAAAATATTATATTCCTTTTTTTTTTTTTTTTCATAAAATACAATAACTTGAAGTTCAAATAAATTTAGACTCAATTACCTCAATTATTGAGAATTTCTAGATCTTATAGACTTCTATCTTTCATCTTTTAGAGGTCCTTTGGGATTACAGTACTTACCTTTATAAATAGAAATTTCTATCATTATACCAAAATTTAAATGTTAAAAATATTCCTCTCTTGGTATGTTATTGTCTCTCTATTATTGTCTTTGTCTTTGGAGTTTTACTCTATTATATTTAGATTGCATCTCAAAACTAAAACAATGAAAGTCTAAATATATTGCGCGAATGGTGAACACGGTAACGGTGCCTGTAAGTGGCACCATTATCTTCCACCAATTTTTTTTTAATTAACAGCGCGAATTTTCTTCTTCATTTTCACATTTCGCGGTTTCACTTCCGTGTTCACCATGAATGGTGAACACGGTTCCATGGCATAACAATTGATTAATTAAAGAGTTGTCTCATTAATCAAAGTTTCAACCCGTCTCGCGGATTTTGATCTGTGAGACGGTCTCACACAAGTGTTACTGATGCTTCAATTCATAGGTAGTCATGTTTTTCTCTAAATATATTGTAAAATATAAAAATATGTAAACTCAAGATTTACATAAATAAATATGTGCACACAATATTTTTGACTGATCTTTAGGGGTTTAGAGAAGGGTTAAAGTTGATCAAAGACACTACTTTACAGATATGGGCGTGAAACTTGATTCAGAAGTGGTTGAGAACGTCATTAAGGGATACATTAGTTTGAGATAATAAGTAGCTATCAATATTAGTATCGGATTAAAAGAAGGGAATAAATAAATTGATTGTCAGACTAACTTGTTTAAACTGGTGATTAGAGGATAACTAGACGACTTAGAAATTTCATCCTTTTAAATGTTGTTGGCACTTCATCTCATGGGGTCAAGATTTAAATTGCACCTTGTATATGGTTTATTGGTGGCACAAAAAATTAATATTAAAAGTCATATAAATAGTAACATATTAATAACTTATTATTTGAACTCAATTACATATTTTTCGGTTTAAAGAATTTATTTATTTGTTTAATTAGAGCGCTTAATAAGTTAATAGTATCATTAATTATTTAAAGTCTTTCATTTGTTTAATTTTTATTTTATTTATATAAGAATAGTAGAGAACTAGAGATTAATTTAAACTTTTAAAATAAAAATATCAGAAATTAGCAGGACAAGAAAAACCAAGGTGCACATTAAACTTGAGCTTATAGTACAACTTGTCTGCCAATATAGTACAGAGTATTATGATGACAGACGGCAGTGGATCTGCTTCGTCCATTCCGTAAATAAATCTCAGCCATTGTTTTTTTATTTTTTTTCTTTTCCTGGCGCAAAGTTTCACAGCAGAGTGCACCTGAAATGACCTTAGCATTTACTTCCCCATTCGCGATTGGGCGGTTGTTTACACGCGTCAACTGAGGCGACGTCAAGCCCCCGAAACTAATTTCTTTCGGATGACATCACTAATTTGTCCGCGCTTTGGTTCCACACGCGCTCTAATATTGTCATGTCATTCACGTTCTTAAGTTTTTCTTTTCTTAATATCGAGTTTTTTGTACTTCTTATCCTACGACTATAATGGCCTGTTTGATTGGGCGTAATTTAATTGTAGTTGAATTGCAATTCAGTATAAGTCACAATTACACCGTTTGATTGGAGGGAATTGCAATTCCACAAAATTGCAATTCCCTCCTTTTGCTGAATTGTAATTCATGGGCACCTCCCTATGAATTGCAATTCGGTGGTTGTGGGAAAAGGAAAAAATGATGAAATGACAAAAGTACCCTTAATTATTACTACTACTATTATTACACAAGGACATTTTAGTCTTTATATCACTTCTTTCATTCCCTACCCAAGTACCCAATAATTATATCCATCCCTACGAAACAATGTAATTTGAATTCCTACTTTATTCCCACCTTATTCTTTTTCCACCGAATTGCAATTCATTTCCACCCTAATTTTGACCAATTTTTCGTCAAAATCTCGCCAGATAAAAAATTCACCATTTCAAGCAAGGATAAAATAGACATTTATATATACCTTGCAATCTCGGACCGCTATTAATCTCTTGTTCTGATCAAAGTGCGAAAAAATCAAACAAACAAAAAAAAAATCAATTGCTAGAGACGAACCCTAATATGCTCTCATCTCATTAACCCATCTGCGAACAAGAGGAAAACATCAATTGCCATCTTCAACACGTCATCCATTGTCGATCTTCATCTTCTTTATTTTGAAGGGAATCATAATGGCTACATCGTTGATGAGATGAGAGCAGATTAGAGTTCGTCTATGGCAAGTGTTTTTTTTTTTTTCGCACATTGGTCATAATAAGATGTCCACAACAGTCCGAGATTGCAAGGTCAATGTAAATGTCTATTTTATCATGCTTGAAATGAGAAATTTTTTCTCCAGTGAGATTTTGACGGAAAATTGGCTAGAATGACTATTTTTCAACAAAAACAATAGTCGTGGACTGAAATTGCAAGGTTTGAAAGTCGTGGATCAATCCTGATAGTGTTACTATAGTCGTGGGACCAAAAGTGCAAAAAACTCTTAGGACATCCTATGTTTTTTCTGATTTTTTGTGGGCCCAACGTCCACTTCATCATTCACTATCTCACCTAATCACAAAATCTTTCTCCCCATTAGTTTTAAGGTTTTTTTTTTTTTTTTTTTGGATCCACCATTTTACACACTATATTTTAATTATTTCTTTATCTATTATCATTCTAAAAATTATAATTGTAATTATTATATATTTGATAACAATATTATTGCTAATTATAAATTTAATAATTCAGAAATTTTAATTTAATTAATACTTATAAATTTAATAACAATATTAAATTAAAAAATTAAATAAAATTAATTTTTTTAAAAAAAACAAGAATGTTAATAAATTAAATTTAAATAGAATGGTTCTTTATAAATTTTAATTTAATTAATACTTATAAATTTAATAACAATATTTAAATGTTGGGTTTTATATTTTATGGTTTTAAAATATAACTTACAAATTATTTTTCTTTAAATATTACTCCATCTGTCTCATTTAATGTCTTCGATTTAATTTAGTTCTGTTGATTTTACCAAATGCAATGAAGTGAGAGAGAGTGGAGTGGGGCCATCCATCCATGTGAGTACACAGTTGCAAGTTTGCTCGACTATACTGTACAGAGGTTGATGATGAAGAAGATTTGAGATTTGGGTAGAGTTGAATATTAAGTTCATAGTAAATTGATTTAAATATTATAAATTGTCACATAAGATGCCATGTCATTCATCTTACATGTTTAACCTAAAAGCAACCTGCTAAAAATGCTATATACACAAATTTAAAGAGCTAAATGATTTAATTGTACATTTTTTTTTGTTCAATGGTCCAATTGCACAAATCCACTTATAATTCGATAACCTATTTGACGCTTTTTCATTCTTATTATTTAAGATTTTCTAATTTATAATGTCATTCAAATATAATATTTATTTTTTTTTTCTATGAATTTAATACGGAGTATAATATT
Source organism: Ipomoea nil (assembly GCF_001879475.1). Taxonomy (NCBI): domain Eukaryota; kingdom Viridiplantae; phylum Streptophyta; class Magnoliopsida; order Solanales; family Convolvulaceae; genus Ipomoea; species Ipomoea nil. The sequence goes on along the minus strand of NW_017617107.1, from coordinate 63,160 downwards.
TTGTGTATATTTTGGATTTATTTCGCTCAAGATCTTTAATGGTATTTATAAGTAGAGTCTTTGACTGTTAATGGTGTGATTATTTATTGAGAGCAATTAACAATATGCTTGAAAGGATAACTTGGTATCTCAATCAATTAAATTAAAATGGTAAAATATTAAAATGTGATTGGTATCTGAAACCAATGCTCTATCTTAAAATAGTGAAATTTTAAAATCTGATTGGTTGAGATACCAAGTAGTTGTGGTATCTTAAGATCTACAATCTTATACCTTACATAGAGATTGTGTTTCTTTCTAATCAAGAGGATTGTTGGGGTGGTTTTAGTTATTTTTCCTTCTTGCAATATCTAGTAACGTGATAATGGTAATAACGAATATGCTTGAATATGTTTACAGTAACGGATGTGATTACAAAGATGGCTAGAGATAGACAATGCGATTGGGTGGAAGTTGAATGAGCCACCGGGTAATATCATTGTGATGTTTAGTAACGGCATGGATGGCGTGATTTTCATGAGAGGAAACAACATGAGTAGACACTAAATCATAATATATATATATATATATATATATATATATATATATATATATATATATATATATATATATATATATATAATAATAATAATAATAATAATAAAGTTCAAATGCGGCGGGGTCTTCCCGTGCGGCGGTGCGGCGGAATTCCAGAATACACCAACAGTGTTAACAATATGCACCAACAGTGTTAGAAAAACACACCACAATGAAATACAATAAAACATCACAGAATACACAACAGACTTAAAAAATACACAATATAACTCACCACCCCCAATTGTGTATTTCTGAACAGTGTATGGTGTTTTTACTCACACCTAATGGTGTGTGTTTGGTGATACAGGGCTCTGTTTACTATGTTTTTTGTGGTGTATTTTCCTAACGTTGATGGTGCATATTTGTTGAACTATTGGTGTTGCCGCACCGTAAGAAATCGCCGCACCGTAAGACACTGCCGCACCTGAACTCGCTTATATATATATATATATATATATATATATATATATATATATATATATATATATATATATATATATATATATATATATATATATATATATATATATACCATGGGTGATATGGCCAATTGTTTTTCTTCTTGATGTATCTAATAATGTGATAATTGTGATAACGACTATACTTGAATTCTCTCACAAACAACGGATTACCGTGGGCGATGTGGCCAATTGTTTTTGTTTTTGTTTTGCAATATCTAGTAATATGATGACGGTGATAACAATTACGCTCAAATTCTCTCACAAACAGTGAATTACGGTGGGCGATATGACATTATGACCATTTGTCTGATCTATGCTCAAATTCTCTCACAAATAATATATTATTGTGAGCGTTATGATCAACTGTTTTACTTTTTATTGTACCTAGTAATATGATGATGGTGATAATTGCTATACTTGAATTCTCTCACACACATCGTATTACTACATCTAATACGATCGGTTATGTTTTCTTTTTCTAATATCTAGTAATGTGATGATTGTGATAACGGTTATGTTCAAATTATCTCACAAACAACATATTACCGTGGACGATATGACCAATTATTTCTCTCTCTCAAACAATTAATAGAGAAACATAACTTAGCTTTAAATAATTCATCTAAAAGCTCTCTACTAAAAGGTTTGGATTTTAATGTAAATATGGTAATGTTATGAAATGCCGCGCAAGAAGATGAGGCGGTACAGGTACTTCTCTGTTTGGCGCGTCCTTAAACTACCTAACCTTTAAATATTGAAAAAAGAAAAAAAGAAAAAAGAAAACCCAAAATTGAGGAGCGACAGGGAGACTGACACAAGCTGAGAGAGAGAGAGAGAGAGAGAGAGAGAGAGAGAATTCACACAGTGGTTGTGAAGTGTGAAGTATATACACAAAAATCAACCCACCACGAAACCCCTTCCCTTTCGCTTTCTCTCTCTAAAACTGATCAAAAACCCCATTCCCACTCTCTCTCTCTCCTGCACTTTCTTTATACATACATAATCATCCGTACATACATATATGTATATGTATATATTTGTTTAATTATACATATACATAATAGTGTGTATAGTGTGTATAGGTAATATAGGCGTGGTTGTGTTTAGGAGGGAGGGGAGGAGGAAAATGGAGAGGCATAGTGGGACCCAGGCAATGGAGGGAGGAGCAGCCGGCGTGGTTTCGGCGGCGACGACGGGGCTCGAAGGTGAGTTGCATTTGAATTTCATGTGAATTTCCCCGGAATTTGCGGTAATGCGGGCCGGTGTTTGAAGTTTTTAAGTGTGATGAAATGCAGAGCCTTTGTGGCAGTTGTCGCTCAGTGGTGGGCCCGAATCCTACCCCGAGCGCCCTAACGACGCCGATTGTATCTATTACTTGCGGACTGGCTTGTGCGGCTATGGCGCTCGCTGTCGGTTCAACCATCCCCGGGACCGTAGCTTGGTTAGGATTCTCATAAACTTTCGATTTTTTTTGTAGCGATCATGTTTTTGGAGGGTCGAATTGGGTTGATCTTAATGATCACTTCGGGTTTATACTGGGGTTTTGTGTAGATTTGTTGATAATCACTGTAGTTTTGATCTTGAATTGTTGGATTAAACTAGGAAATTTTGACATGCATTGACTAAATTTTATCGATATACATACCGGTTTAGGCTGTGCGAGCTATGAGGGCTAGTGGAGGGGAGTATCCAGAGAGAGTGGGTCAGCCGCTTTGTCAGGTAAATTTCCATGCTTTCTGGTTTTGGTTGTTTAGTGAATTATCAAATAGGTGAGAATGAGAATGAGAATGTTCAGTTGCTGGAGATTTGTTCTTTTGTTATAATGTTTCCAGCTGCTCCTTATTGTTTACAGTATACTTGAGCTTCTGTTCTGCTTATTTGCGAATTTGTCCTTTTTCCATTCTTTGGATAAATGGTCTGTGGATTGGCAGCTTGTTCTTCTTTAGTGTATTTAAGAGGGAGGTTCTACTTTGCTTATAATGAATTTGTCTTATGGAAGCTTTTTCTTCTAATTATACTTTGTGTTACCTTTCCCAATGTTGGTTTTAAAAGACTTAAGCTTCTGTTTTACTTGTCTTTTTTTTTTTTTTTTTTTTTTTTTTTTATTTGGGGATGTGATATGATCTGTATATGACATTCTCCTTTACTATCTGATCCTTTATTGATGGTTCAGTTCAAATGGAAGTTTGTCTATCACTTTTGAATGCTTTTTGCGGGTCCACAAAAGTTTCTAACTTTAAACTGTCTGATCATTTTCCTGTTAGATATGCATTTATGTTTTGTTCCGTTTTTTAATATTTGCATTCAAATTCTTGATATAGTGTCTAGGGGTTAATGGAGTTTATCTTTAATGTTCAATGTGAATGATGCTGCTTTTTGTAGCAATGGAAATTGCACTTGATAGAAATGCCATGGTTGTAGTAAGATAAACAACCACTTTATTTCTATTAGTTATTTTAGAGTTAAGATGGTTTTGTCCTTTTCCTTATTTTGGTTGATTAATTAGATGGAAACTATAAGTAATTTCTGGCACACTCCTTGATAATTGGTCTTTTAGTTCTGTATGTTACAACTTCTTCTATTGATCGTGATCAGATTTTGATGTTCTTTCCTTGAAAGACGGAGATGATTTCCATTTTTAGAATTTGAAAACTTTGCTCTAGATCACTGCATTTGCTATTATGCTGTGTTTGTAGTCCATCTTTTAGTTGTCTATCTAAGAAGATGTACAACTATTTGTTGCTTGCCATTCTTTGTTCAGAATCAGCAGTACAGCATTTTTGAGCTTTACATCCATCTGATCATGTTATTTGTCTCTGTGGATCTGAAATTGTGCTACGTTACTATTTATCTTCATTGATAGTTCCTTCAATTGCCTTGGTTTATGTCTATCGAACTGAAACTTATTCTACTGGCTGATTGTAGAAGTATACAGTGGTATTAGTACTAAAAAAAACTTATTTGTGGATTTTTTCTACTTTCAATTTGTAGTACTATATGAAGACGGGAATGTGTAAATTCGGTGTTTCTTGCAAGTATCACCACCCAAGGCAGGGAGGTGGATCAAGCCTAGTGATGATGAATATATATGGATACCCATTGCGACCGGTCTGCTCTTGCACAGTTTTCATTTTTTTTTTTTTTTGGGGATTATTATGTTATGGTTGTTCTGATATTAATTCTGAAGTATGTACTAAATTCGCTAATAAAATTCTTGTAACAGGGTGAAAAGGAATGTTCATACTATATGAAAACAGGGCAGTGCAAATTTGGGGTCACCTGTAAATTTCATCATCCGCAGCCCGCTGGTGCAGAAATGCCAGCACCAACTGCTGCACCTGGACCGTTGCCTGCTGCACCGTCCATTTATCCGGCAGTGCAGTCTCCCTCTGCTCAATCGTCTCAACAATTTGGAGTAATGGCCGGCAACTGGTCAATTGCGAGGCCTGCACTGCTTCATGGCTCGTATATGCCCGGAGCTTATAGCCCTATGTTGTTTCCCCCGGGGGTAGTTCCAGTTCCAGGGGGTTGGACTCCTTATCCGGTAGAGATTTTTGTAATGTCACTATTTTTTGTTCTTGACTTGGAATTTACTTATTTACTTATTTACTGCTGTCATTAAAATTCTGCACTACAGGCACCTGTTAATCCCGCGGCCTCCCCCAGTACTCAGTCGGCTGCTGGAGCTGGACAATTTTACGGCCTAACGCCATTATCTCCTTCGGCCCCTGCCTATTCAGGAGTTTATATGTATGCCGGTTCTGCCACTGGTCCTTCACGGGTCAGTCAGAGAGAACATGCATTTCCCGAAAGGCCCGGTGAACCAGAATGCCAATATTACATGAAGACCGGGGATTGTAAGTATGGATCTTCATGTAGATACCATCATCCACAAGAATGGAGTGGATCAAAAGCAAATTTTGTCCTAAGCCCCATTGGTCTTCCTCTACGTCCGGTAAGGCATCATAATATGCAGTCTGTTCAATTTAAAGGATGCTAATTGATCCAATGTTGAAACACAAACCATGCATGAATACTGGAATCCTGGATTGAATATTTATACCACTTCGCATCATGACTCGTCAAATTGAAGCTTTTCATTGTAATTGGGCTGACTTTCACCTGTGTTTTGTATATATTAATGATGCAAACTTGCTTTCGACTTTTTTTAATTGTTTTTAGGATGCACCGGTTTGCTTACACTATTCACAAAACGGGGTATGCAAATTTGGACCTACTTGCAAATTTGACCATCCTATGGGAACACTGAGTTATAGTCCATCTGCATCTTCACTTGCCGATATGCCTGTTGCTCCCTTCCCCGTTGGATCTTCTATGGGCACTTTGGCTCCATCGTCCTCGTCTTCAGACTTAAGGCCCAATCTCACCTCGGGATCCAACACGGAAGCCTTCTCTACCCAGATATCGTCCATGAACACTTCTAGTGGTACAGTTGGTTCGATATTTTCAGTGACGGGTCCCGCTCCCCGTCCTGGTCTTCAGCAGTCTGGACAGAGTTATTCTGCGAGTGGGAGCAGTAGTATGGGTCATGGAGGTGAGCTAAAAGATTGAGTGATCACATTTTTTTCATTGCTCAATGATAATTATGCAGAATTATTTTTGGTGGTAGTCCCAGTCATAGGAAGCTTCTTGTCTTGATCTCATAAAATCATTATATCACAATCAAACCCCATTGTCAATAAGTGAACTCCATTCGTCAAAGATCCAAAAGAACCTCCAATAACCAAAAAGAAAATGCCCCACTTTCCATTTAGTCTGTATTTGTGCCCAATTTTGGAGCTTTCTTGTGTTTATTTATGTTGTAGTCATTTAAATTAGGGACCGAAAAGATTCCTCCTACTCCGTTGTTCTCCCGTTTACTTCATTCACCTCCCTCATAGGAATTGGGACCTGACTAATTAGGAGTGAATTTCAAAGTCTCCTTTTTGTCTGGAGCTCTTCTAGCGGGGAAACAAAAACAGATGATTCCGAGAACAACAAGCAAGGCAAGTGGTTAGTTTATGCTGCATTTTATGTGATAAGATCAATACTTGTCATGTCGATATATGAATTACTCAGGACCTGATAAATTACCATCATATACACATTTCATACTGTAACTTTGTAAGAAATGCCTTTTTATTTTTATCCATTTACTTTTTGATAGTACATGCTTCAATTCTCATGAGTTCCAATGATGTGGTGCTTTCATAGGATTCTCATGTTCTTGGCTTTTCTCACTTTTAAGATGTGATAAGTTACAAGGATTTGGTAATAGGGTTGTTATAGATTCAAATTGTTGGATTATTAGGTTAATTTATGGATGATCATATATAACCTTGTGGCAATGATCATATCTCATGATGTTGATTATAGATGTTCCTTTTTGTATTTGCTTGCTAGGCTGCTTGAACTATTTCTTTGTGCACAAAAATTTGGAGGGTGGAGTTATGGGACCCAAAGTTAATTCGGGGTGTAGCATAGTGGTTACATCCACTTTTAGGTAATAGGTTGAGTTTTAGCGGCAATGTGGGGATTATGCATTTGGCCTTGTATGCTAAGCCATTGAGTTATCGTGATTTATATCCTCTCAAATGCTGTCGGGCCAGGGTGTGGGAACTGGGAAGCCATTGGAGTCGGGGACTCAACCTTTTGGGAGAAGGTAATAGGTTGAGTTTCAATTTCGTCGAGAAAGAGATAATAGGGCTATAGTAATTGGCATAATGAACTTGAGTTGTTTGAATTTTGCAAAAAATTAGGTTTGCCAGAAATTGGTGTACCACCTCAAACCTTTCATGGTTTAGCAGCATTATATGATTCTTAAGGTCATACATATATTTCTATTTTCTCAGAAGTACACCACCCCGCCCACCCCCCCCCCCCCCCCCCCCCCCAAAAAAAAAAAAAAATAATAATAATAATAAAAGAACAAGGTTTACATGAAGGAATTGTGGAGCTTTCATGTGAGGAGCCATCTTAGATATCACTTTCCTTAATTATTACTTTGATTCATATGTTCTGCAAATCTACGTCATCAAGAAAGTTTGGGAACCAACCCTGCTTAGTGTTGATTATATTGTGGTAAGAGCTGAGATGTCAATTGGGCAAACTCATTAGTTTCAGGCTGTCAGGTTTATCAGGTGGACTTAATTAAAATAATACTATAATGTAATAATTAAAATAATACTATAATGTAATAATTAAAATAAGTTTTTTTTTAAAAAAATTTTATTATTATTGTTTATTTTCATACAAAATATTTTATTTTGCAATAAATTTATTAAAATTTTATTTACAAATTTAATAAGAATAACTAAAGATGAACTTACATATAAATTTTCTATATATTTTGTGTCACATTCCTTGTGAAACAAAGAATAACCTTAAAATAGCTTAGATTATCAAGTTAGCCCACTAAATTTAGGGTCATCAACTTATGGGGTCAACTCATCAATTTTGGATTAATATTGATATATCCCTATATATACTAAAGAGCCAAGTCCTGTAGAGTTAAGTAGTAAAGGGGTTTTGGTTCTTTCACATAACTTAAAAAATGTAAATTTTATAATATCACATTTCATTGTTTGGTTTAGAAAATGTGAGATTCCAAACTTTATTATTAGTTTATTTTACATTCTTCTCATATTCTTAGATTATTATATGAGATTTTTAATTTGGAAATATTATATTACTTCAAAACATCTATTCACTAAATACTGGCCCCTAACAGTAATTATGTCGGTTGTTTTGTTGATTTGTCTGTTTAGTTATTTCTATGTTCTGCTGTAAAAAAGAAAATAAAAAAAAAATCATATCCACCAACCATTTAAAGGTTTGATATAAAATTATGGAAATGAAGCTATAGTAATGAATGACACACGAAGTATTATTGTTATTTTTATTTAATAGTATTTTTAATATAGTTTTTAAATAAATAAATTTTATATAATAGTATTGAACTTAATATTATTAAAAATTGAATTATAAATTAAGTCTTGTTAAGCAATTAGTACATAAAATGAGACAATTTAATAATAGATATTATATTATTATAGCTTTTTTTTTTTTTTGAAATGTTATTATAGCTCATTATTTTGAATAGAAAAAATCAATGCTATGGGCATAAGGTACCTAATTAACATAATGATTCGAGTAGCACAAAATCCAATGTATTCCAAAAGAACATGCACTTATAATAATAAGGTTCATGCAATATTTTTAGGGTTTTTGCATTGCATTATACAAACACACACAAGACATGTATTAGATTAATCAAACCATTACTTCATTATAATAAGTCTTAACAAATAAAATATTACACCCACATTATAAAAAGAGGGGCCAAAATTTCATATTCAAAAAAAACATTAAAACCATTTTCATGCAATCCCATTAGGTCATAGTAGAAAATATAATGGTGACGACTTAGCCAGTCCGCACATGCTAAACTTAGTGGTTTAGCAGACAGTATTTGAATAACAAAGAAAATGCTAACTTAGATAAGTTCTCCTCCTTTAATTTCCACATCAACTTTGGGATTATATTAATAATGCATTTAGAAAAGGGAGTAGCCATAGTCATTGGCATCTCCAAAGGCATAAGAGCAAGTTGTTGTTGATGATGATGAAGAAGTAGCTCCCCCTCCTTGCATCATCATGACCTCATCATCAAAGCTCAATGCATTCCCATTAATAATGGCTGGATTTTCATCATTATTTCCCATGCCCATGCATGCATTCCTCACCTCGTACATCGAACTTTTCTTCTTGTTGTTGTTTAGTATGGCGGTGAGGTCTTCGTCGTCGCATGAATTCATGATATCCCATGACTGTTGGCCTTCCCAAAACCAAGGAAGATTTTGTGGGGTGGTGGTGTAATAGTTTCCATTTTCGTTGGTTTCTTGGGAATTTGTTGTTTTTGTGTTGGGGGGTTTCAAGATTGTATCCGGCACTATACAATCCAAGTACCCAGAGTTATTGTGTTCTTCGTGTGGGGAGAATTGGAAGAAAAGAGTGTTTTCTTGAGGGGAAGAGCCATAGGATGATTCATTATCCGATGAGCCGCCGTGGTTGTTCACCGGCGGTGGGTTGGCGGCGGCGGCGGCGGCGGGTTTCTTCTCCGGCGGGGTGCAGGTGAGGACGAAGGGGTGGGGGTGGAGATCAAAGGGGTTGTTTGTATTGGTGGTGTAACAAGAATCGGTGGTGTAAATGAAGTTGGTTCTTGCTTGGGCGCCTTTCATGGATAGGGCAGCTCTATCGTAGGCTAGGGCAGCTTCTTGGGCAGTGTCAAAGGTGCCAAGCCAATGCCTCTCCTTGGTGGTGGGGTCCCGGATCTCCGCCGCGTACCGCCCCCACGGCCGCCTCCTCACGCCTAGGAACCGCCCCGGCTCCGCCTGCTTGCGCCGCCCCCGCTTCTCGCTCGGCTGGGCTACCGCCGTGTTGCGCTGTAGCCATGAGAATCCGGTGGGAGTGCGGATGGGTTCAAAGAGGCTAAATGGTTGTTGTGATGGTGGGGTGTTGGATGAAGACATAATAATATAATTGTTGTCAAAGTGTTATAACAAATATTGTTGTTGTTTTTGGTGTTTCTAAGGTTTTGGTTTGGAAGAGTAGAAAAATGATTGGTTTAGAAGTGAGTGTGAGTGGAGAGTGTGAGAGAGGGTATGGTATTTATAAAGACTTGAGCAAGAAGACAGAGAGGGAAAGGTGGGATAGTGTTGCTGTCATTGTGTCATTTGATCATTGATGGATTCTTCCTGTTCCTCCCCCCCTACAGTTTTAAGCAATCTTTTCTTTCTTTTAAATCAAATGTTTCAATATTTGGGATAAAAAGGAAGATATGACCAAATGTCGGTTTGCCCACGAGATCTGTAGAAGTTTGAATCTGGTCTCTTCTTTCAAATACTGCCTACGTACTAAACCATTGAACTAAGTCCTTACGAGCATAACTGACGTTTAAAGCATTAGCCGTTCATTGTCATGATTGCACTTAGAACCGGTGCAATCTTTCGCTAAACCGTTGCATACCTAGTGTTAGTTTTAGTAGATAATTACCTCAAAATCCATTTATTTAGAAGTGTTTTAAGGCCACTTTAATAATTTTTCTTTAGTTCTAGCTAACACTATCAATGGATTCTAATTTTAATTCTCCTTCATTTTAATACTACTAGTAAAGCTAGCAAGCAAGACCTATAGATTATAGTATGGGAGTAGGGACCTATTATGAGAGGAATTGAAGGCATGGAGGAATGTTTGAGTGAACTTAATAATAATGAGAAAAAAAAAAATAAGGGAAAAAATTAAAGAATTAAAAACTCCAACAAGGTTAGGTTGAAACAGTGGAAGGCAAAAGAAAGAGAAAGGACAATGAAGATTTTGGCTTCATCATATTCATATATGATTTACCTAGAGAGTCTCAAAAGATTTGACAATTTGGTACATCAATTGTAGTATTTTATTGATGATCTGCACATGTGTTTCCGGGTTCTATGCAAAATATATTCAAACCAAATACTTCAATTCTAATCTATCCTCTCTTCATTGTCTTCTTCTTCCTCATTTTCAAAGAGAGTAGTTATATGCTTATTCTAATTATTACTGTTTCTTTCCCAACCTAAGTGGTTAATTATGGGGTAAGATATACCATTAGCTCGGAACATTACAACAAAATTAGACCCGACAATTCGTGTATACAGGTTTGTTAACGGGTCGACACGATAATGACACGAACATGATAAGGCTAAACACGGACGCGACACGTTAAGGTTAACATGTTCAAATTTTTAACACGAATACGAACACAATTTGTTAACGGGTTGACACGATAAACACGTTTCGTTAACAGGTTTCGGGTTGTATCGACACGATATGAGACGAAACCCGTTTAAACCTGCTAAACCTATTAATATATTAAAAAATTAAAATTTAAAATTAAGTTATATATATAAAAAACCTACAATTCAATCCATCAAACAAACTAAAAAATATTCAATTTATAACATTCATAAAATGGTAAAATAACATCCAAAAATCATAATTAAAGAAGTCCATACTAGTTTTTAGAATAAAATTGAACACAATAAAAATTCAAATTTCAGATTGTTGAACATCAATAATTGGTGTAGGATCTTGGCCTAATGTAGTACATTCATCCTTAGTCATGTTCATAATATCTTTTGTAATCTCATTCATGATAGTGGTTCTTAACTAAATGACAATTGTTCTTAGCGGGTTATAAACAGGTTCGTGTAAACAGGTTAAATAGGTTATTAATGTTAAGCCAATATGTGGCTAGTATTTCTTTAGTTGTTATTTATTCTATTTGTGCTCCTATAGACTAGTTGTATTTGGTTGTAACTTCCTGCTATGTTCACTCCTCCATGTACTATATATAGGTGTGCTTTACAATCAATAAACACAACAGTTAATCTCTTCACATGGTATCAAGAGCCATATTCCCCTAAGGAGTTTTTTTTTCCTCTCCTCTTTTGCCAGTCTTATATACATGGCTACCACCACCATTGACATTGTTCACCTCAATGCTCCGTCTAATTTTCCTATCAAACTCACCCCCCTCAACTTTCCTGTCTGGAGACGCCAAGTTCAGTCCACCTTGGTTGGCTTTAATATCATGGGATACATCGATAGTTCTATCAAAGAACCAGCAAAATTCAATGATACTGCACAAACAACTCTGAATCCAGCACATTTGAATTGGTATCGCCAAGATGAGATAATTACCAGTGCTTTACTTGGGAGTTTTTCAGACACCATACAACCTCTTATAGCTTCCGCACCCACTGCGTGTGATGCCTGGCAACGGCTCGTTGCTAACTATGCTAGCGCCTCCCGAGGACGGATCATTTCCCTCAAGGCCAAGCTTACCAGAAATCCGAAGGGTAATCGGTCAGTCACCGCCTTTTTGAATGACATGCGCTCAATAGCTGACGACCTCGCCCTGGCTCAATGCCCTATTTCTGATGAAGACATGGTTGTGTACATTTTAACACAACTAGGGGACGAGTACAGCTCCATCGTGTCTGCCGTTCGTGTCCGTGACAAACCCATTTCTTTGGGAGAATTAGTCGATGTGCTCACAGATCATGAGCGTCAGTTGGCTGAAGTTGATGATGCTTGCCAATCTCTTTTCGGCTTCTCGCAATAGTCAGCACTCCACTGCCGATCGGAGGTCCCGCAACAACACCAACAACACGTATGGCAATAATAGACCGAATTGGTTGCACAACAGCAACACTCGACCTGGTGTTGTGTGTCAATTCTGTCACCTTGTTGGCCATGAAACTCGTGTTTGCCGTAAGTTAGCCCAGTTCTTAAAGGCCCATAATGTGTTTCCCGTGCAGGCTTCTACATTTCCTCAGTCTCAGTCACCTGCAGCTAATTTTATTGTGGGAGCGACTACGCCGTGGATGTTTGACAGCGGGGCGTCTCACCATGCCACACCAGATATGTCTCCTCTGCACACTTTCACCGAGTATAATGGGCCTGATGGGATACGACTGGGCGATGGTAATTCTTTAAACATCTCTCACATTGGTCAGTCATCTATTCTCACTCCTTCTTCCGTGTTCACTCTCCAAAATGTCCTACGTGTTCCACAGTTGCATAATAATTTAATATCCATATCGCAATTGTGCAAAACTAATCAAGTGTCGGTGGAATTCTTTGATTCCCACTTTCTTGTGAAGGATCTTCGAACGGGGATGTCGTTACTACGGGGGGCGAACATTAATGGTGTCTATTATGCACCTCTCTTGCGTCAACCTACATCTAATTCCATGCAGCTGTCTCGCGTTTCCCAGTGGCACCATTGTCTAGGCCATCCGTCTAATAAGGTGTTGCATCGTGTGTTGCAACATTGCAACGTTCCCATATCTATGTCAGCACTAAACAAGTTTTCCTGCCAATCATGCAATGTATACAAAAGTCATAAATTACCTTTTTTCCAAAGCACACTTGTTAGCACTAGGCCTCTACAACTGCTCTACACTGATGTATGGGGTCCGACGGAAAAATCTATTGATGACTTTGCTTATTATGTTATATTTGTTGATCACTTCTCTAGGTATGTCTGGTTATATCCTATAAAACGAAAGTCTGATGTTTCTTTGATTTTTCCTCAGTTTAAAAGGTTAGTGGAGAAGTTTTTTGGTCTGTCAATTGTGTCAGTTTATTCTGACAATGGGGGGGGGGGGGGGGAGTTTATTAAATTAATTTCGATGTTCAATGCTCATGGCATTTCGCATTTTTTGACTCCTCCACATACACCTGAGCATAATGGCATGGCTGAACGGAGACACAGGCATGTCGTTGAAAATGGAATGTCACTCCTTCACGCTGCTTCTTTGCCTTCTTCATTCTGGTCTCACGCGTTTCAGGCTGTCGTCTATCTCATCAATCGACTTCCAACTCCGGTATTAGGTAATCAATCTCCTTATCAAGTGTTGTTCAAACAAAAACCCAACTATGATAAGTTACAACCCTTTGGTTGCCTATGCTTTCCCTGGTTGCGTCCCTATAACACCAAGAAACTACAACCAAGGTCACGTCCATGTATTTTCCTTGGCTATTCAACCACCCAATCCGGTTATAAATGTCTAGATTACAGTTCGAATCGCATTTATGTATCTAGACATGTTAGATTTGTGCCTTATGTGTTTCCTTATAACGGTTTGCAAAAGTCATCTAATAGCTTACCTTCTGATTCTCATGATTCTGAATCACGAAGTATCTTGTGCAAGTCGTCTACTTTGTCTACACAAGTACAGCCCGTGGGTGTTCCAACACCAGTTCCAACTCCAATTCCGAGTCCAGTTCCAACACCCGTTCCAATGCCAGTTCCAACTCCAGTTTCGACTCCAGTTCCAACTCCCGTTCCAACACCAGTTCCAACACTAGTTCCAACTCCAGTTCCGACTCCAGTTCCGACTCCAGTTCCAACACCCGTTCCAACACCGTCTCCCACTATCTCAGAAAATGACCAAACCAGCCGTCGTTCATCACCCACTGTTACTACAACCGATCAACCACCCTGTCAGCCCGAGCAGTCGTCGTCCGATGCCTCTGAGTCACAGGATGGGTTGCGTCGCTCCATTAGACCACGTCGTCCTAACCCCAGGTATTTTGACTATGTTATCAACCACACCACAACGCATCCCTTACCTCCCACTTTAGAACCATCTACCGTGGCTCAGGCCTTGAAGGATGCTCGGTGGAGAAAAGCTATGGACGAAGAGTTTGATGCACTCCAACGTAACAAAACGTGGTGCCTGGTTCCTCGCGGTGTTGGGGTTCCCATTGGTTGTAAATGGGTTTACCGTGTAAAGCGTAAACTTGATGGCTCAGTTGATCGGTACAAGGCACGCCTTGTGGCCAAAGGCTTCTTACAGACTGCTGGCCGGGATTACTTTGAGACATATAGCCCGGTTATGAAACCGGTCACCATCAGGTTGGTTCTGACTATTGCGTTGAGTAACAACTGGGGTTTGCGCCAATTGGACATCAACAACGCGTTTTTGTACGGGACTTTACATGAGGAAGTCTACATGGACCAACCGCCCGGTTACGTTGATCCGCTGTATCTATCCCATATCTGCAAATTAACGAAGGCTCTGTATGGCCTTAAACAGGCCCCGCGAGCCTGGTACCAGGAACTCTCTTTGTTTCTGCAGCGGTCTGGGTTTATTAAGTCACAAGCTGATGCTTCACTTTTTGTTTATTCCGCCAAAGGTGTAATTGTCTACTATTTAGTATATGTCGATGACATTTTGTTGACAGGTAATAACTCTACCTGGCTTGATCGTTTTGTGGGGTCCCTGTCAGCACAATTTGCCCTTAAAGATCTTGGTACTTTACATCATTTCCAGGGCGTGGAGGTCATTCCTACTGGTGGTGGAATTTTTCTGTCTCAAAGTCAGTATATTACTGGCATACTGACGCAGTTCAAGATGGATGGTGCAAAGGATGTTTCAACACCGCTGGCTGCTTCAGAGAAGTTGGTACCGCTGCGACCGTCCGATGTTGCGACTGATGCCACTCAGTTTCGTCGCTTGCTTGGTATTATGCAGTACTTGGTGATTACACGTCCGGATGTGGCGTTTGCTGTCAACAGGCTTTCGCAGTTCATGCATGCACCCTCGGAGTTACACTGGCAAGCCGCCAAACGCCTCCTGCGGTATCTAAAAGGAACCGCATGTCATGGTTTATTGCTACATGCAGGTCAGCCCCTTTCGTTGCGGGTATACACTGATTCAGATTGGGGTGGACCGTCCACTGAGGGTCGTTCCACTACTGCATATCTGGTGTACCTAGGCGATAATCTAATCTCTTGGAAGTCTACGCGTCAGAAGTCTGTCTCGCGATCATCCACGGAGGCGGAGTATCGGGCCCTGGCAAATGCAGCAGCTGAGGTCCTCTGGGTCAAAAATCTGTTGCAAGAGTTGAAATTGGGGCTGGTTGAGCCTCCAGTCCTGTTTTGTGACAACTTGAGCGCCATGTACGTTTGCAAGAATCCCGTGTTTCATTCCCGCATGAAGCATCTCGCCTTGGATTACTATTTTGTCCCGGATTTGGTTGCAAATGGTACGCTAGTTGTGCGGCACGTTTCGTCTTCAGCTCAACTAGCCGATCTTCTTACTAAGTCACTGGGTCGTCGCCTCTTTCTTCAGCTTCGGTCCAAGATTGAAGTGTCCGACGGATCCTCCATCTTGCGGGGGCGTGTTAAGCCAATATGTGGCTAGTATTTCTTTAGTTGTTATTTATTCTATTTGTGCTTCTATAGACTAGTTGTATTTGGTTGTAACTTCCTGCTATCTTCACTCCTCCATGTACTATATATAGGTGTGCTTTACAATCAATAAACACAACAGTTAATCTCTTCACAATTAATAGGTTTAACGGGTTGACCCGTTAATACACGAAACATAATGGGTCCTTAACGGGTCAACCCGTTAACGACTCGAGACACATTAAGGCTAAACGCTTACTCGTTATTTTCGTGTTTGATTTTGTATCATGTTAACGGATCGTGTTCATAATTGTCAGATCTAAACAAAATGATATAATTACTTTTGGAAAGTAATTAAAACTCTTGTAATATGTTTTACGGAAATGTTAACTAGGGGATTAGATATGGAAGTCAGAATAATTGATGAACTGACTATTTCACCATAATTGACCGACTAAAAGTTTCATTTTCTTATTTGTTAATTTTATTGATGAAAAAAATGAACAAAAAATGTTATATATATATATATATATATATATATATATATATATATATGAGTCGTTGATCAAATCTAGATCAACGGCTTAAATCAATGAATTTTAAAAAAAGGCACGCCCTTTCAGATTTTTCAGAATTTTCAAAAAACGCACAAATCAATGGCAACTACTTGGAAACTAATCCAGAATTGGTGCAACATGCTGCGATTGATACAGGAAAATTTCCAGAATGTCCAAGAGGTTCGGACAAGGCTAACAAGACACAATCGACTGTAGAAACAACAAAAAATAGTCCAAAAATTCCAGAATTGTTACAATGAAGTAAAATGAATTACAAACGAGCATAGAAGCGTTTCAGAAGGAATTGGAGATCCACGCATCACTAGAATTAAAGAAGCAAACTGTAAAATAGCGCACCTTAAGAAGGAAAACAACGCACCTTAAGAAGGAAAACAAAGCACATTAAGAAGGAAAACAATGCACCTTAAGAAAGAAAACCACGCACCTAAAGCTTTAGACCGACGCATCTTAAGAAGGAAAACAACGCACCTTAAAAGGGAAAACAACGCACCTTATGAAGGAAAACCACGCACCTAAAGCTTTAGACCAAGGCATCTTAAGAAGGAAAACGACGAACCTTAAACAGGAAAACAACGCACTTTAAGAAGGAAAACAACGCACTTTAAGAACGCACCTAAAACTTTAGACCGACACACCTTAAGTTTCAACAACTGATGCACCTTAAGAAGGAAAACCACTCACCTAAAGCTTTAGACCGACGTACCTTAAGTTTCAACAACTGACGTACATTAAGCACACAGCACAAAAACTACGCACCTTAAGAAGGAAATCCATGCACCTTAAGAAGGAAAACCACGCACCTTAAATTTGACCTAGATGCAAAAAAAAAAAAAACCAATTTGTCATCACATTTTTTTAATCTGTGTTCAATCTGGGCTATTAGATTTTGATTAGACCAATGGCTGATATTAAACCCCATCTTTCACAAAAGGCTTATCACCGCATCTGATCGTGTGTGTGTGTGTGTGTGTGTGTGTGTGTGTGTGTGTATATATATATATATATATATATATATATATATATTGATCATAGAATGACATGAAAGTAAAGAGTTAAAAATGAAATTTAAAATCAATACTAGAAACTTACGAGTTCAATTATTGCTAACTTTTTTTTATCTAACTCGTTACATAAAGTCTTCCAAGTATGATTTAATTTATTTCTAATTTATGGTTTACATGCTATTACACACAAGTAAAACTTTATTTAATGTACATCCATATCCTCGTATAATAACTATAGCTTCTGTTTTTTTTTTTTTTTTTTTTTTTCACTTAAAAAAGGAAAATTTATAAAGTAAGAGGATATATAGTATTACTTGTACTACTAAGATAACTAGGACCTTTTTATGAGAGGTATGACTGTGGGTATGGCCTCCCTTAAAAATTGTAAGTTGTCCTAGATTTTGTACTAGGCTTTGCGAAGATGTTTCTAGGCTAGATGAAATGTGTGCAACATTCTTGTTTTGGTAGATAAAAAATAATGACAGTATTTCCAGGTAGACAGGGATCATATATCTAGCTTTAATTTTTATTGAAAAGAAAATTAGATGCAATAATTTTTTTTAATTTTTTTTTTTAAAATAAAGGAAAATAGAGCAAATGAATATGGATAAATATATTTTCTAAAATAGAAAATAGGAAGCAACGAATAAAAAAAGGAAATGAAAATCTGAAGGGAAAACAAAAGAGCATTAAAGTACATAACCACATCTAATTTTTAGAGGTGTTAAGTTCATGACGTTGTAGTCCAATAACACCAAGTTGCTCCCTTATAAGGGAGGTTGTAAGATTGAGCCTTAGTAGATGTGATATTGGCTCTTTGTGCTTCAATAACTTGAGAAAATAGTTATGAACATAAAAGTACCTGTGACATCCTATGTGGCCGGGAGAACCACAGTTATGCCGAGTTAATTCAAAGGGTGTGTTTGGTTCATGGGTTTACACACCAGGAATATGAATCAAAATTGACGGTAAAAATGTTACCGGTAATAATAATATTAGAGTAACGGATTGTAACAATAGTTGTATTGCCTTAGTCTCAGTATAGAAAATACAGTGTGTCCTTTGCTAGCTGAGGAGAGCCAAATGTTACCGGTAATAATAATATTAGAGTAACGGATTGTAACAATAGTTGTATTGCCTTAGTCTCAGTATAGAAAATACAGTGTGTCATTTGCTAGTTGAGGAGAGCCCCATTTATACTAAAGTCCTAACGGTAACAACATGGGACATAAATGGGGAGCCTAAGCCTTTAATTCACTCTCATCAATAGTGGCTTCAATGGTGACTTCAATGGTGACTTCAATGGCAGTAAAATGTGGCACCTGTTGGAATTCTGTCCGTTGGAGTTTTGCCAGTTGGGGTTCTAGCCGTTAGTTTCCATGTGGTGCCGGGTCGGATGCCCACTTGTAATCTGGGTCGGGTGCCAGCCCTATTATCCTGTCAAAAATCATATAGTTATTGTTTGGTTACAACTATGAGATTTGATTACTCATTCAAGTAAAAGTCTCATTCCCTAATTAAAAACGTGTATTATTTCATCTTATCCCTCTTCACTACATCCTTCATATATTTTTTTTTTTAAATTTTTTGTTCATATTGGTGCTTTGGATGTCATTATATTAGGATCAATTGCTTTGATTTTTAGTTTTGTATTTTTAAACATTTATTCCCATTATATTATAGAGTCATACATAACCAAACATCAATATTGGTAAGTATTCCAATTCCACCCTACTACCAAACATGCAAAATACTTTCACCAAAACCCATTATCATTACCAACTATTTGATTCACATTCCGATTCCGGTTTCCATGTGCAAACCAAACACACACTGAATTTAACTATCACTTATTTTCAATTTTAGTCATTGATTTTTAAAACTATCAAATTTAGTCTTTAAGTATTGAATCATTTCCAATTTTAATCCACTATTAACTTTTCCATGCATGTGTGAATCTTTAACATTATATTGAAGGAAAATTGAAAAGTCATGACCACTGTGCCAATTGTTTCTCACACGCGTGAAACAAAATCCTAATTTCTTTATTCTACGAGCCTTAATTTCATTATCAATATTAAAAGTTCACACGTGAAAAATCTTATAGTGGATTACAATTCTAAAGAATTCATCAATACTTCATGACTAAATTTGATATCTTTAAAAGTTAATAACAAACAAAATTGAAAAGATGGCTAAATCCGGAATTAATTAACTCATTGTAAATTATATTAATATTTCCCAACAAGTTAACTTGAAAGTTGTGGATGAAAGAAAACTAGGTACCCAAAAGGAGGAAGAAAGGAAGTAACTTGTCTAGCTTGTCCAAAAGTAACTCCAAAAGAGCATAGTCAAAAGGGGAAAAACAAAAGTTGGAAAACATGGAGAGCAACATCCTTAAAAAAAAAAAAAAAAAAAAAAAAAAAAAAAAAAAAAAAGTAAACAAGTGGGGCATGCATGCACTAATCCAACAAGTTCTAAGAGGACACTTGCATTTTATCTTTTCATTAAATTAAACCTTCACTCACATGCCCAGCCTTGGGAACAACATAAATCCTAATCATAAATCAAAAATGGTCAACCCCTTTTTGTGTCTTTATTGCCATTTCAATATTTCATAATGCTTCCCACTAACCTCTCTTATATGTAATACAAACTTTAATTTGTTTACTGAATGATTGAGCTATGCATTTTGCATTCAAATAAATAACATTTCTGAAGAGATTATATCATTGAGTTGTTAATAAGATAATAATATAATTTGGCTCTCATGTTTCTAGAGTGACATGGACCAAATCTATGACTCCCTTGACTAACCTACTAAACTAAACTATTTCAAGATTTTATTTATTTCTGAAGAGATTATATAATTGAGTTGTTAATAAGATAATAATATAATTTGGCTCTCATGTTTCTAGAGTGACATGGAGTCTCACCAGCAGCAGTGTGAGAGCTACCTCTCAAAGTGAGGGGGTTCCTTGTGTGCAGTGAGCAAAGATCTAGCCTCTGTGGTTCATGTTCAGTTGAGTTACCATGATTTACACCCTCCCAAATGCTCTGTCGGGTCGGAGTGTGTGGGACACTTAGGGTTGGAGTTCAACCTTTTGGAAGATTTTATATATTCGTATCATAGTGTGATAATTCCATGTTTGTTATGCTTTATTTTCTTATATATAATTATAAGATTTTTTACCATACCAATAATACATAGTATAATCATATGTATCATACCCAATTATATATATATATATATATACTGATTCAAATGCGGACCGTGCTTCTCGTGCGATCAGTGTGGATTTATCATTATGTATGCAAAAATACACCACACAGTGTTCGGAAATGCACCACACAATAAAAAAATGCATCGCACCGCACCGCACATAATAGTGCATTTTTGAACAATTTATGATGCATATATGTGTACTTATTGGTGAGTGATTGTACGGTCACAGGGGAAATTGTTGGTATCAATACTAACAGTACTCGGTATAACCAGACATATCATATTTGGTTGTACTCAATATTATCAGTATAGTATACACATTAATAAAATATTGTATCGATTACTATAAATAGTAATGAACAATGACATTTCTATAAATAACTATCATTGTATTTATAAAATTGCTGGTGGCTCAGATATAATATCTTTTTGCTATTACAAAATTTCACACACACATATATAGAGTACTCAATTGAAATAATTAAAATTAAATCTTAAAGTCATTCTACTGAATTGTATGACTGATATCAACATCAGGAAGTTCTATCATGCATGTGCCAAATCTATAATTAGCATTTTTAAAAGATGAAGGGCCGGTCAAGGGCTCAAGGCAATATGAAAAGATGTAACCCACTAAATTTATTTATTGTTCTACGAAAAATTGAAAGGTTAAATTCAACATCTTATTACTTGATGTGAATTTGAAATATTGCGCTCGTTATTATGTAAGTATAAAATAATATATAATTACACATTCATTATTAGTAATAACTTTTGGTGTAATAATAAAGTTTGATCTTGTCAATAGGTATTATTAATTGTTTTATTTTGACATTTATTTATGGCATGCTTTGGTTTGTATGTAGAATGAAATTTAGTGTAATAAATTTTTTATTTTATTTTAACTTATTTGAGAACTAAACATGCCATGCATACCCTTAAAAAAAAAACATGCCATGCATAATAATAAAAATAATAACAATAATAATAGTAGCCCGCACGCAATTAACTCAATGGTTTAGTAGATAGGATTTGAGAGAAGAGGCCAATATTCGAACCTCGGCAACCCCAATGTGGGGATTATATTCAAAGTTGACAGATCCCTTATGCACACTGACATTTAGCTTTGTATGATTTACATCATTCTAAATACTTTGTGGGGCCATTGAGGTTGTGAATTCAATCATTTTTGAGAAGATGAAGAATAATAATAATGTGGAACAAGTTATTAATTCCACTATTGAATGGGGTGGGTTTAAATAACTTAAGAGAAAAAAACAAAAACAACAAAAAAAAAGATAAGGGAAATTGATTGATGATTAAAATATGAAATATCTCTCACCAAAACAAACATACCCATCACCGGCTCAAAGAAAAAGAAACGAATTTAAAACTAGAGAAATTATGGAAAATTACACTTTTAATCCCTCAAATTCTCCTGAGTTATAAATTTAGTCTCTCTTTTAAAATTTTTACAAATTTTATCATTTAATTGTTAAATAAATTATAAATTCAATCGCTGAACTAAAAGAAACGTCAATTTTTATTTTTATTTTTATTTTTGTATTTAGAGTTTTATGAATGTATTTTGTAACTTCCAATCTCTTATTTATTTTCTCATAAAATCATAAATACGAATGAAATTTGACACCCCAATTAGTTGAGAGATTAAACTCACAACTTGTTTAATAATTAAATGATCACATTTGTAAAAAATTAAAAGAAAGGGATTAGATTTATAACTTAAAAATAATTTAAGGACAAAAATGTGAATTTTCCAAAATAATAATAATAATAATAATAATAATAATAATAAAAGAAAAAATGTTGAGTTGTAATCTGACAAGAGAAACTTGGTCTGTGATGAGTCAAATTAGAATTTTTGCACATTCTTCAAAATTATGGAAACACTTTAGGTGTAATGTGTTGGGAGAAATATATTATTTTATTAATTAATTTAAGGTGTTCCGGAATTTAGGGATAAAGATTTATATGTCTATATATTAAAGGACTTAAGACTATGATAAGATGAGAAGTTGGACTTTGACCAGACTGCTTGTCTTTGACTAACTACAATCACAACCCTATCTTCCTCTCATATTATTTTCCCAAATATGTTTTTGTCACTTAAAAATTAAAATGCATCACAAATGGTTGAAATATGTTGAAGCTTCTTCCATTATTAGGTTTGGTATGATTTATTTACACTATATATTTAAAAGACTTAATTAACATTATATTTTAGTTCTCGATTATAATTGTTCAATTTAGCCTTTTCATTACTAATTCCTCATTATTTTTTCATAAAATTTGATGGGTACAATTAAAATTAAATTAGCTAGTATCTCTTGATTAGATTTCATCAATTACTAATTTTTTTTTTTAAGGATATAGACTGAATAAACTCTGCTCTTGTATAATAGCCAACAAACTATACAAGAGAGGTAACGAGAAATAGTGTCATCAATTGATTTTAATTTTATAATTATGAGTGCTAAGAGAAATTTGTTAAAATTTCAAGTCTATGAACTAAATTAAATAAAATTATATATTTTTTTTTTGTCTATTTCAATTAACGAATTTGAGTTTATTTACAATTCAATTTCTATTATAATATTTAATTTAAAACTATCAGTGAACATAATTTATGTATTAGGAACAATCCTAATTTATTATTTTCCTTGTTTTGAAGATTGTTGGCCTTGGTGATAATGTAAGAGAATATAATAATGTTATTTGCATAATTTAATTTTTAGTAAGTTAATTTCACTTTATTCATATATTCAATATTACTATATTGCCAAATACTTCTTCCATTATATTTTATGTGTTGAGTTGGAATAATAAGATTTAATACAAGTTATTTACAATTTAATCTTGTGTAATATTTAATTTAATGTTAATATATATATATATATATATATATATATATATATATATATATATATATATATATATATATATATATTTGGTGGCAAATTATTATATGGACTATGGTCCATACAATGTTGTGTAGATCATATCAAAAAGTGCATTTTTAATATATTAAATGTACATTATTCGTGTATTGAATGTATATTATACAAAATAATATACTTTCTTTGAATATAATGTACATTTTTAATATACTATAAATACATTATTTGTGTATAGAATGTATATTATGTAATAGTATGGTCCACACAATAATGATTGAAATTTGGTGAGTTGGGTTGAAAATGAATAAATTTTGGTATGAGAATATTTATTTTGATGTGGCATTTGGTGTTTTGGTTGGAGATGATCTTATGAAAAAAAAAATGAAGTTAAATTGATACTTCCTCTATCTCACTGTATCTGTCATGTTTACTATTCATTAGTCAAACTGACTCTTTATTCTTTGCTTATTTTCTTTATTAGCTTTTAGTTATTTTTATGTTTTATAATACTTTTAGTGTAGTTTCTAAAATATAAATTTTATATATTAATACTAAATTTAATATTATGTAAAAATTGAATTCAAAATAATTTCAGTAAAGTCTCGTTAATTGAATCAGACACATAAAATGTGACGAAGGGTGTAGTATAAATTATAAAATAGTAGTGTAGAAAAGGCGTTTGAAAATAATAAGCAAAAAATGTACAAAAGATAGTATGTTGGCCTTGCTTTCATCGCATTTTTAATCGGTTTGGTACATGCACAGATCACGTGACACTATTTCCATGTCATCAAGCCGACCCGTACCTCGTGCGTGTCGACCAACGATGAAACTTTAAGCTTACGGTGCCAGCTCAGTACGACATTGATGACGTGAGACGACACCGTAGACGTTTTGGGTTGTCGGGTTGGAAATTGGAGTAGCGGCTAGCGGGCGGGATTTTGAGACCAATTAACAGTGAGTTACGGAGTACCTCTTACCAGAAAACCAGAAACTATAAATAGTAAAAGTGAATTTTCAGTTGGCAATTCGGTTCTGTTTACCTTAATCAAATCCAACTAGTTCGGTTTGATAATATACTGAATAACCAAATAACAATGAATTTTTTGTATAACGAATGATTCGATAAAAATCAAATTCAACCGCACAGTACAATTTGATAAAAAATCGAATCGAATCAAATACAATTTATTTTTTTAATAATAATAATAATAATAAGTAAATTTTTTATTTGATTTCTTTATGGTTTTTCTACTTTGCATTTTTACTGTTTGCTGCAATTATTCTTTACCTTACAATTATCTCTAACTTGAGTTATTCTTACAACATTCAGTATTTTCTTTAGTTTCATGTTTATATGAAATTAATGTGCTTCACCATTATTTTAATTTTGATTTTTAGTGCACTGGAAAATAATATTCCAGTGCACTGAAAATATATTTTGTCAAGCAATGACGGATTGTGTTCAAAAATTAGCTATACAGTATTTGACACTTGTTTTCCAAATATTAACTGTACAGATGGATGATTCTTCATCTTGTCAACAAAATATTAACTATTCCAAGTGAGCCAACAAAAGAGTCGGTTGGGCAAAAAAGCCAACTAATGTTTGGTAATTAGTACTTAATAGTGTGTTTGAACTTTGAATTGCTATTTTGTTATATAATGTTACTTTGGATGTATTGTTTGGTAGTGTGTTTGAAAAATTAAAAAATGTTAAAAATTGGGGTTCTTAAACCAAACAGAATACCAAACTTTTTCAAATCGAACCGAAATATAATGTTAAACCGAATCAAATACCGAGACGAAACCAAACTTTTTCAAACCGAACCGAACTATAATATTAAACAGAATGGTATCATTTTTTAATACGAAAATCAAATCAAATCCCGAAACGCTCACCCTAATTTCACGGTAAAACGTAAAGTATAAAACTTTTCACTTAAAAAAAAAAAAAAAACACTAACGTAATGAAAATAGTTGAGTTCTCTTTAAAAAGATTTTGAGTTTATACTTGATAAACGAAGTAACAAGCACCAAGGCATTGCAAACATCGACAAGTTATTAATATATAAGAAAGTTGTTAGGGGGAGGATTGAGTGTTGGCAATTTAGCACATCTTTCGGAAAAGAAAATGCTTGTACAAATTATGACAATAGAACCGGACACTACAAGGAATGAGTAATCTTCATAATACTATATATCAAAAAAATATTAAATTGTAGCCCTCTGATCCGGAATTTGGCGTAATTGATTTGTCGCTTAACTTAAATGTCATGACTGAGGGTGACAGTATAGAAGTGCGACTCGCTATTTACCGTAGTTGGAAGCCACATCATAATCAATCGGCTACATTTTCATGCCATGTCCTTGAAAAACAATTTTCACTTTTTAATCATGAATGAAACCTTTAACGTTTTGTGTTGTTTCTTAGCTTGCTTGTAATCCATTAAACAATTCATGTTCAATAAAAATCCTTGATAGAGTTAAAGTCTTGACAAAATCTAATTAAGGCTCAGCTCTAAAATTTCTAAAATGTTAAGATATTTATTATTTCGATTGAAATACATGCTAATTAACAAATAAAAATATACATGTGTCTACAAAATAATATACATAACAAGTGTACTTACAAGCAACAATTTTAGAAGACCCACCAAAATTATCTACATAAAAGTGCTTTATTTATACATGGTTGAAATAAATTATGAATTATACCTTTAAATAATGAAAAGAATGATTAGATTTACTAGTTATTTATGATAAGAATTTAAACTCACTCTGTAAAGGTTACCTCGTATAAGTTAATATAGTCGATAAAAGAGATCAATCAGTCGTTGTAGTATAGTGGTGAGTATTCCCGCCTGTCACGCGGGTGACCCGGGTTCGATCCCCGGCAACGGCGAAGTGTTGTCTTTTATGCATTCCCCGCTCAGGTTTTCTCTGTAAAGGTCAACTGAGGTGGAATTGAAGGAGTCAAAGATAGGTGTGCATGTCAAGTTGGAGGTGAGGCTAAAGAAATATATATATGTTAGCTAAGTAGCTTTCTTTTTCTGAGTACAATTTATTAGAATCTAGTGTCTGTCTATACATACTTTCTTTATCTATTGACGCACATAGAAATAATTTCAATAGACCCGAACTTGTGACCTTCCATTTGAGAGTTACAAAGATGTCATTAAGCTATACCTAAAAGTTACTTGGCTTTTAGATTTTCTTTTTCTAGCTATTCGATCATATGAGATTGGCTCCCTTAGCTTGTAGACCCTCACCTTTCTTCCCAGTCTCTTTTTAGGGTGTTAGGTAAAATAATTATCAAGTACAACTTCATAATAAAGGAAAAATAATTAAATAGTCCTTTGAACTTTATATGAAGGAACATTTAGGTCCTTAAACTTTTAAAATGTTCAATTAAACACTCAAAGTTATAAAAATCAAGTAAATAGATTTTATTTTCCGGTAATCAACAAATTACCACTAAATTATGATGTATAAGATTTAAATTTATGATATATAATTAAGATGATGCTTATAGAGGCCTCTTCCACCTCTGACACCAATTTTGCCAATTACTATGAAGTGTGATGGCATCTTGATTACCATTTTAAAATAGGTGGCTATAGGCATGTTTTAAAAAATTGCTAGGTGCCTGTCTATTTTATATAATTTGTTTAAATTTTCTTTATTTTAAAATTTTTTAAAGAGTTGATAATTATAAACTACTTAATACTTTAATAGTTAATATTAAAATATTAAATATTAACCTAAAAAACATATATGGTTTGAACAATTTAGAGTTATTTCGCTCAAAACGATATCATTTTGAGTGAAATAACTCATTAAATAAAAAATAAAGCGCTAACCGGCCGGCCGCCTAGACCACCAATTATTTATGGTGATACACTAGGCGGCCGGCCGGCGCATAAGAGCGATTTTTGCAACAGTGGTCATAGGTTCAAACTTCAGTGATAGAGGCTTAGATTCTTTGGACTAAATTTTTTTAAAAAAGTATAGAACAAATACTACTTTATAAAGAATTATGAGTATGTAAAAGAAAAAGATGATGTTGCAATTTTTTTTTTTAGGAAAAAAAATAGTGTAAACCCATGTGATGGACCCGACCCAAGTCCAATCTTCAGGCACATAAGTATCCACCTGAAAAGGCCCATTACTAAATATTGGGTTTGGGTTCAAATCAATTTTTAAAGATTTTTCTTCCATTCCAAATTTTCAATAGTAATAAATCACATTTAGACACATTTTAAAAACAATGTATAGAGCCTAAAAAGGAATGGCTGAGTACATGGGGTTAAACTTTCATACTTTTTGTATAATTTGTGAAATATTATATATGTTGAGATTTATTCAGTACACATTATCGTGTGAGTTTCCTTTATCACTCACAAAGAAATGAATAGACAAAAAATCAACAATAAATTATATTGTCTGACCTGTTTAGTGCATTTTTCTATTTCATTTTTTTTAAATAATTTTCTATTTTTCTTTTTCCATTAGAAAACATGTTTATCAACATTTGTGTTTCATATTATTTTCCAAATGTGAAAATACGCAGTTATTTAAACCTACATGTCTATCGATTGTTTATATTAATTTAAACCTATAAATAATGCTATCCTTAGTGGTAGGTAACAATAATATCAAGTAGTGTGGTCATGTGTGCACATTAGATCAATTCAGTTATATCTATCTTTTTTTATTTTTTTTTGAATATTTAAAATTTTGAGTGTTATTTTTTGAATTTTAATTTGGACAATAAGAATACTATCCATGCGTGAGAATGTATACAATAATTCCAAGTGCGAGACCTCCATAACAGTATTAGGATTGGTTTGAGTAGTTCATAGTCGAGTTTGAAATATGTTGAGGTAGTAGTGAATCCCTGCATCCGATTGTGTCATTTGAGTGTGTATAGTAGGTTTCAAGATGATTCAAGTACTATATTGTAGTGTCAATCAAGTTTGGAATGGGTATATGCAATATATATTCATTTGTAATTAATTTGATAATTTAAAAAAAAATGTATTTAGATTCACATTTGAAAATGACTAAAACATATAGGTACCTACATTCCTATTGTTATCCCTAATAACATGAGTAGAGTAAATACTAAAAGATAATATTATGTGTTGGAAAAAATAGTTTAAAATGACATAAAATTACATAATAAGTGGCTATTTTGTGATACAATTAATAGTGGGGTCCACATCCGATTAGGGTCGGGTCAAAGTGGATTCGGGTTCTTCGTAGTGAGACGAAGAGATTGATTTATTGTACGCTCAAAACGGATAATGGCCGGGTGAATGAGGAATTGATTCTCAAAGTAGATCCATTTGAGTTGGAAAAGTGAAGGGAAAAGGTTTTGAAGAAGCTTTTGTCCCACATTGATTTGGGAAGTGGGTTTACACCACTATTTATACAAGAGCCTACCAAGCTTTACACAAATTATTTATTTTACAAAAATAAACAAGCATTTTGGATGTACCAGACATAAAATGTGGGCATTATTTTAGAATTCCAACTTCATAAGAACAACTTAAATGTTTTTTTTTAAGGTCAGCCAATAGAGTTGTATTTATAGATAAACTGAAATAGAGTCAGGCAGGACAATGTCCTAATGCATAGCCGTATTGTACTCAAATGCTGTAGAAGCTAAACTGTGCGCTAAATAATTCTGCAATCTAGGAATGAAATTAATATGGCAAAATGCAAAGGTAGATATGTAGTGTCTGCATCCATCAATAGCATAGCCAATATATGATCGTGGCGGCGGACCTGCTGAAGACAAAGAACTCTGAAGAGTCTGACAATCTGTATAGAGCTCAATAGACTGTTCTCCA
The DNA here is from genome assembly GCF_001879475.1 of Ipomoea nil. Classification (NCBI taxonomy): domain Eukaryota; kingdom Viridiplantae; phylum Streptophyta; class Magnoliopsida; order Solanales; family Convolvulaceae; genus Ipomoea; species Ipomoea nil. The sequence goes on along the minus strand of NW_017617107.1, from coordinate 33,794 downwards.
CGCGTACGCAACCATAGACAGGGCCTCCTTACATGCATATGCCTCGGCCATAAGTGGGGAGAAGCAATGAGGTAAGGGCGCGCTGTACGCTGAAACAAAACGACCGTCCGCGTCCATGAGTAATGCTCCTACCGTAGCTGAGTTTGTCTCATGATGGTAGCCTGCGACGACATAACACTTGCTCGGCCGTTGTGTAGAACCATGAGGTAGTGGCGGCGGCTCCGGATTTTGCTGGACGGTGTGGCGTGCTGCTCCCGGCAGTAGTGGAGTAGCTCGAGCAATCTGGGTTGCGTCGGCAGCAGGCGGTGGTAGCGGCTCGGGTATGCTGCGTTGGGCAGTACCGGTAACAGTTGGGGCGGGTAGTGCTCTGTTTGGTGCATTGGCGTGGACTTGTCGCCATGTGCGCATGGTGGCTTCGGCCATAGCTACCACCCTTTTTGGGAGTGGTAAGCATGCATCCCATACTGCTCCATTTCGCACCCTCCATAGATGATAAAGAATTGCAGCTGCGTAGATAATCCCATCAGAGTCTAGAATATTTAAAATGTAAATGTTTAATTATACAATTCTACTCATTTTATGAAAAATGAATCAAATACATCGATACAGTTTTTTAAAATACAACAAAACACTAGAAAGAAAAATATTTTGTAAAAAAATAACTCATTTTCAAAAGTCATTCTGATTTCCAAATAGATGAAGCCATTTGTCAAGGTATAGAACAATTTTCTAGTTGGTAACTCATGTGGATGAACAGTTAGTTCAAATGTTACTAATAAACATTCAATTTGAATTGACACGATGAATTTTTAGTTCAAACACAATGATTATTGTTATGTTTATGAATCAATTAAGAGTATACAAGTTCAAAACTCCAAAAAAAAAAAAAAAAAAGTCTTAATAGAGACTATAAATTTTCTTCATCACTCAAAACTCAAAAGGGAATTGAAATGAACATTCACAAGTGCAATAATGAATATAATTATCACAATAACTAATTCCCTCGCTGAAGTGTAGAAAAGTGCACATAGATAGTAAAACACAATTGATTAATACCACTTTCCTTTCACTCGGAGAGAAAAAATATGATCATAAAATAACGGGAATAGAAGGAGATTGTTCCTTCAAACCCGCCCACCGAATACGGCAACAATAACATTATGAAAACCTTAAAATAATGTAAAGAAAAATGAAATGGATGGCACCAATAATATAATATAATATATTCCTAGTACTACTGAAATAAATTAAACAATTATTAATTTTATTTTGTAAAGAGTTGGCTTCCAAGAGTAACGGTGGCAGTGCCCTCTTCTCCCATGACAGTTGTGCGCTTGATCTCCTTGTCCAGTATTGTCTCCAGCTCCGCCACCGCCGCTTCCATCGCCGGCCGCTCTTTTCTTGGAAAGCCGGTGCATCTCAGCGCTAGCCTAATGAAATCCCCCATCCCCTCCGCCGTGAAGCTCCCCTTCAGCCGCTCATCCACCAAATCATCCTCGTTAAGATGCACTTCCATCTTTCAAAACAAATGGGGTACAGTGTTTGGTAAATAGTGGGTTTGACTAGTTGATATCATTAGTTGATTGTAAAAAAATATTTAATAAATTAACTTTTAGCTGATAGCTGATTACATGCAAAATGACTTTTTTTAAAAATTTGATAAAAAAACTACTTTGAGCAACTTTTTGAATTTTAGCATTTTGAAACATTAGGTAAACATCGTCTTGTAATCTTAGTCGGATCAAAAGAGTTAAACCACTTTAGATTATTCATAGTGGATTGAAGCATCTCAAACCAAGAAGACTAATAGAACTAATAGAACTTATAACTTTTAGTTAAAAATCAACAATTTGACAAATAAACAACTCTTATTTATTTGTTTAGATTCTAATAACCGTTGAAATGTAGCTTACAAGATGCGATATGAAGTGACTCTTTTCAGTGGAGACGGTATTAACTCGTTGAGTTTTAGTAGGTTGAGAAGAACAAATATTACATATAACAGGATTAATAGTACTTAAAAAAAAAAAAGATAAAAAAGAAAAAAAAAAAGATAAGATGTCTATCTCATGTCAAGTGAGATGTCTAGCTCGACAAGACAAATAATTATTCCTTTTATGGGTTAATTATTGAGTTTACTGTTGTCATATCAAGTGAAATGTCTTGCATTCTCGCATGATAAGACAAATAACTCTTATTTATTCATATTCACCAGGACTATGTGGTCTAATGGTACTCGGGTTGGACTTCTATTTGGAAGATTATGAGTTCAAGCCTTAGTGGAGGCGTTATTGGTTCTTTGTGTTTCAGTAGGTTAAGAAAGTATATGAACGTGGAGGCGTTATTGGTTTTTTTGGTTCTTTGTGTTTCAGTAGGTTGAGAAGGTATATGAAATGTTGAAGAAGTGTATAATTTAAATGTGTAATCAATCACTAAAATGATAGCAAACAATGCAAATGAGCTAATTTCATTTTTCTTTTTGGCAAAACATTCCTCTTGAGTCCTAGTATTATTGTGGTATTACCATTTTTAATTTTTCGTCAACAAAATCATTTAAATACAATGACGACATTTCGGTCTATTCAATTCTAAGTATTAATTATTTTTTTTATCCTAGATTTATATGTATCATTTCACTTTTAATTTTTTTTTTTCTTCAGAACATCCCTGTTGGTCCTAGCATTATTGCTTCTAGCATTTATGACATTTAAACATATTTGTCTTGTGAACTAGAGACAATAATGCTAGGGCCAACATGGATGTTCTAAAAAAAAGAACTAAAAATGGTATGCCATATATAAATCTAGAACCAAAAAAGGAAAACGAATTAACACTTGAAACTAAATAGACCGAAATGTCTTTGTATTCAATGCCATTTAAACATTTTGTTGACGGGGGACAAAAAAATGGTTATGTCACAATAATATTAAGACCAAAATGGATGTTTTGAAAAAAATTGACTAAAAGTGAACTGAACACCTATAAATCTAAGAACAAAAATGGAATTAACTCCAATGCAATATATATGGCATTCTTGATGGTCAAAAAGATACTAAATAGGATTACTTCATTTATATACTCCATGCTAAGTTTTGGTTCATGAAATCTTGAACTATTACTAAAAAATATCCAATCAAGAAACTCTTTTACTTACCCAATGAAGCATACTCTCATTTGATCCCAAGCCATCTATATGTGAAGCCTCTCTTCCAGTTATCAGCTCCCACAGGAACACCCCGAAGCTGTAAACATCGCTCCCTTCCCCGTTCTGATCCGCCCTGATAAACACCAGAATTCAGGCTAAACGATTTCTAGGCACAAAAATGAAATGCAGATAGGGTGTGGTTTACTCTGGATCTCTAAACACGCTTGCCCGGCTCGACGACTCCTCAGATGGCCCTGCATCATCTATCTTCTCTAGCAGCCTAGACACCCCTGCATCTGCAACTTTGGCAATGAAATTCTCATCGACCAGCACGTTAGCCGTGTTGAAGTTGCCATGGATAACCGGGGGGCGTTGGGCGTGCAAATGAAACAAACCTATAAACAAACATTCTTGTGAAACATGATCATATCCCATGTTGTTTCCTTTGCAGAATATATGACAACATGATCATATAATACCTTTAGCTGCACCAGTAGCAATCGAAAGCCTCTGCTTGAATTCCAGCTTCGTTGTCGAATCCCTTCCTGATCAAAAACCAATCTGATCATTTGACATATAGTGGTGCAAGATACAGAATCCATGACTTAATTAAAGCTAATCCTACCATACAAATGGCTGCAGACACTTCCATTTGGCAAATACTCGAAAACGAGCATTTGGTAGCCATTCTCTTGGCAGTATCCAAGAATGTTAACCACATTCCTATGTTGTACCATAGGCAGATGAGCCACCTGTTACCAACGACACGAATTTAGGCCTAGAATGCGATCTCGGGGAAATGCAGCTAAGAAATTATACCAAACAGCTAATTTACCAAACATATTTTTACAATTCATACGCTCTAACGCAATCATCTAACAGCTATTTACCAAACAGGACCATAATATAATGTACCTCATCACTAAACTCGGGGCGGGGAGCACCCGAGCGCCTCTTGATAGCGACGATGGTTCCATCGTAAAGAAGGCCTTTAAACACCAGACCAAAGCTGCCATAGCCAATGAGGTTAGCCTCATCGAAATGTCGGGTGGCATGCTCCAATTCTTTCATCCTAAACAGCCTTGGATTCGTCGTCGCTTGGGATGAGCCCGACGACCCTCCTTCCCTCTTTTGCTCCACTGTAATGCTTGGAAATTTAGCAGAAAAACACTTAGGTTTTGGACTATGTTGTTGTTTTTGTGTGTGAAACATGAGATCGAAAAACACAGACAAACATACCTACTGCAGATGGATCTGAGGAAGCTGTGTCTGAATTCCTGTTTGAGTATCTCTTATAGTGAAACATACAAAAACACACAAAAAGTATCACTCCCAACAGGACTAACGCTCCCCCGACGCCTCCAGCTACCGCTGCAACTGAACTTTCCATCGAAGAAATCATCGGTTTCTTGAGCTACTTCTACTGGCCTGATGATGAACATTGAACTATATATCCACACATGAAAAGTATTATATTATATATATATTCAATTTGGACACAAATGCTGAAGATCAGAGCCCCCCAATAAGTGAAAGTACTTGAGCTGAGCTTCAATAATTATTCAAAAGAAAACACCCAAGTGCTGTGGTGGTCCTCTGGATTGGAGAATCCCAGGTACAACATGGCTTCTTGTGGAGTTTCTAGTACATTAAAGATCCCAAAAAACCTCTGAAATGGCTTGTTGGAACAATGCTAATCACTGAACTCTGGGAATCCCAATTCTTGAATTAAGAATCTTTCTTTTTTATTCCCCAAACAACAACAAGAAATCAATATAATCAAACTCTCATCCTGATGATCTGATGTCACTCCTCGGGTTTTTCGCAGCACACTAATCTATGCTTCGGATGTTCCCTCAAGAGTACTTTGAGATTCCCAGATGCAGAAAGGCAGTGGGAGCTAGCATGACACAACAAAGATGATGGGAGCTCAGAATTTTGTACAAAGTACTCTCCATAGAATATATCTATCAGGTGAAAAATATGACAAATTTCATTCTAATTCAGACACCCAAAGAGAGTAATTCAAGATTCTCTCCCCAGCCGACAGCTCAGCACCAAACTCCATTTCTTTTCACCATCATACACTTTATGACGGACCAGAAGGCTGCTTGGGCGACTCGCGATTTATCTTTTCCAGCAATTTTTGAACAGGAATTCTGGGGACTCAGGATTAGTCTAACGTAAGATGTCGGTCTAAAATCTAAATGTGAATTTGGTTAATGTTTTTGGAAAAAACAAGAAAAGGGGAAAAAGGAGAGATCCTATGCTGATATCAATTGCATTAACTGAATGTTGTGAAAAGTTTGGTGTTTACTAGGATAGGATCTATCATTCTATGTGTAATGTTGGGAGGAAAACTGACATTTACTGGACAGACAACATTATTGGGAGAGATAAAAAAAAGTGTGTTAAGAAATAATTTAAAAAAAAAAAAAAAAACAAAAGTGGATGGCTTACTGGCTATATTACTCAATCATTTCAGAGTCTTTTTTATAATATTTGTAATGACTGTTTGTGCCTTTTTGCCTCCTTTTTGGCCATATGACCTGGAAAGAAAAGATGGGTATTACTATTTTTACTCAATGGAATGAGACTCTTCCTTGTAACACAGATCCATCACAGCTCACCAATTCAGACACCACCAAACTAGTCCTACTGGCATATATGAGGCTGTATAAGTGTTAATAATTTAATTAGATTTAATATCACAAACAAAAATATCTGTTTCTTTTTTCTTGTAGGTAATAATATAATTATAGGAAAATTCTATACACTTGCCTGTACGGGATTAGCTCAATGGTTCAGTAATCCATATTTGGAAACGGAGAACAAAGTTCAAATTTCAGCAACTGCAATATGGGGATTATGCGCAAAGTGGGTAGATCCCTTGTGCCCACCGACATTTGGCCTTGTCTGCTGAGCTATTGAGTCACTGATTACATTCTCTCAAATGCTCTATCAGGCCGGAGTGTAGGGGGCCCTTGAGGTTAGGGATTCAACCTTTGCGGAGAAGAAAAATTCTATACACCGTCCACACATAACACAATGAAATTTGTGTATATCATCTCATACTACCTACTACCTAGTACCATTGAAAATCGTTTCAATAATATTAAGTACAATAATCATGTGCCATAGTTGGTTGTATTAGAATGGTATCCTATAATATTGTGGTACCAAGTGTGTTATGTGTACAATATTAGGTTATGTGTACAATATTAGGTGACGAGGGAATATACAACCACTACACAATGTTGTGTACTGGATAAAATTAAAGACCTTGTGGGATGGATTCGATCATGAGGGTACAGTGTTGGCAACATTCCAACTTGTGATCATCTAGCTAGGTACGATAATCATGCTCCACTCACTCGAATACGACTTTTTTTTAGTAAAATCAGCAATCACTATCTGAGGGTGTACATTGAGTGAATCCGTTCCTGTATAATAGCTTGCAAATTACACATTCCAAGTAAACCGTACTAGGAAAATCCTGTACCACAAGCTCAACTGAGAGAGTGCTGGTAAAATTTAAATTTGTAACATTCAAGTACGACATTCATGTTCCACTCTTATTGAGGCGGCAAATAATTATTCGGTATTTCACATGATTATAACATGTATTATTGGAATGATTCATTACCAAAATAATTATTAGGGATTTATTAAGTACAATCATAAAGTATTAAAAATCATTTCAATATTATACAAATGTTATTGCAATTTAGTTTTATTTTTTTGCTATTTGTTAGGACTTAGGAGTGTACTATTTTGGATCATTTATAGCTGTAATGACCAATGAATGGTGCATAAATGGGAGGAAGACTATTGAGCTGGAATTCTAACCCCCCACCCTCCCTGTCTGTCTTTTATCTGTCCCATTTTATGGTTTTTTGTATGTTTTCTTGATTTTTGTTTTTCTGTTTGAAGCTGGACTGCACAATGCCACAATGGAAGGAGATTGGTGGAATTGGAGACACCATTTTCTTTTCTTTTCTTTTTTATAGATAGATGTTACATGTGAGGCTGAGAAAACATGGTCCTAGAATGGGTGATGAGTTGGATGGAAAGAAAAAAAAATGTTATGCTTAAGATACCTCCTAGGATACTTAATTAAGTAATAATATGTAAATACGGATCTCTCAGACTCCGATCCCATTCCTCCACCTTCTTCAGAGCGATCAATGAGTTGCTCTCGTCAAGCTCCACGTCCCTACAACCATTGTCCCGTTATGAATTCATCGAAACTGTACTGTTTCATTATTATTATTATCATGATAACGTTGATATTAATTACTCCAACCAACTAATAACCGCGTATATTTTATTTACAAATTATTTTGATGAATATGGCCTACATCACAACCAACACAAAGTGTAATTATGATATTTAACTGGGTACAAAGAGGTTGGGTTGGGGTTGGGGGTGGGGTTGGGGGGTTAAGGATGTTGGGGAGAGTAGATATCTTAGGACAGGATGTTGTATAGATGTGATGTGTGTGTGTTGAGCAGCAAGTGGGGATGTTTGGTGTGTGAGAGTGTGTCCAAAAAGAGTGGCTTTTACTAAGCATATATATATATCTGTGTTTGTTTCAAAAGCTGCAATTGCTGTATGTGTGGGCATTTACTATGTGCTAATAAATTGTGGTTTGGGCATACATATATGATGAAGTTATGTTGCACCCATTTCAGGTGGTCCTCACCCCCTCCTCTGCTCCTCTCATCTCATTTATAACTTCACTTTCAACTAATATTTTATGCTTAATTTCTTGCTCTTTTCTCCCTCTTTTCTCTTTCTGCTCAACAAAGATTATGACCTTAGTTTTACAATAATAAGTAACTTTTTCAAGTATTAGATTGGATTTGCATTGCCAACTACTATGTAGTGTGATAGCATCACAGTTATCCATCCAAGTGGAGATTCTTTAAGCTGAAAAAATGTTTGAGAAAGTATATAACGGATACTACATTGTAAAGAATCATAAGTACAGTCTATCTCTATTGCGGATAGTTTGATATCTGCACAATCTTCAAGCGTGAGATACAAGAAGATCGAATGCCAAACGTTTTAGGTTGCTTTTCTAAAAAGTTCACCAATGGTGTAACTTGAGATTTTTGTCTTAGAAATCATTCTTTTGTAAGTACTGCAGTTACTTAGTCAAGAGCAAAGAGTACACACAAAAACGTATATTGGCAACTTGATGGAAGCTAGATAATATTTAGAGAAAATTTCAATTTTGGTCCACTGACTATTGCACTTGTGTTAATTGCAACACTTGACTTTCAAAAATGTTAATTTAGTACATTGACTATGCAATTTCTATCAATTTTGGTCACGCCGGCCAAATTACCGGCCAAATCTCAAAATTGCCGGCCAAATCTTACCGGAAAAACTTAACTCATTAAATAAAAAGGGCAAAAGTGTCATTTCATGTTATTTAAACATCCTTTGGGCTTCCTTCTCTTCTCCGACATCTTTCCCCTCCTCGTCGCCGGCGTTCACAATGGATTCCCAGTACCTCCCAGGCTTCATCTTCTTCGGTGGATGTGGGCAGCTTTGCAGGACGGCCAACTCTCTGCCGGAAAGACGTTTTCCATTCACACAGACAAGATAGGAAGGGAGTTGAAGAGGAGGATAACAATGGATATTGATGGGAACCTCAGAATATACAGCTTGGATGATTCAACTGGGGAGTGAACGGTAACCTGGCAAACTCTTCAACAGCCATGTGGGGTACATGGAATCTGTGGAAGAAATGGTATTTGTAATTATGGTCCAGAGCCCAAGTGTTCATGTCCTCCAGGGTATGTGTTTAGCAATTCCAGTGATTGGAGCGGAGGCAGCAAGGCTTTGTTTAATAAAACAACTTTAGTAACTCTGCCAGTCAAGTTCTTGGAGATTCCTCAGGTGGATTACTGCGGATTTGATCTCAATTATACTCAGCCTTTCTCCCTGGAAGACTGCAGGAAATTGTGTTTAGAGGATCGGAGGTGTGTAGCGTTTAGCTACAGGCGAAATGGGGAGGGAAAATGTTTCACCAAAAGCACCCTTTTTAATGGCTACAGATCTCCAGATTTTCCAGGAAGTATATTTATAAAACTCCCCAGAGATTTACCAGTGCCAGAATATGCAGGTATCGTGATTCTCAACCGTTCTAACTTGGTATGTCCAGAAGATGCAGCAGAAGTTCTTGTTGGTTCTCCTTCAATGTACGAAGAGAAACCTAGAAAGCTGAGATGGATTTATCTGTACTCGTTTTGTTTTGCATTTGGTGGGATTGAACTTGTTGTTTTCTTGTTGGGTTGGTGGGCTTTATTTAGCAAGCATGGGATTCCAGCTTCAATTGAGAATGGGTGGTGTCTACGAGGAAGAAGAAGAAGCAAATAATTTTTTAATTTTTTTAACGGAAAATGACTGTTTTGCCCCCCTGAATAAAAAATTTAAAAATGTTTAAGTTTTTCCGGTGAGATTTGGCCGGCAATTTGGCCGGCGTGACCAAAATTGATAGAAATTGCATAGTCAAGGTAATAAATTAACATTTTTGAAAGTCAAGTGTTACAATTAACACAAGTGCAATAGTCAGTGGACCAAAATTGAAATTTTCTCTAATATTTATATCCACCATTAGACATCATTTCTTCAATTCTCTTAAATGTCAGATTAATGAAGAAATTAATTGGAAGCTTTTTGTAACTCTCACTATCATTATATTCATAATGATAACAATAATTTAAATTTAATATTTAAATTATTGTATAACCGAGCAGGAGTTCATTATATTATTAAATATAATAATTACAACTTGTGGCAATCTGAGAAGTCATTCGAAGACTAACCTCCCGAGAAGTCAACTTCCAAAGAGTGAAACCCAAGAGAAGTAAAATTCAAGAGAAGTAAAACCAAGAGGAGTAAACTCAAGAGTAGTAAACCCAACTTCTCTAAAACAACATCTCTGAACAACCTCTCTTAAAACAACTTCTCTAAAGCATTTTTTGATCAATCAAATCATAAGCTTCCTACCAAACATAAATAATATTTTCAACTCCACAACACCAAAATATTATTTATGCTTTTAGTAGACATGTCTGAATACATATATTCAACCATTTACTATATAAACAATTGTTATATCGTGCACCAGGGCCCACAATGCATTGTGTGCTCTAAAAAATTCTCTGTTTCGTATGTACAGAATTATATAGTAGAATACACATAAACTCTTAACATAATATACATAATCTAACATAATACATAATACACATAAACTCTTAACATAATACACATAAACTCTTAACATAATACAAATGAACTCTTAACATAATACACATAAACTCTTAACATAATACATATATAGAAAAAAAAAAAAAAAAAAAAAAAAACTGTAACGAGATTGGATGGACGAAACGTAACAGTGTCCGTTGCGTCGTCGCGTCAACTCTCCACGACTCCACCAACTTATAGAAACGATTTCGTTTTAGGCCAAGGCGCATTTTGCGCCCTGGTGCACGATATAATTTGCCCTAATATATAAGTTTACTTTTAGTATGTTCATTCATTCCCACCTAACTCTATTCGTATGTTCATTCATTAATCTATAGCTACGGCTTATTTTCAAAAAAAAAAAAAAAAAAAAACTTATATATTAGTGATCCACCTGGTAATGTAAACTATGATCTATGACATAATTAGAATTCTCTGTCATATGCCAATTTCTTCTTCATATTCATATATAAACAAAACACAATGATATGTGATTTGAGATATAAATAAAATAATATTTTAATCTAAATGATTGCTATATTTGATTAAGGGCAAAATTAGCTCAATTATTCAGGTCACCCCTTCCCAACAAGACAAAAAAAGTAAATATTTTCAAGATTATCATTAACCAATCTTCATTATAAAGTGTCTTTTCTTTGGTTCAATTGTGTTTTGTGTCTTTTTCTGCAATTTCTATTCTTTTCACCCCCATCTTTCCTCAAAATCAGAATTTATTTTATATAGCAGTCACAAAAATTAAATATATGTCCTTCACTCTACAATTTGAGTGCCTACCTAAATGTAATGCATAAAAGTATTCAAGATTTTGACTGTTTTATGTCACTTCGTATTTCTTAACGTGTTGATTGATTATTGATTTTAGGATGTAATTTTATTTTTTTGTCTCTTTTTTCTTTCTGGTGTAACCTCCTAGTAGTGTAGGATGCATGATGAGTGAATGTACTCCCAAAACAATAATACAGATCAAGCACCTTGTGTTCAATTAGCACCTCTTTGATTCTCCTTGAGAAAGGTCACAGAAAACTGATAGAGAAAGTATATTGAACAGATATTACATTGTAATAGAGTCGATAGTACAAAAAAAAATATTTTGGGTAAATAGACTAAAATTTTCACCAAATAATTCACAATCTGACGTGAAAATATATAATTTAATTTATATTTGACACAAGGTGGGGTTACCATGAATATGGTAACCGATAAATAAAAAGAGTTTTATTGTCATGTCAGATGATGAAGGATCTTGATTATTTTATTATTATTTTAAATCCTTGTAGCTTTATCCTATGAATTTTAATATCACTCATTAAAAAAAATGTATTTAATAAACATATATCTATTACAAACTAAGTTTCATGGTTTGTTCTACCTAACATTATTTTCTCTAATCCTATCACATATAATGTGAGATATCTTGTCTAAGAGGAGAAATAACTTTTTCCATGTATTACAATTAACCATCCTAAGATCGGTTTTTCAAAAAAAAAAAAAAAAAAAAAAAAAAACCATCCTAAGATCTCTCTACTTTTGTGTGTCTAAACATATATTCCATATGTCTCATTTTGCCTGTCGTGTTTATGGGTCGTTATATCGTGGATCGCGGTACACTTGCACCGCGGTCAAAAACGCCGCCCTTTCTCTAAGTAAAGAAACGGTTAAAGAAACTGTAGTTGTGTTGAATTCACACTGCAGTGTATACAAAATGAAACTGAATAACAGAGTTACTTTTTGCGGAACAGGTGCCGTTTCTTTCATTAAACAAAACGACGTTGTTTTGAAGCTCAGTGCATAATCGATTATGCACCGCGGTGCACGATATAATTTGGCCGTGTTTACTATTCATTGGTCAAATTAATTCTTTCTTTATTGCATATTTTCTCTAATAATTTTTAATTATTTTTAAATTTGATTTTTTTGTGTTTAATAATGTTTTTAATGTAGTTTCTAAATATATAAATTTTATATACTAATACTAAACTTAATATTATGAAAAATTGAATTAAAAATAAATTCAGTCAACCCTGACAAACAAAATGGAACGGAGGGAGTATGAGCAATTATTAACTTGTGGACCATAGTCTACACAAGTTGTGTGGACCATATTTTGTATACTGTAAAATAATGTATATTCAATACAAAAATAATGTATATTTAATATATTAAAAATGTATCATTTGTTATGTTCCACATAACTGATCCCAACCATAATTTGCCGAGTACGAGCTAGTGTGAACAAGGGAACGAGTTTATGTTTTTTCCTTGCTTAATACAATGTGTATAATTACACTTCTAAGCCCATAAATGTGAACAAGGGAACGAGTTTATGTTTTTTCCTTGCTTAATACAATGTGTATAATTACACTTCTAAGCCCATAAATATATTAACACAATTACAATCATTATATTCTTCCCAAAAGCTTGAATCCAAGGGCCTCACACCCGGCTCGACAGAGCATCTGAGTGGATGTAAATCATGGTAACTCAAATGAACCACAGAGGTTAGACATTTGTTTACTACGCACAAGGAACCCCCCTCATTTTGTGAGATCATTCCCACACTGCCGCTGGTGAGACTTGGTCCCTGGTCATTCTTCCCAAACTTCACCCCTATGACCAATTGAGTTGTCCATGCGGACAACAATCATTATATTCATATGCATGTACCAATACCAATTAACTAATTAAAAATGGCCCTTAGGGTTGGGATTCAGTCTTTTGGAAGAATACTAATTAAAAATGAATTACAAAACCCTAAATAAACGTTGACAAAAATCACCATAAATGAAGACTAAATTGCAACATTCTAGCTCTAATTAGTAAAATTCAAACCTTTTGACTTCATTTTTATCATTAGGCAAAGAAATCAATGGCACATATATAGGATATAACCTGTATAAATAGGAAAAAGGAAGACAAATAACATTTTTTTTTTGGGTTACGAGGAGACCTGGAACCATTACATGAGGATGCGCATTGAGTAAACTATATATACTCGTGTAATAGAACTCAAATCACACTAGGAAACCTTGTGCAATGGGATTGACCAAGAAGGTGTTGACAAGAATCGAATTTATGATCTTTTAGTACGAGAATCATACTTCACATACTCAACCACCTCTTTCGGAGCAAGTAGCATCTTTGGTTTAGAAAATGATTATTTCCTTTTTGAAGGGAATAGCTCATTCTTGAAAATACTATTCTTAGTAGTAGAACTTAAAAACAAACAAGGGAATCAGCACATTCCCAATACATTATTTCCTTACTAACTTATTCTGTGAACCAAATAAATTGTAACATTGTACTAGCTACTAGAAAACTTTTGATTTGCAACATCAACTTTTGCATTTCATTTCAAATTTGTAATAGAACAAACAGTTGATTGTAACATGCATTGCAATGAATTGATAATTGATTGCAATAAAGTTCATTAATTACGGTAATACACCAAAAGACTTGGAATTGAAAAATAGGCATATCAAAGTAGACTAGTAATATGAACAAGCTTTTTATTTTATTTTTTATTTTTTGGTATAAACCCTATTACAAGATAGTGTCTGTTCTATACTTTTTCTAATTACTGTAGCTCAAAGAGTCAATACCCCATCGCCGAGTTTCAATTATGTGACCTTCCCTCAAGGGGAACTACAGAGGTGTCATTTGAGCACAAGGTGCTTGGTAGTAATATGAACAAGCTAAGAAAAAGTTTGGACATGGAAGAAAAGACATATATAATATAATCAGCGGTTGTTGCAAACAATTAAGTTCCTGTAGACACAGGAAAGTCTCAGCAAGTTGGTGAGGGTAACATGCTAGCTTTAACTTATGAACAAATTATTAAAGGTGCAATATAATAAAAACAAAATAGAATTAGTTGAATACCCTTTCCACCATCAATCACACACACTTCTACTTTAACCCATCAAATCGTTTCCACACATACAAATCACTTAAAATTAATTACACACCTTTGGAAGAACACGGATTCAAAAGAACCATTTGGTATTAAAAGCATGATTGGATTGTCGTCTAATCATTCCATTCTTAGTATGTAAACGCTCTAATTTTCCAAGATAATCTTGTGACACTACTTAAGGAATGATACCCTAATAAAATTATGTCTTCTCTTTGATTTACAAGAAATCCTACCGCCGCTATCTGAAACTGGAAATGCGTTCTGGGTGAAACTCATCACCTTAGCTTGTGACTTAGTCAGGAAGAACCACAATGAGGTAAACCAGCTTAGGTTGTCCATACCTGACTGGCTCAAATCGAGAAGGCTTATAGACCACTCCTACTAACCTGGAGGGTGTGGTTGAGTGGAAGGGACTCATCCATCCTTAACCAAAGGTCAAGGGTTCGATCCTTGGCTTTGGGAATGGAGCAGCCTTAAATCTTCAGGCCAGCTGTCCCACCCAAAAGATGTGCCTACAATTTAGCGAGTGGATTGGTCACTGTGTCCGACAGTGAAAACTCTGGGTATACTAAAAAAAATAGACCACTCCTACTAGGAGTACGCCAAACTTGGAACCTTGTGGAATTGGTTGTCATATGTTGCATGTGCCAATTCAATAACCTAGCTTCTAGCTAGTTAAGTGTCATCATAAATTGATAATAATGTGGTTTAAAATAACAAGTAATGTAGTGTTGTTTGGACTGACCCAAGAGTACAATTAAGTAGGCAAGTATGTTTTGGCATATATGCAGTCGTGGGCACAACTCATTGTGCATAGCAGCCCGTGACACTTAGGCAATATAATAGGACAAGTAAGAAGATCCATCACACAATCATATAGTGTTTGTGCAGTAGTGAGTACTCCTCAATGCAAATTTTACGATTGTCTGCCAGGGTATATATGCATCAAGTGCAGCTAAAACAGCTATATATGTTGTACCTTTGCCTTCCAACAAGAATCCAAGAGTTATGTTGTAAAATGGATTTTTTTTTTTTTTTTAATTGTGATGATAGTATCTTATAGACTTATACAATTGATTGACGGAATATTAGGGTGAGTTTTTCGTTCTCAAAGGATTGACGATAGATGCAAAGCTTATATATGTCTCTCACAAGTACAAAGTACTAAATTTTCTTATGGAAATTTTAACCCTAAACTATTAAACATTGGATGATGCAA
This sequence comes from Ipomoea nil, assembly GCF_001879475.1. Taxonomy (NCBI): domain Eukaryota; kingdom Viridiplantae; phylum Streptophyta; class Magnoliopsida; order Solanales; family Convolvulaceae; genus Ipomoea; species Ipomoea nil. The sequence continues at coordinate 18,232 of NW_017617107.1, read as the reverse complement.
GTAATAGAACAAATAACAATTGGAAGGAATAATAGTTAAGAATAGGCGGAAAGGCGAAGGGGAATTGAATAGGAACTTGGATTAGATCAAAGCAACATAACCGAACCGGGAATAAGAGAAAGAGCCAATTGGCTTGATGACGGATGTCATTTAATCGGGAGGAGGCCTTTTTCAGGTTTCCACACTCCTAGAACACTTAAGGACATTCTCATGACTCATGAGTGTCGTCTAAGAAGCATTTCATCAAATACCTTGATATTGGCATCCCCCACTTCCCTTTTCTCAAAGGTGAAGCAATGTTGATTAACCCCTAGATTCTAGGTTAGGTAATCACTTTCTAATTGAAACACAATCATATTAATTAACATCATCAAAGAAGTCAAGTCGCATATCTGATCTCCTACTCAACCAATTCAAGGTCACATTTCCATGAACCTAATCTACATCCCTATCACCCTCATAAGAAAATTACTCACACATGATTATGCTAGAAATGACAATAGATTCAAGATCAAAAGAGTAATCCATAGCAATCACAAAGTAAGAAATCAAAATAGCAAGACAATAATAAAAAATGCAATGCAATGAAATTGAAATTGAAATTGACTTATCTATTAGCTAGGAGATAGAAATTGCAAATCAAAGTCTTCAATCCTTACTTCCGAAATCATGAAAATGAACTTGAATCTAACTAGAACTTGTATTGGAATTGGAATTGGAAATTGAATTCTAAGGTTTTAAGGACTAGAAAAAATGACTAAATATGAAAGTTAAAATTTCCCAAAGAAAAGTAACCAACACAAGTGTAAAAGTCCCTAAAGGCTAAAAGTCCAAAAGTCCCTAAATAAAATTTGACTTCTCCTATTTATATTCAGGAATATGTTGTGTCCTCGTGATGGCTTTGATCAACTTGCAGAAGCATGCGTGTCACGAACCACTTCGCGTTGTGATGACCAACGTGACAACAAAGCACCCTTTGCAGAAGTTTAATTTGTCTCACGAATTGAACCATCATCACATTGTGATGCTACTCGTGATAGTAGAATATACATTGCAGATGTTTCCCTTACGAGCTGAGCCCTATCACGTGAATGACGACGTCATTTGGCTTCCATCCTATTTTTAGGTTTTTGCTTTCAAGATCTATGTAGAGGCTTTGAATATCTTATGAAAAATGAGGTAGTATAGCAAAAGTTAGTATTTTAAAGGTTAAAAGTATCAAGATGGAGAACATATGAGTTGAGAGCTTTTTTTATGTAGGGTATTGCTACTTATGTTTATTTTGGTTGGAGTATATATGAGACTTTATAATCTACTAATAATAATAAAAATAATAAGAGTCAATGTTGGTAAGGTTATAATATGAATAAAAATTATGTTTGTGTAATAATGTGCATTGATAATTTGTACATTTTGATTTATTTCTTGTACAATATAAGACATTTTCAAAGTTGTCATTTTTTTTTTCTTTTTACTTTTCTATTTATATATAAACTTTAGTAATGAAATATTCTATTATCTTTATTATTCTTAACTTACTCATTACAAAATATTTTTGAAAATAATAATAATAATGATGATGATGATGATGATGATGATAATAATAAACAACAAGGACGATGAGGAGGGATATTTTGTTTTTGTATTATTATCATACTCCACAACAACCTTCAACAACAAATTCATTTTTTTCTTTTCTTTTTCTTTTTGCTCTTCAATTGAGATAAGATGGCATGTAAATAATGTTTTGCAACCTGCGAGGCTAACTCAATTGATTCGATCGATCACCCTAAAGTCTTATTTCAGTTCTAGTGTGAGAATTTGAATCACACTAAGAATCTGACTTGTGATTTACCTTAATAATTATAACAACAACAACAAGAATAATAATAAAAAAAATAATAATAATGTTGGTTCAATCATGTATGATGAAGGCGGGCAGGCATGAGGGCGAGGCAAATACGAATCTGATAATGGAAGCGCATCAATCCCCTCAAAGGCCAAAGCTTCAATTCGTACTTTCTACTGCGTCTGCGTAGTGTACAAATTAAAATCGACAACTCTTTCTCCTCACCGCAAAATGCGCACACATTCTCATCTTCAACAATCCCATGTTCTGTGAACACAAATTTTTTTAAAATTTTTATTTTTCATTCAAAAATTTTAAAAAAATCAAGTTAACAAAAGTGATTCTTTTCTCCATTTTTTTTGAAGATTAAAATAATAAAATCGTAATAATTCACTTAGCTTTATAGTGGATCAAATTAAAAACATATATATATTATATACACACACAAATCTATACTTCAATCCTAATATGAATAGCATAATCTATGATGATGTCTTCTTCATATACATATTATGACAACCATATGTTGTTTGATATATAAATAAAATATTATAATATACAGAGTAATAGATTAAACTACTATATGTTTTAATTAGCTTCAATACTAGTTGGCAAAAGCTTTAATTATGGCAGTCGAGATCCTTAAAAAGGATAGGGATTTGCAATCAATGGTTTGCTGTTTGTGGGTTGTATTATTATATATAGTCTAATAATAAATGGTATATATTTTATTTTCGTCCTACACTAGTTAAAAATATAGAAATGGTGGGGTTGAATAGACTTTTATCAGTTTAAAAAATTGCATAGAGTGTGCACATTGAAAGTATTTTACTAGTTTTGTTTAGGTGAAATTAACACAACGGAATTGGTTAAAACGTTTGAAGTCATTTGAAGTTGTCTAGATCGTTTTTGAATATAAATGGCAGGATGCGAAAGTAGTAATTAAGTAAAGAGTGGAGACATTAAATTAAGTCTATTAAATTTTTGCAATAGTTTTAATTCTTCGTGTAATGACTTTTCGTATGTTGGATCTGTTGTTAAGCATTGCTTAGGTATTGCTAGAGACATTGGGGACGTCACTGTCCACCATGTTAAGAGGTCAGCGAATCATGTAACTCACGCGTTAGCACGGGCGACTGATTCTTCATCTGTCCTTAGAGTTTGGGACACTGTTCCGCCTCCTTATATTTCGGATTTGGTTATGCCTTGATTTAATATATTCCCTTTGGTTTTCGAAAAAGTAAAGAGTGGAGAGAGGGTTATAATAGTGGTTTAATATAATGGGTGGTATAAATGTATAATCCCTCTAATTCAATAGTTTCCTTAATACTAAGGAAAAAAAATCTATTAATGTATATTAATATACCTAATCTACAAACTTAATAAGAATCAATAAAATTACGGAAACTAAAAATGTTAGTTTAATTGTTAGTCTTATTTATTATTCTTAACTTACACATTGATTTTTATAAGAAAGGTCTTAGGTTAGAATCGCATCCCAATCAAAATTGGCATAATGGTTGAACATATACTATTAATATGTTAGAGTGTATTAAAAAAAATACAATATAAAATTTAACATGAACTTTGGTTAATTAATCAAGAACTCATTTGGCAACAAGAACTTTGGTTAATTAATCAAGAATTCATTTGTGGTCGGGAGTGGCAACAAGAACTTTGGTTAATTAATCAAGAATTCATTTGTGGTCGAGAGTGGCAACAAGAGGAAGCATGGGTCACGCCAAACTGGTAAAATTAATAGGATTTTGTGTTGCAAAAACTATGCTTGGGTACTATCTAATGAGGGTATTTCCCTAAAAAAACTGCTATTACACACCAGTTAATCAAATATTTCTACCACATGTCATATTTATGGATTCTTGAAATATTTACTTTTATAGAAAATTTGATAATATTGCATTGATATACGACAAAATACCGAATGATACTTTGATAAATTCTGAAACACTAATTTAATAATACACATTGAGCATTAAACTATTCATGCAATGCGCGTGTGATAACTTGTTAATATATATACAAGTGAGATCATCAGCAGGGCCGGATTTTAGGCTGTGCAAGCTAGGCTACAGCACAGGGCCCAAATTTTAGAGGGTCAATATTTAATTTTTACTTAGCTAGTTTAGAAATAAAAACGAAAAGTTTTCAATTAAACTTAAAAGGCTCTATGAAGAAATGGTACAAATGCGTGTTTATTGTATTTTAACTTGGAGGTTAGAAGTTTGAAACTTGTGTGCTACTCTAATTTTGGACATCTCCCTATTTTTAAAATCCTTTTGCATTGCGAGTTTGCGCACACTATTATTATTATTATTATTATTATTATTACTAGTATTTGTCCCGTGCGATGCACGGAAAATATGTTATAGAAATATACCTTATATGAGGTTTATTCATATATAAAATTTTTGTTATTTAATAATTATTATGTGTGAATTCCTATGATAAAATTATGAACATAAATATATTTACAATTAAAATAATATTTAAGGTGGGTGATTACTACAAATCTTAAACTATATTAAAAATTTAGTACATAGTATTTAATATTACAAATTTTTAAGAACTTAGTAAACTACAATAGTAATTGAATTACAATTTTAGAGTCACTACGGATCAAAATTTTTAGACCTTTGAGATTTCTAACTCTAGATGTAGCAACGTACAATTGACCTTTAAAGACCAAAATCACAATCTTAGTTCGAACATTGATTTTTTCTTCCAAATATTATCGAATTAAGTGTGTAATCAATAAAAGATGAGAACTAATAATTCGAGAATATAATCGTAATGTTACTAAGCCTACTTCATGTCAATTAAGTTGGAGAGTGTTGTTGGATAGTATCCGATGAATCCACGAATAACGCATCTTTGTCTCCGTAGTCCTCAATATGCACATCAATAATCTTAAATATTAGGCCGCCTAGCTATGCCATATATTAATTTCAAACTTATGAACTTTGGGGTTGCATGAAATAAAAAGTATATTTTAAATTACTAAGGGTACATTATATATGTATGTAAGGTACTTTCAATAAAAAAAAATAATGTATTTTTAATATATTAAAAATGTATTTGATATTCATGATCCCTACAATTATGTGGACCATCATTCACACAATAATTTGCCAGTAGAAATTGAAATATAATAAATATATATATATATATATATATATATATATATATATATATATATATATATATATATTAGAAACTGTGAATGAAAATTATTATCATTATTATTATTGCAATTATTATTATTATTATTATTATTATTATTATTATTATTATTATTATTATTGTTATTGTTATTATAATTAACAATATTATTATGGTCTTGTGAAAATTAAATGTTGATGATCACCATTTAATTTTGACAAGACCATATGGCTTTATTATATATAGGATTATTATTATTATTATTTTTTTTTTTTTAACCCTTTTGCGTTGCGAGTATGCACACACTATTATTATTATTATTATTATTATTATTATTATTATTATTATTATTATTATTATTATTATTATTATTATTATTGTAATTTATTTCATAATATGTCTTTTGGCTTTTTCTTTGTGCACGGTAGCATTTTACCACCTTCTTATTATTATTATTATTATTATTATTATTATTATTATTATAGAAAAAATTACGATATTGATTTTAAAGATTGTGATTTTGATAGGACCTTATTTATTTATCAGAGCAGGGCCACAAAAATCTAAAAACTCACCATGATCATAGACCCCTTCACAAAAATCTTTTATAAAGACTTGTCGTTACTTAATTTTTCACAAAGATCTCCGTACAAAGTCCCCTTGTTACTTCACATCTCACAAGGATATTCTATAAAGTTCCCTTGTTAGCACAATGCGATCTTTCTTCAATTCATCATAAGATTAGTCGTGCAGTCCCCTTACAATACTTAGTTACCAAATTTTGTTCTTCTACCAAGAGTAGTATGTTTCACTTCAAGGAATAGTTGAAGGTTGATATGTTAAATACTTTTAGAGAGAGTGCTTAATTGATAATGCTTGAAAGCTTTGGTTGCTAAAATGCTTAAGTTCGTTCAGTAGTTCGTCTTATCTCTGTTGAAGGAATTTTTTATTTATTGCTTATTGTAGATGAATTTATTCATTTTTAATTCAAGTTCATTTAATTTTTTTGCGATTTAAATTAACTTGTGGTGAATAAAAGTTGAATCGGGATCAGTGGTGAATATGAAGAGGGTTTTGAACCATTTTTAAAATTTGTAAAGGCAAACTTCCAAGGGAAAATGACACTTTTTCCCCCTGTGTTGTTTACTAATAGTACATTTTCCCCCTGTGTTGTTTGTGTAACCACTTTATCCCCCTCAATTATTTTTGAAGTGGCTATTTTTTCCCCTTTCCATTAAGTAAGTGTTAGGGTTGTTAAATATGAGGGTAAAAATGACATTTCACTTCTTCTTCTTCTTCTTCTTCTTCTTCTTATTATTATTATTATTATTATTATTATTATTATTATTATTACTATTATTATTACTATTACTATTACTATTACTATTACTATTACTATTACTATTACTATTACTATTACTATTATTACTATTACTACTATTACTACTATTACTACTACTAGTAGGTGCACCCGCGCGATGCGCGGCTATATATATATTATGATACATATACAGTATAATATAATTAGATGAAAAAATATATAGTTTGAATTCGTAATAGTATGATATATATACAGTATAGAATATAGTTATTAGACCTTTAAAAATGTGAAATGAAAAGTAGTGATTTTATTCGACATTGATGAAAATAGTAGTTTTATTATACATTAAGAGACTCTACCTATATAGTACATAAAATATGACGTATAATATAATAAGAATAAGAAACCTAATAAGAAACGTATTATTGAAACAAATTGTTAATTGTTATTATACATTATTGAAAACTTCTTTGTACACAACATTTTTAGTCGTACTAAGACATGATACACTTTCCCCGCAAATCAAAATTTTCAAACCCCTAGGGTTACTAACTCTTGAAACAGCTACGTATAGTTGTCCATGGTTAAAGACCGGTTTTTTCAACAACAACCCAACTTTAGCAAGCGTTTGTCCTTGACTTTTGTTGATTGTCATGGCATAGGATAGCATCAAGGGAAATTGCTTTCGTTGAAATTTGAAAGGCAATCTAGGATCTGACGGTGTAAGAGACATCCTAGGAATCAATACTCTGGTTCCTGCATTTGTACCGCACATGATTTGGCCTTCCAACACATGGTCAGCCAACCTTGTAACAATCAACCTTGTACCGTTGCATAATCCTAATGTGTGATCAATATTTCGCAACAGCATAACAGGTGATCCAACTTTCAATGTCAACGCATGATTTGGGACTCCAGAACATCTCAATGCATTCAAGAATTCCGGAGTGTGCAAATCCGCTAACATGTCCACATTGGCATCTGACTTACACACAGAATCACAACTCAGGTATGTCTTACTCTCAGCGGGATTATGGTCATTCATGTATTGGTTAACGGCATCTACCACATCCAATGTTGGAGCTAAAATTGCACTATGATTAAGATATGACAAATCGGCAAGTCCCAGTCGGAAATTGGGGAAAGTGCTATCAACAATTGTAGCAATAGGGTCATCTTCGCACTTTAACAACAAATCTTCTGGAATAGTAATCTCTGACTCCCCATCCAGTTGACACCCAATCATTCCGTCACCTATATTAGCTATCCATTTAGCAAATTCCTCGATCTCCTTGCACTCGGATTCTGATTGAACACTTTTCAAGCGTAGATTCTTAGTCAGCCTCAAGACTTTACAGGATTGCCATAGATAGGATGAGATAATGCTCGCACGAACTATATCCGGTCTAGTACCCTTGGGAATGACTGGTAAAATTTGCCTGAAATCGCCACCCAAAACAACTGTTTTGTCACCGAATGTCATATCAGAACTCCTTGGATTTACGAAGCGCATCAAATCCCGCATAGTTCGATCCAAAGCTTCAAAGCAGAATTTATGCATCATTGGGGCTTCGTCCCATATTATCAGCTTTGTTTGCACAAGAAGTTCCGCCAGTTCACTGCCGTTCCTTATGTTGCACGTGGAATCTTCATTAACAGATATCGGTATAGCAAATCTGGAATGCGCCGTACGACCACCAGGTAATAACAGCGAAGCTATGCCGCTAGAAGCAACATTTAAAACTATTTGACTCTTAGACCTTAATGCGGAAGAAAGTGCTCGCCACAAGAAAGTCTTACCTGTCCCTCCATAACCAGATACGAAGAATAACCCACCTTGCTGGCAATCGACGTCAGTTAACACTTCATTGTATATTGCCCTTTGTTCGTCTGTTAACTGCCTTACCAATTCTTGATTCTCTTTCTCTTGTTCTCCACGATCGTATGATAATTCTTCTTGAATCAATCTATTTGCAATAATGTTTAACGCACCAAAATTGGTCGTTGGCATCTCAGGATAGTCCTTCAAACTCTTACCATGATTAGATAATAGCTTTTCAATCTGAACTAAAGCAAAGTTCATTTTCTGCGAATCGGTCAACACAAACTTTGCATACATATATATAAACATTTGTTGTTATAGCTCAAATACGTTAAATTTGACTTAATATTCTTTTAAAAATGTACGATTACCTCTGTTCTGCAGTTGTGTACGGATATTGAATTGGGCATCGTCTGATAGATGTTGCCAAACGGCGTGCCAAACTATTTCCGGTTTCCCCATGCAACTGCTCATTAGTAATGTCACAAACAATCTCCTCAATTGTTCCGCTGACGCCCAATAACTGGCTTCATCTATTGCATCAACATATTCGTTGTCATCATCAACTAAACCTCTTGCATAACACGCATCTCGGAATGAGTCATATTGTACTCCATTTACAGTCCTAATATCTTCGTAACTTTTAGGGCCGCGGACTTTGTTGAGCAAACACCTCAAATAGAAGATTTCACCAGTAGCTGGTGGGACATAGAATATACGTCCTATGGAGAACCCTTTCTTTCGTGGCTGCCATTTTCTAAGGTCTTTCTTCCAAACGAATCTTGTTGGCATCTCAACATAAGTAAGCTCTCTGGCACCGGGGTATGTTTTATTAGCTTCAAACCATTCTAAAAACATGCTCTGTGCTATCGTAGGTCTATTCACAATGTTCTCAACCGCATCATCATCTGCAAATATCACACTCTGTTGATTAGGTAGGTGAAAGCTTAACCTCTCTACCGAAGGCGCACGAAGTTGTATATCAAAACCAAACAGACGCCAGACCGCTTCACACGGGGATATGTACCTACAGTCATAGTACATATTTATCTCATCTACTGCTTTGCCATTCTCGTCATCATTGCCTGTTTTGTAAAATTCGGCTGTTACTCGATCATGACCCTTGTTAACATACTTGAACAGGTACTTGATTGACCTTGATTGGTTGCACCACTCGACATTTATATGAGCCTTGTACTTGAGTAATAAATATCTATTGTGCGGTACCACATACCTGTTGTCCAAGGCGATACCGTTCTTTGTAACTACACTGCCATTGTCTCTCCTTCTATATACCGGGTAACCATCGTCATCAAACGTAGAACTATCAACAAATCTCTTAGGAAAATGTTTAGAGCATCGCGCATTTACCATGCATGGAGAATTTGTCCTCGCTTTTCCACATGGACCATGCATCATAAATTCCTCTATCGCTTGGTAATACTCAGCATCTTTCTTTTCATCCGGAATCTCTGCGGAAATTATGTTGTCTAGAGTGAGAACTTGCCTAACTTCTTTACTTTTCTCCATAAAAAGTAATATATGAGCATGCGGAAGACCTCGCTTTTGAAACTCAATTGTATATATGACTGTAACAACATACAAATAAACATAATAATGTTAAGCAATTACCTAAAATTTATTTAGATAAATTGATTTAAAATAAAAAAAACAAAATATTACCTCCAGCCACAGGGCCAAATAGTTGATTCTTTCGACAGTCAGCTATCAAAGCATCCAACTTAATCTTGAATAAGCGGCAAATTATGTCCGGCCGGTCTTCTGGCTTCAACCTTTGATCTTTTAAAAAGCGTTGCACCTCAGGCCACTTCGGATTGCATGTAAAAGTTATAAATAAATCTGGGTATCCAATCCATCTACATATTGCCATTGCATCTTGGTAGTTTTGTATCATGTATCTAGCACCACCCGTAAAACTCGAAGGTAGTATTATTCTACGACCTTGGGCTGCAGGACTTATTTCACCCCTCGTCAAAGCATCAGTCAATCCACTATAACTCTCACACCTTAGGCTTTTTTGGTGTGTCCTTATATAAATTAGTCTTCCAGACTCAACCATTGTGTAGCCATCTACAACGAACTGTTGGAACAACCGTTTGGCAAATAATATGGTACTCGGAGCTGACTGTCTAGATTGTATGCGGTAGCAAAAAAACTCCCTGGGGCTAATCCTCTGTCTACCACCAGAAGAGCGCCAGCCTACTACGTCGGCGAATGCAATGTCCTCCCGATAACCATCTTCGCCATATGGAAACAAAATAGGGTATTGCAGTGGTAAGTATGAAGGATTTAATTCAGTAATCCTCTGTAGGTGGCCACCCTTCGATTGAACAATAATATCACGCTCTCCAATACTTGTATCCAGATCTCCAACAATTAAAGCTACTACTTCAGAAACTTGAGGCAGATTATATGTCCTCGCATCTCTAGTTCGTTTTCCCAACAACTTTATTTTTACTTCGGCGCATGGATAATATCCAACTCAGACATAGCCATGCGAAAAGACTTAACCAAGACATTATTTTCATCCAGGTCTTTCTGAATGACATTCACTATTTCTACATGAATGTCATCTTGGTCACCACTACCCCTACAACAACATATACTTGGAATTGATATTTATTTAGATAAAAAATAGTATTTAATGTGTAATTACGGAAACTTCTTTACCTCACAGCATTTATACGGTTGTTCCTTTCATTTGTCGTGTCGTATATGTATAACTGGGCAAAATGAGGTTCTTTGCCTTGTTCTGGAAGTAAAGTGCCCATTAGGTGGTAGTTTTGACCACTTAATCGAAAAATTGGAGGTGCTCCCCCCTTGTTCACGTTCTTGTCAATTTTTCCACCCATGGATGTGAAGCAGAACATGTTGTTGTAGGTCCTAATGTTGTGTAAAAACTCTTTTGATATTTCGTCATTGCCGAAAAAGAGATCAAATATACCTTTTGGTGGCAACTTATTATCCGGCAATTTGATCTTCCCATTGTTGCAACACAACATAAACAGTGGCGATGCTTTTGTTGACAAATTCTTCTTCCTTTCTTCAAACCAAAACAGAGCCCCACAATGGACGCACTGATTCGTTGCATCACCAAAATCGCAGTATTGACCTGAAACCAAATATATACAAATTTAAATACTGATTTATATTTCAGGCACGTATAAAACAAACATACATACCATGTTGTGGACCAGAGGATGTCCCAATTTCCGAGGTCTGCCTAACAGCGTTACCCGATATATTTGCATCTGAAATTAAAAAACATTTAAAAATTATTTTTAATATTGAAAGAGTGACCATATGTACTTTACTTATATTTGTTTGAAACACCACAGGGGACTATTTTTTTACCATCTATGTTCTGATTTGGGACATCGCTCATTGTATTGTTACTTTCATCTTCAAAGGCAGGTAGCAAGTCTCTGGTTGTTACATGGTCTTCGACAATTGCATATTTATCTAATGGTTTACGAATTGCCAATTCATCTTGTGTTATCGTCGAACCCGGATTTTGTTTATCTACAATAAAAAATTTCTGGCAATTGCTTGGACCTATTTGTGTATTGCACTGCCGTACTGTACACATACATAATATTAGACAAATTTAAAGAATAACAATATTTAAAGTGACAATTAATTGAGACCACTATATTTTATGGGACTATAAAAAAATAAGTTGGTAGCACGTACTAACATAAAAAGGATAGAATTCTTAATATTATAAATTAAATACACTTAACATTATAACTTATGCTACCCTAGAATATGAAATAGTAATTTAACTGTATAAGTATTATTATATTTTATTGGAAAAATCACATGATAGACCATGGTCCACAATAATGTGTGCACCATAAATAGGAATAAAAGTGAAAAAGTGTATTTCAGCAAAAAATTGATATTATCAAATAAATCATATATCAGCAAAAAATTAGTGAAATTACAATTCCACACATACTTATATGTACTATGAGTTACATTATAATTAAATTACACATAACAAAAGAAATATAACTATTTGAACAAAAAATTAGAAATTGATATTATCAAATAAATCATATATCATGCAAAAATTAGTGAAGTTACAATTCCACACATACTTATATGTACCATGAGTTACATTATAATTAAATTCACAAAGAGTCTATAGCAATTCAGCTTAGGGCATTTACCGGTAGTGATGTTACTCAATGGTGTGATATTTTCAGACAAACATCCTCGCTGGGGATTAGTGTAAGGAGTAGCTGTCGTCCGTTGGTCTTGATCTTGAGCAGCATTATTCGTAAAAGATGAGCAACCGAAATGATTTGCTGTGATTGAAAATATACCATTAAATTAAGAACTAATTCCAATAATTATAACTCGAAACAATTAAGTACACATAACATAAATAATTTTACAATTGCACAACTTTAATACGTAATCGAATAGAATTATGTAGACGACGGTCCACATTCTAACTTAAATACAATTCAAATCTAAAAGTATATATCATTAAGTACAATGTAATCAATTAATTACACCTAATCAATTAATTAGAAATTGATATTAAACATAAATTACATTACAATTATAACATTTAATTTGACAAACAGCTTCGAACAATTAACAGTATAAGGACATTTAAATTAACAATTAATGTATATCAATTCATATATTGGGATTTACCATTACTGATGTTACTGAATGGTGTGATATCTGGGGACAAACCACATCCCAACGGATTTTGGGTTCGATTATTTGGCGTATGTTGCTCTTTCCCTTGACCAGCATTAGTCATTAATGATGATTTGCAAAAATTATTTGCTGTGAGGAAAAAAGAATCAATTAAAAGACGATAAAAACAACAGTAAGTACAACAATTGACATTTTAAAATTTAATCACACCTAATGCTATTCATTACGCTAGCCTATAAGTGTAAATTGTAATTGTTTTAAATAAGGTTTACATAATAAGTAGACCAATAAAAAGGTTTTTTAAATTCACAATGATGCTATATCAATTGAACTTAGTTGATTTACCGTTAGTCATGTTACTCAAGGGTGTGATGTTTTGCGACAAACATCCTCCTAGAGGAATGCGGGAAGGATTTCTTGCCGAAGGCTGTTGTTTTCCTTGAGCAGAATTATTCCTTGATGATGAGTTGCCCAATTGATTTTCTGCGAATTAGAATAGAACATTAAAATAAATAATAATCCAAATAATTAAAAATCCTAAAAATGAATTACACATAACACAACTAACAGTACATAATTAATTTCGAATTGTTCAAGATTTACCTAACAATTATTTACAAATTAGTGATTGTGCCACTAAACACACCTAACGGATAATCTAATTGTGATATATATATATATATATATATATATATATATATATATATATATATATATATATATATATATATAACCTGAAATTGTAATGGCTATATAGTAACACTAATTTTATTTGACAAACTCTTAAGTATAACATTGTCCACAATAAATACCATTAGAATTGTTAAGATTATATATCTAATTAATTACACATAACAATTCAAAATTAAATATATAAATAAATAACTATATACATATCTATATATTTATTTATTAGTTTATATGTATAAACTATTTAAATATATATATTTTCTGTATATATATAATTTGCCGCACATAATATATATATATATATATATATATATATATATATATATATATATATATTAATTATTATTGTTTTTCCGGTCGGAATATTGAGAGAAGAGGAAGGAGGCTGATAAGCCTTCTCCTTCGCTTGACCTCTCCTTCTCTCATGTCTGAACCGCTCTGTTCTTCAGCAATTCCAAACGATCTTCCTATATTTCTCTGTCAAGCCTAAATCTAGATCAGTCCTAAGTCGTAATCTCCGATTCAACTGTTCTTATTGAACATTATTTCCGGAGAAATTGTAGTCCGGTCTCGCTTAGCATCGATCCGATTTTCAATACACAATCCCGATCTTTCCTTTCTGTGAAAGATCGTAGTGTTCAACAACGGTAAATGGTGGCAATCGCGTTTCAGTGAAGCTAATTCTCCAATTCTAAGGTTAGTATGCTTTAAATCTACACAAAATTTGTTTAGGGTTTCGTACTTTTCATTGTTCTTTGTTCTAAAATTGATCTACATTTCTGGATCTACGCATGCATATCGATAATTCATAGTCCAATTTATTGATTTCAGATTTGTATGATTCATAGCCATTAGTGTTCTAAACCGTATTCTTTTAGAAATTGCTCTAAAAACACCAAATAGAAATTACTCTTAACTGTTTAACAATCATTTTCAAAATGGTATAGCTATATTATTATTCACACAAACCCTAACCTTTTTTTCGACTTTATCATGTTGTTTTTCATGAACATACTGGAATTTTTTGAGGAGACAGAGAGCATAAACAGAATCGCACAGGAAGAGGATGCTATAATGAAGCTTAATTTGAAGTATTAAAAAGATAAGTTTCGAACTTACCTTTATTTTCATCACTTGGTTTCCTTTTGATGCCTATAATTGTTGATTTAGTGATTTTCCTCATTGCTCTGTCTATTGTTTTTACTTGAAAATGTAGATGTGATTTGTCTATTTTACTGGGGTATGAAACTGGCAGGTTGTGTTGGTAGTTAGATGGGGCATCCTTGTTTAGATGGGTTCATTGTAGTTTATTTTACTTTTGCCCTTGATTTTGAAAATAGGATTGGAACTGATGAAGAGTTTTCTCTTAATAGTAATGATAGCTGCCCATCAATTCTATTTAATGTTTAGGCAATGTGTTTCTTTTCCTAAGAATGATTAACTAATACTTAACAGGACAATAATTCCCTTGCCTTGGCAATGTATGGCAGTGTATTCACTTCTATGTTATGGCCAATTAAAATATAGTTTCAGTTTTTTAGTTAACCGAACAATGTTAATTAATTTACAACTCTGGAATTGCAATGCTGTTATCTAATTTCTTTCAAAATGTGGCTGCCAATTTATTCAATGTATGTGTTGATGTTATTATTTATTCTGGACAGAAATACTAACCTTGTTTATTTTTTTCTTTTTAGAGCTACTGAAGAGCAGCCAGCAGAAAAGAATCACTATGGCCTGATCAGAAAATAAGTTAAGACTCTATCTTGATTTGGCTTAGTTTAGATGACTTTGCACTGTTATAGTTTCACAGTTTGTAAGTCTGTTGTAAGAACCATTGAACACATACATTAATTATTTGATTCTACTTATGAAATATTATGAACACATTCTAACAATTTTAAATTTTTGGGGTATTTTTTTTAGAATGGAATAGTCCAAGCTTGTGACACATTGAAATGCAGCAAGCTGAAAAGAACCAAGCAATCAAAGACCACTAAAAGCATTATGGTCATATAAGCAAATAGGTTAAGACTTTATTTTTATTTGTCTGTCTTTAGATTAGTTTGTATGCATATACTTGCATAGTTTGTAACTTTGTTCACTTTACTTTGTAAATATTCTGAACACAGATTCTAACAAATTTTTTTTTTTTGTTATTCTTTTTAGAATTAAATAATTCAAGCTTTGAAGAAATTGAAGAGCATCCGTCAGAAAAAAACCAATCAATCAAAGACCACTAAAAGCAATATGGTGATATAAGCAAATAGGTTAAGACTTCCTCTTTACTTGACTGTAGTTAGATTAGTTTGTATGCATATACTTGCATAGTTTGTAAGTCTGTTCACTTTAATTTGTAACGCAATACTTTTCCATTACTGGTTTTTACTTTGCTGCATTGTTTTTTTCTATATAAGTATACAATTCTGTAATGTTAGCACAGTAATGTTAATAACTTTTTTTTTTTGCTCTTTGGTCAAAACTGGTATAACTATTTTGTATATATCATAATATACTTTAACTGTGTTTTATTGCAAGCAACAACTTTGGTTTTTTAATATTACACACATTCAGTAAGATGTCCTTGTTCAATAAATGGTCCTCGACTATCGAACAACTTCATATATTTTTAATTGTAGTGTCTTTGATATCTTGACTTTGGTGCATTATTTTATTCTATATAAGCATATAAGTGACCTTTGTGTATGATAAACTTTTTTTTTGTTAAGCAGATTCTCATTTATTAGTGAACACAGTAATTTAAATTCGCTTTTTTTACTCTTTGCTTAAGACTGGTATAATGTTCTTGTATGTATCATAAGATTCTTTAATTTGTTTTTATTGGAAGAAACAACTTTATTTTATTAATAATACAAACCTTGAAAACTGTCTTTGTTCTCCAAATGGTCCTCGAGTATCGACAATGTTAATCTATTTTTATTTGTATGCTATTTGACCTCTGGTATTTGTTAAATTATTTTATTCTATATTGCTATAAAAGTCAGATATGTTTAGGATCAAAACATTTTTCAGTTTAAAGGATTGTTGGTTTTTTTTGTTAAAACAGTAATGTAAATGAATAAAAAAACTCTTCTTTTAGTTGCTGTTATCTAATTTCTTTTTAAATGTGCTAGAAAACATTGATGGATTCCAGCTTGAACATCAATTGATTTCGAGAGATGCAAACAGAGTAAAGGAAGATTGTGCAAATAGGTAATTGGAACTAACACCTTTTTTTAGCACAGTATATTTACATATCTTCATATTAGAATTTCAAACAGAGTTAAAGAAGATTGTGCAAATAGGTAATTGAAACAAACTCTATTTTATAGGCACAATATATTTAGATATAAAGTCTTAGAATTGGAAATAGGAAAATATACCCTAAACCCTAAACTTCAAAGTCTAAATTGCTTGGCAAACTATTTCCATCTTGTTTGCCTTCTTAAACCTTGGCCACCTAGCATCTTTGCTAAACTTTGACACCTTTCATCCTTACTCTGAATAACCTGTTAGGAAAATTAGGAAAACTGCAAAACAGGCACAATATATTTAGATATAAAGTCTTAGAATTGGAAATAGGAACATATAAAAACACAATTTAAAACTCTAAATTACTTGCCAAAGAATTTCCATCCGTTTGCCTTCTGAAACCTTAGCACCTGGCATCTTTGCTGCAAAACAGGCACAATATATTTAGATATAGAGTCTTAGAATTGAAAATAGGAACATATAAAAACACAACTTCAAACTCTAAATTGCTTGCCAAACTATTTCCATTCTGTTTGCCTTTTAAACCTTGGCCACCTTGCATCTTTGCTAAACTTTAACACCTTTCATCCTTACTCCTAATAACCTGAAAGGAAAATTAGGAAAACTGCAAAACAGGATATAATAGCAGTATACACAACCATTTATTGTACTAAACAGATAGGTAATTACTAAAAGCATTAGATAAAAGTTCAAAACCATCCATAGAACTGAAAAAAAAGAAATTGTCACACCATAGTATTACAAAAAAAAAAAAAAATTGTCTGGATAGTGCCCGGCTAACAACAGCCACTTTCAACCATCAATCTGAATTACAACTTTTCCTTTTTTATTTCTGAGTCATTCAATTTCCTACTTTTGGACGATGAAAACTCATCCAAAAGTGACCTTTTAATGGCACCAGCATTTTCTGCATTGTCTTCTCCTTCCTTTTGCGAGGGCTGGACAGTGGCAGGACTATTGACTTCAACTCCAATAGAATCTTCCTATAATTAAGAACAGCAGAAAAACCTATTAGTAACCAAAAAAAAAAACCTATAATTTAGGGTTTCAAATTCTTACTCCAGAAACTGCATCAGTGTTAGTTTCCTCCTCAATCATCCTTGACATTAAGTCTTGCTCTTCATGCTCCACAAATCTGTCAGCATAGGTCTTAAGCAAGTGCTCATCCCTTACAACCCTAACAACATTGAATGGGTAATTGGGACCCATCTTTTGGGCCAGTTTGAAGTTGATCTTAAAAAGCATCTTCATACCAACTATAGCATCTAATTCAGGTGGCACTTCAACATCAAGCTGTTTAGATAGTTGATAAATAACCAAATTAAAAACAGATAATGTAAACAGTTTAAGAAAAAAAATGTAGACATTAGGTAATAAGAATTTACCTCCTTGTATT